>NC_057812.1:512953889-513591899 GCF_018294505.1 Triticum aestivum | reverse complement strand
CCCCCAAAAAAGGAATTTGAAACTGTTGGTGATCATTCTCGTCAAAGAAAAATAATAGTAGGACTGGCATAGACGTTTTGTGCCAAAAAAACAACAACAAAGGAATAGCCCCGGCGAAAGTGCTTTTCTGAGCTCGAGTGAACAATAAAATAAAAAATGAGAAAAAATATTTAAAAGTTGATTTTTTTAGCAAATATTGACAGATGTTTTCATTGTTTGCAAAGTTTCATCACAAAATGACATTCGGGAAAGACATGGCAAAAATATGATGCTCCAAAATGCTTTTGCCATGTTTTTCACGAATGTCATCCGATGTTGGGAACTTTGCAAGCTATCAAAACATTAATCGATGCTTGCTAAAAAAATCAGAATTTTTTAATTCTCTTTTATTGTTCATCCGAGCCGCATGAGCTCAAACTCAGTTTAACCGTGCCGTAGCCCCAACCTAGACGTTATGATATCTAGGATGAAATGATCGATATAATTGACTAGAGGGGGAGGGGTGAATAGGCAACTAATATTTTTTAGCTTTTCTTTACCAATTTAAACTTTGCATCAAAGTAGGTTGTCTAGATATGCAACTAGGTGAGCAACATATATGATGCAACAAGAACAAGTACACAAGCAAGCAAGGGATATAACACAAATAAGCTTGCACAAGTAAAGACACGAGATAACCAAGAGTGGAGCCGATGAAGACGAGGATGTGTTACCGAAGTTCCTTCCTTTTGAGGGGAAGTACGTCTCCGCTGGAGCGGTGTGGAGGCACAATGCCCCCCAAGAAGCCACTAGGGCCATCGTATTCTCCTCACGCCCTCATACAATGCGAGATGCCATGATTCCACTATTGGTGCCCTTGGAGGCGGCGACCGAACCTTTACAAACAAGGTTGGGGCTATCTCCACAACTTAATTGGAGGCTACCAACGATACCACAAAGCTTCACCACAATGGAATATGGTTCCGTGATGAACTCAATCGTCTAGGATGCTCAAACACCCAAGAGTAACAAGATCCGCTAGGGATAGGTGGGAGAATCAAAAATCTCTTGGTGGAAGTGTAGATCGGGGCCTTCTCAACCACTTCCGAGCAAATCAAAAAGTTTGATTGGCTAGAGAGATAGATCGGGTGAAAATGGAGCTTGGAGAAACAATGGAGCTTGGGGATGGAAGAGATGGTCAACTCGGAGAAGAAGACACCCCTTATATAGTGGAAGAACAAATCCAACTGTTATCCACCAACTCAACCTGCGTAGCACGGTACTACCGCGCTGGGGACGCGGTACTACCGCAAGGCCCCATGGTACTACCGCCTGAGCAGCAGAAACCAGAACAACCCAGATGCAATGAAGTAGAGGGCGGTAGAACCGCTGGCTAGGTACTACTGCTCCCCCTTGCGGTACTATTGCAAGGCAGGGATGGTCCAGATTTTTGGGAAGGCACGGACATATAAAAATACATCCATGGCAACTTCCGCTGAGTTGGGATCTATGCAAAAATCTGACACGGTAGTACTGCAAGCCAGAAGCAGTACTACCGCGCGGGGTGCGGATGTAAAAAATTACATCCGCTCCTACTGCCGCGCAAGCTGCTGAGCCTGGCCAGAGCGCACGGCGTGGTACTACCGCGTAGGGCGCAGATGTAAAAAATTACATCTGCCCCTACTACCGCAATAACAGCAGCGCCTGGCCTGAGGCCACAGTACTACCGCTCCAAGGAAGCGGTACTACCGTGGGCACTTGCGGTACTACCGCGCCAGAGGCCGATACTACCACAAGGGCATGCGGTACTGCCGCTCCTAGGAGCAGTACTACCGCATGCCCCATATCAGCAAGCACGACATTTTGCATAGACAAGAAAAGACGGAGGATGCTCCAAAGTGTCAAAGGAAAGGCAGTGCAAAGGAGTAGACGTGTACGTGATGATTCCACCCAAGCCTTTCCAAAGCGGATCCCCTCTTAATAGTACGGGTTTCCTACGACTCAAATCCACCGAAAAGAAACATACAGAAACGCCGTCTTCAATAGTCTTTGAGGAGCACCAAATCGTCTTGTGCCTAGTGATGAAATGTCTGAAATACTCAGGCCCTGTTTGGTTCTGCTGTGGATTTTTAAAAGCAGCTGTGAAAAATCTGCTGTGAAAAAACATCTATGGAAAATCTGATGTGAAAAAGATGTAGGTCATTTGGCAAACCAGCTGATACAGCTTTTCCAGATTTTGACCCGCAGCAGAATCAGATTTTGGAAAGCACGTCCTGGGCTGCTTCCGCTTTTGGTTCAGATTTTGGCAGCGGATTTCTGGAATCGAATTTTGCTGGGTTCGCCCTTTGGTTCAGATTCTGCTGCGCGGCAGCGGAATCCGTTGATAAAAGCTAAACCAAATAAGGCCTCAATGCACACAATTAGTCCGTAAAAGCATTGTCATCAATCACCAAAACAACTAAGGGAAAATATGCCCTTACAATCTCCCCCTTTTTGGTGGATTGATGACAATATGGGATTTGCATAAAGGGAGATAACATATAACATGGGCAAACCCCACACCTCTAAAATATAGACAGGCTCCCCCTAGATGTGTGTTATCTAGATGAGTGCTTTGGACTGCACGACACACATACTAGGATCAACACTCCCCCTATATTTTATAGACAAGGCATATCTTACAACAATAAGGCTAACACTAAGTAAGATAGTACATATGAGCATAATGTAAATAGCACAAGATAGCATAAGCTCAATAAGGTACGGTAGAGTGCATATGTCTTACACCATATGATCGAAAGGTCTCACAAGCACAAACCAACCAAAGCAAACGAGGTTCAACGGAATGAAAGCAAAGCGAAAAGACGAAACACAACTCACAACTCGCAAATCCTACATTCTCTCCCCATTTGGCATCGAGACACCAAAAAGGCAGAGAGGACACCTACAACACAAGTGGTGGCTCAAGCGGAGTAATCACTCGCACGCTCCTCGTCAGACTCGGCAACAGGGATGGTCTCCTCCTTGTCCTCCTCAGAATCGGTCCACTTGTAGCCCTGCTTCGCCATCCAGGCTGCCTCTGGCATGATGACCCTCTTAGATCCGCTAGATATCTACTCGCCAAACGTCCCCAAAATCTGCTTGTTGCGGCGGTGACTCTCCTTCTGAGCAACATGAGACCTGTACTGCCCCTTGGCCTGCATGCAGAACAGAGCCTTCATCTTGTTCTTCAGCTTCTTAGCCCAAGCGGGCTCAGAAGATGAAGGCGAGTAGCCAGCAGAGCTGCCCTCATCAGCGTCCTCCTCATCAATATCATCTGCATCCACATTCATCTGAGCAGCCGCTGCCTCAGCACGGGTAGTAGTGTTGGCCCACTTGGGCTTGACACGGAGCTTAATGGGCTCATGACGAATCTAGTCAGGGGCAAGAAACTCCTCATCGGGATAGAGCTTCTCCCAAGTCCTCGAGATCAATAGAAACAGATAAGGTCCATAGATGGGTACCTTACGGGTGAACACCGCAAACCGAAGCTCACACCACATGATATGTGAGATGTCAAGTGGTTGAGTCTAAGAGAGACGCGCCTCCTCACAGATGAGCATCATATCCACAAGATAGGCATGCACTTTGTCCTTGTCACCAATGCGGGGAAAAGAGAGTTGTGGAAGATGCGATACATGATGTCGAGGAAGGGGTTCAGCACCCACGCTTTCTTGCCACTGGGAAGCAACTTCTCAACATAGTAGGGCTGAAACTTGTTCTTGTTGGCTGACTCGGAATTGGCATGAGGGCGTACACCAACGGGTGTGTTGAGCCCCTCATCAGGAACCTGAAGCAAATCCATGAAATCCTTTCATGTAGCAGTCATCCGCTGTCTGTTGGTCATCCAGGTCATGTGCCGTTCCTCATTAGTATGAAAGTGGACCGAGTGTGACGCCCCCGATTTGACCGTACACTAATCATACACGCAAACGTGTACGATCAAGATCAGGGACTCACGGGAAGATATCACAACACAACTCTACAAATAAAATAAGTCATACAAGCATCATATTACAAGCCAGGGGCCTCGAGGGCTCGAATACAAGAGCTCGATCATAGACGAGTCAGCGGAAGCAACAATATCTGAGTACAGACATAAGTTAAACAAGTTTGCCTTAAGAAGGCTAGCACAAACTGGGATACAGATCGAAAGAGGCGCATGCCTCCTGCCTGGGATCCTCCTAAACTACTCCTGGTCGTCGTCAGCGGGCTGCACGTAGTAGTAGGCACCTCCCGAGTAGTAGTAGTCGTCGTCGACGATGGCGTCTGGCTCCTGGGCTCCAACGCCTGGTCGCAGCAATCGAGTATAGAAAGGGGGAAATGAGGGAGCAAAGCAACCGTGAGTACTCATCCAAAGTACTCGCAAGCAAGGAGCTACACTACATATGTATGCATTGGTATCAAATGGAAAAGGCTATCATATATGGACTGAACTGCAGAATGCCGGAATAAGAGGGGGGTAGCTAGTCCTGTCGAAGACTACGCTTCTGGTAACCTCCATCTTGCAGCAGGAGAAAAGAGTAGATGGTAAGTTCACCAAGTATCATCGCATAACATAATCCTAACCGATGATCCTCCCCTCGTCGCCCCGTGAGAGAGCGATCACCGGTTGTATCTGGCACTTGGAAGGGTGTGTTTTATTAAGTATCCGGTTCTAGTTATCATAAGGTCAAGGTACAACTCCGGGTCGTCCTTTTACCGAGGGACATGACTATTTGAATAGATCAACTTCCCTGCAGGGGTGCACCACATTTCCCAACACGCTCGATCCCCTTTGTCCGGACACACTTTTCTGGGTCATGCCCGGCCTACACGTCACAGCCCTACCTAGGCACAACAGAGAGGTCAACACGCCGGTCTAAATCCTATGGCGCAGGGGTCTGGGCCCATCGCCCTTTGCACACCTGCACTTTACGAACGCGACCGGAGAGCAGACCTAGCAACCTCCATTACAAAGGAAGTTGCGTTACGCGGTCCAACCCGGCGCGTGCCGCTTAGTCGCTGACGTCACGAAGGCTTCGGCTGATACCACGACGTCGAGTGCCCATAACTGTCCCCACGTAGATGGTTAGTGCATATAGGCCAGTGGCCAGACTCAGATCAAATACCAAGATCCCGTTAAGTGTGTTATTTTGAAATAACCACGGACGCCGACCAGGGCCAGGCCCACCTCTCTCCTAGGTGGTCTCAACCTGCGCTGTCGCTCCGCCACAAAGATCCACCTAGAGGGCCGTCGGGACAAAGGTCCTTTCAGCCCCCAATCCGTGAATCACTCGCGGGTACTCCTCGAGCCAACCCGACTTTAGTTATCACATGTAACATGTATAAAGTATATAGTATATACCCGTGATCACCTCCCGAGTGATCACGGCCCGATATTATAGCATGGTAGATGGACAAGAATGTAGGGCCACTGATGATAAACTAGCATCCTATACTAAGCATTAGGATTGCAGGTAAAGGTAACAACAGTAGTAGCAAGGACAGGCTATGCATCAGGATAGGATTAACGGAAAGCAGTAACATGCTACACTACTCTAATGCAAGCAGTATAGAGGAGAGTAAGCGATATCTGGTGATCAAGGGGAGGGGGCTTGGCTGGTTGCTCTGGCAAGAGAGAGGGGTCGTCAACACCGTAGTCGTACTGGGTAGCAGCGGCGTCGGTCTCGGTGTCTAGCGAGAGAAGAGGGGGAAGAAACAATAAATATAATGCAAACAAATGCATGACATGACAAAGTGCGGTGCTAGGGGTGCCCTAACGCGGTATGAGGCGATACCGGTGAAGGGGGGAAACATCCGGGAAAGTATCCCCGGTGTTTCGCGTTTTCGGTCAGATGAAACAGAGGGGGAAAGTTGCGTGTTCACTATGCTAGGGATGCGTGGCGGACGAACGGGCTGCATATCCGGATTCGTCTCGTCGTTCTGAGCAACTTTCATGTTGAAAATAATTTAATCCAAGTTACGGATTAAAAGATATGATTTTCTAAAGATTTTATTAATTTCTGGAATTTAATTAATTATTTAATTTAATTCGAAATTGGATTTATGACATCAGCATGATGTCATGCTGACGTCAGCAGTCAACGGGGGTTGACTGGGTCAAACTGACGCGTGGGTCCAGTGGGACCCACCTGTCATACTCTGTTAGGTTAATTAGGGTTTAGTTAAACTAATTACTTTTAATTAAACTAATAGGTTAATTAGATTAATTAATTAGGATTAATTAACTTAATTAATTAATTAATTAAATTTATTTTATTATTTTGTTTTTCATTTTCGTTTTAACCAAAAGGGGCGTGGGGCCCTCTAGCAGTGGCCCATCGGGGCCTAGCGGGGCGGGTGCTAGCGGGCAGAGGGGCGTGCGGGCGCCAGCCCGAACGGGCGCTACGATTGTGGGTGCCCGCCCGGCGGGAGGAAGCGGACGACGGCGATCTGAGCGGCCGTAGGGGGGCTTGCAGGCGGTCGACAGTGAGCGGCGCCGGCGGAGGGTGGCGTCGGTGGGGTAGAGCCAGCAACAAGAGGGCGCGGTTGCGCGGGCGGCAGGAGGAGAAGTAGCACGTGGCGCGCGCATGCGCGGGCGGAACACGACATGGGCGGGCGGAGCGTGGCGGGGACACGCGCGCGCGATCGAGCGGGCGTGGCCGGGACCGCGGTGGCCGCAAGCACGGCACGCCGGCGTGGAGCTGCGGAGAGAGGGCGCGGGTGGTGGAGTGACCGCGCATCGAACGCGCCCGGAGCACATCAACCGCGGGCAAGATCGGCGGGGACCGCGGCGACTACGGGAGGGAGAAGGCGGAGGGGGAGCTCACAGGGGCAGTAGGGTTTAGGCAGTGGGGTCGAGGTGGTCCGGTGAGGGCGAGGCCGGAGAAGCGATCCGGCGATGTCGTGGCGGTGACGGTGGTCGGCGACGACGGGGTCCTCGGGCGGTGGTGGTGGCGCACAACGATGAAGAGCGGGAGCGGCCCGGTGATGAGGGGATGGCAGATAGGAGATGAGGACGGGGCCATCCGGTGGGCGGCACCGGCAAACTGCGAGGTGGCGGGGATGGGCCGAGGCGTCGGGGGCGATGGGGACGAGGCGAGATCGCCTCGATCCTGATCCAGACGGGTGCGAGAAGGGGATCGTGGGGGGGTGGAGAGTGGGATCGGGTTAGGGTTTGGTTACAGGATGGGGTGGTTATAGGCCACGGGAAAAACTGGACCGGTTAGCTGGGCCGTGGCCTAGTGGGGGTGGGGGCCCTTGTTTTCCTTGTTTATCTTTTGTTTACTGTTTTGCTCTTTCTCTTTTTCTTTATTTCTTTTCTGTTTTCTCATATTCCCTAAACAGTATAGTTTAAAAAAATTGCATAGGTTGCACCTAATTTAATAAACTTAATTATGTCACATTCTGAACATTTTTGTTTTAATATTTGAAAACTTTTATCATTTGACTTTAATTTGAATTCAAATTTTGAAACGGTTTCGAATCATCACGAGGTTAGCAACAGTAACCGTGGTGACATGGCATCATTAACAGATGTTTACTGTAGCCTAATTATCCGGGCGTTACACCGAGGCAAAGAACTGGGCCACAATCTTAGGGTCATAATCCAAATGGAATGAGATCGCGTGCTCAATGCCAAACTGCTCCACGAGATCCAGAGCCTCACCAAAGTAAGCATGGTGCATATCATCCCTCATGTGATGCATGTCAATCCAGTGCACGTCCACATAGATGTTCTGCTTGTCCTTGATCACATCCACACAAATGAGATACTGTTGCTTGGTCCAGAACATATCATTCCCTCTGAAGTTGGCACGAGGATTCACATAGGGGTTGATCTTCCTTCGAGTGGCAAACTCAGCAAGTGGTATCTCATCCATGCCCTTGGAGGGCTCCTTGAGCTTGGTGGCGGTGGTCTTGGACCTGCGTTGGGGGGCATTCGATCCCTCTGGAGCTTCGTCTTGGTTGCGCAAACGCTTGGAGCCCGTGTCACGGCTGGGATTAGAACGGCGAGCAGGTGCACCGGAGCCACCACCTAAGACACAAGACACAAAAACACACACGAGAAGCGAGAAGGATCAATGCAAAGACCACAGCACAACAGGTGAAACAAGTAGAACTCGCACTTGGTAATTGCCACTTGGAAGATTTGACTACAACGGTAGTACCGCATGGCTACGCGGTACTAAAATTTTAGTGCTGCTCCTAGCCACGATAGTACCACGCCGGGGTGGCACGGTAGTACCATGTCTCGGAGCGGTAGTAAAATTTTAGTTCCACGCCTCGCGCGGTAGTACTGCTCCTAAGGAGCGGTAGTACTGTACGAGCGGTAGTACCGCACAGGAGATGCGGTAGTACCGCACAGTGTCAGATCCGAACCTCAACAGGATCTGAGCACAGCCGTGACAACGAAGCGGTACTACGGTTGATCAAATCTACCACGGGACTGTTGGGTTTCGTAGTAATTTCAAAAAATTTCCTACGCGCACACAGGATCATGTGATGCATAGCAACGAGAGGAGAGTGTTGTCTACGTACCCAACGCAGACCGACTGCGGAAGCGATGACACGACGTAGAGGAAGTAGTCGTACGTCTTCACGATCCAACCGATCAAGCACCGAAACTACGGCACCTCCGAGTTCGAGCACACGTTCAGCTCGATGACGATCCCCGGACTCCGATCCAGCAAAGTGTCGGGGAAGAGTTTCGTCAGCACGACGGCGTGGTGACGATCTTGATGAACTACAGCAGCAGGGCTTCGCCTAAACTCCGCTACAGTATTATCGAGGAATATGGTGGCAGGGGGCACCGCACACGGCTAAGGAATCGATCACGTGGATCAACTTGTGTCAACTTGTGTGTTTAGAGGTGCCCCTGCCTCCGTATATAAAGGAGGAGATGAGGGGAGGCTGGCCGGCCAAGGGGGGGAGGCGCAGGAGAGTCCTACTCCCTCTGGGAGTAGGATTCCCCCTCCAATCCTAGTCCAACTAGGATTCCTCGGAGGGGAAAAGAGGAGGAGGGGGCCGGCCACCTCTCCTAGTCCTAATAGGACTAGGGGAAGGGGGTGGCGCGCAGCCCATCTAGGGCAGCCCCTTCTCTTTTCCACTAAGGCCCACTATGGCCCAAATAGCTCCCGGGGGGTTCCGGTAACCCTCTCGGTATTCCGGTAAAATCCCGATTTCACCCGGAACACTTCCGACATCCAAATATAGGCTTCCAATATATCAATCTTTATGTCTCGACCATTTCGAGACTCCTCGTCATGTCCGTGATCACATCCGGGACTCCGAACAACCTTCGGTACATCAAAATGCATAAACTCATAATATAACTGTCATCGTAACCTTAAGCGTGCGGACCCTACGGGTTCGAGAACAATGTAGACATGACCGAGACACGTCTCCGGTCAATAACCAATAGCGGGACCTGGATGCCCATATTGGCTCCTACATATTCTACGAAGATCTTTATCGGTCAGACCGCATAACAACATACGTTGTTCCCTTTGTCATCGGTATGTTACTTGCCCGAGATTCGATCGTCGGTATCCAATACCTAGTTCAATCTCGTTACCGGCAAGTCTCTTTACTCGTTCCGTAATACATCATCTCACAACTAACATATTAGTTGTAATGCTTGCAAGGCTTATGTGATGTGTATTACCGAGAGGGCCCAGAGATACCTCTCCGACAATCGGAGTGACAAATCCTAATCTCGAAATACGCCAACCCAACATCGACCATTGGAGACACCTGTAGTACTCCTTTATAATCACCCAGTTACGTTGTGACGTTTGGTAGTACCCAAAGTGTTCCTCCGGTAAACGGGAGTTGCATAATCTCATAGTCATAGGAACATGTATAAGTCATGAAGAAAGCAATAGCAACATACTAAACGATCGGGTGCTAAGCTAATGGAATGGGTCATGTCAATCAGATCATTCTACTAATGATGTGACCTCGTTAATCAAATAACAACTCATTGTTCATGGTTAGGAAACGTAACCATCTTTGATTAACGAGCTAGTCAAGTAGAGGCATACTAGTGACACTTTGTTTGTCTATGTATTCACACATGTATTATGTTTCCGGTTAATACAATTCTAGCATGAATAATAAACATTTATCATAAAATAAGGAAATAAATAATAACTTTATTATTGCCTCTAGGGCATATTTCCTTCAGTCTCCCACTTGCACTAGAGTCAATAATCTAGTTCACATCGCCATGTGATTTAACAGCAATAGTTCACATCACCATGTGATTAACGCCCATAGTTCACATCGCTATGTGACCAACACCCAAAGGGTTTACTAGATTCAGTAATCTAGTTCACATTGCTATGTGATTAACACCCAAGGAGTACTAAGGTGTGATCATGTTTTGCTTGTGAGAGAATCTTAGTCAACGGGTCTGCCACATTCAGATCCTCATGTATTTTGCAAATTTCTATGTCAACAATGCTCTGCATGGAGCTACTCTAGCTAATTGCTCCCACTTTCAATATGTATCCAGGTTGAGACTTAGTGTCATCTGGATCAGTGTAAAAAGTTTGCACTGATGTAACTTTTACAACAAACTCTTTTATTACCTCCATAATCGAGAAACATCTCCTTAGTCCTTACTAAGGATATTCTTGACCAATGTCCAGTGATCTACTCCTAGATCACTATTGTACTCTCTTGCCAAATTCAGAGCAAGGTATACAATAGGTCTGGTACATAGCATAGCATACTTTATAGAACCTATGACTGAGGCACAGGGAATGACTTTTCATTCTCTTTCTATTTTCTGCTGTGGTCGGGATTTGAGTCTTACTCAATTTCATACCTTTGCAACACAGGCAAGAACTCTTTCTTTGACTGTTCCATTTTGAACTATTTCAAAATCTTGCCAAGGTATGTACTCATTGAAAATCTTATCAAGCGTCTTGATCTATCTCAATAGATCTTGATGCTTAATATGTAAGCAGCTTAACCGAGGTCTTTCATTGAAAAACTTTTATTCAAGTATCCTTTCATGCTTTGCAGAATAATTCTACATTATTTCTGATCAACAATATGTCATTCACATATACTTATCAGAAATGTTGTAGTGCTCCCACTCACTTTCTTGTAAATACAGGCTTCACCGTAAGTCTGTACAAAAACTATATGCTTTGATCAACTTATCAAAGCGTATATTCCAACTCCGAGATTCTTGCACCAGTCCATAAATGGATCGCTGGAGCTTGCACACTTTGTTAGCTCCCTTTGGATTGACAAAACCTTCCGGTTGCATCATATACAACTCTTCTTCCAGAAATCCATTCAGGAATGCAGTTTTGACATCCTTCTGCCAAATTTCATAATCATAAAATGCGGCAATTGCTAACATGATTCGGACAGACTTTTAAGCATCGATACGAGTAAGAAAATCTCATCGTATTCAACACCTTGAACTTTGTCAAAAACCTTTTTCGACAAGTCTAGCTTTGTAGATAGTAACACTACTATCAACGTCCGTCTTCCTCTTGAAGATCCATTTATTCTTAATGACTCACCGATCATCGGGCAAGTCAATCAAAGTCCAAACTTTGTTCTCATACATGGATCATATCTCAGATTTCATGGCTTCAAGCCACTTTGCGGAATCTGGGCTCACCATCGCTTCTTCATAGTTCGTAGGTTCATCATGATCTAGTAGCATGACTTCCAGAATAGGATTTCCGTACCACTCTGGTGTGGATCTTACTCTGGTTGATCTACGTGGTTCAGTAGTATCTTTGTCTGAAGTTTCATGATCATTATCATTGGCTTCCTCACTAACCGGTGTAGGTGTCACTGAAACAGTTTTCTGTGATGAACTACTCTCCAGTAAGGGAGCAGGTACAGTTACCTCGTCAAGTTCTACTTTCCTCCCACTCACTTCTTTTGAGAGAAACTCCTTCTCTAGAAATGATCCATTCTTAGCAACGAATGTTTTGCCTTCGGATCTGTGATAGAAGGTGTACCCAACAGTTTCCTTTGGGTATCCTATGAATACACATTTCTCCAATTTGGGTTCGAGCTTATCAGGTTGAAGCCTTTTTCACATAAGCATCGCAGCCCCAAACTTTAAGAAACAACAACTTTGGTTTCTTGCCAAACCATAGTTCATACGGTGTCATCTCAACGGATTTAGATGGTGCCCTTTTAACGTGAATGCAGCTGTCTCTAATGCATAACCCAAAATGATAGTGGTAGATCGGTAAGAGACATCATAGATCGCACCATATCTAATAAAGTACGGTTATGATGTTCGGACACACCATTACATTGTGGTGTTCCAGGTGGCGTGAGTTTGTGAAACTATTCCACATTGTTTTAATTGAAGACCAAACTCGTAAGTCAAATATTTGTCTCCGCGATCAGATCGTAGAAACTTTATTTTCTTGTCACGATGATTTTCCACTTCACTCTGAAATTCTTTGAACTTTTCAAATGTTTCAGACTTATGTTTCATCAAGTAGATATACCCATATCTGCTCAAATCATCTATGAAGTTCAGAAAATAACGATACTTGCCGTGAGCCTTAACACTCATCGGACCGCATACATCAGTATGTATTATTTCCAATAAGTCAGTTGCTCGCTCCGGAGAACGGAGTCTTATTCATCTTGCCCATGAGGCATGGTTCGCAATCATCAAGTGATTCATAATCAAGTGATTCCAAAATCCCATCAGCATGGAGTTTCTTCATGCGCTTTACACCAATATGACCTAAACGGCAGTGCTACAAATAAGCTGCACTATCATTATTAACTTTGCATCTTTTGGTTTCAATATTATGATTATGTGTATCACTACGATCGAGATCCAATGAACTATTTTCATTGGGTGTGTAACCATATAAGGTTTTATTCATGTAAATAGAACAACAATTTATTCTCTTACTTAAAATGAATAACCGTAATAAACATGATCAAATCATATTCATGCTCAACGCAAACACCAAATAACACTTATTCAGGTTCAACACTAATCCCGAAAGTATAGGGGAGTGTGCGATGATGATCATATCAATCTTGGAACTACTTCCAACACACATCGTCACTTCACCCTTAACTAGTCTCTGTTTATTCTGCAACTCCCGTTTCAAGTTACTAATCTTAGCAACTGAACTAGTATCAAATACTGAGGGGTTGCTATAAACACTAGTAAAGTACACATCAATAACATGTATATCAAATATACTTATGTTCACTTTGCCATCCTTCTTATCCGCCAATCACTTGGGGTATATCCGCTTCCAGTGACCAGTCCCTTTGCAGTAGAAACACTTAGTCTCAGGCTTAGGATCAGACTTGGGCTTCTTCACTTGAGCAGCAACTTGCTTGCTGTTTCTTCTTGAAGTTCCCCTTCTTCCCTTTGCCCTTTTTCTTGAAACTAGTGGTCTTGTTAACCATCAACACTTGATGTTCTTTCTTGATTTCTACCTTCATCGATTTCAACATCACGAAGAGCTCAGGAATCATTTTCGTCATCCCTTGCATACTATAGTTCATCACGAAGTTCTAGTAACTTTAGTGATGGTGACTAGAGAATTCTGTCAATCACTATCTTATCTGGAAGATTAACTCCCACTTGATTCAAGTGATTGAAGTACTCAGACAATCTGTGCACATGCTCACTAGTTGAGCGATTCTCCTCCATCTTTTAGCTATAGAACTTGTTGGAGACTTCATATCTCTCAACTCGGGTATTTGCTTGAAATATTAGCTTCAACTCCTGGAACATCTCATATGATCCATGACATTCAAAACATCTTTGAAGTCCCGATTCTAAGCCGTTAAGCATGGTGCACTTAAACTATCAAGTAGTCATCATATTGAGCTAGCCAAACGTTCATAACGTCTGCATTTGCTCCTGCAATAGGTCCGTCACCTAGTGGTGCATTAAGGACATAATTCTTCTGTGCAGCAATGAGGATTTAACCTCAGATCACGGATCAAATCCGCAACATTGCTACTAACATTTTTCAACACAATTTTCTCTAGGAGCATATCAAAATAAACACAGGGAAGCAACAACGCGAGCTATTGATCTACAACATGATTTGCAAAATACTACCAGGACTAAGTTCATGATAAATTTAAGTTCAATTTAATCATATTACTTAAGAACTCCCACTTAGATAGACATCCCTCTAATCTTCTAAGTGATTACGTGATCCAAATCAACTAAACCATGACCGATCATCACGTGAGATGGAGTAGTTTTCAATGGTGAACATCGTTATGTTGATCATATCTACTATATGATTCACGCTCGACCTTTCGGTCTCCGTGTTCCGAGGCCATATCTGCATATGCTAGGCTCGTCAAGTTTAACCTGAGTATTCTGCGTGTGCAAAAACTGGCTTGCACCCGTTGTAGATGGACGTAGAGCTTATCACACCCGATCATCACGTGGTGTCTGGGCACGACGAACTTTGGCAATGATGCATACTCAGGGAGAACACTTCTTGATAATTTAATGAGAGATCATCTTATAATGCTACCGTCAATCAAAGCAAGATAAGATGCATAAAAAGATAAACATCACATGCAATCAATATAAGTGATATGATATGGCCATCATCATCTTGTGCTTGTGATCTCCATCTCCGAAGCACCGTCATGATCACCATCGTCACCGGCGCGACACCTTGATCTCCATCGTAGCATCGTTGTCGTCTCGCCAATCTTATGCTTCCACGACTATCACTACCGTTTAGTAATAAAGTAAAGCATTCCATCGCGATTGCATTGCATACAATAAAGCGACAACCATATGGCTCCTGCCAGTTGCCGATAACTTGTTTACAAAACATGATCATCTCATACAATAAAATTCAGCATCATGCCTTGACCATATCACATCACAACATGCCCTGCAAAAACAAGTTAGACGTCCTCTACTTTGTTGTTGCATGTTTTTACGTGGCTGCTACGGGCTTAAGTAAGAACCAATCTCACCTACGCATCAAAACCACAACGATAGTTTGTCAAATAGACTCCGTTTTAACCTTCGCAAGGACTGGGCGTAGCCATACTTGGTTCAACTAAAGTTGGAGAGGCAGTCGCCCGCAAGCCATCTCTGTGCAAAGCACGTCGAGGGAACCGGTCTCGCGTAAGCGTACGCGTAAGGTTGGTCCGGGTCGTCTCGTCCAACAATACCGCCGAACCAAAGTATGACATGCTGGTAGGCAGTATGACTTGTATCGTCCACAACTTACTTGTGTTCTACTCGTGCATATAACATCAACATCAATAACCTAGGCTCTGATACCACTGTTGGGTTTCGTAGTAATTTCAAAAATTTTCCTACGCGCACACAGGATCATGTGATGCATAGCAACGAGAGGAGAGTGTTGTCTACGTACCCA
This sequence comes from Triticum aestivum, assembly GCF_018294505.1. NCBI lineage: Eukaryota > Viridiplantae > Streptophyta > Magnoliopsida > Poales > Poaceae > Triticum > Triticum aestivum. The sequence goes on along the minus strand of NC_057812.1, from coordinate 513,576,507 downwards.
ATGCAGACCGACTGCGGAAGCAATGACACGACGTAGAGGAAGTAGTCGTACGTCTTCACGATCCAACCGATCAAGCACCGAAACTACGGCACCTCCGAGTTCGAGCACACGTTCAGCTCGATGACGATCCCCGGACTCCGATCCAGCAAAGTGTCGGGGAAGAGTTTCGTCAGCACGACGGCGTGGTGACGATCTTGATGAACTACAGCAGCAGGGCTTCGCCTAAACTCCGCTACAGTATTATCGAGGAATATGGTGGCAGGGGGCACCGCACACGGCTAAGGAATCGATCACGTGGATCAACTTGTGTCAACTTGTGTGTTTAGAGGTGCCCCTGCCTCCGTATATAAAGGAGGAGAGGAGGGGAGGCTGGCCGGCCAAGGGGGGGAGGCGCAGGAGAGTCCTACTCCCTCTGGGAGTAGGATTCCCCCTCCAATCCTAGTCCAACTAGGATTCCTCGGAGGGGAAAAGAGGAGGAGGGGGCCGGCCACCTCTCCTAGTCCTAATAGGACTAGGGGAAGGGGGTGGCGCGCAGCCCATCTAGGGCAGCCCCTTCTCTTTTCCACTAAGGCCCACTATGGCCCAAATAGCTCCCGGGGGGTTCCGGTAACCCTCTCGGTATTCCGGTAAAATCCCGATTTCACCCGGAACACTTCCGACATCCAAATATAGGCTTCCAATATATCAATCTTTATGTCTCGACCATTTCGAGACTCCTCGTCATGTCCGTGATCACATCCGGGACTCCGAACAACCTTCGGTACATCAAAATGCATAAACTCATAATATAACTGTCATCGTAACCTTAAGCGTGCGGACCCTACGGGTTCGAGAACAATGTAGACATGACCGAGACACGTCTCCGGTCAATAACCAATAGCGGGACCTGGATGCCCATATTGGCTCCTACATATTCTATGAAGATCTTTATCGGTCAGACCGCATAACAACATACGTTGTTCCCTTTGTCATCGGTATGTTACTTGCCCGAGATTCGATCGTCGGTATCCAATACCTAGTTCAATCTCGTTACCGGCAAGTCTCTTTACTCGTTCCGTAATACATCATCTCACAACTAACATATTAGTTGTAATGCTTGCAAGGCTTATGTGATGTGTATTACCGAGAGGGCCCAGAGATACCTCTCCGACAATCGGAGTGACAAATCCTAATCTCGAAATACGCCAACCCAACATCGACCATTGGAGACACCTGTAGTACTCCTTTATAATCACCCAGTTACGTTGTGACGTTTGGTAGTACCCAAAGTGTTCCTCCGGTAAACGGGAGTTGCATAATCTCATAGTCATAGGAACATGTATAAGTCATGAAGAAAGCAATAGCAACATACTAAACGATCGGGTGCTAAGCTAATGGAATGGGTCATGTCAATCAGATCATTCTACTAATGATGTGACCTCGTTAATCAAATAACAACTCATTGTTCATGGTTAGGAAACGTAACCATCTTTGATTAACGAGCTAGTCAAGTAGAGGCATACTAGTGACACTTTGTTTGTCTATGTATTCACACATGTATTATGTTTCCGGTTAATACAATTCTAGCATGAATAATAAACATTTATCATAAAATAAGGAAATAAATAATAACTTTATTATTGCCTCTAGGGCATATTTCCTTCAGGGACAACATAGCAAGTACCATCTCTACGCATTACTACTCTCCTACATCCTACTCTTGCATAGATTTAGCCTAAAATCTCAAGAACAACATGCATCTCCCCAAAAACCTAGAAACGAAAGAACGAACCAAAGAGAGAGGGATTTGGGGAGAAACCTTGTTCCATGGCAAGAGGAAGTGGTGGGGAACGATCCCACTGGACGGAATGCGAGGAGAGCGGCCGGAGACGAAGATCCGACAAGGGTCTCCGGTGCCGTTCTTGGGCAGGAGAGTGAGAAACGGCGTGGGGAGAAAGAGTGAATGGGTATGGGGGAGTTGGAACTCCCCCTGCCCGCTCTTAACCCCCACGCACTCTCGATTGCGCGGTAGTACCACGTGTCATCGTGGTAGTACCGGCTGGGCGGAAGTACCGCACCGAGGACGGTAGTACCGCTCCCCTAGGCGGCAGTAAAAAATTACTACCATGCTGGGTGCGGTAGTACAGTGCGCAGCTCCTGCGGTAGTACCATGGCATGCCGCGGTAGTACCATGTGTTGGGGAACGTAGCATAAATTCAAAATTTTCCTACGTGTCACCAAGATCTATCTAGGGAGTCATATAGCAACGAGGGAGGAGTGGATCTACATACCCTTGTAGATCGCGCGCAGAAGCGTTCAAGAGAACGGGGTTGATGGAGTCGTACTCGTCGTGATCCAAATCACCGATGATCCTAGCGCCGAACGGACGGCACCTCCGCGTTCAACACACGTACGGAGCAGCGACGTCTCCTCCTTCTTGATCCAGCAAGGGGGAGGAGAGGTTGATGGAGATCCAGCAGCACGACGGCGTGGTGGTGGAAGTAGCGGGATTCCAACAGGGCTTCGCCAAGCGCTGCGGGAGGAGGGAGATGTGTCATGAGAGGGAGAGGGAGGCGCCAGGGCTTAGGTGTTGCTGCCCTCCCTTCCCCTCACTATATATAGGGCCAAGGGAGAGGGGGGGGCGCAGCCTTGGCCCTTCCTCCAAGGAAGGGTGCGGCCAGGGAGGAGTCCATCCTCCCCAAGGCACCTCGGAGGTGCCTTCCCCCTTTAGGACTCTTCCTTTCCCTTATCTCTTGGCGCATGGGCCTCTTGGGGCTGGTGCCCTTGGCCCATACAGGCCAAGGCGCACCCCCTACAGCCCATGTGGCCCCCCGGGGCAGGTGGCCCCACCCGGTGGACCCCCGGGACCCTTCCGGTGGTCCCGGTACAATACCGGTGACCCCGAAACTTGCCCTGATAGCCGAAATAGCACTTCCTATATATAATTCTTTACCTCCGGACCATTCCGGAACTCCTCGTGACGTCTGGGATCTCATCCGGGACTCCGAACAACTTTCGGGTTACCGCATACTAATATCTCTATAACCCTAGCGTCACCGAACCTTAAGTGTGTAGACCCTACGGGTTCGGGAGACATGCAGACATGACCGAGATGACTCTTCGGTCAATAACCAACAGCGGGATCTGGATACCCATGTTGGCTCCCACATGTTCCACGATGATCTCATCGGATGAACCACGATGTCAAGGACTTAATCAATCCCGTATATAATTCCCTTTGTCTAGCGGTACGATACTTGCCCGAGATTCGATCGTCGGTATCCCGATACCTTGTTCAATCTCGTTACCGACAAGTCTCTTTACTCGTTCCGTAACACATCATCCCGTGATCAACTCCTTGATCACATTGTGCACATTATGATGATGTCCTACCGAGTGGGCCCAGAGATACCTCTCCGTTTACACGGAGTGACAAATCCCAGTCTCGATTCGTGCCAACCCAACAGACACTTTCGGAGATACCTGTAGTGTACCTTTATAGCCACCCAGTTACGTTGTGACATTTGGCACACCCAAAGTATTCCTACGGTATCCGGGAGTTGCACAATCTCATGGTCTAAGGAAATGCTACTTGACATTAGAAAAGCTTTAGCATATGAACTACACGATCTTTGTGCTAGGCTTAGGATTGGGTCTTGTCCATCACATCATTCTCCCAATGATGTGATCCCGTTATCAACGACATCCAATGTCCATGGTCAGGAAACCGTAACCATCTATTGATCAACGAGCTAGTCAACTAGAGGCTTACTAGGGACATGGTGTTGTCTATGTATCCACACATGTATCTGAGTTTCCTATCAATACAATTCTAGCATGGATAATAAACGATTATCATGAACAAGGAAATATAATAATAACTAATTTATTATTGCCTCTAGGGCATATTTCCAACAGTCTCCCACTTTCACTAGAGTCAATAATCTAGTTCACATCGATATGTGATTAACACTCAAGGTCACATCCCCATGTGACTAACACCCAAAGAGTTTACTAGAGTCAATAATCTAGTTCACATTACCATGTGAGTTCTGGGTTTGAACATGTTATGCTTGTGAGAGATGTTATAGTCAACGGGTCTGAATCTTCAGATCCGTATGTACTTCACAAATCTCTATGTCATCTTGTAGATGCAACTACTACGCCACATTTGGAGCTATTCCAAATAACTGTTCTATTATACGAATCCAGTTTACTACTCAGAATAATCTGGATTAGTGTCAAAGTTTGCATCGGCGTAACCCTTTACGACGAACTCTTTTACCACCTCCATAATCGAGAAAATTCCTTAGTCCACTAGTTACTAAGGATAACTTTGACCGCTGTCTTGTGATCCATTCTTGGATCACTCTTGTACCCCTTGAATGACTCATGGCAAGGCACATTTCAGGTGCGGTACACAGCATAGCATACTATAGGGCCTATGTCTTAAGCATAGGGGACGACCTTCGTCCTTTCTCTCTATTCTGCCGTGGTCGAGCTTTAAGTCTTCACTTCATACCTTACAACTCAGGCAAGAACTCCTTCTTTGACTGATCCATCTTGAACACCTTCAAGATCATGTCAAGGTATGTGCTCATTTGAAAGTACCATTAAGAGTTTTGATCTATCCTTATAGATCTTGATACTCAATGTTCAAGTAGCTTAATCCAGGCTTTCCATTGAAAAACACTTTCCAAATAACCCTATATGCTTTCCAGAAATTCTACGTCATTTCTGATCAACAATATGTCAACAACATATATTCATCAGAAATTCTATAGTGCTCCCACTCACTTCTTTGGAAATACAAGTTTCTCATAAACTTTGTATAAACCCAAAATCTTTGATCATCTCATCAAAGCGTACATTCCAACTCCGAGATGCTTACTCCAGTCCCTAGAAGGATTGCTGGAGCTTTGCATACTTATTAGCATCTTTCAGGATTGACAAAACCTTCTGGTTGTATCACATACAACCTTTCCTCAAGAAAATCGTCGAGGAAACAATGTTTTGACATCCTATTTGCAAGATTTCATAAATAATGCAGTAATCGCTAATATAATTCCAACAGACTCTTAACATCGCTATGAGTGAGAAAGTCTCATCATAGTCAACTCCTTGAACTTGTCGGAAAACATCTTAACGACAAGTCGAGCTTTCTTAATGGTGACATTTACCATCATTGTCCGTCTTCCTTTTAAAATCCATCTGTACTCAACAGCCTCACGACCATCGAGCTGTTCTGTCAAAGTCTACACTTTGTTTCCATACATGGATCCTCTCTCGGATTTTATGGCCTCGAGCCATTTATCGGAATCCGGGCCCACCATCGCTTCTCCATAGCTCGTAGGTTCATTGTTGTCTAGCAACATGACTTCCAAGACAGGATTACGTACCACTCTGAAGTAGTACGCATCCTTGTCATCCCACGAGGTTTGGTAGTGACTTGATCTGAAGTTTCATGATCACTATCATAAGCTTCCACTTCAATTGGTGTAGGTGCCACAGGAACAACTCCCTGTGCCCTGTCACACACTAGTTGAAGAGACGGTTCAATAACCTCATCAAGTCTCCACCATCCTCCCACTCAATTCTTTCGAGAGAAACTTTTCCTCGAGAAAGGACCCAATTCTAGAAACAATCCCTTATTGCTTTCGGATCTGAGACAGGAGGTATACCCAACTGTTTTGGGTGTCCTATGAAGATGCATTTATCCGCTTTGGGTTCGAGCTTATCAGCCTGAAACTTTTTCGCATAAGCGTCGCAGCCCCAAACTTTTAAGAAATGACAGCTTAGGTTTCTCTAAACCATAGTTCATATGGTGTCATCTCATCGGAATTACGTGGTGCCCTATTTAAAGTGAATGTGGTTGTCTTTAATGCCTAACCCATAAACTATCGTGGTAATTCGATAAGAGACATCATGGTATGCATCATATCCAATAGGGTGCAGTTATGATGTTCGGACACACCATCACACTATGGTGTTCCAGGCTGTATTAGTTGTGAAACAATTTCCACAATGTCTTAATTCTATGCCAAACTCGTAATTCAGATATTCATCTCTATGATCATATCATAGATCTTTTATCCTCTTGTCACGACGATCTTTCAACTTCACCCTGAAATTACTTGAACCTTTCAATAATTCAGACTCGTGATTCATCAAGTAAATATACTCAACATCTACTCAAATCATCTGTGAAGTAAGAACATAACGATATCCACTACACGCCTCAGCACTCATTGGACTGCACACATCAAAATGTATTACTTCCAACAAGTTGCTTTCTAGTTCCATTTTACTGAAAACGAGGCTTTCAGTCATCTTGCCCATGTGGTATGATTTGCATGTCTCAAGTGATTCAAAATCAAGTGAGTCCAAACGATCCATCTGCATGGAGCTTCTTCATGCGTTTTATACCGATATGACTTACGTGGCAGTGCCACAAGTAGGTGGTACTATCATTACTATCTTATATCTTTTGGCATGAACATGTGTATCACTACGTTCGAGATTCAACAAACCATTCATTTTAGGTGTAAGACCATTGAAGGTATTATTCAAATAAACAGAGTAACCATTATTCTCCTTAAATGAATAACTGTATTGCGATAGACATAATCCAATCATGTCTATGCTCAATGCAAACACCAATCTCGATGGTAGAGGGAGCGTGCGATGTTTGATCACATCAAGCTTGGAAAAACTTCCAACACATATTGCCAGCTCACCTTTAGCTAGTCTCCGTTTACTCCGCAGCCTTTTATTTCGAGTTTACTAACATTTAGCAACCGAACCGATATCTAATACCATGGTGCTACTAGGAGTACTAGTAAAGTACACATTAACACAATGTATATCCAATATACTCCTATTGACCTTGCCAGCCTTCTCATCTACCAAGTATCTAGGGTAATTCTGCTCCAGTGGTTGTTCCCCTTATTACAGAAGCACTTAGTCTCGGGTTTGGGTTCAACCTTGGGTTTCTTCACTAGAGCAGCAGCTGATTTGTCGTTTCATGAAGTATCCCTTCTTGCCCTTGCCCTTCTTGAAACTAGTGGTTTCACCAACCATCAACAATTTATGCTCCTTCTTGATTTCTACTTTTGTGGTGTCAAACATCGCGAATATCTTAAGGATCATCATATATGTCCCTGATATATTATAGTTCATCACGAAGCTCTAGCAGCTTGGTGGTAATGACTTCGGAGAAACATCACTATCTCATCTGGAAGATCAACTCCCACTCGATTCAAATGATTGTTGTACTCAGACAATCTGAGCACAAGCTCAACAATTGAGATTTTCTCCCTTAGTTTGTGGGCTAAGAAAATCGTCGGAGGTCTTATACCTCTTGACGTGGGCACGAGCCTGAAATCCCAATTTCATCCCTCGAAACATCTCATATGTTTCGCGACATTTCAAAACGTCTTCGGTGCCTCAACTCTAAGCCGTTTAACTGAACTATCACGTAGTTATCAAAATGTGTATGTCAGATGTTCGCAACATCCATAGACAACGTTCGAGGTTCAGCACACTGAGCGGTGCATTAAGGACATAAGCCTTCTATGAAGCAATGAGGACAATCCTCAGTCTACGGACCTAGTCCGCATAATTGCTACTATCAACTTTCAACTAAATTTTCTCTAGGAACATATCTAAACAGTAGAACTGAAGCGCGAGCTACGACATAATTTGCGAAGACCTTTTGACTATGTTTAGGATAATTAAGTTCATCTTATGAACTCCCACTCAGATAGACATCCCTCTAGTCATCTAAGTGATTACATGATCCGAGTCAACTAGGCCGTGTCCGATCATCACGTGAGACGGACTAGTCATCATCGGTGAACATCTTCATGTTGATCGTATCTACCATACGACTCATGCTCGACCTTTTGGTCTCTTGTGTTTCGAGGCCATGTCTGTACATGCTAGGCTCGTCAAGTCAACCTAAGTGTTTCCCGTGTGTAAATCTGTCTTACACCCGTTGTATGTGAACGTTAGAATCTAACACCCGATCATCACGTGGTGCTTCGAAACAACAAACTGTCGCAACGGTGCACAGTTAGGGGGAACACTTTCTTGAAATTATTATGAGGGATCATCTTATTTACTACCGTCGTTCTAAGTAAACAAGATGCATAAACATGATAAACATCACATGCAAACAAATAGTGACATGATATGGCCATCATCACTTTGCTCCTCTTGATCTCCATCTTCGGGGCTCCATGATCATCATCGTCACCGGCATGACACCATGATCTCCATCATCATGATCTCTATCATCGTGTCTTCATGAAGTTGTCTCGTCAACTATTACTTCTACTACTATAGCTAACGGTTAGCAATAAAGTAAAGTAATTACATGACGTTTATGTTGACACGCAGGTCATAAATAAATTAAGACAACTCCTATGGCTCGTGCCGGTTGTCATACTCATCGACATGCAAGTCGTGATTCCTATTACAAGAACATGATCAATCTCATACATCACATATATCATTCATCACATCCTTTTGGCCATATCACATCACATAGCATACCCTGCAAAAACAAGTTAGACGTCCTCTAATTGTTGTTTGCATGTTTTACGTGGCTGCTATGGGTTTCTAGCAAGAACGTTTCTTACCTACGCAAAAACCACAATGTGATATGCCAATTGCTATTTACCCTTCATAAGGACCCTTTTCATCGAATCCGATCCGACTAAAGTGGGAGAGACAGACACCCGCCAGCCACCTTATGCAACTAGTGCATGTCAGTCGGTGGAACCAGTCTCACGTAAGAGTATGTGTAAGGTCGGTCCGGGCCGCTTCATCCTACAATGCCACCGAATCAAGATTGGACTAGTAACGGTAAGCATATTGAACAAAATCAACGCCCACAACTACTTTGTGTTCTACTCGTGCATAGAAACTACGCATAGACCTAGCTCATGATGCCACTGTAGGGGAACGTAGCATAAATTCAAAATTTTCCTACGTGTCACCAAGATCTATCTAGGGAGTCATCTAGCAACGAGGGAGGAGTGGATCTACATACCCTTGTAGATCGCACGCGGAAGCGTTCAAGAGAACGGGGTTGATGGAGTCGTACTCGTCGTGATCCAAATCACCGATGATCCTAGCGCCGAACGGACAGCACCTCCGCATTCAACACACGTACGGAGCAGCGACGTCTCCTCCTTCTTGATCCAGCAAGGGGGAGGAGAGGTTGATGGAGATCCAGCAGCATGACGGCGTGGTGGTGGAAGTAGCGGGATTTCAACAGGGCTTCGCCAAGCGCTGTGGGAGGAGGGAGATGTGTCATGGGAGGGAGAGGGAGGCGCCAGGGCTTAAGTGTTGCTGCCCTCCCTTCCCGTCACTATATATAGGGCCAAGGGAGAGGGGGGGGGCGCAGCCTTGGCCCTTCCTCCAAGGAAGGGTGCGGCCAGGGAGGAGTCCATCCTCCCCAAGGCACCTTGGAGGTGCCTTCCCCCTTTAGGACTCTTCCTTTCCCTTATCTCTTGGCGCATGGGCCTCTTAGGGCTGGTGCCCTTGGCCCATACAGGCCAAGGCGCACCCCCTACAGCCCATGTGGCCCCCCGGGGCAGGTGTCCTCACCCGGTGGACCCCCGGGACCCTTTCGGTGGTCCCGGTACAATACCGGTGACCCCGAAACTTGTTCCGATAGCCGAAATATCACTTCCTATATATAATTCTTTACCTCCGGACCATTCCGGAACTCCTCATGACGTCCGGGATCTCATCCGGGACTCCGAACAACAATCAGAGTCCGAAAAGCCCACAAGGTTGAAGTTAGATCCTCTTGGATACCATAAGCCAAAGTTTGGGGTATGAGCCAAATATCGAAAGATTCGCTTGACCGCCACATAGTGGCTTTCCTTAGGTGTGGCTTGAAACCATGCACAGATTCCCACACTCAACATGATATCCGGTCTAGATGCACAAAGTTAAATCAAGGAGCGAATCATGGAGTGATATACCTTTTGATCCACCGCTTTACCATTGGGATCTATGTCAAGTTGGCATTTGATGGGCATTGGAGTGGAAGCCGGCTTGACATCACTTAGCTTGAATCTCTTGAGCATGTCTTGAGTGCATTTGGCTTGGTTGATGAAGGTTCCTTCTCTTTGTTGCTTGACTTTGAACCCGAGAAAGAACTTCAACTCTCCCATCATGGACATCTTGAACTTGGAGGTCATGAGTGCGGCAAATTCCTCATTGAAAGCTTTGTTAGGGGAACCAAAGATAATATCATCAACATATAGTTGGCACACAAACGATTCCCCTTTGACCTTCTTAGTAAAAAGAGTGGGGGTCGATTTTCCCAATTTCAAAACCACGATCTTGCAATAACTCGGTAAGGTGGTCATACCACGCACGTGGGGCTTGCTCAAGGCCATAGAGTGCCTTATCGAGTTGGTACACATGATCGGGAAAATAGGGATCCTAGAACCTAGGGGGTTGCTTGACAAATACCAACTCATTAATAAGACCATTAAGAAAAACACTCTTCACATCCATTTGTTGTAACTTAAAGTTATGATGACAAGCATAAGTAATCAACATGCGAATGGATTCAAGGCGAGCAACGGGAGCAAAGGTTTCACCGTAGTCGATACCCTCGACTTGGGAGTAGCCTTGAGCTACCAAACGAGCCTTGTTGCGAATAATAATCCCATGAGCATCCTGCTTGTTCTTGAATATCCACTTGGTTCCAATGACATTGTGGTTCCCCATTGGCCTTGGCACCAATCTCCACACCTTGTTGTGCTCGAAGTTGTTGAGTTCTTCATGCATGGCATTAAGCCAATACGGATCCTCGAGCGCCTCATAGACCTTTTGGGGTTCAACACAAGAGACAAACGCGTGATGTTCACAATAGTTTGCTAATTGTCTACGAGTGCTTACCCCCTTTATTAAGCTTCCAAGCACATTTGTCATGATATGATCTTTGATGGATAGCTTGGATGCGATCTTGGAGGCACAACACTCTAATTCCTCCTCTAGAGAGAGTTGAGGAGCGGTTACTTGATCATCTTGAGCGTCGTCTTGAGCTCGTTCTTAATCCTGAGCTTGCTCTTGATCTTGAACTTGCTTTGATGAGAGAACTTTACCTTGGGCATCACTTGGTGATTCAACACCATCCTGAGGTTGATCTTGCCCTTGGTCTTGTTCATGAGGTTGAGGGCCTTCACTTTGTTCTTCAGAAGCGTGTGGGCCTTGGGTTGGTGATGGCTCCACGTGAGTGGAACATTGTCCTTCTCCTTCGGCCATAAGGGGATCCTCAATGGGTAGGATAAAACCAACACCCATTCTTCTTATGGCTTGGGGAGGAATTTCATCACCTACATCACAAGTGCCACTTTGCTCCACTTGGGAGCCGTTATTCTCATCAAACTCCACATTGCATGTCTCCTCAATAAGTCCCGTGGACTTATTGAGGACATGGTAAGCATGGGAGTTTGTAGCATAACCAACAAATATGCCCTCATGAGCTCTAGCCTCAAATTTAGACAAACGAACACCTTTCTTGAGAATGAAACACTTACACCCGAACACCCGAAAGTACTTGAGGTTGCGCTTGTTACCGGTGAGTATCTCATATGGAGTCTTTTTCAAGCCTTTGCGGAGGTAGAGCTGATTGGATGCATGACACACGGTATTGATGGCTTCGGCCCAAAAGTTGTATGGAGACTTGAACTCCGCCATCATGGTCCTTGCCGCATCCATCAACGTCCGGTTCTTCCTCTCCGCTACACCATTTTGTTGAGGGGTGTAAGGTGCGGAATATTGATGCTTGATCCCCTCATCACTAATAAACTCATCCAAGGTGTAGTTCTTGAACTCGGTGCCGTTGTCACTTCTTATTGTCAAGATCTTTGCATTGTGTCGACGTTGAGCTTCATTTGCAAAGTCAATGACGGTTTGTTGGGTCTCGCTCTTCCTCTTGAAGAAATATATCCAAGTGTATTTTGAATAATCATCCACAATCACCAAGCAATACTTTCTACCCCCAAGACTATCAAAATATGGAGGCCCAAAGAGATCCATGTGAAGGAGCTCCAAAGGCCTCTTCGAGTAAATGATAGTTGTGAGAGGGTGAGCCTTTTCATGTAGCTTTCCTTCGATACAAGCACTGTAAGCACGATCTTTAGCAAAACTAACATTTGTTAGTCCACGGACATGGTGCCCCTTGAGAAGACTTTGCAAAGATCTCATATTAACATGGGCTAAACGGCGATGCCAAAGCCATCCCACGTCAACTTTAGACATTAGGCATGTCACGGTCTTAGTGGGTCGCTCCGAAAAGTTAATCACATAGAGACCGTTCTTGACATGCCCAACAAAGGCTACTTTAAGAGTCTTGCTCCACAAGAGGGCCACGGTATCAACATCAAAGAAAGTGGCAAAGCCCATGAGTGTGAGTTGACGAACGGAAAGTAAATTGTATGCAAGGGACTCAACAAGCATGACCTTCTCGATCGTGAGATCACGAGAAATGAAAACCTTGCCAAGTCCCAGTACCTTAGAGGACGAGGCATCACCACACTCGACATTTGTGGGCATAGATGGAATCTTGTGAACGTCCACCACCAAGTCCTTGCTTCCGGTCATATGATTAGTGGCTCCACTATCGAGCAACCATGATCCCCCACCGGAAGCAAACACCTACAAGAGATCAATGCTTGGTTTTAGGTACCCATTTTGTAATGGGTCCTTTGAGGTTAGTAACAAGGGTCTTAGGAACCCAAATAGACCATTCAATGTACTCATAGAAGGAACCAACAAATTTGGCATAAACATGTCCATCACTAGCACGGCATAATACATAAGAAGGGTTGAAGTTGCCGGCTTTGTTGGGAGGGGTAGCATTGCCCTTCTTGGCATCACTACCCTTCACAATGTTCTTCTTCTTCTCCTTGGAAGCACCCTCTCCCTCCTTCAAAAAAGTTTGCTTGAGAGGGGGGGGGGGTCGTTTGGCCTTGTCTTCCTTCTTCTTGTTCTTGGACTTGGGTGTGAACCCAATTCATTCCTTGGCCACAACCTACTTTTGATTGCTCAAAAGGTCGTTGAGGTTCTTCTCACCTTGTATGCATGACACAAGGCCTTTCTCAAGTTGCTTATTCAACTTTGCATTCTCCTCAACAAGATGCACATGCTCACAACAAGGGTTAGTATCATTTACATTATCAATTAAAACCATGTGAGGAAAAGTGGCTTTCTCCTTGGTTAGCTTTACTTGGAGTTGATCATGAGACTCTTTGAGACTAGCATGAGCACCCTTCAAGACCTTGTGAGCCTTGTCAAGTAAGTCAAACTCCTCTTTGAGTCTAGCAAGATCAACCCCAAACTTGGCATTCTCGGAGTTTAACACACGATATACAACAAGAGCATAATCAAGATCTTTCATTAATTTAGTGTGGTCACCATTGTATGACTCCTCAAGAGCCAAACGAAGACCTTGCTCTTCCTCAAGAGCATTGGAAAGATCCGAAATCTCATCGGCATAGTCACGACTATGCCCTGATACGTCTCCAACGTATCTATAATTTTTGATTGCTCCATGCTATTATATTACCTGTTTTGGATGTTAATGGGCTTTATTTTACACTTTTATATCATTTTTGGGACTAACCTACTAACCGAAGGCCCAGCCCAAATTGATGTTTTTTTGCCTATTTTAGAGTTTTCCCGAAAAGGAATATCAAACGGAGTCCAAATGGAATGAAACCTTCGGGAACGTGATTTTCTCAACAAACGTGATCCAGGAGACTTGGAGTGGGCGTCAAGAAACAATCGAGGAGGCCACGTGGCAGGGCGGCGCCCTCCACCCTCGTGGGCCCCTTGTTGCTCCACCGACGTACTTCTTCCTCCAATATATATCCACATACCCCCCAAACATCCAGGAGCACCACGAAAACCTAATTCCACCACCGCAACCTTCTGTACCCGAGAGATCCCATCTTGGGGCCTTTTCCGGAGCTCCGCCGGAGGGGGCATTGATCATGGAGGGCCGCTACATCAACTCCATGGCATCTCCAATGATGTGTGAGTAGTTTACTTCAGACCTTCGGGTCCATAGTTATTAGCTAGATGGCTTCTTCTCTCTCTCTCTTTGGATCTCAATACAAAGTTCTCCTCGATCTTCTTGGAGATCTATGCAATGTAATCTTGTTTTGCGGTGTGTTTGTCGAGATCCGATGAATTGTGGGTTTATGATCAAGTTTATCTATGAACAATATTTGAATCTCCTCTGAATTCTTTTATGTATGATTGGTTATCTTTGCAAGTCTCTTCGAATTATCAGTTTGGTTTGGCCTACTAGATTGATCTTTCTTGCAATGGGAGAAGTGCTTAGCTTTGGGTTCAATCTTGCGGTGTCCTTTCCCAGTGACAACAGGGGCAGCAAGGCATGTATTGTATTGTTGCCATCAAGGATAAAAAGATGGAGTTTATATCATATTGCATGAGTTTATCCCTCTACATCATGTCATCTTACTTAAATCATTACTCTGTTCTTATGAACTTAATACTCTAGATGCATGCTGGATAGCGGTCGATGTGTGGAGTAATAGTAGTAGATGCAGAATCGTTTTGGTCTACTTGTCACGGACGTGATGCCTATATACATGATCATACCTAGATATTCTCATAACTATGCTCAATTCTATCAATTGCTCAATAGTAATTCGTTTACCCACCGTAATACTTGTGCTCTTGAGAGAAGCCACCAGTGAAACCTATGGCCCCCGGGTCTATCCTCCATCATATTAATCTTCCAACACTTAGCTATTTCTATTGCCGTTTATTTTACTTTGCATCTTTATTTCTATTTATCATAAAAATACCAAAAAATATTATCTTATCATATCTATCAGATCTCACTCTTGTAAGTGACCGTGAAGGGATTGACAACCCCTTTATCGCATTGGTTGCGAGGTTCTTATTTGTTTGTGTAGGTGTGTGGGACTCGAGCGTGATCTCCTACTGGATTGATACCTTGGTTCTCAAAAACTGAGGGAAATACTTACACTACTTTACTGCATCACCCTTTCCTCTTCAAGGGAAAACCAATGCAGTGCTCAAGAGGTAGCAAGAAGGATTTCTGGCGCCGTTGCTGGAGAGATTCGTGCCAAGTCAAGTCAAGATTTGACTCCCAGCAACGAGCCATTTCTGGCGCCGTTGCTGGGGATATCTACGCCAAGTCAATACATACCAAGTACCCATCACAACTCTTATCCTCCTTATTACATTATTTGCCATTTCCTCTTGTTTTCCTCTCCCCCACTTCTCCCTTGCCGTTTTATTCGCCCTTCTTCTGTTCGTCTTTCCATTTGCTTTGATGTCTTACTTGGCTCGTGTGCTCGTTTGGTTGGAACAGTTGTTTATTTATTGCTAAATAGAGAACCTAAGATCTATGGATCCTCATCCTCTTGCTAATCTGTTTAAGAGATCTAATTATGATGAACCAATTGCTAGTGAGTTTTGTGCACTAGATTATCTTTATGAAGTTTTGCTTGAAATTCGTGAATCTGAAAATTGTGATGAAGTACTTTATGGAGTGATTCACGATGGATCTTTGAATAGAAAGCATGATTGCAATGATGATATTATAAATTCTATTAATGTCAATTGTGCTTATAATATGCAAAACCCTAAGCTTGGGGATGCTAGTTTTGCTATGCCTACTACTTGTTGTGATGATCATGATTGGGGTGATTCTTCATATGATCTTGAAAATTTATTTAAGCCCCATGATGAATATGAGATTGATTATAATGTTTGCAATAATATTGAAAGTGGGTTTGGAAGAGTGTCAACTTTAGGTCCCACATATTTGGAGAATGTTCAATCTTATTAAGTTTTTGATAAAAGTGGGTTTGGAGATGTCATGACTTTAGTTAATGTTAATCCCACTATTTTGGAAGAGTGTCAACTTTGCATGCATGTGGATCATGTTGAAAATATTTTATGTGATAACTATTTTTTTGATTTTCTTATGATCCCACATGTAATTATTATGAGAGAGGAAAATATGGTTGTAGAAATTTTCATGTTACTAAATTACCTCTCGTTATGTTGAGATTGCTACTGTTTCTTTTCGCTTCCTTGCATATGCTAGTTTTTGCTTGCCTTGATAATTTGTTTGACTATAAGATGCCTATGCATAGGAAGTATGTTAGACTTAGATTTTTTTGTCACGTGTTTTATGATGCTCTCTTTGCGCTTCAATTCTTGTCTTTCATGTGAGCATCGTTGAAATCTTATGCCTAGCTATAAGGCTTTAAAGAAAAGCGCTTGTTGGGAGACAACCGAATATTTCCCTTGTTATTAAATAAATATTTTATCTAGCCTCTGTTTTGGTCATGTTTTTTGTGTTTAATTAGTGTTTGTGCCAAGTAGAACCGTTGGGAAGACTTGGGGAAAGTCTTTTTGATCTTGCTGTAAAAAACAGAAACTTTAGCGCTCAGGAGAATTGCTGCCATTTTTATTTAGAAAGTGATATTTAGTTAATTGTTTTTGTAGATGATTAATATATAAATTCCTCACATCCATTTATTTTAGAATTTTTGGGGTTCCAGAAAGTGATATTTAGTTAATTATTTTTGACAGATTCTGTTTTTCGTGTGTTGTTTGCTTATTTTGATGAATCTATGCCTAGTAAAAGAGTTTATAAACCATAGAGAAGTTGGAATACAGTAGGTTTAACACCAATATAAATCAAGAACGAGTTCATTACAGTACCTTGAAGTGGTGTTTTGTTTTCTTTCGCTAACAGATCTCACGAGATTTTCTATTTAAGTTTTGTGTTGTGAAGTTTTCAAGTTTTGGGTAAAGATTTGATGTATTATGGAACGAGGAGTGGAAAGAGCCTAAGCTTGGGGATGCCCATGACACCCCAAGGTAAAATTCAAGGACACCAAAAAGCCTAAGCTTGGGGATGCCCTAGAAGGCATCCCCTCTTTCGTCTTCGTCTATCGGTAACTTTACTTGGAGCTATATTTTTATTCACCACATGACAAATCCAACCGTTATCCACCAACTCAACCTGTGTAGCGTGGTACTACCGCGCCGGGGACGCGGTACTACGGCAGGGCCCCGCGGTACTACCGCCCGAGCAGCAGAAACCAGAACAACCCAGATGCAATGAAGCAGAGGGCAATAACTGTGGCAACTTCCGCTGAGTTGGGATCTATGCAAAAATCCGACACGGTAGTACTGCAAGCCAGGAGAGGTACTACCGCGCGGGGTGCGGATGTAAAAAATTACATCCGCTCTTACTGCCGCGCAAGCTGCTGAGCCTGGCCAGAGCGCACGGTACTACCGCGCACCTGGCGCGGTACTACCGCGTAGGGCGCGGATGTAAAAAAATTACATCCGCCCCTACTACCGCAATAACAGAAGCGCCTGGCCTGAGGCCACAGTACTACCGCTCCAAGGAAGCGGTACTACCATGGGCACTTGCGGTACTACCGCGCTAGAGGCCGGTACTACTGCAAGGGCTTGCGGTACTACCGCTCCTAGGAGCAGTACTACCGCATGCCCCAGATCAACAAACACGACATTTTGCATAGACAAGAAAAGACGGAGGATGCTCCAAAGTGCCAAAGGAAAGGCGGTGCAAAGGAGTAGACATGTACGTGATGATTCCACCCAAGCCTTTCCAAAGCGGATCCCCTCTTAATAGTACGGCTTTCCCACGAGTCAAATCCACCGAAAAGAAATGTAGAGAAACGCCGTCTTCAATAGTCTTCGAGGGACACCAAATCGTCTTGCGCCTAGTGATGAAATGTCTGAAATACTCAATTCACATGATTAGTCCGCAAAAGCATTGTCATCAATCACCAAAACAACTAAGGGATAAATATGCACTTACATAGGATAAAAGAGGTTTGCACGTCTTGGTGATCCTACATTTGATCAAATGATAACAGAGGACGAGAGAGGCGTTTTGGCACATGGGAGCATATGCTCCTGGTTTTTAAAATGTGTTTTAAACATATTTTGAAATTTCACAAAATTCTGTCAAAATGATTTCCAGCTACATTTCGATATTCTACATGCACAAAGACTCGTTTTGCGGAAAACTAGCAACTTTGGTGTCACATGTAAAAAAGACAAAATTTAGTGTTAAAAAGGGCTTTTCATGAGACATTATTTTGTCTTTTTACACAAGGCGTACAAAATGTCAGTTCATCATAGAGGCAGAAATCATGCATACAGGATACATGATACATATAGGTGAAGAACATGCAGTCATATGAGCATACAAGCATGATGAAACTGAGGAAATGAAAGATAGCATGATGAAAGTCTTTAGTTCAAATTTGTCAGAGAGTAGATCACAAATTCTTCAACCACAGAATAAAATAAAGGTAGGGATGAGGAATTTGAAATCAGGTAGGCTCGGTGAGGACACAACAATTTGGTAGACCGGTTCTAGTTGTTGTATCAACTGTACGTCTGATTGAGGCGGATGAGACGAACTGAAAGGACACACAGTCCTCACCGTATTCCTCTTGAGCTAAGGTCACTTAGACCTCGTCCAATCACTTGTGGTCAGTCTTCAAGGTAGACTTTCAAAACTTTCACAGGCTTGTTCACCGGCTCAGAACATGATGCCTAACCATCTGGAAAAATGACAGTCTTCAAAGGTAACAGGCATCGGATCACACAAATCAATCTCTTCAGTGATGCTCAATCACTCTGGCTCTGGTGGCATTTTCCTCACATAGGATTCTCTCAAAGTCATCAGAGGATGGGTTGCTCTCAAATGACAAGTGTCAAAGTTCTCTCTCAGTAGCCAACCAACAAGTGGTTGTGGGGGATGGCTATTTATAACCAGGGCAACCCGACATGAATTGCCATAAATGTCCTTCTCAGACATGACCGTTGTCAAGACAAGGATACACTCGACAGCTGGCCCGTGGCGCAACAACGATCGGAAAATTGAACTCTCAATTTCGTCGGGGCACTCAATTTCCTTACGATAGGTAGATTGCACTAGTGAAATCCAAACTCATGTGTGTGACCAAATTCGTGAGCGATCAGATGAACTTCGTCATTGTCGCTAGCAAATTTGTCAGCTATTTCGGAGATTTCCAAAGGTTTCACTCGAAGCGGCTTGTGTATGTATAGGTTTGAGCATCATTTTGGAAATGTGAACTATGATTCACCTAGACCCCCTTTAACAGTACGGTTTTTCCTATGAGTAGAAATAAGAATAAAGAAACTATAAAAACGAAAATCTTCAAGCTTCAAAGTCTTCACATCAATTTCTTCAAAGGTCATACCATTTTCATAATCCAGTTCTTGAAGGAAATATGCCCTAGAGGCAATAATAAAGTTATTATTTATATTTCCTTATATCATGATAAATGTTTATTATTCATGCTAGAATTGTATTAACCGGAAACTTAGTACATGTGTGAATACATAGACAAACAAAGTGGCCCTAGTATGCCTCTACTTGACTAGC
The DNA here is from genome assembly GCF_018294505.1 of Triticum aestivum. Classification (NCBI taxonomy): domain Eukaryota; kingdom Viridiplantae; phylum Streptophyta; class Magnoliopsida; order Poales; family Poaceae; genus Triticum; species Triticum aestivum. Next base: position 513,557,030 of record NC_057812.1, on the reverse strand, counting down.
TCGTTAATCAAAGATGGTTATGTTTCCTGACCATAGATATGTGTTGTCATTTGATGAATGGGATCACATCATTAGAGAACGATGTGATGGACAAGACCCATCCATTAGCTTAGCACTATGATCGTTTAGTTTATTGCTATTGCTTTCTTCATCACTTATACATGTTCCTATAACTATGAGATTATGCAACTCCCGAATACCAGAGGAACACTTAGTGTGCTATCAAACGTCACAACGTAACTGGGTGATTATAAAGATGCTCTATAGGTGTCTCCGATGGTGTTTGTTGAGTTGGCATAGATCAAGATTAGGATTTGTCTCTTTGATTGTCGGAGAGGTATCTCTGGGCCCTCTCGGTAATGCTCATCACTATAAGACTTGCAAGAAATGTGATTAAAGAGTTAGTTACGGGATGATGCATTACGGAACAAGTAAAGAGACTTGCCGGTAACGATATTGAACTAGGTATGATGTTACCGACGATCAAATCTCAGGCAAGTAACATACCGATGACAAAGGGAACAACGTATGTTGTTATGCAGTTTGACTGATAAAGATCTTCGTAGAATATGTAGGAGCCAATATGAGCATCCAGGTTCCGCTATTGGTTATTGACCGAAGATGTGTCTCGGTCATGTCTACATAGTTCTCGAACCCGTAGGGTCCGCACGCTTAACGTTCGATAATGATTTGTATTATGAGTTATGTGATTTGATGTACCAAAGGTTGTTGGGAGTCCCGGATGAGATCACGGACATGACGAGGAGTCTCAAAATGGCCGAGACATAAATATCAATATATTGGAAGGCTATAGTCGACCATCGAAAAGGTTCACAGTGATTCGGGTATTTTTCAGAGTACCGGAGAGTTACGGGAATTTGCCGGGAGAAGTAGTGGGCCTTAATGGGCCATACGGGAAAGGAGAGAAGGACCTCAAGGGGTGGCAGCGCGCCTGATGACCCACAAGTATAGGGATCTATCGTAGTCCTTTTGATAAGTAAGAGTGTCGAACCCAACGAGGAGCAGAAGGAAACGATAAGCGGTTTTCAGCAAGGTATTCTCTGCAAGTACTAAAATAAGTGGTAACAGATAGTTTTGTGACAAGATAAATGGTAACGAGCAACAAGTAACAGAAGTAAATAAAGTGCAGCAAGATGGCCCAATCCTTTTGTAGCAAAGGACAAGCCGAAACAAACTCTTATAATAGGAAAAGCACTCCCGAGGACACATGGGAATATCGTCAAGCTAGTTTTCATCACGTTCATATGATTCGCGTTCGATACTTTGATAATTTGATATGTGGGTGGACCGGTGCTTGGGTGCTGTTCTTACTTGAACAAGCGTCCCACTTATGATTAACCTCTATTGCAAGCATCTTCAACTACAACAAAAGTATTAAGGTAAACCTAACCATAGCATGAAACATATGGATCCAAATCAGCCCCTTACGAAGCAACGCATAAACTAGGGTTTAAGCTTCTGTCACTCTAGCAACCCATCATCTACTTATTACTTCCCAATGCCTTCCTCTAGGCCCAAATAATGGTGAAGTGTTATGTAGTCGACGTTCACATAACACCACTAGAGGCTAGACAACATACATCTTATCAAAATATCAAACGAATACCAAATTCACATGACTACTAATAGCAAGACTTCTCCCTTGTCCTCAGGAACAAACGTAATTACTCACAAAGCATATTCATGTTCATAATCAGAGGGGTAATAATATGCATATAGGATCTGAACATATGATCTTCCACCAAATAAACCAACTAGCATCAACTACAAGGAGTAATCAACACTACTAGCAACCTACTAGCACCAATCCCGGACTTTGAGACAAGAATTGGATACAAGAGATGAACTAGGGTTTGGAGATGAGATGGTGCTGGTGAAGATGTTGATGGAGATTGCCCTCTCCCGATGAGAGGAGCGTTGGTGATGACGATGGTGATGATTTCCCCCTCCCGGAGGGAAGTATCCCCGGCAGAACAGCTCTGCCGGAGCTCTAGATTGGTTCCGCCAAGGTTCCGCCTCGTGGCGGCGGAGTCTCGTCCCGAAAGGTTCCTTCCTATTTTTTTCTCATCGAAAGACTTCATATAGGAGAAGATGGACGTCGGAGACCCACCAGGGGGCCCACGAGGTAGGGGGGGGCGCCCTAGGAGGGGGGCGCCCCCACCCTCGTGAGCAGGGTGTGGCCCCCCTGGCCTTCATCTTTGGCGAGGATTTTTCTTTATTTATTTTAAGATGTTCCGTGGAGTTTCAGGACTTTTGGAGTTGCGCATAATAGGTCTTCTAATATTTGCTCCTTTTCCAGCCCAGAATTCCAGCTGCCGGCATTCTCCCTCTTCATGTAAACCTTGTAAAATAAGAGAGAATAGCCATAAGTATTGTGACATAAAGTGAAATAATAGTCCATAATGCAATAAATATCGATATAAAAGCATGATGCAAAATGGACGTATCAACTCCCCCAAGCTTAGACCTCGCTTGTCCTCAAGCGAAAAGCCGATAACAACAAATATGTCCTCATGTTTAGAGGTAGAGGCGTCGGTAAAAATAAAATACGGACATGAAGGCATCATGATTATTCTCATAACAGCAACATATATAGATTTTGTCATATGATTACTTATGTTCAAGTGATGATCTATTCACAATGCAAAAGTATAAATCATAAACCTTATTGGGCTCCGACAAACTATAATCTCAGTCATTGAAGCAATTGCAATTTATCATAACATCGGAAAGAGTCTATGTCAGAGCTAAAAAGCAAGTCCACATACTCAACTATCATTTAGTCCTTCATAATTGCTAACACTCACGCAATACTTGTGGTTATGAAGTTTTAATCGGACACAGAGAAAGATAGGGGCTTATAGTTTTGCCCCACAACCTTTTACCTCAAGGGTAATGTCAACAATAATGGTTCATGCTCCCCTACATCCAATTAGATATATATATATATATATATATCATGTTCTTTCCAACATGCTGAGCTTGCCAAAGGATAAAATGAAAAAGGAAAGGTGAAGATCACCATGACTCTTGCATAAGGTAGAAGATAATAATAAAGATAGGCCCTTCGCAGAGGGAAGCAGAGGTTGCCATGCGCTTTTATGGTTGGATGCACAAAATCTCAATGCGAAAGAACGTCACTTTATATTGCCCCTTGTGATATGAACCTTTATTATGCAGTCCGTCGCTTTTATTACTTCCACATCACAAGATCGTATAAAGCTTATTTCTCCCACACCAATCAATCATACATATTTAGAGCAATTTTTATTGCTTTGCACCGATGACAACTTACTTGAAGGATCTTACTCAATCCATAGGTAGATATGGTGGACTCTCATGGCAAAACTGGTTTAAGGGTATTTGGAAGCACAAGTAGTATTTCTACTTGGTGCTGAGAATTTGGCTAGCATGAGGGGGAAAGGCAAGCTCAACAAGTTAGAGGATCCATGACAACATACTTTATCTCAGATATAAGAAAGACATAACTCATTACGTTGTCTTCCTTGTCCAACATCAACTCTTTAGCATGTCATATTTTAATGAGTGCTCCCAATCATAAAAGATGTCAATGATAATATATCTATATGTGAAAACCTCTCTTTCCTTATTACTTCCTATTAATTGCAACAATGACCAAAGCTATGTCTGCCAACTCCCAACAACTTTTAATCATCATACTCTTTCTATGTGAAGTCATTACTCTCAATAAGATCAATATGAACTTTTTGTTTCTTTTTATTCTTTTCTCTTTCTTTTATTCACCCAAGATCATGGCAAAATAATCAAGCCCTTGACTCAACACTAATCTTTATTATATATAGCTCACGGACTCGATTACAAAGAGAGATCATAAAGCAAAACTCAAAACTAGATCATGCCATAAACTTTATTCTACTAGATCAAGATACTACTAATAGGATCGAACTAAGAAAAACGGTAAAGATAGGAGTTGTGATTGTGATACGATACCGGGGCACCTCCCCCAAGCTTGGCAGTTGCCAAGGGGAGTGCCCATACCCATGTGATTATATCTCCTTTGTCGGTGAAGAAGGTGGAGGTGACGGATAATCGCACATCGAGCGTAAGAGGTCCTCCAGCTTGCGAATAATGCCCTTGAGTGCGACAATATGCTCCTTCAACAAAATATTTTCTTGTGTGAGATACTTGTTTTGTATACGAGCTAACTCAATCATCTTGAAAGCTTCGATCTCAGTTGGGGTAAGAAGGTTATGATCAAGTTGAAGGATGTCTTTTGCTGCCGGAGCTTGATCCTCCGTGGCTTCTTCCCTCTTCAGATCTATCTTCATTAGCCAAGCATCATTGTCACCATTGTTGGAGGAGGGAGACGACATGATGCCTAGCCTGGAAAACCCTGACAGAAAACAGCTCGAAACAAGAACAGAGGAGATTTGCGTGATACGGGAGTCAAATCCTTCGAGAGGTTATATAATGAATTTTTACCGACCAAAATACGTATCGTGCAAGAAAACGGAGTCCGGAAGGCACACGAGGTGCTCACGAGGTAGGGGGCGCGCCCAGAGGGGTAGGGCGCGCCCACCACCCTCGTGGGGCCCTCGTGTCCTTCCCGGACTGCTACTTATTTTTCTATTTTTCTAAATATTCCAAAACGGAGAAATATTGCCTTAAAAATTGTTTTGGAGTCGGTTTACTTACCGTACCACATACCTATTCCTTTTCGGAGTCTGAAACGTTCTGGAAGGTGTCCCTTATGTATTCCTCCGGGGTTACGGTTTCAATAATATTGGTTTCAACATTTATGGGATTACCTGAGATATAATGTTTGATTCTTTGACCGTTTACCACCTTCGGATTTGTGCCTCGAAGTTGTTGATTTTTATGGCACCGGAACGATAGACCTCTTCGATAACATAGGGGCCTTCCCATTTAGAGAGAAGTTTTCCTGCAAAAAATCTTAAACGAGAGTTGTATAGCAATACATAATCACCTACATTAAACTCACGCTTTTGTATCCTTTTGTCATGCCATCTTTTAACTTTTTCTTTAAACAACTTGGCATTTTCATAAGCTTGGGTTCTCCATTCATCAAGTGAGCTAATATCAAATAACCTCTTCTCACCGGCAAGTTTAAAATCATAGTTGAGCTCTTTAATAGCCCAATATGCCTTATGTTCTAGTTCGAGAGGTAAGTGACATGCTTTTCCATAAACCATTTTATACGGAGACATACCCATAGGATTTTTGTATGCAGTTCTATAAGCCCATAATGCATCATCAAGTTTCTTGGACCAATTCTTTCTAGACCTATTAACAGTCTTTTGCAAAATTAATTTGAGCTCTCTATTGCTCAACTCTACTTGACCACTAGACTGTGGGTGATAAGGAGATGCAATTCTGTGATTAACATCATACTTAGCAAGCATGTTACGGAAAGCACCATGAATAAAGTGTGAACCACCATCAGTCATTAAATATCTAGGGACTCCAAACCTCGGAAAAATAACTTCCTTAAGCATTTTAATAGAAGTGTTATGATCAGCACTACTAGTTGGAATAGCTTCTACCCACTTAGTAACGTAATCAACAGCAACTAAAATATGTGTGTATCCATTAGAGGCAGGAAAAGGTCCCATATAATCAAAGCCCCAAACATCAAACGGTTCAATAACAAGAGAATAATTCATAGGCATTTCTTGACGTCTACTAATATTACCAATTCTTTGACATTCATCACAAGACAAGACAAACTTACGGGCATCCTTGAAGAGAGTAGGCCAATAAAAACCAGATTGCAATACCTTATGTGCAGTTCTATCTCCAGCGTGGTGTCCTCCATAAGCCTCGGAATGACACTTGCGTAGGATCTGTTCCTGTTCATGCTCAGGTACACAACGTCTAATAACACCATCTACTCCTTCTTTATAAAGATGTGGGTCATCCCAAAAGTAATGTCTCAAGTCATAGAAAAACTTTTTCTTTTGCTGGTATGTGAAGCTAGGTGGTATAAACTTAGCAACAATATAATTAGCATAATCAGCATACCATGGAGTACTACGAGAAGTACTTATAACATTTAATTGTTCATCAGGAAAGCTATCATTAATAGGTAGTGGGTCATCAAGAACATTCTCTAACCTAGACAAGTTGTCTGCAACGGGGTTCTCAGCTCCCTTTCTATCAACAATATGCAAATCAAATTCTTGTAGCAAGAGAACCCATCTAATAAGTCTAGGTTTAGCATCTTTCTTTTCCATAAGGTATTTAATAGCAGCATGATCAGTGTGAATAGTTACTTTAGAATCAACAATATAAGGTCTGAACTTATCACAAGCAAATACAACTGCTAAAAGCTCTTTTTCAGTAGTAGCATAATTTCTTTGAGCATTGTCTAGAGTCTTACTAGCATAATGAATAACATTTAATTTCTTATCAACTCTTTGCCCTAGAACAGCACCTACAGCATAATCACTAGCATCACACATAATTTCAAAGGGTAAATTCCAATCAGGTGGCTGAACAACAGGTGCAGAGACTAATGCTTTCTTAAGTATTTCAAATGCTTCTACACAATCATCATCAAAGACAAATGGTATATCTTTTTGCAATAAATTAGTCAGAGGCCGAGAAATTTTTGAGAAGTCCTTAATGAACCTCCTGTAAAATCCGGCGTGACCAAGGAAACTTCTTATACCTTTGATGTCCTTGGGACATGGCATCTTTTCAATAGCATCGACCTTGGCTTTATCAACTTCAATACCTCTTTCAGAAACTTTATGCCCCAAGACAATACCTTCATTAACCATAAAGTGGCACTTTTCCCAATTCAAGACAAGATTAGTTTCTTCACATCTCTGCAAAACTCGATCAAGATTGCTCAAGCAATCATCAAAAGAGGAACCATAGACGGAAAAATCGTCCATGAAAACCTCACAAATCTTTTCACAAAAGTCAGAGAATATAGCCATCATGCATCTTTGAAAGGTAGCAGGTGCATTACATAAACCAAAAGGCATATGTCTATAAGCAAAAGTACCAAAAGGGCATGTAAAAGTAGTCTTTGATTGATCTCTAGCCGACACAGGTATTTGAGAGAAACCAGAATAACCATCTAGAAAGCAATAGTGTGTATGTTTGCATAATCTTTCTAGCATTTGATCAATAAAAGGTAAGGGGTAATGATCTTTCTTAGTAGCTTTATTTAATTTGCGGAAATCAATTACCATCCTATAACCTGTGATAATTCTTTGTGGAATCAATTCGTCTTTATCATTAGGAATAACAGTAATACCTCCCTTCTTAGGGACACAATGGATAGGACTTACCCACTGACTATCAGCAACGGGATAGATTATACATGCCTCCAGAAGCTTGAGTATTTCTTTTCTTACCACTTCTTTGATTTTAGGATTCAGACGTCGTTGAGGATCACGAACTGGTTTGGCATCTGCTTCCAAATTTATTTTATGTTGACATAGAGTGGGACTAATGCCCTTAAGATCATCAAGAGTATATCCAATAGCAGCACGATGCTTCTTCAGAGTTTTCAATAATCTTTCTTCTTCATGCTCTGAAAGGTTAGCACTAATAATAACAGGATATATCTTCTTTTCATCAAGATAAGCATATTTAAGATTATCAGGCAAAGGTTTAAGCTCAAACACGGGATCACCCTTGGGTGGAGGAGGATCCCCTAAAATTTCAACAGGCAAATTGTGTTGCAGAATAGGTTCCTGTTTAAAGAATACTTCATCTATTTCCCTTCTTTCATTCATGAACATATCATTTTCATGGTCTAGCAAATAGTGTTCTAAAGGATCACTAGGAGGTACGGCAATAGAAGCAAGACCAATAATTTCATCCTTACTAGGTAATTCTTCCTCACGATGTTGTTTACTAAATTTAGAGAAATTAAACTCATGAACCATATCATCCAAGCCAATAGTAACAACATTCTTTTCGCAATCTATCCTAGCATTAACAGTGTTCAAGAAGGGTCTACCAAATATAATGGGACAAAAGCTATCTTGCGGAGAAGTAAGAACAAGAAAATCAGCAGGATATTTAGTTTTCCCACACAAGACTTCAACATCTCTAACAATTCCAATTGGTGAAATAGTATCTCTATTGGCAAGTTTAATTGTGACATCAATACCTTCTAACTCAGCAGGTGCAATTTCATTCTTAATTTCTTCGTATAAAGTATGCGGTATAACACTAGCACTCGCACCCATATCACATAAGCCATGATAACAATGATCTCCTATTTTAACAGAAATAACAGGCACGCCTACCACAGGTCTATGTTTATCTTTAGCACAAGGTTTAGCAATTCTAGCAGTTTCACCTTCGAACTGAATAACATGCCCATCAATATTATCAGACAAGAGATCTTTAACAATAGCAATATTAGGTTCTACTTTAACTTGCTCAGGAGGTGTATAAGTTCTAATATTGCTTTTACGAACAACAGTTGAAGCTTTAGCATGATCCTTTACTCTAACAGGGAAAGGTGGTTTCTCAACATAAGAAGTAGGAACAATAGGATCATTATAAGTGACAGTCTTTTCTTCAACTTTAATAGGTGCAGCTACTTTTACTTCTATGGGAGGATGATATTTAAACCACTTCTCCTTAGGGAGATCAACATAAGTAGCAAAAGATTCACAGAAAGAAGCTACTATCTCAGAGTCAAGTCCATATTTAGTGCTAAACTTACGGAAAATATCGGTATCCATAAAAGATTTAACACAATCAAACTTAGGTGTCATACCTGACTCCTTACCTTCGTCGAGGTCCCAATCTTCAGAGTTGCGTTTAATTCTATCCAATAAATTCCATCTGAATTCAATAGTCTTCATCATAAAAGAGCCAGCACAAGAAGTATCGAGCATGGTTTGATTATTATGAGAAAGCCGAGCATAAAAACTTTGCATAATTATTTCTCTTGAGAGCTCATGATTGGGGCATGAATATAACATTGATTTAAGCCTCCCCCAAGCTTGAGCGATGCTTTCTCCTTCGCGAGGCCAGAAATTATATATATAATTGCGATCACGATGAACAAGATGCATAGGGTAATACTTTTGATGAAATTCCAATTTCAATCTTTTATAGTTCCATGATCTCATATCATCACATAGCCTATACCATATCAATGCGTCTCCCTTCAAAGATAAAGGGAAGACCTTCTTCTTAGCAACATCATCGGGTATACCTGCAAGCTTAAATAATCCACAAACTTCATCCACATATATTAAGTGCTCATCAGGATGCTTTGTTCCATCTCCTGTAAAAGGGTTAGCTAGCAGTTTTTCCATCATACCCGAAGGAAATTCAAAAGGAGTTTCATTTTCAATAGGTTCAGTAGGTTGAGGAGCAACTCTTTGCTCTACTGGACGGGGTGAAGATACCCCGAACAAGCCCCTCAGAGAATTACTTTCCATAGTAACAAGTGACAGTAAATTTCAGCACACTATATAAATTTTTCCTTACCAAATTCCACCTACCAAAGGCGCTACACTCCCCGGCAACGGCGCCAGAAAAGAGTCTTGATGACCCACAAGTATAGGGGATCTATCGTAGTCCTTTCGATAAGTAAGAGTGTCGAACCCAACGAGGAGCAGAAGGAAATGATAAGCGGTTTTCAGCAAGGTATTCTCTGCAAGTACTGAAATAAGTGGTAACAGATAGTTTTGTGATAAGATAAATTGTAACGAGCAACAAGTAACAAAAGTAAATAAAGTGCAGCAAGGTGGCCCAATCCTTTTTGTAGCAAAGGACAAGCCGGAACAAACTCTTATAATAGGAAAAGCGCTCCCGAGGACACATGGGAATATCGTCAAGCTAGTTTTCATCACGTTCATATGATTCGCGTTCGATACTTTGATAATTTGATATGTGGGTGGACCGGTGCTTGGGTGCTGTTCTTACTTGAACAAGCATCCCACTTATGATTAACCTCTATTGCAAGCATCCGCAACTACAACAAAAGTATTAAGGTAAACCTAACCATAGCATGAAACATGTGGATCCAAATCAGCCCCTTACGAAGCAACGCATAAACTAGGGTTTAAGCTTCTGTCACTCTAGCAACCCATCATCTACTTATTACTTCCCAATGCCTTCCTCTAGGCCCAAATAATGGTGAAGTGTTATGTAGTCGACGTTCACATAACACCACTAGAGGCTAGACAACATACATCTTATCAAAATATCAAACGAATACCAAATTCACATGACTACTAATAGCAAGACTTCTCCCTTGTCCTCAGGAACAAACGTAATTACTCACAAAGCATATTCATGTTCATAATCAGAGGGGTAATAATATGCATATAGGATCTGAACATATGATCTTCCACCAAATAAACCAACTAGCATCAACTACAAGGAGTAATCAACACTACTAGCAACCTACTAGCACCAATCCCGGACTTTGAGACAAGAATTGGATACAAGAGATGAACTAGGGTTTGGAGATGAGATGGTGCTGGTGAAGATGTTGATGGAGATTGCCCTCTCCCGATGAGAGGAGCGTTGGTGATGACGATGGTGATGATTTCCCCCTCCCGGAGGGAAGTATCCCCGGCAGAACAGCTCTGCCGGAGCTCTAGATTGGTTCCGCCAAGGTTCCGCCTCGTGGCGGCGGAGTCTCGTCCCGAAAAGTTCCTTCTATTTTTTTCTCATCGAAAGACTTCATATAGGAGAAGATGGACGTCGGAGAGCCACCAGGGGGCCCACGAGGTAGGGGGCGCGCCCTAGGGGGGGGCGCCCCCCACCCTCGTGAGCAGGGTGTGGGCCCCCTGGCCTTCATCTTTGGCGAGGATTTTTCTTTATTTATTTTAAGATGTTCCGTGGAGTTTCAGGACTTTTGGAGTTGCGCAGAATAGGTCTCTAATATTTGCTCCTTTTCCAGCCCAGAATTCCAGCTGCCGGCATTCTCCCTCCTTATGTAAACCTTGTAAAATAAGAGAGAATAGCCATAAGTATTGTGACATAAAGTGAAATAACAGTCCATAATGCAATAAATATCGATATAAAAGCATGATGCAAAATGGACGTATCAGCGCCCCCCATGGGCTGGTCTGAATTGGACTAGGAGGAGGGCGGCGCCCCCCTCTTTCCTTCTCCCTCTCCCTCTCCTTCCTTCTTCTCCTACTTGGACTAGGAAAGGGGGAAACCTACTCCTAGTAGGAGTAGGAATCCCCCCTTTGGGCGCGCCCCTTGAGGCCAACCCTCCTCCTCCTCCCCTCCTTTGTATACGGTGCAGGGGGCACCCCATGGACACATAAGTTGATGTTTAGCCGTGTGTGGTGCCCCCTCCATAGTTTTACACCTCGGTCATATTGTCGTAGTGCTTAGGCAAAACCCTACATCGGTAACTTCATCATCACCGTCAACGCTGTCATGCTGACGAAACTCTCCCTCGGCCTCAGCTGGATGTCGAAGATGTTTGACTACATCAACCACATTATTCAATGCTTTCGCTTTCGGTCTATGAGGGTACGTAGACACACCCTCCCCTCTTGTTTCTATGCATCTCCTAGATAGATCTTGCGTGATCATAGGAATTTTTTTGAAATACTGCGTTCCCCAACAGTGGCATCAGAGCCAGGTCTATGTGTAGATGTTATATGCACGAGTAGAACACAAAGGAGTTGTGGGCATGGGTATATACATATTGCCTACCGTCACTAGTTGTTTCTTGATTCGGCGGTGTTGTTGGATGAAGTGGCCCGGACCGACATTACATGACCACGCTCATGAGACTGGTTCTACCGACGTGCTTTGCACACAGGTGGTTGGCGGGTGTCGGTTTCTCCAACTTTAGTTGAATCGGATTCAATGAACATGGTTCTTTCTGAAGATCAAAAAGCAATCACTATACCGCATTGTGGTTTTTGATGCATAGGTAAGAACAGTTCTTGCTAAGCCTGTAGCAGCCACGTAAAACTTGCAACAACAAAGTAGAGGACGCTAACTTGTTTTTGCAGGGCATGTTGTGATGTGATATGGTCAAGACGTGATTATATAATTTATTGTATGAGATGATCATGTTTTGTAACACATTTATTGGCAACTGGCAGGAGCCATATGGTTGTCGCTTTATTGTAAGAAATGCAATCGCCATGTAATTGCTTTAGTTTATCACTAAGCGGTACCGATAGTCATAGAAGCATTAGTTGGCGAGACGACAATGATGCTATGGTGGAGATCAAGGTGTCAAGCCGGTGACGATGGTGATCATGATGGTGCTTTGGAGATGGAGATCAAAGGCACAAGATGATGATGGCCATATCATATCACTTATATTGATTGCGTGTGATGTTTATCCTTTATGCATCTTATTTTGCTTAGTACGGTGGTAGCATTATAAGATGATCTCTCGCTAAATTTCAAGGTATAAGTGTTCTCCCTTAGTATGCACCGTTGCTATAGTTCGTCGTGCCGATACACCACGTGATGATCGGGTGTGATAAGCTCTACGTTCACATACAATGGGCGCAAGCCAGTTTTGCACAAGCAGAATACTCAGGTTAAACTTGATGAGCCTAGCATATGCAGATATGGCCTCAGAACACTAAGATAGAAAGGTCGGGCATGAATCATATAGAAGATATGATCAACATGGTGATGTTCACCATTGAAAACTACTCCATCTCACGTGATGATCGGACATGGTTTAGCTGATATGGATCACGTGATCACTTAGATGATCAAAGGGATGTCTATCTAAGTGGGAGTTCTTAAGTAATATGATTAATTAAACTTTAATTTATCATTAACTTAGTCTTGGTAGTTTTTTCATATCTATGTTGTAGATCAATAGCTCGCGTATAGCTCCCCTATTTTATTTTTGATATGTTCCTATAGAAAAATAAGTTTAAAGATGATAGTAGCAATGATGCGGACTAGGTCCATGATTTGAGGATTATCCTCATTGCTGCACAGAAGAATTATGTCCTTGATGCATTGCTAGGTGACGGACCTATTGCAAGAGCAGATGCAGACGTTATGAACGTTTGGCAAGCTCGGTATGATAACTACTTGATAGTTTAGCGCGCCATGCTTTACGGCTTAGAACCGAGACTTCAAAAACGTTTTGAACGCCACAGAGCATATAATATGTTCCAATATCTAAAATTGGTATTTCGGACTCATGCCCGAGTCGAGAGGTATGAGACCTCTGACAAGTACTTTGCCTACAAGATGGAGGAGAATAGCTCAGCTAGTGAGCATGTGCTCAGAATGTCTGAGTGCTACAATCACTTGAATCAAGTGGGAGTTAATCTTCCAGATAAGATAGTGATTGGCAGAGTTCTCTAGTCACTAGCACCAAGTTACTAGAACTTCAACTAAAATATGCAAGGGATAACAGAAACGATTCCCAAGCTCTTCGCGATGCTGAAATTGGCGAAGGTAGAAATCAATAAAAAGCATCAAGTGTTGATGGTTGACAAGACACTAGTTTCAAGTAAAAGGGCAAGGGAAAGAAAGGGAACTTCAAGAAGAATGGCAAGCAAGTTGCCACTCCCATGAAGAAGCCCAAAGATAGACCTAAGCCTGAAACTGAGTGCTTCTACTGCAAAGGGAATGGTCACTGGAAGCGGAACTACCCCAAATACTTGGCGGATAAGAAGGATGGAAAAGTGAACAAAAGTATATTTGATATACATGTTATTGATGTGTACTTTACTAGTGTTCATAGTAACCCCAGGGTATTTGATACCGGTTCAGTTGCTAAGATTAGTAACTCGAAACCGGAGTTGCAAAATGAACAAAGACTAGTTAAGGGCAAGGTGACGATGTGTTTTGGAAATGATTCCAAGGTTGATAAGATCACCATCGCACACTCCTTTTACCTTCGGGATTAGTGTTGAACCTAAAATAAATGTTATTTGGTGTTTGCGTTGAGCATGAATATGATTGGATCATGTTTATTGCAATACGATTATTCATTTAAGTCAAAGAATAATTGTTGTTCTATTTACATGAATAAAACCTTCTATGGTCAGACACTTAATATAAATGGTTTATTGAATCAAGATCGTAGTGATACACATATTCATAATATTGATGCCAAAAGATGCAAAGTTGATAATGATAGTGCAACATACTTGTGGCACTGCCGTTTAGGTCATATTAGTGTAAAGCGCATGAAGAAACTCCATGCGGATGGACTTTTGGAATCACTTGATTATGAATCATTTGATGCTTGCGAACCATGCCTCATGGGAAAGATGACTAAGACTCCATTCTCTGAGACAATGGAGCGAGCCACTGACTTATTGGAAATAATACATACCCATGTATGCGGTTCGATGAGTGTTGAGGCTCGCGGCGGGTATCGTTATTTTCTGACCTTCACAGATGATTTGAGAAGATATGAGTATATCTACTTAATGAAACATAAGTCTGAAACGTTTGAAAAGTTCAAGGAATTTCATAGTGAAATGGAGAATCATCGTAACAAGAAAATAAAGTTACTATGATCTGATCGTGGAGACGAAATATTTGAGTTACGAGTTTGACCTTCAGTTGAAACAATGTCGAATAGTTTCACAACTCACGCCACCTGGAACACCACATTGTAATGGTGTGTCCGAACGTCTTAACCGTACTTTATTAGATATGGTGCGATCTATGATGTCTCTTACCGATTTACCACTATCGTTTTGGGGTTATGCATTAGAGACAGTTGCATTCACGTTAAATAGGGAACCATCTAAAAATCTGTTGAAATGACACCGTATGAACTGTGGTTTAGCAAGAAACCTAAGTTGTGGTTTATTAAAGTTAGGGGTTGCGATGCTTATGTGAAAAAGTTTCAGCCTGATAAGCTCAAACCCAAATCGAAGAAGTGTGTCTTCATAGGATACCCAAAGGAAACTGTTGGGTACACCTTCTATCACAGATTCGAAGGCAAGATATTCGTTGCTAAGAATGGATCCTTTCTAGAGAAGAAGTTTCTCTCGAAAGAAGTGAGTGGGAGGAATGTAGAACTTGATGAGGTAATTGTACCTTCTGCCGAATTGGAAAGTAGTTCATCACAGAAATCAGTTCGAGTATTCCTACGTCAATTAGTGAGGAAGCTAATGATGATGATCATGAAACTCCAGATCAAGTTACTACCGAACCTCGTAGGTCAACCAGAGTATGGTCCTCACCAGAGTGGTACGGTAATCCTTTCTGGAAGTCATGTTACTAGACCATGACGAACCTACGAACTATGAGGAAGCGATGATGAGCCCAGATTCCGCCAAATGGCTTGAGGCCATGAAATCTAAGATGGGATCCATGTATGAGAACAAATGTGGACTTTGGTTGACTTGCCCAATGACCGGCAAGCCATTGAGAATAAATGGATCTTCAAGAGGAAGACAGACGTTGATAGTAGTATTACTATATACAAAGCTCGAATTGTTGCAAAAAGTTTTCGACAAGTTCAAGATGTTGACTACGATGAGATTTTCTCACTCGTAGCGATGCTTAAGTCTGTCCGAATCATGTTAGCAATTGCCACATTTTATGAAATCTGGCAAATGGATATCAAAACTACATTCCTTAATGGATTTATTAAAGAAGAGTTGTATATCATGCAACCAGAAGGTTTTGTCAATCCTAAAGGTGCTAACAAAGTGTGCAAGCTCCAGCGATCCATCTATGGACTGGTGCAAGCATCTCGGAGTTGGAATATACGCTTTGATGAGTTGATCAAAGCATATAGTTTTATACAGACTTTTGGAGAAGCCTATATTTACAAGAAAGTGAGTGGGAGCTCTGTAGCATTTCTGATATTATATGTGGATGACATATTGTTGATCATAAATGATATTGAATTTCTGGATAGCATAAAAGGATACTTGAATAAGAATTTTTCAATGAAAGACCTCGGAGAAGCTGCTTACATATTGAGCATCAAGATCTATAGAGATAGAATAAGACGCTTGATAATTTTTTTCAATGAGTACATACCTTGACAAGTTTTCGAACTAGTTCAAAATGGAACAGTCGAAGAAGGAGTTCTTGCCTGTGTTGCAAGGTGTGAAGTTGAGTAAAGACTCAAAACCCGACCACGGCAGAAAATAGAAAGAGAATGAAAAGTCATTCCCTATGCCTCAGTCATAGGTTCTATAAAGTATGTTATGCCGTGTTCCAGACCTATTGTGTACCTCACCATGAGTTTGGCAAGAGGGTATGCTACCTCTTAAGCATGTGTTGGTTTTCCCTCGAAGAGGAAAGGGTGATGCAACAAAGTAGCGTAAGTATTTCCCTCAGTTTTTGAGAACCAAGGTATCAATCCAGTAGGAGATTACACGCAAGTCGCCTAGTACCTGCACAAACAAACAAGAACCTTGCAACCAACGCGATAAGGGGGTTGTCAATCCCTTCACGGTCACTTATGAAAGTGTGATCTGATAAAGATAATAAGATAAATACTTTTGGTATTTTGTTGTATAGATTGAAAAGTAAAGATTGCAAAATAAAATAAACAGTAAACTAGAATTGTAGATCGGAAACGTATATGATATGAAGTAGACCTGCGGGCCATAGGTTTCACTAGTGGCTTCTCTCAAGATAGCATAAATTATGGTGGGTGAACAAATTACTGCTGAGTAATTGATAGAAAAGCGCATAGTTATGAGAATATCTAGGCATGATCATAAACATAGGCATCACGTCCGTGTCAAGTAGGCTGAAACGATTCTGCATCTACTACTATTACTCCACACATCGACCGCTATTGTAACATCCCAAATTTTCAATTTGGAATGTTATACATTAGAGCATCATGCATATCATATTTTATTTTGCATTTTGGTTGATCCTAGAAATTCTACGCAACTCAATGACCCACGGGGAGAGTTGGGGATTTCGTTATTTTCATATTTGAGTTTTCTCAAATTTTGAGAATAGGATCATTTGATTTTATTTATTTTATCATCAATTATTTCTATTACAAAAATATGAGAGAGGGAATAAAATGACTTTCCCAAAATAAAGAAATATTGAGGATTTAATAATAAAATCAAATAAGATTTTATTTCAGAGTTTTTCGGTGTTTTATTTGAATTTAGGAAAAAAGTGCGTTTTACAAAATTGCATTTAGGGCCCAAATAAATGTTCACCTTGTGCGGCTTGATTTTAAAAGCCCGTGAAAAATTTATTTCGGAATTTTTGGAGTCCGTTTAGTATTTCTTTTTATTTTTCTTCCGTGCGGAATAATTAAAAAAAACGAACCGACTTCGGGCCGTACCCGAGCGGGACACCGCCGGGGGGCAGCCTTTAAATAGTGCCGCCCCGAGCCGCCCCAGCCCATCAGCCCTGCCTCAATCCGTGCGCGCCGTCGGAGCCGCCACCGCCGACGACGACGATCTCGCCGCCCGAGGTTCGTCACGCCTCGTTTTCGGTGTCGAAAAAAAGAAAAAAAAATCGGTGTTCGTCGTTTTTCTTTTTCACGGACTAAAGCCGCGATTTTTCTGATAGCGATTCCTGATCCGATTTTCATTTTAGTTTAACTTTTCGCTCGTTTATCGGAATCAGGCAAGTGCCTAGAGTTTCGTCTCGAAACCCTTTATTCGTTTAACCAACTTAAACAAGATTTTGCTACTGTAAAATTTGCCCTAGATCTAGATTAGTAGAACGAAGTTGTTTTCTTTCGCCGTTTGTCTTTCGTTGCTTCGTTCAATTTGATTCTTTTGCCAACCGGAGTTCTTAAGTTGAACCTTCTAGTTAGATCTCTTATTTGAGTTTTACTTGTGCATTAGATGAGTACTTATTGTATGCTTGTTTGTTTGTCTGTGATAGAATACCCGGAGTGCGCCGCCTGTTACTTCGAATCATTAGGTTTCGCGGATCATCAGCAAGGCAAGTAACACTTTGATCATACCTTTTCTACTACCCAGTTTTATTGCATTAGATCAATCCTCACACATTGCATGATTAGGAGCTAATTAAATTGTGGGATGGGAAGTAGATGAGGTAGTACCTATTACCTGTTCATTATCAAACCTTTGGGAGTTACTTTTACGTTTGCTTATTATGCCATGCTATGCTAGTAGACGTGGATTGGGTGAGTGAAATCCATGACAGATGTGAGATTGTTAATTAATGGTTTATCTAAGGTGGCAACTTAAACACACATCTGGGTGGATTGAGGCACCTGGGTATTCCAGGACTTGCCTGTTTTCTTTTGGACCGCCACCCAGGCTCAAAGGGATCATGAGACTATTCATACTAGAAACTTCCGTGTGCAGCCACAGGCTATTATGGGCTCTAGCATAGTTGACTAAGTTGTGCGAACTCTTACAGTGGTAGATTAGCAGATGTAGGGGATGTAGGTGGTACGGTCTACCCGATAGTAAGGTGCTAGCGCTTCTGAAAGACTATGTCTCGGTCATCCGTCTTCTCAAACACCATGTAGTGCGAGAAACCGAACAGAGGCGATCGAGTCTTGTGGGGAGAAGTGCGCAAACCTCTGCAAAGTGTAATAAACTAATCATGGTTAGCCGTGTCCCTGGTTATGGACATCTTGAGTATCTAGTACTTGGATTTTCATATGAATCTCAACATGTTACTCTAAATTAATTTTGTTGGGTTATGTTTAATGATGATGCTTAATTGGGACTGAGAATGCTGTCAACCATTCTCAATGTTTAACAACCACCATGATAGTAATTAAATTTTATTCCTTTGAAGTAGGGAAAAATTGGCTTTACGCAAAATTGTAACCATAGAGCTTTCCACCAGCCAAATATGCATATAGTATAGATGTTTCATTCCATTATTCTCTATGTGTTACCTTGCCAGCATATTCCATGTGCTGACCCGTTTCGGGCTGCAATGTTAATGTTGCAGACTTTTCAGACGACGATTAAGGAATTTTAGGTTGTGGTTCTATACTCAGTGATGCCGTTGGAGTTGATGGACTCACTTATCTTCCAAGCCTTCCGTTGTTATCGTTATTAGATGGCCTTAAGCCATATTATTTGTAATAAGTTCTGATTGAGACACTCGATGTAATAAGTGTGTGATTGCTACTCTGCTATAAATCCTCCGAGTACTGTGTGGTGTCAGCATTACTGATCCAAGGATAACACCGGAGCACAGAGATCAGACTGTTTGAGGTCTGGTCGCTATAAGAGATGGTATCAGAGCACACGCTGACTAATAACCCAACAATTTGGCTGGTGGAAAGCTCTATGGTTACAGTTTTGCGTAAAGCCAATTTTTCCCTACTTCAAAGGAATAAAATTTAATTACTATCATGGTGGTTGTTAAACATTGAGAATGGTTGACAACATTCTCAATCCCAATTAAGCATCATCATTAAACATAACCCAACAAAATTAGTTTAGAGTAACATGTTGAGATTCACATGAAAATCCAAGTACTAGATACTCAAGATGTCCATAACTGGGGACACGGCTAACCATGATTAGTTTATTACACTCTGCAGAGGTTTGCACACTTTTCCCCACAAGACTCGATCGCCTCCATTTGGTTTCTCGCACTACATGGTGTTTGAGAAGATGGATGACCGAGACATAGTCTTTCAGAAGCGCTAGCACCTTACGATCGGGTAAACCGTACCACCTACATCCCCTACATCTACTAGTCTACCACTATAAGAGTTCGCACAACTTAGTCAACTATGCTAGAGCCCATAATAGCTTGTGGCTGCACACGGAAGTTTCTAGTATGAATAGTCTCATGATCCCTTTGAGCCTGGGTGGCGGTCCAAAAGAAAACAGGCAAGTCCTGGAATACCTAGGTGCATCAATCCACCTAGATGTGTGTTTAATTTGCCACCTTAGATAAACCAGTAATTAACAATCTCACATTTGTCATGGATTTCACTCACCCAATCCACGTCTACTAGCATCGCATGGCATAATAAGCAAACGTAGAAGTAACTCCCAAAGGTTTGATAATAAACAGGTAATAGGTATTACCTCATCTACTTCCCATCCCACAATTTAATTAGCTCCTAATCATGCAATGTGTGAGGATTGATCTAATGCAATAAAACTGGGTAGTAGAAAAGGTAGTATGGATAAGTATAACCTACCAACCCAAGCCCTTAGGTCACCCATGTTAGTAACCTCGCCTAGAGCAGAATATGTGGCTAGTCTATGGTGTGATCGGTTACCATTAAGGATTGGTTACTATGTTTTTCCCTCAGACCTAATAGTATTGGAATCTCAAGGATTGGATGTGATATTAGGCATGGATTGGTTATCAAAGTATGAAGGGAATATTGAGTGTGCTAGTAAGTCAATTTTGCTTACCACCCCAGAAGGGAGAAGGATCAAGTATGTATCCCGGCATGTGCCAAAGAGGACTCAAGTAAATTGCCTAACAGGAGTTGTGCAGGAGGAAGTACTAGTGGTAAGGGATTTCCCTGATGTATTTCCAGAGGAGTTGCCAGGCATGCCACCAGATAGAGATATTGAGTTTTTGATTGAGCTATTGCCAGGCACAAGTCCAATATCAAAGAGACCATATAGGATGCCAGGGAGACGAGGTGTAGCGCAGTCTGGTCAGTGCATCTATTTTGGGTACAGAGGGCCTTAGGTTCGAATCCTGTCACCTTGATGTGGTATTCACACAACGGGGCCGAAGTGCAGCAAAGGATTTGGTGGAAATTAAGAAGCAGATTAAGGAGTTACTGGATAAGGGATATATTCGCCCAAGTTCTTTGCCTTGGGGATCACAATACTTCTAGTGGAGAAGAAGGATGGATCGTTAAGGATGGTTGTAGATTATCGAGGATTGAATGAAGTAACGATCAAGAACAAGTACCCACTACCGATGATCAATGATCTGTGTGATCGATTGCAAGGAGCTAAGGTATTTTCCAAGATCAATCTGCGATCAGGATACCACCAGTTGAAGATTCGAGAACAGGATATTCCGAAGACAGCTTTTACCACTAGGTATGGGATGTATGAGTATACCGTTATGTCATTTGGTCTGACTAACGCACCTGCCTATTTTATGAACATGATGAACAAAGTGTTTATGGAGTTTTTGGATAAGTTCGTCGTAGTGTTCATTGATGATATCCTGGTTTATTCGAAGAATGAAGAGGAACATAAGGAGCATTTCCGTTTAGTACTTGGAAAGCTCAGAGAACATCAATTATATGCCAAGTTCAGCAAATGTGAGTTTTGGTTGAAGGAAGTAGGATTTCTCGGACATGTTATATCTGGAGAAGGTATAGCAGTAGATCCCGCTAAAGTTGAAACCGTGACCAAGTGGGAAGCCCCAACAACAGTTGGAGAGATCCGGAGTTTTCTTGGACTCGCAGGATACTACCAGAGATTTATTGAGAATTTCCCAAAGATTGCGAAGCCTATGACCGAGTTGTTGAAGAAAGATACCAAGTTCATATGGACAGAGGAATGTGAGGCTAGTTTCCAGGAGTTGAAGAAATGTTTGGTTACCTCACCAGTGTTGATTTTGCCAGACCCGACCAAGGATTATGAGGTGTATTGCGATGCTTCACGTCGAGGACTTGGAGCAGTGCTTATGCAGGAAGGGAGAGTTGTTTCATATGCCTCAAGACAACTGAAACCTCATGAGTTGAATTATGCCATACATGATTTGGAGTTAGCAGCCGTAGTGCATGCTTTGAAAACATGGAGACATTTTCTCATTGGGAATCATTGTGAGGTGTACACGGATCATAAGAGTTTGAAGTACATTTTCACACAGAAGGAGTTAAACCTCAGACAAAGGAGATGGTTGGAGCTTGTCAATGATTATGATATGAAACTGCATTATCACCCCGGAAAGGCTAATGTAGTAGCTGACGCATTAAGCCGTAAGAGCCATGTCAATACGTTAATGACGGGAGAAATACCCAAGGAGTTAGCAGAAAATCTTCGTGAACTATGTTTGGAAATAGTTCCGAGAGGCTATGTAGCAGCATTGGAGATTCAGTCAACTTTGATGGATAGAATCAGAGAAGCTCAGAATACTGACAAAGAGATTGCCGCTATAAAGGAGAAACTGAGCAAAGGAAAAGCTAAAGGATTTCGTGAGGATGAGCACGACACCCTATGGTTTGAAGACCGTGTTTACGTGCCCAATGACCCGGAGATCAGGAAGTTGATACTGCAAGAGGCACACGATTCACCGTATTCAATTCACCCAGGAAATACCAAAATGTATTTGGATTTGAAGGATATTTTCTAGTGGACCGGAATGAAGAAGGATATTGCAGAGTATGTAGCAGTTTGTGATGTATGCCAGAGAGTAAAGGCAGAGCATCAGAAGCCAACATGATTGTTACAACCATTGCTGATACCCGAATGGAAGTGGGATAAGCTAGGCATGGATTTTATCACAGGATTACCCAGGACTCGTTCAGGCTATGACTCGATTTGGGTTGTAGTTGAACGATCGACGAAAGTAGCTCATTTCATCCCTGTAAAGACCACTCATACCAGTGCTAAGTTGGCAAAGATATACATGACCAGGATCGTATGTCTGCATGGAGTTCCAAGGAGTATCGTATCGGATAGAGGAACCCAGTTTACCTCAAAGTTCTGGAAGCAGTTGCACGAATGGGTACTAGGCTAGAATTCAGTACAACTTTTCATCCACAGACAGATGGACAGACCGAGAGAGTCAATCAGATTTTGGAGGATATGCTGAGAGCTTGTGCACTAGATTATGGATCTAGTTGGGACGATAATTTGCCATATGCAGAGTTCTCTTACAACAACAGTTACCAAACCAGTTTAAAGATGGCCCCTTTCGAAGCTTTGTACGGAAGGAGGTGCAGGACACCATTGTCATGGGACGAAGTTGGAGACCGCCAGTTGTTTGGACCTGACTTGATTAAAGAGTCTGAACAGAAGGTGAAGTTGATTCACGATAGGCTCAAGGTAGCCCAGTCCAGACAGAAGAGTTATGCAGATTCTAAACGCAAGGAGACAATTTACGAAGTCGGAGACAGAGCTTATCTTCGAGTATCTCCACTTCGGGGAACAAAGCGTTTTGGAGTTAAAGGGAAGTTAGCGCCACGATTTGTAGGACCATATCGAGTTTTGGAGCGTATGGGAGAAGTGGCCTACAAGTTGGAATTGCCCGAAGGATTGTCAGGAGTACATGATGTGTTCCATGTTTCTCAGTTAAAGAAATGTCACGCGGAGATGGCTGACATACCATTGAGAGACACAGTGCCCTTGGAAACTATTCAGTTGGATAACGATTTGACCTACGAGGAGAAACCAATTAAGATCCTCGAGTTTGCTAACCAAGTTACTCGCAGCAAGGTTATCAAGTTTTGCAAAGTTCAGTGGAGCCACCACACGGAGGATGAAGCCACCTGGGAGCGAGAGGAAGATTTGCCCAAAGACCACCCTCACCTATTTTCTAGCCAACCCGAATCCCGAGGGCGAGATTCATCTTAAGGGGGGTAGGTTTGTAACATCCCAAATTTTCAATTTGGAATGTTATACATTAGAGCATCATGCATATCATATTTTATTTTGCATTTTGGTTGATTCTAGAAATTATACGCAACTCAATGACCCACGGGGAGAGTTGGGGATTTCGTTATTTTCATATTTGAGTTTTCTCAAATTTTGAGAATAGGATCATTTGATTTTATTTATTTTATCATCAATTATTTCTATTACAAAAAATGAGAGAGGGAATAAAATGACTTTCCCAAAATAAAGAAATATTGAGGATTTAATAATAAAATCAAATAAGATTTTATTTCAGAGTTTTTCGGTGTTTTATTTGAATTTAGGAAAAAAGTGCGTTTTTCAAAATTGCATTTAGGGCCCAAATAAATGTTCACCTTGCACGACTTGATTTTAGAAGCCCGTGAAAATTTATTTCGGAATTTTTGGAGTCCGTTTAGTATTTCTTTTTATTTTTCTTCCAAGCGAAATAATTAAAAAAATGAACCGACTTCGGGCCGTACCCGAGCGGGACACCGCCCGGGGGCAGCCTTTAAATAGCGCCGCCCCGAGCCGCCCCAGCCCATCAGCCCCGCCTCGATCCGCGCGCGCCGCCGGAGCCACTGCCGCCGCCGACGATCCCGCCGCCCGAGGTTCGTCGCGCATCGTTTTCCGTGCCGAAAAAAAAGAGAAAAAAAATTCGGCGTTCGTCGTTTTTCTTTTTGTCGGATTAAATCCGTGATTTTTCTGATCGCGATTCCTGATCCGATTTTCGTTTTAGTTTAACTTTTCGCTCGTTTATCGGAATCAGGCGATTCAAGTGCCTAGAGTTTCGTCTCGAAACCCTTTATCCGTTTAACCAACTTAAACAAGATTTTGCTACTGTAAAATTTGCCCTAGATCCAGATTAGTAGAACGAAGTTGTTTTCTTTCACCGTTTTTCTTTCGTTGCTTCGTTCGATTTGATTCTTTTGCCAACCGGAGTTCTTAAGTTGAACCTTCTGGTTAGATCTCTTATTTGAGTTTTACCTATGCATTAGATGAGTACTTATTGTATGCTTGTTTGTTTGTCTGCGATAGAATACCCGGAGTGCGCCGCCTGTTACTTCGGATCGTTAGGTTTCGCGGATCATCAGCAAGGCCAGTAACACTTTGATCATACCTTTTCTACTACCCAGTTTTATTGCATTAGATCAATCCTCACACATGCATGATTAGGAGCTAATTAAATTGTGGGATGGGAAGTAGATGAGGTAGTACCAATTACCTGTTTATTATCAAACCTTTGGGAGTTACTTCTGCGTTTGCTTATTATGCCATGCTATGCTAGTAGACGTGGATTGGGTGAGTGAAATCCATGACAGATGTGAGATTGTTAATTAATGGTTTATCTAAGGTGGCAACTTAAACACACATCTGGGTGGATTGAGGCACCTGGGTATTCCAGGACTTGCCTGTTTTCTTTTGGACCGCCACCCAGGCTCAAAGGGATCATGAGACTATTCATACTAGAAACTTCCGTGTGCAGCCACAAGCTATTATGGGCTCTAGCATAGTTGACTAAGTTGTGCGAACTCTTACAGTGGTAGACTAGCAGATGTAGGGGATGTTGGTGGTACGGTCTACCCGATCGTATGGTGCTAGCGCTTCTGAAAGACTATGTCTCGGTCATCCGTCTTCTCAAACACCATGTAGTGCGAGAAATCGAACGGAGGCGATCGAGTCTTGTGGAAAAAAGTGCGCAAACCTCTGCAGAGTGTAATAAACTAATCATGGTTAGCCGTGTCCCCGGTTATGGACATCTTGAGTATCTAGTACTTGGATTTTCATGTGAATCTCAACATGTTACTCTAAATTAATTTTGTTGGGTTATGTTTAATGATGATGCTTAATTGGGATTGAGAATGCTGTCAACCATTCTCAATGTTTAACAACCATCATGATAGTAATTAAATCTTATTGCTTTGAAGTAGGGAAAAATTGGCTTTACGCAAAACTGTAACCATAGAGCTTTCCACCAGCCAAATATGCATATAGTATAGCTGTTTCATTCCATTATTCTCTATGTGTTACCTTGCCAGCATATTCCATGTGCTGACCCATTTCGGGCTACAACGTTAATGTTGCAGACTTTTCAGACGACGATTGAGGAGTTTTAGGTCGTGGTTCTATACTCAGTGATGCCGTTGGAGTTGATGGACTCACTTATCTTCCAAGCCTTCCGATGTTATCGTCATTAGATGGCCTTAAGCCATATTATTTGTAATAATTTCTCGATTGAGACACTCGATGTAATATGTGTGTGATTGCTACTCTGCTATAAAGCCTATGAGTACTGTGTGGTGTCAGCATTACTGATCCAGGGATGACACCGGAGCACAGAGATCAGACTGTTTGAGGTCTGGTCGCTACAGCTATCCAGCATGCATCTAGAGTATTAAGTTCATAAGAACAGAGTAACGCATTAGGCAAGATGACATGATGTAGAGGTATAAACTCAAGCAATATGATATAAACCCCATCTTTTTATCGTCGATGGCAACAATACCATTCATGTCGGTTCCCTTTCTGTCACTGGGATCGAGCACCACAAGATTGAACCCAAAGCTAAGCACTTCTCCCATTGCAAGAAAGATCAATCTAGTAGGCCAAACCAAACTGATAATTCGAAGAGACTTGCAAAGATATCAAATCATGCATATAAGAATTCCGAGAAGAATCAAATATTGTTCATAGATAAACTTGGTCATAAACCCACAATTCGTCGGATCTCGGCAAACACACCGCAAAAAGTATTACATCGAATAGATCTCCAAGAACATCGAGGAGAACTTTGTATTGAGAACCAAAGAGAGAGAAGAAGCCATCTAGCTATTAACTATGGACCCTAAGGTCTGTGGTAAACTACTCACACATCATCGGAGAGGCTATGCTGTTGATGTAGAAGCCCTCCGTGATCGAATCCCCCCTCCGGCAGATCACCGGAAAAGGTCCCCAGATGGGATCTCACGGGTACAGAAGGTTGCGGCAGTGGAAAAGTGGTTTTGTGGCTCTCTTGGATGTTTTCAGGGTATAAGAGTATATATAGGCGAAAGAAGTAGGTCGGTGGAGCTACGAGGGGCCCACGAGGGTGGGGGGCACGCCTACCCCCCTGGGTGTGCCTCCCTACCTCGTGGCCGCTTCGTTGCTTCCTTGACCTCCACTCCAAGTCTCCTGGATTGCGTTTGTTCCAAAAAAGATCCTCGCGAAATTTTCGCTCCGTTTGGATTCCGGTTGATATTCCTTTTCTGCGAAACACTGAAATAGGCAAAAAACAGCAACTGGCACTGGGCCTACGGTTAATAGGTTAGTCCCAAAAATAATATAAAAGTGCATACTAAAGCCCATTAAACATCCAAAATAGATAATATAATAACATGGAACAATCAAAAATTATAGATACGTTGGAGACGTATCAACATCCCCAAGCTTAATTCCTGCTCGTCCTCGAGTAGGTAAATGATAAAAAATAGAATTTTTGATGTGGAATGCTACCTAACATAATTTTCAATGTAATTCTATTTATTGCGGCATGAATGTTTAGATCCAAAAGATTCTAGGAAGAAGTTTAATATTGACATAAAAATAATAATACTTCAAGCATGCTAACCAAGCAATTACGTCTTATCAAAATAACATAGCCAAAGAAAGCTTATCCCTACAAAATCATATAGTTTGGCCAAGCTTCATTTTCGTCACACAAAATGCTCCCGTCATGCACAACCCTGATGAGAAGCCAAGCAATTGTTTCATACTTAGCCTTCTCAAACTCTTTCAACTTTCACGCAATATATGAGTGCGAGCCATGGACATAGCACTATGGGTGGAATAGAATATGATGATAGAGGTTGTGTGGGAAGACAAAAAGGGAAAAGTCTCACATTGACGCGGCTAATCAACGGGCTATGGAGATGCCCATCAATTGATGTCAATGCAAGGAGTAGGGATTGCCATGCAACAGATGCACTAGAGCTATAAATATATGAAGCTCAACAAAATAAACTAAGTGGGTGTGCATCCAACTTGCTTGCTCACGAAGACCTAGGGCATTTTGAGGAAGCCCATCATTGGAATATACAAGCCAAGTTCTATAATGAAAAATTCCCACTAGTATATGAAAGTGACAAAATAGGAGACTCTCTATCATGAAGATCATGGTGCTACTTTGAAGCACAAGTGTGGAAAAAAGATAGTAACATTGCCCCTTCTCTCTTTTTCTCTCATTTTCCTTTTTTGGGCCCCTTTTCTCTCTTATTTTTGGCCTCTTTTTTTATTTCGTCTGGAATCTCATCCCGACTTGTGGGGGAATCATAGTCTCCATCATCCTTTCCTCACATGGGACAATGCTCTAATAATGAAAATCATCACACTTTTATTTACTGACAACTCACGAAATACAACTCGATACTTAGAACAAAATATGACTTTATGTGAATGCCTCCGGCGATGTACCGGGATATGCAATGAATCAAGAGTGACATGTATGAAAGAATTATGAAGATGGCTTTGCCACAAATACGATGTCAACTACATGATCATGCAAAGCAATATGACAATGACGGAGCATGTCATAATAAATGGAATGGTGGAAAGTTGCATGGCAATATAGGTAGGTATGGTGGCTATTTTGAGGAAGATATAAGGAGGCTTATGTGTGATAGAGCATATCATATCGCGGGGTTTGGATGTACCGATGAAGTTTGCACCAACTCTCAAGGTGAGAAAGGGCAATGCACGGTACCGAAGAGGCTAGCAATGATGGAAGGGTGAGATTGCGTATAATCCATGGACTCAACATTAGTCATAAAGAACTCACATACTTATTGCAAAAATCTACAAGTCATCAAAACCAAGCACTACGCACATGCTCCTAGGGGGATAGATTGGTGGGAAAAGACCATCGATCGTCCCCGAGCGCCACTCATAAGGAAAGCAATCAAAGAACACCTCATGCTTCAAATTTGTCACACAACGTTTACCATACGTGCATGCCGCAGGACTTGCCAACTTCAACACACGTATTTCTCAATTCCACAATTACTCAACTAGCACGACTCTAATATTACCATCTTTATATCTCAAAACAACTATCAAGTATCAAACTTCTCATAATATTTAATGCACTCTATATGAAAGTTTTTATTATACCCATCTTGGAAGCCTATCATATTAGGACTAATTTTATAGCCAAAGCAAATTACCATGCTGTTCTAAAAGACTCTCAAAATAATTTAAGTGAAGCATGAGAGATCAATAATTTCTATGAAATGAAACCACCACCGTGCTCTAAAAAGGTATAAGTGAAGCACTAGAGCAAAATTTATCTAGCTCAAAATATATATAAGTGAAGCACACAGAGTATTCTAATAAATTCCGATTCATGTGTGTATCTCCAAAAGGTGTGTACATCAAGGATGATTGTGGTAAACTAAAAAGCAAATAGTCAAATCATACAATACGCTCCAAGCAAAACACATATCATGTGGTGAATAAAAATATAGTCTCAAGTAAAGTTACCGATAGATGAAGACAAAAGAGGGGATGCCTTCCGGGGCATCCCCAAGATTAGGCTTTTGGTTGTCCTTAGATTTTACCTTGTGGTGCCTTGGGAATCCCCAAGCTTAGGCTCTTGCCACTCCTTGTTCAAAAATCCATCAAATCTTTACCCCAAAACTTGAAAACTTCACAACACAAAAGTCAACAGAAAATCTCATGAGCTCCGTTAGTATAAGAAAACAAATCACCACCTTAAGGTACTGTAATGAACTCATTCTTTATTTATATTGGTGTTAAACCTACTATATTCCAACTTCTCTATGGTTCATACCTCCTAATACTAGCCATAGATTCATCAAAATAAGCAAACAACATAGGAAAAACAGAATCTGTCAAAAACAGAACAGTCTGTAGCAATCTGTATGTTTAAAATACTTCTATAACTCCAAAAATCCTGCGAAATTAGGACGCCATAAATAATTTGTATATTGATTTACTGCAGTTGGAATTGGTATTTTATCGCTCTCTAGTAAAAAATGAAAATTATTCTCGTGAGCCTTACTTTCTTTTTTTTCCAGCAAGATCAAATAACAATCACCCAAGAAGATCCTAAAGGCTTTACTTGGCACAAACACTAATTAAAACATAAAAAACACATCTAAACAGAGTCTAGATAAATTATTTATTACTAAACAGGAACAAAAATTAAAATTGGGTTGCCTCCCAACAAGCCCTGTCGTTTAACGCCCCTAGCTAGGCATTGACAATTTTGATGATGCTCAAATGAAAGACAAGAATTGAAGCACAAAGAGAGCATCATGAAACACATGACAAACACATCTAAGTCTAACATACTTCCTATGCATAGGCATCTTATAGGAAAACAAATTATCATAGCAAGCAAAAACTAGCATATGCAAGGAAGCGGAAAGAAACAATAGCAATCTCAACATAACGAGAGGTAATTTAGTAACATGAAAATTCCTAGAATCATATTTTCCTCTCTCATAATAATTACATGTGGGATCATAAGAAAATTCAACAAAATAGCTATCACATAAAATATTTTCAATATGATCCACATGCATGCAAAGTTGACACTCTTCCAAAATAGTGGGATTAACATTAACTAAAGTCATGACCTCTCCAAACCCACTTTTATAAAAAAATTCATAAGATTGAACATTATCAAAATATGTGGGATCTAAAGTTGACACTCTTCCAAACTCACTTTCAATAATATTGCAAACACTATTATCAATCTCATATTCATCACGGGGCTTAAATAAATTTTCAAGATCATAAGAAAAATGGGAAAACTTTGTTTTTGCCACTCTAGTTTTTGCCCACTTTGCTTATGTTTCCACTCTTAGCTTTTGACAATACATCACAAATGCCATTCAGTGGCAAAAATGATAATTTTTCATTTCACTTTTGCCACTCTTAGGTTTTGTAATGTATCACAATTGCCACTTTGAAAATTTTGCTTTTGCCACTGAATGGCAAAATTGATATATTGTCAAAAGCTAAGAGTGGCAAAAGTGAAATGTTAAATTCTAGAGTGGCATAAGCAAAGTGGGCAAAAGCTAGAGTGGCAAAAACAAAGTTTTCCCAAGAAAAATCACCCCAATCATGATCATTGCAACAAGTAGTGGACATAACAATACTAGCATCCCCAAGCTTAGGGTTTTGCATATTATTAGCACAATTGACATTCATAGAATTTATAATAACATCATTGCAATCATGCTTTTTATTCAAAGATCTATCGTGAGTCACTTTATAAAGCACTTCATCACAATTTTCAGATTCACGGATTTCAATCAAAACTCCATAAAGATAATCTAGTGCACTCAACTCACTAGCAATTGGTTCATCATAATTGGATCTTTTAAAAAGATTAGGAGGATGAGGATCCATAACAATAGATATTTAGCAAGTGAAGATGCAAGCTAATAGAAGGCACATGGTAACATGAGCAAACAGAAGGACGAATGGAAGAGGGCGAATAAACTTGCAAAGGTGAAGTGGGGGAGAGGAAAACGAGAGGCAAATGGCAAATAATGTAATGCGAGGGATAAGAGTTTGTGATGGGTACATGGTATGTCTTGACTTGAGTGTAGATCTCCCCAGCAACGACGCCAGAATTGGCAAGTTGACGGGAGATCAAATCTTGACTTGACTTGGTGCAAATCTCCCCGGCAATAGCGCCAGAAATCCTTCTTGCTACCTCTTGAGCATGCGTTGGTTTTCCCTTGAAGAGGAAAGAGTGATGCAACAAAGTAGCGTAAGTATTTCCCTCAGATTTTGAGAACCAAGGTATCAATCTAGTAAGAGACTACACGCAAGTCGCCTAGTACCTGCACAAACAAACAAGAACCTCGCAACAAACACAATAAAGGGGTTGTCAATCCCTTCACGGTCACTTACGAAAGTGAGATCCGATAAAGATAATAAGATAAATATTTTTGGTATTTTTGTTGTATATATTGAAAAGTAAAGATTGCAAAATAAAATAAACAGTAAACTAGAATTGTAGATCGGAAACTTATATGATATGAAGTAGACCCCGGGGCCATAGGTTTCACTAGTGGCTTCTCTCAAGATAGCATAAATTACGGTGGGTGAACAAATTACTGACGAGCAATTGATAGAAAAGCGCATAGTTATAAGAATATCTAGGCATGATCATAAACATAGGCATCACGTCCGTGTCAAGTAGACCACAATGATTCTGCATCTACTACTATTACTCCACACATCGACCACTATCCAACATGCATCTAGAGTATTAAGTTCATAACAACAGAGTAATGCATTAGGCAAGATGACATGATGTAGAGGGATAAACTCAAGCAATATGATATAAACCCCATATTTTTATACTCGATGGAAACAATACAATACGTGTCGGTTCCCTTTCTGTCACTGGGATCGAGCACCGCAAGATTGAACCCAAAGCTAAGCACATCTCCCATTGCAAGAAAGATCAATCTAGTAGACCAAACCAAACTGATAATTCGAAGAGACTTGCAAAGATATCAAATCATGCATATAAGAATTCAGATAAAAATCAAATATTGTTCATAGATAAACTTGATCATAAACCCACAATTCATCGGATCTCGGCAAACACACCACAAAAAGTATTACATCGAATAGATCTCCAAGAACATCGAGGAGAACTTTGTATTGAGAACCAAAGAGAGAGAAGAAGCCATCTAGCTAATAACTATGGACCCGAAGGTCTGTGGTAAACTACTCAAACATCATCAGAGAGGCTATGGTGTTGATGTAGAAGACCTCCGTGATCGAATCCCCCTTCGTCAGGTCGCTAAAAAAGGTCCCCAGATGGGATCTCACAGGTACAGAAGGTTGCGGCGGTGGAAAAGTGGTTTCATGGCTCTCCTAGATGTTTTCAAGGTATAGGAGTATATATAGGCAAAAGAAGTAGGTCGGTGGAGCTACGAGGGGCCCATGAGGGTGGGGGGCGCGCCTACCCCCTGGGTGCGCCTCCCTACCTCGTGGCCGTCTCGTTGCTTCCTTGACCTCGACTCCAAGTCTCCTGGATGCGTTTGTTCCAAAAAAGATCCTCACGAAGGTTTTGTTATGTTTGGATTCCGTTTGATATTCCTTTTCTACAAACACTAGAATAGGCAAAAAGACAGCAACTGGCACTGGGTCTCCGGTTAATAGGTTAGTCCCAAAATAATATAAAAGTGTATATGAAATCCCATTAAACATCCAAAATAGATAATATAATAGCATGGAACAATAAAAAATTATATATACGTTGGAGACGTATCAGGGTACAATAGTGATCCAGGAGTGGATCACTGAACATCGGTCAAAATTATCCTTAGTGGAATAAGTAAATGTTTCTCGGTTATGGAGGTGATGAAGAGTTCGTCGTAAGGAGTTACGTCAATGCAAGCTTTGACACCGATCTGGATAATCTAAGTCTCAATCTAGATACATATTGAAAATGGGAGCGATTAGCTAGAGTAGCTCTATGCAGAGCATTGTAGACATAGAAAATTTGTAAAATACATACGGCTCTGAATGTGGCAGACCCGTTGACTAAACTTCTCTCACAAGAAAAACATGATCACTCTTTGGGTGTTAATCACATAGCGATGTGAACTACATTATTGACTCTAGTAAACCCTTCGGGTATTAGTCACATGGAGATGTGAACTAATCACATAAAGATGTGAACTATTGGTGTTAAATCACATGGTGATGTGAACTAGATTATTGACTCTAGTGCAAGTGGGAGGCTAAAGGAAATATGCCCTAGAGGCAATAATAAAGTTGTTATTTATATTTCCTTATATCATGATAAATGTTTATTATTCATGCTAGAACTGTATTAACTGGAAACTTAGTACATGTGTGAATACATAGACAAACAAAGTGTCCCTAGTATGCCTCTACTTGACTAGCTCATTAATCAAAGATGGTTATGTTTCCTGACCATAGACGTGTGTTGTTATTTGATGAACGGGATCACATCATTAGAGAATGATGTGATGGACAAGACCCATCCGTTAGCTTAACACTATGATCGTTTAGTTTATTGCCATTGCTTTCTTCATGACTTATACATGTTCCTATAACTATGAGGTTATGCAACTCCCGAATACCGGAGGAACACTTAGTGTTCTATCAAATGTCACAACATAACCGAGTGATTATAAAGATGCTCTACAGGTGTCTCCGATGGTGTTTGTTGAGTTGGCATAGATCGAGATTTGGATTTGTCACTCCGATTGTCGGAGAGGTATCTATGGGCCCTCTCGGTAATGCTCATCACTATAAGCCTTGCAAGCAATGTGACTAAAGAGTTAGTTACGGGATGATGCATTATGGAACGAGGAAAGAGACTTGCCGGTAACGAGATTGAACTAGGTATGATAATACCGATGATCGAATCTCGGGCAAGTAACATACCGATGACAAAGGTAACAACATATGTTGTTATGCGGTTTGAACGATAAAGATCTTTGTAGAATATGTAGGAGCCAATATGAGCATCCAGGTTCCGCTATTGGTTATTGACCGGAGATGTGTCTCGGTGATGTCTACATAGTTCTTGAACCCATAGGGCCTGCACGCTTAACGTTGACGATCTGTATTATGAGTTATGTGATTTGATGTACCGAAGGTTGTTGGGAGTCCCGAATGATATCACGGACATGACGAGGAGTCTCGAAATGGTCGAGACATAAATATCAATATATTGGAAGGCTATATTCGGACATCGGAAAGGTTCCGAGTGATTCTGGTATTTTTTTAGAGTACCGGAGAGTTACGGGAATTCGCCAGGGGGAGTAGTGGGCCTTAATGGGCCATACGGGAAAGGAGAGAAGGGCCTCAAGGGGTGGCAGTGCGCCCCCCATGGGCTGGTCCGAATTGTACTAGGAGGGGGCGACGCCCCCCTTTTTCCTTCTCCCTCTCCCTCTCCTTCCTTCTTCTCCTACTTAGACTAGGAAAGGGGGAAACCTACTCCTGCTAGGAGTAGGAATCACCCCTTTGGGCGTGCCCCTTGAGGCCGGCCCTCCTCCTCCTCCCCTCCTTTATATACGGGGGAGGGGGCACTCCATAGACACACAAGTTGATCTTTAGTCGTGTGCGGTGCCCCCTCCACAGTTTTACACCTCGGTCATATTGTCGTAGTGCTTAGGCGAAGCCCTGCGTCGGTAACTTCATCATCACTGTCAACACGCCGTCGTGCCGACGAAACCCTCCCTCGGCCTCAGTTGGATCTAGAGTTCGAGGGACGTCGCCGAGATGAACGTGTGCAGATCACGGAGGTGCCGTGCATTCGGTACTTGATCGGTTGGATCGCGAAGACGTTCGACTACATCAACCGCGTTATTCAACGCTTCTGCTTTCGGTCTACGAGGGTACATAGACACACTCTTCCCTCTCGTTGCTATGCATCTCCTAGATAGATCTTGCGTGATCGTGGGATTTTTTTTTGAAATACTGCGTTCCCCAACAGTTCTTCACTTGAACAAATACATTTTTAGGGGGTCATCTTCCATGGGTTAAACCAAATCTTCAGGGACCATAACTCCTGTTAAAAGTGCAACTAATCCCCGGGTGGTTTTGGTAATTCATAACAACATATATCTCATTGAACTAATATCCATTCAAGTTAAAGATTTCAGGAAGTTCAATGATTGGCATGGCAAGGATTAGTGACCGTGGACCCCTCAAAATGCTAATGACATGGATTGGCAAAAGCTTAAAACTCTACATTTTTGGTTAAGTGATCCAAGATCACATCGAGTCCATAGGAAAGCCAATACTATTAAAAGGGGATGAGGTTTTGATAATGATATGTTTGCTCAAGTGCTTAGTGATATTACTCCAAAATCATCAACCATTTTCTTCATCCAAATCTGTCCAAAACCCTACATTCCAACTCTCCGTTGCCTATTGCAATTATTTCGGTCTTACCGAGTTTTATAGTTGTTGCCACCGAGATGGCTTGCCAACCTTCCGTTGCTTATTGCACTTATCTCAGTCTTATCGAGATGATGCAATCGGTGCCACCGAAGTGAGGTTTTGCCCTACCATTGCACATCGATCCATCCAAAATGTTTCCAGTCGGCCCCACCGAGACCTCCAGTGTTCATATATTTTACATAGGTTGGTGCCACCGAGAATTCTGATCGGCGCCACTGAGTTGAGTCAAAAGTGTGTAACGATTGGATATCATGTGGAGGCTATATATACCCCTCCACCCCTCTTACTCAGTAAGAGAGCCATCAGAACGTGCCTACACTTCCACTACCCATTTTCTGAGAGAGAGCTACCTACTCATGTGTTGAGATCAAGAGATTCCATTCCTACCATTTGAACATTGATTCCTAGCCTTCCTCAAGTTGCTTTCCACTCAAATCCTTCTTCCACCATAGCCAAATCTATGAGAGAGAGTTGAGTTGTAACATCCCAAATTTTCAATTTGGAATGTTATACATTAGATCATCTATGCATATCATATTTTATTTTGCATTTTGGTCAATCCTAGAAATCCTAAGCAACTCAAGGACCCACGGAGAGAGTTGGGGGTTTCGTTATTTTCATATTTGAGTTTTCTCAAATTTTGAGAATAGGATCATTTGATTTTATTTATTTTATCATCAATTATTTCTATTACAAAAATATGAGAGAGGGAATAAAATAACTTTTCCAAAATAAAGAAATATTGAGGATCAAATAATAAAATCAAATAAGATTTTATTTCGGAGTTTTTCGGTGTTTTATTTGAATTTAGGAAAATGTGCGTTTTTCAAAATTGCATTTAGGTCCCAAATAAATGTTCACTTTGTGTGGCTTGATTTTAGAAGCTCGTGAAAATTTATTTCGGAATTTTTGGAGTTCGTTTAGTTTTTCTTTTTATTTTTCTTCTGCGTGTTAAAAACACGAACTGACCTACGGGCCGTGTCCGGCTAGGACTCCGGCCCGAGGTGGCTTTATAAGCCGGCCCAGCCCCGGGGGAACCCCAGCCCCGAGCCGCCCCAGCCACCCGAGCCGCCCCAGCCGCTCGACCCCGCCGCCGCCGCCGCCCGCCGGAGCCGCCGCCCTGCCCGCACGCTCGCCGAGGTTCACCACCGCCTCGAAATCCGTGCCCGTTTTTTTAGAAAACCGACCGGTTTTTCGTCGGTTTTTTATTTAGTTTTTTTAAATAGATCGGTTTTTCCTGTTTATTTAAATAGCGAGCGTTCGTCCGTTCGTTCGTTCTAGCGAACGTTCGTCATTTTTCTTTTTCTCGGATTAAATCCGTGATTTTTCTGATCGCGATTCCTGATCCGATTTTCGTTTTAGTATAACTTCTCGCTCGATTATCGGAATCAGGCGATTCAAGCGCCTGGAGTTTCGTCTCGAAACCCTCTATCCGTTTAACCAACTTAAACAAGATTTTGCTACTATAAAATTTGCCCTAGATCCAGATTAGTAGAACGAAGTTGTTTTCTTTCGCCGTTTGATTTTCGTTGCTTCGTTCGATTTGATTCTTTTTGCCAACTGCAGTTCTTAAGTTGAACCTTCTGGTTAGATCTCTTATTTGAGTTTTACCCGTGCATTAGATGAGTACTTATTGTATGCTTGTTTGTTTGTCTGCGATAGAATACCCGGAGTGCGCCGCTTGTTACTTCGAATCGCTAGGTTTCCCGGATCATCAGCAAGGCAAGTAACACTTTGATCATACCTTTCCTACTACCCAGTTTTATTGCATTAGATCAATCCTCACACATTGCATGATTAGGATCTAATTAAATTGTGGGATGGGAAGTAGTTGAGGTAGTACCTATTACCTGTTTATTATCAAACCTTTGGGAGTTACTTCTACGTTTGCTTATTATGCCATGCTATGCTAGTAGACGTGGATTGGGTGAGTGAAATCCATGACAGATGTGAGTTTGGTTAATTAATGGTTTATCTAAGGTGGCAACTTAAACACACATCTGGGTGGATTGAGGCACCTG
The DNA here is from genome assembly GCF_018294505.1 of Triticum aestivum. Taxonomy (NCBI): domain Eukaryota; kingdom Viridiplantae; phylum Streptophyta; class Magnoliopsida; order Poales; family Poaceae; genus Triticum; species Triticum aestivum. Next base: position 513,519,571 of record NC_057812.1, on the reverse strand, counting down.
GGTATTCCAGGACTTGCATGTTTTCTTTCGGACCGCCACCCAGGCTCAAAGGGATCATGAGATTATTCATGCTAGAAACTTCCGTGTGCAGCCACATGCTATTATGGGCTCTAGCATAGTTGACTAAGTCGTGCAAACTCTTACAGTGGTAGTCTAGCAGATGTAGGGGATGTAGGTGGTACGGTCTACCCGATCGTAAGGTGCTAGCGCTTCTGAAAGACTGTCTCGGTCATCCATCTTCTCAAACACCTTGTAGTGCGAGAAACCAAACGGAGGCAATCGAGTCTTGTGGGGAAAAGTGCGCAAACCTCTGCAGAGTGTAATAAACTAATCATGATTAGCCGTGTCCCCGGTTATGGACATCTTGAGTATCTAGTACCTGGATTTTCATGTGAATCTCAACATGTTACTTTAAATTAATTTTGTTGGGTTTTGTTTAATGATGATGCTTAATTGGGATTGAGAATGCTGTCAACCATTCTCAATGTTTAACAACTACCATGATAGATAAATAAATTTTATTCCTTTGAAGTAGGGAAAAATTGGCTTTACGCAAAACTGTAACCATAGAGCTTTCCACCAGCCAAATATGCATATAGTATAGCTGTTTCATTCCATTACTCTCTATGTGTTATATTGCCAACATATTCCATGTGCTGACCTGTTTCGGGCTGCAACGTTAATGTTGCAGACTTTTCACACGACGATTAAGGAGTTTTTAGGTTGTGGTTCTATACTCAGTGATGCCGTTGGAGTTGATGGACTCACTTATCTTCCAAGCCTTCCGCTGTTATCGTATTTAGATGGCCTTAAGCCATATTTATTGTAATAAGTTCTCTTTTGAGACACTCGATGTAATAAGTGTGTGATTGCTACTCTGCTATAAATCCTCCGAGTACTGTGTGGTGTCAGCATTACTGATCCAGGGATGACACCGGAGCACAGAGATCAGACTGTTTGAGGTCTGGTCACTAAAGAGATGGTATGAGAGCACACGCTGACTGTAGGACACGACCACTAAGCTAAAAGACCTAGATCACTTTTCACTCTCTTCTCTTCTGACTTCTCATCTTTTCTACTCTTTAGGATGGCGGATGCAAGGAACAAGTTCACGCAACCGGATGAAGATACACCCTTTGGACATCACTTGAAGGAAGTCACTAGATACCTGAATATAGGAGTACCAAGCTTCACCGGAACCTACAACGCCACTTTACCTAAAGAAGAGCGCTGGATGATTCAAGTTCAAGTTCCAGGAAGGACGTTCATGCCAGTCACTGAGCCCATAGAGTTTTCTTTTGATGCACCAACTTGGAGTCTAGGAAAGAGCATGGCAGCTCACATCGCCATGGGACGCATTGGAGAAGTCTACCGCAAGGATCTCAAGGATACTATCTACCAGATTTGTGGGCGCCGAGATGAGCACTGGGAGATGATCAGCACCAGGAAGGATAGATCAATCGCAGCTTTTATCTAGGAGTTAAACCAGCACATTCGACGATAGGAGAACCAGATGTGTGCCGACATGATAGATCTGAAGAAGGCTAAGACTAGAATCAAGGAACTGGAGGAAGAACTCAAGGCTACACGTGAAGATTATGAAGAGGAAATTAAAGTATTGGTGGAGAAGAATGACGACCTGATCAAGAAGATTGGAATATTTATGGGAGGCCCTACACCAGTGGAGGAAGACGAAGAACCCAGGGAGATTAGCCCGAAAGACTACATCATTGTCGACGACACCGACTCGGATCCAGATAGTAGCGATGATGACTATGTTGATGAAGCTGGAGCTGATATCATGGAGTCTACAACCGAAGAATATTTCTAGTAGACCACCTCATCAGTAGTAGTAGTCCACCATGTAAATATAGTAGTCCGAGCACTTTTGTGATAGATAGATCGATTGTATGCCCTTGTTTGATTGAATGAAGTGAATTGTTTGTTTTTGCCTCATGTGCATATGGGTAGTGTTTTCTCTTTAGACCCCTCTATTCTTACATCTCATCTTTTCTAAACCCCTCAGATGCCTCCGAGACGTGACCCCGGATTTGCCTTTCCACCAGAGCTCACCCTATTGATCCAGCAGCAGAACACATTGATGCAGTTGCTAGTCCAGAATCAGAATCAGGGGAACAACAATAACAACCCACCACCACCACCACCACCACCTGTTGATCACTTAGCACGATTTCTTAGGCTGAATCCGCCGGTGTTTTCCAGTAGCACCGAGCCGATAGTAGCAGATGATTGGCTCTGCAAGACAGCTAGGGAGTTGACCACAGCAGGATGCACAGATGCGGAGAAGGTGAAGTTTTCCGCACATCAGCTTGAAGGACCCGCAGCATCATGGTGGGAGAATTTCACAGCCACTTTCCCTGTCGACACTATCAGATGGGACCAGTTTCAGCAGGCTTTTCGTACTGCCCATGTTTCAGCAGGAGCTATGGCCATGAAGAAGCGTGAGTTTCACAACTTGCACCAAGGAGGACGGACAGTTGGCCAGTATGTGGAGGACTTTAGTAAGTTAGCACGTTATGCACCAGATGACGTCGCTATGGATGCAGCTAAGCAGGAGAAGTTTCTAGAAGGACTGAATGATGAGTTGAGCATGCAGTTGATGGTAGCCACCTTAAACAAGTACCAGGAGTTGGTAGATCGTGCTCTTATGATTGAAGGGAAGTAGCAGCAAATTGAGAATCGCAAGAGGAAATATGGACAAGGAAAGTACACTTCAGGAGCTCAGCAGAAGCCATGTTTTACCCCTAGACCGGGAGGACATTTTCAGCATACCCATGGAGGAGGTAGCTCGCACAATCACAATGGCATCAAGAATGGTAATGGCAATGGAGGAAGCAAGGGCCAGAATCGCACCAACCCATCAACCCCAGCCAAGAAGGACCTGAGCCAAGTCACTTGCTTTAAGTGTCAGAAGACCAGACACTATGCCAATGAATGTCTTGAAGGCCAAAATGGCAATGGAAGTTCTGGGAAGAAGCCGAACCCTTTCAACAGGGGACAGGTGAACCACGTTAGCGTGGAGGAGGTTGAAGCTCAGCCTGGTGCAGTAATAGGTAAGTTTTTGGTTAAGTCATTTACTGCACTCGTGCTTTTTGACACTGGTGCATCGCATTCATATATCTCAAGGGGATTTGTGGATAAGTATAACCTATCAACCCAAGCCCTTAAGTCACCCATGTTAGTAACCTCGCCTGGAGCAGAATATATAGCTAGTCTATGGTGTGATTGGTTACCATTAATGATTGGTAACTATGTTTTTCCCTCAGACCTAATAGTATTGGAATCCCAAGGATTGGATGTGATATTAGGCATGGATTGGTTATCAAAGTATGAAGGGAATATTGAATGTGCTAGTAAGTCAATTTTGCTTACCACCCCAGAAGGGAGAAGGATCAAGTATGTATCCCGGCATGTGCCAAAGAGGACTCAAGTAAATTGCCTAACAGGAGTTGTGCAGGAGGAAGTACCAGTGGTAAGGGATTTCCCTGAAGTATTTCCAGAGGAGTTGCCAGGCATGCCACCGGATAGAGATATTGAGTTTTTGATTGAGCTATTGCCAGGCACAGGGCCAATATCAAAGAGACCATATAGGATGCCAGCAAAGGATTTGGTGGAAATTAAGAAGCAGATTAAGGAGTTACTGGACAAGGGATATATTCGCCCAAGTTCTTCACCTTGGGGATCGCCAGTACTTCTAGTGGAGAAGAAGGATGGATCATTAAGGATGGTTGTTGATTATCGAGTATTGAATGAAGTAAAGATCAAGAACAAGTACCCACTACCGATGATCAATGATCTGTTCGATCGATTGCAAGGAGCTAAGGTATTTTCCAAGATCAATCTGCGATCAGGATACCACCAGTTGAAGATTCAAGAACAGGATATTCCGAAGACAGCTTTTACCACCAGGTATGGGTTGTACGAGTATACCGTTATGTCATTTGGTCTGACTAATGCACCTGCCTATTTTATGAACATGATGAACAAAGTGTTTGTGGAGTTTCTGGATAAGTTTGTCGTGGTGTTCATTGATGATATCCTGGTTTGCTCAAAGAATGAAGAGGAACATAAGGAACATTTGCGTTTGGTACTTGGAAAGCTCAGGGAACATCAATTATATGCCAAGTTCAGCAAATGTGAGTTTTGGTTGAAGGAAGTAGGATTCCTCGGACACGTTATATCTGGAGAAGGTATAGCAGTTGATCCCACTAAAGTTGATACCGTGACCAAGTGGGAAGCACCAACTACTGCTGGGGAGATCCAGAGTTTTCTTGGACACGCAGGGTACTACCGGATATTTATTGAGAATTTCTCAAATATTGCGAAGCCTATGACTGAGTTGTTAAAGAAAGATACCAAGTTCATATGGACGGAGGAATGTGAGGCTAGTTTCCAAGAGTTGAAGAAACGTTTGGTTACCTCACCAGTGTTGATTTTGCCAGACCAGACCAAAGATTATGAGGTGTATTGCGACGCTTCACGTCGAGGACTTGGAGCAGTGCTTATGCAGGAAGGGAGAGTTGTTTCATATGCCTCAAGACAACTGAAGCCTCATGAGTTGAATTATGCCACACATGATTTGGAGTTAGCAGCCGTAGTGCATGCTTTGAAAACATGGAGGCATTTCCTCATTGGAAACCATTGTGAGGTGTACACGGATCATAAGAGTTTGAAGTACATTTTCACACAGAAGGAGTTGAATCTCAGGCAAAGGAGATGGTTGGAGCTCATCAAGGATTATGATATGAAATTGCATTACCATCCCGGAAAGGTTAATGTAGTAGCTGACGCCTTAAGCCGTAAGAGCCATGTCAATATGTTAATGACGGGAGAAATACCCAAGGAGTTAGCAGAAAACCATCATGAACTATGTTTGGAAATAGTTCCAAGAGGCTATGTAGCCGCATTGGAGATTCAGTCAACTTTGATGGATAGAATCAGAGAAGCTCAAAGGACTGACAAAGAGATTGCCGCTATAAAGGAGAAACTTAGTAAAGGAAAAGCTAAAGGATTTCGTGAGGATGAGCACGAGACCCTATGGTTTGATGACCGTGTTTACGTGCCCAATGACCCGGAGATCAGGAAGTTGATTTTGCAAGAGGCACACGATTCACCATATTCAATTCACCCAGGAAATACCAAGATGTATTTGGATTTGAAGGATATTTTCTGGTGGACCGGAATGAAGAAGGATATTGCGGAGTATGTAGCTGTTTGTGATGTATGCCAGAGAGTAAAGGCAGAGCATCAGAAGCTAGCAGGATTGTTACAACCATTGTCGATACCCGAATGGAAGTGGGATAAGCTAGGCATGGATTTTATCACGGGATTACCCAGGACCCGTTCAGGCTATGACTCAATTTGGGTTGTAGTTGATCGATTGACGAAAGTAGCTCATTTCATCCTGGTAAAGACCACTTACAACAGTGCTAAGTTGGCAAAGATATATATGACCAGGATCGTATGTTTGCATGGAGTTCCAAGGAGTATACTATCAGATAGAGGAACCCAGACTACCTCAAAGTTCTGGAAGCAGTTGCATGAAACCTTGGGGACCAGGCTGGAATTCAGTACAGCTTTTCATCCACAGAAAGATGGACAGACCGGGAGAGTCAATCAGATTTTGGAGGATATGCTGAGATCTTGTGCGCTAGATTATGGATCTAGTTGGGACGACAATTTGCCATATGCAGAGTTCTCTTACAACAACAGTTACCAAACCAGTTTGAAGATGGCCCCTTTCGAAGCTTTGTACGGAAGGAGGTGCAGGACACCGTTTTCATGGGACGAAGTTGGAGACCACCAGTTGTTTGGTCCTGACTTGATTAAACAGTCTGAACAGAAGGTGAAGTTGATTCACGATAGGCTCAGGATAGCCCAGTCCAGGCAGAAAAGTTATGCAGATTTTAAACGCCCCAGCCGCCCGACCCCGCTGCCGCCGCCTGCCCCGCCGCCGCTTGCCCCGCCGCCGCCCCGCCCGCACGCTCGCCGAGGTTCGCCGCCGCTTCGAAATTCGTGCCCGGTTTTTTTAGAAAACCGATCGGTTTTCCGTTGGTTTTTTCGTCGGTTTTTTTTGATTTAGTTTTTTTGAATAGATCGGTTTTTCCGGTTTATTTAAATCGTGAGCGTTCGTCCGTCCGTTCGTTCTAGCGAACGTTCGTCGTTTTTCTTTTTCTCGGATTAAATCCGCGATTTTTCTGATCGCGATTCCTGATCCGATTTTCGTTTTAGTATAACTTTTCACTCATTTATCGGAATCAGGCGATTCAAGCGCCCTCGAAACCCTCTATCAGTTTAACCAACTTAAACAAGATTTTGCTACTATAAAATTTGCCCTAGATCCAGATTAGTAGAACGAAGTTGTTTTCTTTCGCCGTTTGATTTTCGTTGCTTCGTTCGATTTGATTCTTTTTGCCAACCGGAGTTCTTAAGTTGAACCTTCTGGTTAGATCTCTTATTTGAGTTTTACCCGCGCATTAGATGAGTACTTATTGTATGCTTGTTTGTTTGTCTGCGATAGAATACCCGGAGTGCACCGCTCGTTACTTCGAATCGCTAGGTTTCTCGGATCATCAGTAAGGCAAGTAACACTTTGATCATACCTTTCCTACTACCCAGTTTTATTGCATTAGATCAATCCTCACACATTGCATGATTAGGATCTAATTATATTGTGGGATGGGAAGTAGTTGAGGTAGTACCTATTACCTGTTTATTATCAAACCTTTGGAAGTTACTTCTATGTTTGCTTATTATGCCATGCTATGCTAGTAGACGTGGATTGGGTGAGTGAAATCCATGACAGATGTGAGTTTGGTTAATTAATGGTTTATCTAAGGTGGCAACTTAAACACACATCTGGGTGGATTGAGGCACCTGGGTATTCCAGGACTTGCCTGTTTTCTTCCAGACCGCCACCCAGGCTCAAAGGGATCATGAGATTATTCATGCTAGAAACTTCCGTGTGCAGCCACAAGCTATTATGGGCTCTAGCATAGTTGACTAAGTCGTGCAAACTCTTATAGTGGTAGACTAGCAGATGTAGGGGATGTAGGTGGTACGGTCTACCCGATCGTAAGGTGCTAGCGCTTCTGAAAGACTATGTCTCGGTCATCCATCTTCTCAAACACCTTGTAGTACGAGAAACCAAACGGAGGCGATCGAGTCTTGTGGGGAAAAATGCGCAAATCTCTACAGATTGTAATAAACTAATCATGATTAGCCGTGTCCCCGGTTATGGACATCTTGAGTATCTAGTACCTGGATTTTCATGTGAATCTCAACATGTTACTCTAAATTAATTTTGTTGGGTTTTGTTTAATGATGATGCTTAATTGGGATTGAGAATGCTGTCAACCATTCTCAATGTTTAACAACTACCATGATAGATAAATAAATTTTATTCCTTTGAAGTAGGGAAAAATTGGCTTTACGCAAAACTGCAACCATAGAGCTTTCCACCAGCCAAATATGCATATAGTATAGCTGTTTCATTCCATTACTCTCTATGTGTTACATTGCGAGCATATTCCATGTGCTGACCCGTTTCGGGCTGCAACGTTAATGTTGCAGACTTTTCACACGACGATTAAGGAGTTTTTGGGTCGTGGTTCTATACTCAGTGATGCCGTTGGAGTTGATGGACTCACTTATCTTCCAAGCCTTCCGCTGTTATTGTATTTAGATGGCCTTAAGCCATATTTATTGTAATAAGTTCTCTTTTGAGACACTCGATGTAATAAGTGTGTGATTGCTACTCTGTTATAAATCCTCCGAATACTGTGTGGTGTCAGCATTACTGATCTAGGGATGACACCGGAGCACAGAGATCAGACTGTTTGAGGTTGGTCGCTACATGAGTGTTGGGTAGACTATCATTTGAAGCACAAGAGCAAGGAGTTCATCATCATCACACCATCTATTACCTTTTGGAGAGTGGTGTCTCCTGAATTGGTTAGGTGTCACTTGGGAGCCTCCTACATGATGTGGAGTTGAACCAAGAAGTTTGTAAGGGCAAGGAGATCGCCTACTTTGTGAAGATCTACCCAAGTGAGGCAAGTTCTTCGTGGACGATGGCCATGGTGGGATAGACAAGGTTGCTTCTTCATGGACCCTTCATGGGTGGAGCCCTCCGTGGACTCGTGTAGCTCTTACCCTTCGTGGGTTGAAGTCTCCATCAATGTGGACGTACGATAGCACCACCTAGTAGAACCACGCCAAAAATCACCATGTCCCCATTAAGTTTGCCTTCTCGAAACCCCTCCTTTACTTACATGTGCAATGTCTTACTTTCTGTTGCTATACTCTTAGAATTGCATGTATACGGTGTTGCTTGACTTGCTATAATTTCTAAAATATGCCTACAACTAAAATTGGGAAAAGGTTAGGCTTTATTTGGTTAAGTAGTCTAATCACCCCCTCTAGACATACTTCTGATCCTATGAGTTGTATTAGAGCTTTGGTCTCTGTAGCCTTGGTTTCCATTGCTTTGGTTTCCATAGCCTTGGTTTCACAACCTAGGAGAGCATGGCATCTAATGAGGGTAATTATAATTGTAGAGGTCCATACTTTTATTGTACAAGTTTTGCTAGTTGGAATCATAAGATGAAAATGCATATTCTTGGTCATAACCCCGCCATTTGGGCTGTTGTTCGTGTTGGCTTGCAAGGTGAATTCTTTGAGGATGGTAGAGAACTGGATCATGAAGCGACCGTGGAATAATTGAATATGTTGCAATACAATGCTCAAGATTGTGATATTCTCTTCAACGGTTTGTGTCCCGAGGAGTTCAGCAAAATTAGCCGTCTTGAGAATGCAAAGGAAATTTGGGATACTTTGGTTGATATGCACGAAGGTACTGAGTCCATCAAGGAATCCAAGTTGGACGTGCTTCAAAGTCAACTTGACAAGTTCAAGATGAAGGATGGTGAAAAAGTCACTGAAATGTACTCTAGGCTTGCTCCCATCACAAATGAGATTACTGGCTTATGAAGTGAAGACATGACCGACAAGTTCATCATCAAGAAGATCCTTAGATCTTTGGATGGAAAATATGATATTGTGTGCACATTGATCCAAATGATGCCCAATTACAAAGATCTCAAGCCCACGAAAGTCAAAGAATTGTCACTCATGAGATGTCACTCAAGGATAAGGAGGGACTTCACAACAAGTCAAGTGGTGCATACAAAGCCTCAAGTGATGCTCCTACAACATCAAGTGACAAGCTAGTCCCCAATGAGGAAATAAGTCTAATGGTGAAGAACTTCAACAAATTCTACAAGAGTCAAAGCGAAGATAGAAGCTCCAAGTCAAGATCCTACGATGAGAAAAGAACTTCTAGTCATGACCGTAATTGCAACAATTGTTGAAGACCCGGTGTTGGGGATATAACTATTAGGTATAACCCGCCCAAGAGGGATCGGGTCATACCACGGACGACTTAAATATGAAGATGGCGGGTCATCAAGGAAGCCCATTAAGGGCCTAAGACCCGGAGGCAACTTGAGGCCCAAGAGGATGAACCGCCATATATGTAACTTGTATTGTAAGGCAAGCTTAATTAGTCACCGGGACGGACACATTGTGTATGAGCCGGCCGGGACTCTGTAAGCCGTCGGGCATTGGCCTGTGTATATAAAGGGGTGACCCGGCGGCGAGTTAACTCAAGAAACAACAAGTCGAGAACTAGGTCAAGCGTATTCGCTCCCTAGTAATCGAAACCCAAGCAATACCATCTAAAGGAGGAGTAGGCTTTTACGTCGTTAAGAGGGGCCGAACCTGGGTAAACTCTCCGTGTCCTGTGTCCCATTTAACCCCTTCAAGCTAACTACGTCGCGATGGCTCCACACCTAAGTCCTTTTGCTAGGACATTTGCCATGTTAAGTCCATGATAGTTGGCGCCCACAATGGGGCCAGCGCACAGTGGTTTTGAGTTCTTGAAGGGCAACTTCGCAGGGATCAAGGGATACGCCATGGGCCAGATGACCAAGAGTCGCCGCGATAAGCTCTACATTGATGACGCTGGCTGGGGCCCTAGGCCGGCTCAATCCAGTATGTGTACCGGGTCCCCTTTAGCGAATCCATGTCTTCATTGGCAAGATCGGCGAATCAGGCCCTGAGCCGGACACCTGCACCGACATCGTCGAGATGGCTCAGCGTGCGCGACCTGCCAAGGATCAAGCCGCTGCGAAGCATGCCTTCGTAGGTTTCATCCATGGGGCAGAACTTGAGGAAGGATCCATGTCTGGTGGTGAGACGGCCATCTACTCTAACGGTGAGTCGTCAACCGGTGAGTCCGATTCAATGTATCAACAGGCAGGACGATAGCTGGGGCTGGCGGCTCTGCGTGCCCGCCGGCTCAGCTTCTGACCGAACTGCTGGATGCTTTGGCAACTTTGATGGGGACAGAGGTGACCTCGGACACTCAAGAACAACATAAGGTGGATGTCGCAAAGCTACGAGATGAGATAGCTCAGGCAAGGGAAGAGCTGGCGGCTGAGAACGCTAGGATGGTGGCGGAACGAGCTGCTTTGGATGCTCATGCACAACTTACCTTGGATCAAAACGCTTCAAATGCCATTATGAGGAGGCACCAGAGTCGCTTACCTCCGAATTACGATGCGAGAAACCTCTTCAACACACCTAGGGCAGGGACCAGTGACCTTCCTACAATGAACCGGGCGGTTGAGGAGCCCATGACCGGAGCGCCGGTTCAGCCGCGTACAACGGATCCACCTCGTTTGGATATGACTCCACCTCAACATGTTCTGACACCATCGGGTCATTATTCTAACCCTCTGGATAATATGATTGCTGCGTCCACACAATTGGCGGCTCTCCCAGTTGAAGGCGAGTCTCCGGCTGCGATAGAGACACGGAGGGCTAGAGAGCTTCTTCAGACAGTCGTGGCTCAATAGGCGGCTTATTCATATAGCTGTGAACGGATTCACTCAACCCCTCGTCCAAGCCGGAGTTATAGCAGGCACATTGACTCACCGGCAGTTTCGAGCGGTGAACAACACCGTAACCAGCCTCGCAAGCATGACCCGCTGCGCATTGGCAATGATGTGTAGATGGACCAGGGCAGGGCGCAGTGCGAGGCCGAGCTGGCGGCTCAGCTAGCGGCTCAACAGCAACCTCCAGCTTATCCGTCAACGTTTGTGGGGGCAGGAGTGACCTCTAGATCTTTGGGCGTGCCATGTTTAGTGCCGGCTCTATGCAACGAGCGCTTGCCTAAGGATTTCAAGGGCCCCCATAAGGTGCCTAACTACACGACGGATCAACCCCCAGAAGCTTGGATTGAGAGCTATGAGATGGCTATGGAGATGTTGGATGTTAGTGATGCTGCATGTGCTAAATATTTCACCATGATGTTGGATGGGCCGGCCCGTAACTGGTTGAAGGGACTACCCCCTAACTCCATTGTTCATGGGCAGAATTGAAGTCCCGTTTCATTTAGAATTTTAAGGATACATGCAAGCAGCCCATGTCGATTCTTGACTTAGATACTTGTGTCCAGGGTGAGGGTGAGTCAAGGACCAACTGGGTGCGCCGGATCTCGACCATCATTCATTCCTCAGACAATATTAATGTCGGCTCGGCTATCCTCATGTTAGAAAAGAATTGTCGTTTTCTTCCTCTCAAGCAGAAGCTGGGGCGGCTTAAGCGCCACTGTAATGATATGGGGGAGCTCATGGCGGCTCTCATTAAATACGCCAACTCAGGTAGTACTAAGGATCCAGAGTCTGATAAGGATAAAACTAGAAAGGGGAAGAAGAATAGCAATGGAAAGGGGCTGCAACACCATACGGTGGGGTCAGGGTAATAATGGCAAGTGCAAGGCTGACGGCAATTCAGACTTTGTGGCTAATACCAATGCCCAGAACGGTAATCAGCGTCGTAAGGGGAAGGTGTTCCCACCCTGGCTTGGGGTGCCAAAGTTTAATATTGAGGCGGTGATGAATCAGCCTTGCCCGAAGCATAGTACCCCAGATAAGACGGCTACCCATATGTGGAAGGATTGCTTTATCATGAAGGAATACAGGGATTATAGCCTTAACCAGGGCCACAATAATGGTAATGGCCCGCATGGCGGGCCAGGTTCCGGCTCACATGGACCTGGCTATGGAGGTGGCGGTTCAAGTTCCGGTTTTCAGGGTCAAGGTAATCAAGGCGGTTTCAGTCAGTAATCTGGTCAAGGGAACCAGCAGCAGTTTGGTTATCAGAGTAACCCGAAGCAGCTCAACAGTGGTCAGTATCATGTGTTCACCACGAGTTTATGCAAACGGGACTAGGAGGTTCGTAAAAGGGCGGTGAACACAGTTGAGCCGACGGTCCCTTGCTGCTTGCGGTGGTCTGAGTGTTGGAAATATGCCCTAGAGGCAATAATAAAAGTATTATTATATTTCAATGTTCATGATAAATGTCTTTTATTCATGCTATAACTGTATTATCCGGAAATCGTAATACACGTGTGAATACTTAGACCACAATATGTCCCTGGTGAGCCTCTAGTTGACTAGCTCGTTGTGATCAACAGATAGTCATGGTTTCCTGACTATGGACATTGGATGTCGTTGATAACGGGATCACATCATTAGGAGAATGATGTGATGGACAAGACCCAATCCTAAGCATAGCATAAAAGATCGTGTAGTTCGTTTTGCTAGAGCTTTGCCAATGTCAAGTATCTCTTCCTTCGACCATGAGATCGTGTAACTCCCGGATACCATAAGAGTGCCTTGGGTGTATCAAACGTCACAACGTAACTGGGTGACTATAAAGGTGCATTACAGGTATCTCCGAAAGTATCCGTTGGGTTGACATGGATCGAGATTGGGATTTGTCACTCCGTATGACGTAGAGGTATCTCTGGGCCCACTCAGTAATGCATCATCATAATGAGCTCAATGTGACCAAGTTGTTGGACACGGGATCATGCATTACGGTACGAGTAAAGTGACTTGCCGGTAATGAGACTGAACAAGGTATTGGGATACCGACGATCGAGTCTCGGGCAAGTAACGTACCGATTGACAAAGGGAATTGCATACAGGGTTTGATCGAATCCTTGACATCATGGTTCATCCGATGACAACATCGAGGAGCATGTGGGAGCCATCATGGGTATCCAGATCCCGCTGTTGGTTATTGACCTGAGAGTGTCTCGGTCATGTCTGCATGTCTCCCGAACCCGTAGGGTCTACACACTTAAGGTTCGGTGACGCTAGGGTTATTAGGAAGCCTAGTATGTGACTACCGAATGTTGTTCGGAGTCCCGGATGGGATCCTGGACGTCACGAGGAGCTCCGGAAGGGTCCGGAGGTAAAGATTTATATATGGGAAGTTGTCAAACGGGCACCGGGAAGTTTCGGGGTCATACCGGTATTGTACCGGGGCCACCGGAAGGGTTCCGGGGGTCCACCGGGAGGGGCCACCCCTCCCGGGGGGCCACATGGGCTGCGTGGGGCAGGGAGCCAGCCCCTGGTGGGCTGGGCGCACCCCCTCCCTTGGGCCCTTGCGCCTAGGGTTGAGGGGGGGAACCCTAGAGGGGGCGCCCCCTTGGCTTGGGGGGCAAGCCACCCTCTCCCCCTCTCCCCTTGGCCGCCGCACCCCCCCTAGATGGGTTCTAGAGGGGCCGGCCCCCTTCTCCCTTCCCCCTATAAATAGAGGGGTGAGGGGAGGGCAGCCGCACCACCCTCCAAGGCGCAGCCCTCCCCTCCCCAACACCTCTCCTCCTCCGTTGTGTGCTTAGCGAAGCCCTGTCGGAGTACTGCCTCTCCACCATCACCACGCCGTCGTGCTGCTGGTGGAGCTGTCTTCCTCAACCTCTCCTTCCCCCTTGCTGGATCAAGAAGGAGGAGACGTCTCCCGTCCCGTACGTGTGTTGAACGCGGAGGTGCTGTCCGTTCAGCACTTGGTCATCGGTGATTCGAATCACGTCGAGTACGACTCCATCATCACCTTGCAAGCTTCCGCACGCGATCTACAAGTGGTATGTAGATGAAAACTCACTCCCTTGACTCGTTGCTTAGATGAACTCATAGATGGATCTTGGTGAAACCGTAGGAAAAATTTTAATTTTCTGCAACGTTCCCCAACAGTGGCATCATGAGCTAGGTCTATGCGTAGTTCTCTTTGCACGAGTAGAACACAATTTTGTTGTGGGCGTGGATTTTGTCATCTTACTTGCCTCTACTAGTATTTTCTTGCTCAACGGTATTGTGGGATGAAGCGGCCCGGACCAACCTTACACGTACGCTTACGTGAGACCGGTTCCACCTACTGACATGCACTAGTTGCATGAGGTGGCTGGCGGGTGTCTGTCTCTCCCACTTTAGTTGGAGCGGATTCGATGAACAGGGCCCTTATGAAGGGTAAATAGAAGTTGAGAAAATCACGTTGTGGTGATTCGTAGGTAAGAAAACGTTCTTGCTAGAACCCAATTGCAGCCACGTAAAAGATGCAACAACAATTAGAGGACGTCTAACTTGTTTTTGCAACGATTGATCATGTGATGTGATATGGCCAGAAGTTGTGATGAATGATGAATTGTGATGTATGAGATCATGTTCTTTGTAATAGGATTCACGACTTGCATGTCGATGAGTATGACAACCGGCAGGAGCCATAGGAGTTGTCTTTATTTTTTGTATGACCTGCGTGTCATTGAATAACGCCATGTAAACTACTTTACTTTATTGCTAAACGTTAGTCATAGAAGTAGAAGTAGTCGTTGGCGTGACAACTTCATGAAGACATGATGATGGAGATCATGATGATGGAAATCATGGTGTCAAGCCGGTGACAAGATGATCATGGAGCCCCGAAGATGAAGATCAATGGATCTATATGATATTGGCCATATCATGTCACAACTATATAATTGCATGTGATGTTTATTATGTTTATGCATCTTGTTTACTTAGGACGACGGTAGTAAATAAGATGATCCCTTACAAAAATTTCAAGAAGTGTTCTCCCCTAACTGTGCACCGTTGCTACAGTTCGTCGGTTCTAAGCACCACGTGATGATCGGGTGTGATGGATTCTTACGTTCACATACAACGGGTGTAAGACAGATTTACACAGCGAAAACACTTAGGGTTAACTTGACGAGCCTAGCATGTGCAGACATGGCCTCGGAACACGGAGACCGAAAGGTCGAACACGAATTGTATGGAAGATACGATCAACATGAGAATGTTCACCGACAATGACTAGTTCGTCTCACGTGATGATCGGACACGGGCTAGTCGACTCGGATCGTGTAACACTTAGAAGACTAGAGGGATGTCTAATCTAAGTGGGAGTTCATAATTTGATTAGAACTTTATTATCATGAACTTAGTCTAAAACCTTTGCAAATATGTCTTGTAGATCAATGGCCAACGCTAATGTCAACATGAACTTCAACGCGTTCCTAGAGAAAACCAAGCTGAAAGATGATGGCAGCAACTATACGGACTGGGTCCGGAACCTGAGGATCGTCCTCATAGCTGCCAGGAAACAATATGTCCTAGAAGGACCGCTAGGTGATGCTCCCGTCCCAGAGAACCAAGACATTATGAATGCTTGGCAGTCTCGTGCTGATGATTACTCCCTCGTTCAGTGCGGCATGCTTTACAGCTTAGAACCGGGGCTCCAAAAGCGTTTTGAGCACCACGGAGCATATGAGATGTTCGAAGAGCTGAAACTAGTTTTTCAAGCTCATGCCCGGGTCAAGAGATATGATGTCTCCGACAAGTTCTACAGTTGTAAGATGGAGGAAAACAGTTCTGTCAGTGAGCACATCCTAAAGATGTCTGGGTTGCACAACCGTATGACCCAGCTGAACATTAACCTCCCAGATGAGGCGGTCATTGACAGAATCCTCCTGTCGCTCCCACCAAGCTACAAGAGCTTTGTGATGAACTACAACATGCAGGGGATGGAAAAGACCATTCCTGAAGTGTTCTCGATGCTGAAGTCAGCAGAGGCTGAAATCAAGAAAGAACATCAAGTGTTGATGGTTAATAAGACCACTAAGTTCAAGAAGGGCAAGGGTAAGAAGAACTTCAAGAAGGACGGCAAGGAGGTTGCCGCGCCTGGTAAGCCAGTTACCGGGAAGAAGTCAAAGAATGGACCCAAGCCTGAGACTGAGTGCTTTTATTGCAAGGGGAAGGGTCACTGGAAGCGGAACTGCCCCAAATACTTAGCGGATAAGAAGGCCGGCAACACCAAAGGTATATTTGATATACATGTGATTGATGTGTACCTTACCAGTACTCGTAGTAACTCCTGGGTATTTGATACCGGTGCCGTTGCTCATATTTGTAACTCACAGCAGGAGCTGCGGAATAAACGGAGACTGGTGAAGGACGAGGTGACGATGCGCGTCGGGAATGGTTCCAGAGTCGATGTGATCGCCGTCGGCACGCTGCCTCTACATTTACCTACGGGATTAGTTTTGAACCTTAATAATTGTTATTTAGTGCCAAGTTTGAGCATGAACATTGTATCTGGATCTCGTTTAATACGAGATGGCTACTCATTTAAGTCTGAGAATAATGGTTGTTCGATTTATATGAGAGATATGTTTTATGGTCATGCTCTGATGGTCAATGGTTTATTCTTAATGAATCTCGAGCGTAATATTACACATGTTCATAGTGTAGATGCCAAAAGATTTAAAGTTGATAACGATAGTCCCACATACTTGTGGCACTGCCGCCTTGGTCACATTGGTGTCAAGCGCATGAAGAAGCTCCATGCCGATGGACTTTTAGAGTCTCTTGATTATGAATCGTTTGACACGTGCGAACCATGCCTCTTGGGCAAAATGACCAAGACTCCGTTCTCCGGAACAATGGAGCGAGCAACCAACTTATTGGAAATCATACATACCGATGTGTGCGGTCCAATGAGCGTTGAGGCTCGCAGAGGATATCGTTATGTTCTCACTCTCACTGATGACTTGAGTAGATATGGGTATGTCTACTTAATGAAACACAAGTCTGAGACCTTTGAAAAGTTCAAGGAATTTCAGAATGAGGTAGAGAATCAACGTGACCGAAAGATAAAATTCTTACGATCAGATCGTGGAGGAGAATACTTAAGTCACGAATTTGGTACATACTTAAGGAAATGTGGAATCGTTTCACAACTCACGCCGCCTGGAACACCTCAGTGAAACGGTGTGTCCGAACGTCGTAATCGCACTCTATTGGATATGGTGCAGTCTATGATGTCTCTTACCGATTTACCACTATCATTTTGGGGATACGCTCTAGAGATAGCTACATTCACTTTAAATAGGGCACCGTCTAAATCCGTTGAGACGACACCGTATGAATTATGGTTTGGAAAGAAACCTAAGCTGTCGTTTCTAAAAGTTTGGGGATGCGATGCTTATGTCAAGAAACTTCAACCTGAAAAGCTCGAACCCAAGTCGGAAAAATGCGTATTCATAGGATACCCTAAGGAAACTGTCGGGTATACCTTCTACTTAAGATCCGAAGGCAAGATCTTTGTTGCCAAGAACGGATGCTTTCTGGAAAAAGAGTTTCTCTCAAAAGAAGTAAGTGGGAGGAAAGTAGAACTCGATGAAGTACTACCTCTTGAACGGGAAAGTGGCGCAGCGCAGGAAACCGTTCCTATGATGCCCACACCAACTGAAGAGGAAAACAATGATGATGATCAAGGTACTTCGGATCAAGTTACTGCTGAACTTCGTAGGTCCACAAGGACACGTTCCGCACCAGAGTGGTACGGCAACCCTGTCCTGGAAATCATGTTGTTGGACAACAATGAACCTTCGAACTATGAAGAAGCGATGGCGGGCCCGGATTCCAACAAATGGCTTGAAGCCATGAAATCCGAGATAGAATCCATGTATGAAAACAAAGTATGGACTTTGACAGACTTGCCCGATGATCGGCGAGCGATAGAAAACAAATGGATTTTTAAGAATAAGACGGACGCGGATGGTAATGTTACCATCTATAAGGCTCGACTTGTCGCTAAGGGTTATCAACAAGTTCAAGGGATTGACTACGACGAGACTTTCTCTCCCGTAGCGAAGCTGAAGTCCATCCGAATCATGTTAGCAATTGCCGCATACTATGATTATGAGATATGGTAGATGGACGTCAAAACGGCATTCCTTAACGGACATCTTAAGGAAGAGCTGTATATGATGCAGCCGGAAGGTTTTGTCGATCCTCAGAACGCTAACAAAGTATGCAAGCTCCAGCGATCCATTTATGGACTGGTGCAAGCATCTCGGAGTTGGAACATTCGCTTTGATGAGATGATCAAAGCGTTTGGGTTTATGCAGACTTATGGAGAAGCCTGCGTTTACAAGAAAGTGAGTGGGAGCTCTGTAGCATTTCTCATATTATATGTAGACGACATACTCTTGATGGGAAATAATATAGAATTTCTGGATAGCATTAAGGCCTACTTGAACAAATGTTTTTCAATGAAGGACCTTGGAGAAGCTGCTTACATATTAGGCATCAAGATCTATAGAGATAGATCGAGACGCCTCATAGGTCTTTCACAAAGCACATACCTTGATAAGATTTTGAAGAGGTTCAAAATGGATCAGTCCAAGAAGGGGTTCTTGCCTATGTTACAAGGTGTGAGACTGAGCTCGGCTCAGTCACCGACCACGGCAAAAGATAAAGAAGAGATGAGTTTCATCCCCTATGCTTCAGCCATAGGATCTATTATGTATGCCATGCTGTGTACCAGACCCGATGTAAACCTTGCCGTAAGTTTGGTAGCAAGATACCAAAGTAATCCCGGCAAGGAACACTGGACAGCGGTCAAGAATATCCTGAAGTACCTGAAAAGGACGAAGGACATGTTTCTCGTTTATGGAGGAGACGAAGAGCTCGCCGTAAAGGGTTACGTCGACGCTAGCTTCGACTCAGATCTGGATGACTCTAAGTCACAAACCGGATACGTGTATATGTTGAATGGTGGAGCAGTAAGCTGGTGCAGCTGCAAGCAGAACGTCGTGGCGGGATCTACGTGTGAAGCGGAGTACATGGCAGCCTCGGAGGCAGCGCATGAAGCGATTTGGGTGAAGGAGTTCATCACCGACCTAGGAGTCATACCCAATGCGTCGGAGCCGATCAAACTCTTCTGTGACAACACTGGAGCTATTGCCCTCGCCAAGGAGCCCAGGTTTCACAAGAAGACCAGGCACATCAAGCGTCGTTTCAACTCCATCCATGAAAATGTTCAAGATGGAGACATAGAGATTTGCAAAGTGCACACGGATCTGAATGTCGCAGATCCGCTGACTAAACCTCTCTCGCGTGCAAAACATGATCAACACCAGAACTCTATGGGTGTTCGATTCATCACAATGTAACTAGATTGGTGACTCTAGTGCAAGTGGGAGACTGTTGGAAATATGCCCTAGAGGCAATAATAAAAGTATTATTATATTTCAATGTTATGATAAATGTCTTTTATTCATGCTATAACTGTATTATCCGGAAATCGTAATACACGTGTGAATACTTAGACCACAATATGTCCCTGGTGAGCCTCTAGTTGACTAGCTCGTTGTGATCAACAGATAGTCATGGTTTCCTGACTATGGACATTGGATGTCGTTGATAACGGGATCACATCATTAGGAGAATGATGTGATGGACAAGACCCAATCCTAAGCATAGCATAAAAGATCGTGTAGTTCGTTTTGCTAGAGCTTTGCCAATGTCAAGTATCTCTTCCTTCGACCATGAGATCGTGTAACTCCCGGATACCGTAAGAGTGCCTTGGGTGTATCAAACGTCACAACGTAACTGGGTGACTATAAAGGTGCATTACAGGTATCTCCGAAAGTATCTGTTGGGTTGACATGGATCGAGATTGGGATTTGTCACTCCGTATGACGGAGAGGTATCTCTGGGCCCACTCAGTAATGCATCATCATAATGAGCTCAATGTGACCAAGTTGTTGGACACGGGATCATGCATTACGGTACGAGTAAAGTGACTTGCCGGTAACGAGACTGAACAAGGTATTGGGATACCGACGATCGAGTCTCGGGCAAGTAACGTACCGATTGACAAAGGGAATTGCATACAGGGTTTGATCGAATCCTCGACATCGTGGTTCATCCGATGACAACATCGAGGAGCATGTGGGAGCCATCATGGGTATCCAGATCCCGCTGTTGGTTATTGACCTGAGAGTGTCTCGGTCATGTCTGCATGTCTCCCGAACCCGTAGGGTCTACACACTTAAGGTTCGGTGACGCTAGGGTTATTAGGAAGACTAGTATGTGACTACCGAATGTTGTTCGGAGTCCTGGATGGGATCCTGGACGTCACGAGGAGCTCCGGAAGGGTCCGGAGGTAAAGATTTATATATGGGAAGTTGTCAAACGGGCACCGGGAAGTTTCGGGGTCATACCGGTATTGTACCGGGGCCACCGGAAGGGTTCCGGGGGTCCACCGGGAGGGGCCACCCCTCCCGGGGGGCCACATGGGCTGCGTGGGGCAGGGAGCCAGCCCCTGGTGGGCTGGGCGCACCCCCTCCCTTGGGCCCTTGTGCCTAGGGTTGAGGGGGGGAACCCTAGAGGGGGCGCCTCCTTGGCTTGGGGGGCAAGCCACCCTCTCCCCCTCTCCCCTTGGCCGCCGCACCCCCCCTAGATGGGTTCTAGAGGGGCCGGCCCCCTTCTCCCTTCCCCCTATAAATAGAGGGGTGGGGGGAGGGCAGCCGCACCACCCTCCAAGGCGCAGCCCTCCCCTCCCCAACACCTCTCCTCCTCCGTTGTGTGCTTGGCGAAGCCCTGTCGGAGTACTGCCTCTCCACCATCACCACGCCGTCGTGCTGCTGGTGGAGCTGTCTTCCTCAACCTCTCCTTCCCCCTTGCTGGATCAAGAAGGAGGAGACATCTACCGTCCCGTACGTGTGTTGAACGCGGAGGTGCTGTCCGTTCAGCACTTGGTCATCGGTGATTCGAATCACGTCGAGTACGACTCCATCATCACCTTGCAAGCTTCCGCACGCGATCTACAAGTGGTATGTAGATGCAAACTCACTCCCTTGACTTGTTGCTTAGATGAACTCATAGATGGATCTTGGTGAAACCGTAGGAAAAATTTTAATTTTCTGCAACGTTCCCCAACACTGAGCACCCAATTGTATGGAGTCGCGAGGATCACCCGCCCCGAGTTCACAATCCAGGTCAATTAGCTTTGGTTGTTGCACCCCAGGTTGGTGGGTACAAGTTCACTAAAGTACTCATGGATGGAGGCAGCAACATCAATATCCTTTACTATGATACTTTTCGTCGTATGAGTTTGACTGATAAGGATCTTAAGCCGTCTAATATTGTTTTTCATGGTGTGGTGCCTAGTAAGTCGGTGTATCCAGTGGGCAAGATAACTTTGGAAGTGGCTTTCAGTGATGATCATGATTCCAGAGCTGAGACATTGACCTTTGAGGTGGCTAAGATCAGAAGCCCTTATCACGCCTTGTTTGGGCAGCTGGCTTATGCCAAGTTTATGGCAAGGCCTTGTTATGTTTATCTGCAGCTTAAGATGCTGGGTCATAAGGGCACCATCACTATACACAACAACAGGAAGATAGCCTTGGAATGTGAAGAAGGTGGTGCTGCTTATGCTGAGTCTGTTTGTGCAATAGAGGAGTTGAAGTTTTACTAAGATAATGTTTACCCGACAGATATGACACCTTTGAAGAAACCAACCACAGAGCATGATCCTCTGTTGAAGTTTAAGCCGGCAGATGACACTAAGCTAGTTGACTTTGTTCCTAGCGACTCATACAAGCAATTCAATATCAGTGCCAATATGGATCCAAAATAGGAAAGCATGCTTATCGAGTTCATCCGTGAGAACCGGGACATCTTTGCATGGAAACCTTCTGACATGCTAGGTGTACCGGGGGAACTCGCTAAGCACACTCTTAATGTTGATTCAAAGTTTAAACCGGTCAAGCAATTCCTTCATCGTTTTAATGAAGAGAGACGCGAGGCCATTGGAGAAGAGGTGGCCCGGCTCTTGGCGGCTGGGTTTATTGTTGAAGTTCTTCATCCTGAGTGGTTGGCTAACCCTGTGTTGGTGCTTAGGAAGAATGGCACTTGGCGGATGTGTGTGGATTATATAGACCTCAACAAGGCCTATCCAGCTGACCCTTTTTCTCTCCCTCGTATTGATCATATTATTGATGCTACAGTGGGTTGTGAGCGTTTGAGTTTTCTGGATGCTTACTCTGGTTATCATTAGATCAAAATGGCAGTTAAGGACCAGGAGAAGACAACTTTCATTACTCCCTTTAGAACCTTCTGTTATGTGTCTATGCCTTTTGGGCTCAAGAGTGCCCAGGCGACTTATCAGCGATGTGTTCAGAATTGTCTCCATGACCAGATTGGACGTAATGTTCATGCTTATGTGGATGACATTGTTGTAAAATCCAGGAAGAAGGATACCTTGATAGATGATTTGAAAGAGACCTTTGACAACCTCCGGGTCTACAAGATGATGCTTAACCCGGCCAAGTGTGTCTTTGATGTGCCAACAGGCAAGCTCTTGGGGTTTTTGGTTTCTGAAAGGGGTATTGAAGCTAACCCGGAAAAAATCAAGGCTATCACTTCCTTGGTTAAGCTGGCGTGTATTAATGATGTCCAGCGTCTGGCAGGTTGTATTGCGGCCTTAAGCCGGTTCATCAGCCAGTTGGGCGAAAAAGCTATCCCTCTATACCAGATGATGAAGAAAACATATCACTTTGTCTAGAGTGATGCTGCTAATCAGGCGTTTGAAGCCTTGAAAAAACAGTTAGCTGTGCCGCCGATCCTTGCTGCTCCTATTGGTAAGGAGCCCCTGTTGTTATATGTGGCTGCAAATAGCCGAGCCATCAGCGTGGCAATTGTTGTGGAAAGGAAGGAATCAAGCAAGGAGTATCCGGTTCAGCAACCGGTTTATTATGTCAGTGAGGTACTCATTGAATCCAAGTAGAGGTACCCGCATTGGCAAAAGCTCGTTTATGGGGTGTTCATGGCTAGTCGCAAGTTGAAGCAGTATTTCTTTGGTCACCCCATCACTGTGGTCAGTTATGCTCCTTTGGGGGATATCATTCAAACCAGAGAAGCTACAGGTCGGGTAGCTAAATGGGCCATTGAGCTTGGACCCCATGGTTTGAAGTATCTGCCTCGGACAGCTATCAAGTCTCAAGCACTGGTGGATTTTATTAATGACGGGACTGAGTTGCAGATGCCTGAGGAGAAGCCGGATATCACATATTGGACTATCCACTTTGATGGATCCAGGCAGTTGGAAGGCTCGGGGGCTGGAGTTATTTTGACTTCCCCACGAGGTGATAAATTTTGTTATGTTTTAAGGTTGATGTTCCCTTGTACTAACAATGGAGCTGAGTATGAGGCCTTGCTCCATGGTCTTCGGATGGCTAAAGAAATGAATCTAAGCTGGGTGAGGTGTTTTGGCGACTCATATTTGGTGGCTCAACAAGTTTCAAGCACTTGGGATTCTAAAGACCCACTCATGGCGGCTTACCGCTGAGAGGTTGATGCTATTGCTAGTCATTTCAAAGGTTATCAAGTAGAACATGTTGATCGCAGGAATAATGAGGAGGCTAATGCTTTGAGCTGGCTAGGGTCCCTGAGGGAGTCCTGGACTAAGGGGTCCTCGGGTGTCCGGGCTATTTGATATGGGCCGGACTGATGGGCCGTGAAGATACAAGGTAGAAGACCTTACCCCGTGTCCGGGTAGGACTCTCTTATGCGTGGATGGCAAGCTTAATGTCTGGTTGTATAATTTCCTTTTTCTGTAAACCGACTCTGTACAACCCTAGGCCCCTCCTGTGTCTATATAAACCGGAGGGTTTAGTCCGTAGAGGCCATGAGAATTCATACAGGCTAGACATCTAGGGTTTAGCCATTACAATATCGAGGTAGATCAACTCTTGTAGCCCCTATACTCATCAAATAGACAAATACAATCAAGCAGGACATAGGATTTTACCTCCATTAAGAAGGACCGAACCTGGGTAAACATTGTGTCCCCTGTCTCCTGTTACCTTCGATCCTCAGACGCACAGTTCGGGACCCCCTACCCGAGATCAGCCGGTTTTGACACCGACATTGGTGCTTTCATTGAGAGTTCCATTGTGCCATCAACAGAAGGTTCGATGGCCCATTCGATCGTCAACAACGATGCAGTTTCCAGGGAAGCTTTCCTCCACAACCAGATTTTTGTGTTTGGCGGCTTCGTTCTATGTGCCAACTTGATTGGTCACCTCGAACAGATCAACAGCTACGCCCCTGGTCATCAGTTCAGTTTCGGGAACCTAAATTATGTCGCTAATGTCCGAGGAGATTTGATCTTCGAAGGGTTCGTGGCCCCGACCACCGCTCTGACCTTAGATCTGGAGCAAACTGTTGGGTCCGAAGATGGGAGTTTGAAGCCCGTCGGACTCTCATCTATGAAACTCACAATCGGGGATCCGGAGGTGACTTTGTCTTCTGCCAGCCCGGATTCCCCCTATTATGGAAAGGCCGGACTCGCCCCCGGACTCTAGCTCTGAACTCTCGAAGCCCGCGCCCAGCAATCGCGGCCAAGAGGCCTTTGCCCTGGCCAGCCCTGCGGACTCTCGTTTCCCCATCCAACCCTCGCTCTTAAACGAGGCTCTAGACTTAATGCGGTCCCTCGCCATTACAGAGGAATCGCCTCCGAACTATGCCCAGCCCGGACTAGGGGCTGAGAGCAGGGAATTTTACGTCCCACCCACCACCCACTTCATAGCCACCGTCGAGGACTTAACCGACATGTTGGATTACACCTCTGAAGACATCGATGGCATGGACGACGATGCCAGAGACACACAAGGCCAAGACCCGTCGTTTACTGGACGTTGGATGGCCACCTCCACATACGATGTGTATATGGTGGATACACCCAAAGAGGATGACGATGCAGACAGGAAGGATCTGGTGGAGGACAAACCCAATGAGGCACCACCGAAGCGTCGACGCCATCGACACCGCTCAAAATCATGTCGTGGCAAAGACAGTAACACTGACACCGGAGAAGATAACACTCCAGAGGACGCAGAAGACCCTGAAGCCCCCGTCGAGCCCACATCCGAACAGGATGATGTGGAGTAGGGGCAAGTTAACCCCGACGATCCGGTCAGGAACGCGGATTCGGAAGATAGTAACTATCTACCACTCTTTGCTACCTCTTGAGCACTGCGTTGGTTTTCCCTTGAAGAGGAAAGGGTGATGCAGCAAAGTAGCATAAGTATTTCCCTCAGTTTTTGAGAACCAAGGTATCAATCCAGTAGGAGGCCACACGCAAGTCCCTCATACCTACACAAACAAATAAGAACCTCGCAACCAACGCGATAAAGGGGTTGTCAATCCCTTCACGGTCACTTACGAGAGTGAGATATGATAGAGATAATAATGATAAGATAAATATTTTTGGTATTTTTATGATATAGATTGAAAGTAAAGATTGCAAAGTAAAATATATTGGAAACTTATATCATGGAAAATAGACCCGGGGGCCATAGGTTTCACTAGTGGCTTCTCTCAAGATAGCATAAGTATTATGGTGGGTGAACGAATTACTGTCGAGCAATTGATAGAAAAGCGAATAATTATGAGAATATCTAGGCATGATCATGTATATAGGCATCACGTCCGTGACAAGTAGACCGACTCCTGCCTGCATCTACTACTATTACTCCACACATCGACCGCTATCCAGCATGCATCTAGAGTATTAAGTTCGTAAGAACAGAGTAACACATTAGGTAAGATGACATGATGTAGAGGGATAAACTCAAGCAATATGATATAAACCCCATCTTTTTATCCTTGATGGCAACAATACAATACGTGTCGTTTCCCTTTCTGTCACTGGGTTCGAGCACCGCAAGATTGAGCCCAAAGCTAAGCACTTCTCCCATTGCAAGAAAGATCAATCTAGTAGGCCAAACCAAACTGATAATTCGAAGAGACTTGCAAAAATAACCAATCATGCATAAAAGATTTTAGAAAAGAATCAAATATTGTTCATACATAGACTTGATCATAAACCACAATTCATCGGATCTCGACAAACACACTGCAGAAAGAGTTACATCGAATAGATCTCCAAGAAGATTGAGGATAACTTTGTCTTGAGATCCAAAGAGAGAGAAGAAGCCATCTAGCTAATAACTATGGACCCGAAGGTCTGAAGTAAACTACTCACACATCATCGGGGGGGCCATGGAGTTGATGTAGAGGCCCTCCGTGATCAATGCCCCCTCCGACGGAGCTCCGGAAAAGGCCCAAAATGGGATCTCTTGGGTACAGAAGGTTGCGGCGGTGGAAATAGGGTTTCGTGGTGCTCCTGGATGTTTTCGGGGTTTTAACATATATAGGAGGAAGAAGTAGGTCGGTTGAGCCACGAGGGGCCCACGAGGGGGAGGGCGCGACCGGGGGGGTAGGCGTGCCCTCCTGCCTCGAGGACACCTCGTCCGTTTCTAGACGTCAACTCCAAGTCCTATGGATCACGCTTGTTCCAAAAATCGCGCTCCCAAAGGTTTCATTCTGTTTGGACTCCGTTTGATATTCCTTTTCTGCGAAACACTGAAATAGGCAAAAAAACAACAATTTGCACTGGGCCTTGGGTTAATAGGTTAGTCCCAAAAATAATATAAAAGTGTAAAATAAAGCCCATTAACATCCAAAACAGATAATATAATAGCATGGAACAATCAAAAATTATAGATACGTTGGAGACGTATCACTCTCCAAGGATGATTTCATCCTTGGCAACGAAGATTTCAAAGTGCTAGAGGAACCCCTCGAGCAGGAGCGCTTTAAGCGCCAACTAATTGCCACTGCAAGAAGCCTTAAAAGCAGCAGCAATGGTCGAAGCTGAACAAGATACACTCAATGACAGATGGACCCAGGTCCTAGCTGCCGAAGAATATGGCCTACAATGCCCAACAAAGAGTTATCCAAAGCGTCGGCTACTGCCACGCAATTCGACAATGAGGCGTTCGAGCCAATCCCGTCGAAATATGACCGTGCTGATGAACCTGACCGGCCACCGTGTGGGCGAGATAAAGCGAACACCTACGTCGAACACCAACCCACAACACCTCACCATAAGGGCAGAGAGACAACGGCTCCAGGATACACCTATGACTTACGACAAGACCTGAGCAATAGAGCAGGCCAAACAAGATCAATCTATGGATCAAGGGGGCGTGCCCCAACGTGAGAAGACGACCGTCAGGCTTGGCGCGACAGGCATAACCTCACCAGGGCCAAAAAATGCATACAAATGTCATCTGAACTCCGTAGTGACGTTTCTCGATACAAAGGCGCCGCACACCCCTTATGCTTTACCGACGAGATAATGCAACACCAGTTCCAAGGGTTTAAACCCGTAAACATCGAATCATACGACGGCACGACAGATCCCGCGGTATGGATTGAAGATTTCCTTCTCCATATCCACATGGCCCGCAACGACGATCTTCACACCATCAAATACCTTCCCTTAAAACTGAAAGGACCAACATGGCACTGGCTAAATAGCCTCCCAGAGAACTCTATTGGTAGCTGGGAAGATTTGGAAGATGCCTTCAGAGACAACTTCCAAGGTACCTATGTTTGGCCTCCGGACGCCGATGACCTCAGTCACATAGTCCAGCAACCCGGAGAGTCAGCCTGCAAACTCTAGACCAGGTTCTTAATTAAAAAGAACCAAATAATTGATTGTTTGGATGCTGAAGCCCTCGCGGCCTTCAAGCACAACGTTCGTGACGAGTGGCTCACCCGACACCTCGGCCAAGAAAAGCCGAAGTCCATGGCACCTCTCACCGCACCCATGACCTACTTTTGCGCAGGAGAAGATAGTTGGCTAGCTCGTAGAAGTAACAACACCAATGACCCTGGCACCTCCGAAGCCAGAGATGGCAACAGCAGGCCATGACACAACAAACACAAGCGCCGAAGCAACAATGAAGATAACGAGGACACGGCGGTCAACGCCGGATTCAGTGTCTCTAAACCCGGTCAGCGGAAGAAGCCATTCAAAGGAAACAAAGATGGTCCATCTAGTTTGGATAGAATACTAGATCGACCTTGCCAGATCCCTGGCACCCCTGACAAGCCTGCCAATCATACCAACAGAAATTGTTGGGTCTTTAAACAGGCCAGTAAGCTAAACACCGAACATAAGGGGAAAGGGTCGCCTAGCAAGGATGATGATGAGCCTCGCCCAACAAATACAGGGGGGCAAAAGAAATTTCCCCCTAAGGTAAAAATAGTGAATATGATCTATGTCACTCATATCCCCAAGCGGGAGCACAAGCGTGCACTAAGGGACATTTACGCCATAGAGCCAGTCACCCCAAAATTCAACCCATGGTCGGGCTGTCTGATTACTTTTGACCGCAGAGACCATCTGACTAGTATCCATCATGGAGGTTCGGTAGGATTGGTCCTCAGTCCAATCATTGACAGATTCCATCTCACACGAGTCCTCATGGATGGCGGCAGCAGTCTAAACCTGCTTTATGAGGACACTGTCCGCAAAATGGGCATTGATCCGTCAAGAATCAAGCCCACTAAAACCACCTTTAAAGGAGTAATACTTGGCATAGAGGCCTATTGCATAGGGTCAATAACGCTAGAGGTAGTATTCGGCTCATCGGATAACTTCCAAAGCGAAGATTTAATCTTCGACATCGTCCCCTTCCGCAGTGGTTATCATGCACTGCTCGGACGAACCGCTTTCGCCCGCTTCAATGCAGTCCCGCGTTATGCTATTTAAAGCTCAAGATGCCCGGACCACGTTGTGTTATAACAGTCAATGGAAACATGGGGCGCTCCCTCCGTACTGAGGAGCATACCGCGGCCCTCGCAGCCGAGTGATACGCCTCCAATGTATCTATAATTTTTTATTGTTCCATGCTATTATATTATCAACCTTGGATGTTTTATATGCTATTTTATATGATTTTTGGGACTAACCTATTAACCTAGAGCCCAGAGCCAGTTTATGTTTTTTCCTTGTTTTTGAGTATCGCGGAAAAGGAAAACCAAACGGAGTCCAATTGACCTGAAATTTCACGGAGATTATTTTTGGACCAGAAGAAGCCCATGAAGTATCGGAGATGGGCCAGAAAAGTCCCGAGGCACCCACGAGGGTGGGGGGCGCGCCCTACCCCCTGGGTGCACCCCCTGCCTCATGACCGCCTCGGAGACCCCCTGACTTGTTCCCGACTCCAACACCTCTTATATATACCCAAACTTCCAGAAAGAAACCTAGATTGGGTGTTCCGCCGCCACAAGCCTCTGTAGCCACCGAAAACCAATCTAGACCCGTTCCGGCACCCTGCCAGAGGGGGGAATCCCTCTCCGGTGGCCATCTTCATCATCCCGACGCTCTCCATGACAAGGAGGGAGTAGTTCACCCTCGGGGCTGAGAGTATATACCAGTAGCTATGTGTTTGATCTCTCCCTCTCTCGAGTTCCTGATTTGCACGATCTTGATGTATCGCGAGCTTTGCTATTATAGTTGGATCTTATGATGTTTCTCCCCCTCTACTCTCTTGTAATGGATTGAGTTTTCCCTTTGAAGTTATCTTATCGGATTGAGTCTTTAAGGATTTCAGAACACTTGATGTATGTCTTGCATGTGCTTATCTGTGGTGACAATGGGATATTCACATGATCCACTTGATGTATGTTTTGGTGATCAACTCGCGAGTTCCTTGACCTCGTGAACTTATGCATAGGGGTTGGCACATGTTTTCGCCTTGACTCTCCGGTAGAAACTTTGGGGCACTCTTTGAAGTTCTTTGTGTTGGTTGAATAGATGAATCTGATATTGTGTGATGCATATCGTATAATCATACCCACGGATACTTCAGGTGACATTGGAGTATCTAGGTGACATTAGGGTTTTGGTTGATTTATGTCTTAAGGTGTTATTCTAGTATGAACTCTAGGATAGATCAAACGGAAAGAATAGCTTCGTGTTATTTTACTACGGACTCTTGAATAGATCAATCAGAAAGAATAACTTTGAGGTGGTTTCGTACCCTACAATAATCTCTTTGTTTGTTCTCCGCTATTAGTGACTTGGAGTGACTCTTTGTTGCATGTTGAGGGATCGTTATATGATCCAACTATGTTATTATTGTTGACAGAATTTGCACTAGTGAAAGTATGAAGCCTAGGCCTTGTTTCCTAGCATTGCAATACCGTTTTCGCTCACTTTTATCATTAGTTACCTTGCTGTTTTTATATTTTCAGATTACAAAAACCTATATCTACCATCCATATTGCACTTGTATCACCATCTCTTCGCCGAACTAGTGCACCTATACAATTTATCATTGTATTGGGTGTGTTGGGGACACAAGAGACTCTTTGTTATTTGGTTGCAGGGTTGTTTGAGAGAGACCATCTTCATCCTACGCCTCCCACGGATCGATAAACCTTAGGTCCTCAACTTGAAGGAAATTTGCTACTGTCCTACAAACCTCGACACTTGGAGGCCCAACAACGTCTACAAGAAGAAGGTTGTGTAGTAGACAGCAAGCTCTTTTCTAGCGCCGTTGCCGGGGAGGTTAGCGCTTGAAGGTATATCTTTAGATCTTGCAATCCAATCTTTTTGTTTATTGTTTTATCACTAGTTTAGTCTATAAAATAAAACTACAAAAAAATGGAATTAAGGTTGCTTGATATGCTTCATATTTTTAATGTCTTCCGTGAAAATAAGGATTCCGGTAATTGTGCCAAAGTGTTAGAAGAAGAATGTATTAAAATGTTTGGCACTAAATATTTGGATGATGAGCATGATTGCAATGTTGTTAGTATGAATTCTTTGAATACCCATGATGCTAATGATATGCAAAGCCACAAGCTTGGGGATGCTATGTTTGATGAAGATGATATTTTCTCTCCCTCAAGTTTTGATGTGCAAATTTATTATGATGAAAGCATGCCTCCTATCTATGATGATTATTGTGATGACATGTATGCTATAAAGAACAATGATAACCATGAAAATTGTCATCTTGATTTTAATTTTCAATTGGATTATGCCTCTCATGATAGTTATTTTGTTAAGTTTGCTCCCACTACTATTCATGAGAAGAAATTTGCTTATGTGGAGAGTAATAAAATAATGATGGAGGAATATATGCTTGTAGGAGTTGCAATAATATCAAGTTTCCTCTCTATGTGTTGAAAATCTTGAAGTTATCCTTGTTTTTACCTTCCTATGCAAGTTGATTCTTGTTCCCACAAGTTGTTTACTCACAAAATCCCTATGCATAGGAAGTGGGTTAGGCTTAAATGTGCTAGTTATATTCTTCATTATGCTCTCTTTATGTTTCAATTCTTATCTTTTATGCGAGCACCATTGAAATCATCATGCCTAGCTAGGGGCGTTAAACGATAGCGCTTGTTGGGAGGCAACCCAATTTTATTTTTGTTCCTGTTTATTAATCAATAAATCATCTATCCTCTGTTATGATTGTTCTTTTTATGTTTTAATTAGTGTTTTTGCCAAGTAAAGCCTTTAGGATCTTCTTGGGTGATTGTTATTTGATCTTGCTGTAAAAAACAGAAAGTATGCACTCATGAGAATAATTTTCATTTTCTACCAGAGAGCGATAAAATACCAATTCCACTTGCAGTAGATTAATAGACAAATTTCCTAGGACTTACTGTTTTCTCAGGATTTTTGGAGTTACAGAAGTATTCGAAACCTACAGATTACTACAGACTGTTCTGTTTTTGACAGATTCTGTTTTCTACGTGTTGTTTGCTTATTTTGATGAATCTATGAGTAGTATCGGAGGGTATGAACCATAGAGAAGTTGGAATACATTAGATATTACACCAATATGAATTTAGAATGAGTTCACAACAGTACCAAAAGTGGTGATTTATTTTCTTATACTAACAGATCTCATGAGATTTTCTGTTGAGCTTTGTGTTGTGAAGTTTTCAAGTTTTGGGTAAAGATTCAATGGACTATGGAATAAGGAGTGGCAAGAGGCTAAGCTTGGGATTCCCAAGGCACCCCAATGTAACATTCAAAGACAACCAAGAGCCTAAGCTTGGGGATGCCCTGGATGGCATCCCCTCTTTCGTCTTTGTCTATCGGTAACTTTACTTGGAGCTATATTTTTATTCACCACATGATATGTGTTTTGCTTGGAGCGTTATTTCATTTTATTTTGTTTTCCTTGATGTTTGAATAAAATACCAAGATCTGAAATTCTTAAATGTTATAGAGTCTTCACATAGTTACATAATTATTCAACTACTCATTGATCTTCACTTATATCTTTCGGAGTAGTTTGTCGTTTGCTCTAGTGCTTCACTTATATTTTTATAGAGCATGGCGGTGGTTTTATATTGAAGAAATAGATGAACTCTCATGCTTCACTTATATTATTTGGAGAGTCCTAAATAGCATGGTAATTTTCTTTGGTTATGAATTTAGTCCTAATATGATGGGCATCCAAGACGGGTATAATAAAAACGTTCATATAAAGTGCATTGAATACTATGAGAAGTTTGATACTTGATGATTGTTTTGAGATATGAAGATGGTAATATTAGACATGCTAGTTGAGTAGTTGTGAATTTGAGAGATACTTGTGTTAAAGTTTGTGATTCATGTAGCATGTACGTATGCTGAACCGTTGTCTGATGAAGTTGGAGCATGATTTTTTATTGATTATCTTCCTTATGAGTGGCGGTTGGGGACGAGCGATGGTATTTTCCTACCAATCTAACCCCCTAGGAGCATGCGCGTAATACTTTGTTTTGATAACTAATAGATTTTTGCAATAAGTATGTGAGTTCTTTATGACTAATGTTGAGTCCATGGATTATACACACTCTCACCCTTCCACCATTGCTAGCCTCTCTAATACCGCGCACCTTTCGCCGGTATCATACAGCCACCATACCTACCTATTATGGCATTTCCATAGCCATTATGAGATATATTTCTATGCAACTTTCGACCGTTCCATTTATTATGACACACTTCATCATTGTTGTATTGCTTTGCATGATCATGTAGTTGACATCGTATTTGTGGCAAAGCCACCATTCATAATTCTTTCATACATGTCACTCATGAGTCATTGCACATCTCGGTACACCGCCGGAGGCATTCATATAGAGTCATATTTTGTTCTAAGTATTGAGTTGTAATTCTTGAGTTGTAAGTAAATAAAAGTGTGATGGTCATCATTATTAGAGCATTGTCCCATGTGAGGAAAGGATGATGGAGACTATGATTCCCCCACAAGTCGGGATGAGACTCTGGACGAAAAATAAAAAAAGGAGAAAAAAGAGGCTATAAAACAAGAGAAGGCCCAAAAACAAAAAAAGAGAGAAAAAGAGAGAAGGGGCAATGCTAATACCCTTTTACCACACTTGTGCTTCAAAGTAGCACCATGATCTTCATGATAGAGAGTCTCCTATGTTGTCACTTTCATATACTAGTGGGAATCTTTCATTATAGAACTTGGCTTGTATATTCCAATGATGGGCTTCCTCAAAATGCCCTAGGTCTTCGTGAGCAAGCGAGTTGGATGCACACCCACTTAGTTTCGTTTTGAGCTTTCATACACTTATAGCTCTAGTGCATCCGTTGCATGACAATCCCTACTCACTCACATTGATATATATTGATGGGCATCTCCATAGCTCGTTGATATGCCTAGTTGATGTGAGACTATCTTCTCCTTTTTGTCTTCTCCACAACCACCATTCTATTCCACCAATGGTGCTATGTCCATGTCTCACGCTCATGTATTGCGTGAAGATTGAAAAGGTTTGAGAACATCAAAAGTATGAAACAATTGCTTGGCTTGTCATCGGGGTTGTGCATGATTTAAATATTTTGTGTGATGAAGATAGAGCATAGCCAGACTATATGATTTTGTAGGGATAGCTTTCTTTGGCCATGTTATTTTGAGAAGACATAATTGCTTGGTTAGTATGCTTGAATTATTATTGTTTTTATGTCAATATTAAACTTTTGTCTTGAATCTTTCGGATCTGAATATTCATGCCACAATAAAGAAAATTACATTGAAAATTATGTTAGGTAGCATTCCACATCAAAAATTCTGTTTTATCATTTACCTACTCGAGGACGAGCATGAATTAAGCTTGGGGATGCTTGATACGCCTCCAACGTATCTATAAATTTTGATTGTTCCATGTTATTATATTATCAACCTTGGATGTTTTATATGCATTTATTTTCTATTTTATATGATTTTTGGGACTAACCTGTTAACCTAGAGCCCAGTGTCAGTTTCTGTTTTTTCCTTGTTTTTGAGTATCGCAGAAAAGGAAAACCAAACGGAGTCCAATTGACCTGAAATTTCACGGAGATTATTTTTGGACCAGAAGAAGCCCACGGAGTATCGGAGATGGGCCAGAAGAGTCCTGAGGCACCCACGAGGGTGGGGGCGCGCCATACCACCCTGGGCGCTCCCTACCTCGTGGCCAGCTCGGAGACCCCCCCTGATTTGTTCCCGACTCCAACACCTCTTATATATACCCAAACTTCCAGAAAGAAACCTAGATCGGGAGTTCCGCTGCCGCAAGCCTCTATAGCCACCGAAAACCAATCTAGACCCGTTCTGGCACCCTGCCGGAGGGGGGAATCCCTCTCCGATTGCCATCTTCATCATCCCGGCGCTCTCCATGACGAGGAGGGAGTAGTTCACCCTTGGGGATGAGGGTATGTACCAGTAGCTATGTGTTTGATCTCTCTCTCTCTCTCTCGTGTTCTTGATTTGCACGATCTTGATGTATCGCGAGATTTGCTATTATAGTTGGATCTTATGATGTTTCTCCCCCTCTACTCTCTTGTAATGGATTGAGTTTTCCCTTTGAAGTTATCTTATCGGATTGAGTCTTTAATGATTTGAGAACACTTGATGTATGTCTTGCATGTGCTTATCTGTGGTGATAATGGGATATTCACGTGATCCACTTGATGTATGTTTTGGTGATCAACTTGCGAGTTTCGTGACCTTGTGAACTTATGCATAGGGGTTGGCACACGTTTTCGTCTTGACTCTCCGGTAGAAATTTTGGGGCACTCTTTGAAGTTCTTTGTGTTGGTTGAATAAATGGATTTGAGATTGTGTGATGCATATCATATAATCATACCCACGGATACTTGAGGTGACATTGGAGTATCTAGGTGACATTAGGGTTTTGGTTGATTTGTGTCTTAAGGTGTTATTCTAGTACGAACTCTAGGATAGATCAAACGGAAAGAATAGCTTCGTGTTATTTTACTACGGACTCTTGAATAGATCGATCAGAAAGAATAACTTTGAGGTGGTCTCATACCCTACAATAATCTCTTCATTTGTTCTCCGCTATTAGTGACTTTGGAGTGACTCTTTGTTGCATGTTGAGGGATAGTTATATGATCCAACTATGTTATTATTGTTGAGAGAATTTGCACTAGTGAAAGTATCCCTAGGCCTTGTTTCCTAGCATTGCAATACCATTTCGCTCACTTTTATCATTAGTTACCTTGCTATTTTTATATTTTCATATTACAAAAACCTATATCTACCATCCATATTGCACTTGTATCACCATCTCTTCGCCGAACTAGTGCACCTATACAATTTATCATTGTATTGGGTGTGTTGGGGACACAAGAGACTCTTTGTTATTTGGTTGCAGGGTTGTTTGGGAGAGACCATCTTCATCCTACGCCTCCCATGGATTGATAAATCTTAGGTCATCCACTTGAGGGAAATTTGCTACTGTCCTACAAACCTCTGCACTTGGAGGCCCAACAACGTCTACAAGAAGAAGGTTGTGTAGTAGACATCACTGAGGTGTAGGGCGGCCTTATCAAGCTGAATACTTCATCGGCCATCAAGCCCCCGGACACCGTCAAAAGAGTCCGGTCTACCCTGCAGAATGATAGTCCGGTTCGTCCAAAACTAGATTAGCAATTCGGCCTTTGTCAATACCCCCACTTAATTGCGGCGTACGTACCGCGTATACATAGCTACGCACTAAAAATACCATGGGCAAGGATGGAGGCACACTAAGGACAAAGTCCACAATACGGCTCGACCCTATTCGGACCTTCATGTTCTTCCTTCCTTTTTTCTTTTATTTTCTCCTTTATTTTTCAGGTTCTTCAAAACCCAAATCACTTTTCGACGGTACCAAGGGCCCTTTTTCCAGGCCCCTTATGTATAGTCGGTCATTGATCCTCTCAAAGGATCCTACACCAAGGTGAAAAGTGACGCAGACGTGCGGCAGGGTGCCCAAAGGATCTTCAAGACCACCCTTTTCTTTTTAAGGACCTGTATACAACTTTCCCTTGTTCTCAAATTATGGGCATGTAAAATAGCCTTAATGACTATGGCATTCTATGTAAGAGCACGTTTGACATATCAATCAGATTATAGCGGAAGCAGTTTTGTCCAAACATTATTCTGTATTCCATCTTCACGACAGATTGACATACACACCTCGGCATAAAATTGCCAGGGGCTCTATCCGGCCATATCCATTTTTCAAAAAACAACAAGTTGAACACTTTTACAGTACATTTCGGCGTCCCGGACACCGCATTATATGCATCGGCTCCGAATCATGTAACATCCCAAATTTCCAATTTGAAATGTTATACATTAGATCATCTATGCATATCATATTTTATTTTTGCATTTTGGTTGATCCTAGAAATTCTACGCAACTCAATGACCCACAGAGAGAGTTGGGGATTTCGTTATTTTCATATTTGAGTTTTCTCAAATTTTGAGAATAGGATCATTTGATTTTATTTATTTTATCATTAATTATTTCTACTACAAAAATATGAGAGAGGGAATAAAATGACTTTCCCAAAATAAAGAAATATTGAGGATTTAATAATAAAATCAAATAAGATTTTATTTCGGAGTTTTTCAGTGTTTTATTTGAATTTAGAAAAAATGTGCATTTCTCAAAATTGCATTTAGGTCCCAAATAAATGTTCACCTTGTGTGGCTTGATTTTAGAAGCCCGTAAAAATTTATTTCGGAATTTTTGGAGTCCGTTTAGTATTTCTTTTTTTTTCCGAGCGGAATAATTTAAAAAAAACGAACCGACCTACGGGCCGTGTCCGACTAGGACTCCGGCCCGAGGGGGGGGGGCTTTATAAGCCGAGGCAGCCCACCCGGGGGAAACCCTAGCCCAGCCGCTGCCCTAGCCGCCCGCCCCAGCCGCCGCTTCCGCCGCCGCCGGACACCGCCGCCGCCGCCGCCTCGACTTCCGTGCCATTGTTAAAAAAAAGATCGGTTTTCGTCGGTTTTTTTTGTTTCAGTTTTTTTAAATAGATCGGTTTTTCCGATTTATTTAAATAGCGAGCGTTCATCCGTTCGTTCGTTCTAGCGAGCGTTCGTCGTTTTTTTCTTTTCTCGGATTAAATCCGCGATTTTCTGATCGCGATTCCTGATCCGATTTTCGTTTTAGTGTAACTTTTCGCTCGTTTATCAGAATCAGGCGATTCAAGCGCCTAGAGTTTTGTCTCGAAACCCTCTATCAGTTTAACCAACTTAAACAAGATTTTGCTACTGTAAAATTTGCCTTAGATCCAGAGTACTAGAACGAAGTTGTTTCTTTCGCCGTTTGACTTTCGTTGCTTCGTTCAATTTGATTCTTTTTGCCAGCCGGAGTTCTTAAGTTGAACCTTCTGGTTAGATCTCTTATTTGCGTTTTACCCATGCATTAGATGAGTACTTATTGTATGCTTGTTTGTTTGTCTGCGATAGAATACCCGGAGTGCGCCTCCTGTTACTTCGAATCGTTAGGTTTCGCGGATCATCAGCAAGGCAAGTAACACTTTGATCATACCTTTTCTACTACCCAGTTTTCTTGCATTAGATCAATCCTCACAGATTGCATGGATAGGATCTAATTAAATTGTGGGATGGG
Organism: Triticum aestivum; assembly: GCF_018294505.1. Taxonomy (NCBI): domain Eukaryota; kingdom Viridiplantae; phylum Streptophyta; class Magnoliopsida; order Poales; family Poaceae; genus Triticum; species Triticum aestivum. The sequence continues at coordinate 513,481,544 of NC_057812.1, read as the reverse complement.
AAGTAGATGAGGTAGTACCTATTACTTGTTTATTATCAAACCTTTTGGAGTTACTTCTACGTTTGCTTATTATGCCATGCTATGCTAGTAGACGTGGATTGGGTGAGTGACATCCATGACAGATGTGAGATTGGTTTATCTAAGGTGGCAACTTAAACACACATCTGGGTGGATTGAGGCACCTGGGTATTCCAGGACTTGCCTGCTTTCTTTTGGACCGCCACCCAGGCTCAAAGGGATCATGAGACTATTCATACTAGAAACTTCCGTGTGTAGCCACAAGCTATTATGGGCTCTAGCATGGTTGACTAAGTTGTGCGAACTCTTACAGTGGTAGACTAGCAGATCTAGGGGATGTAGGTGGTACGGTCTACCTGATCGTAAGGTGCTAGTGCTTCTGAAAGACTATGTCTCGGTCATCCGTCTTCTCAAACACCATGTAGTGCGAGAAACCAAACGGAGGCGATCGAGTATTGTGGGGAAAGGTGGGCAAACCTCTGCAGAGTGTAACAAACTAATCATGGTTAGCCATGTCCCCGGTTATGGACAATCTTGAGTATCTAGTACCTGGATTATCATGTGAATCTCAACATGTTACTCTAAATTAATTTTGTTGGGTTTTGTTTAATGATGATGCTTAATTGGGATTGAGAATGCTGTCAACCATTCTCAATGTTTAACAACTACCATGATAGTTAAATAAATTTATTCCTTTGAAGTAGGGAAAAATTGGCTTTACGCAAAACTGTAACCATAGAGCTTTCCACCAGCCAAATATGCATATAGTATAGTTATTTCATTTCCATTACTCTCTATGTGTTACCTTGCCAGCATATTCCATGTGCTGACCCGTTTTTGGGCTGCAATGTTAATGTTGCAGACTTTTCAGACGACGATTAAGGAGTTTTTAGGTCGTGGTTCTATACTCAATGATGCCATTGGAGTTGATGGACTCACTTATCTTCCAAGCCTTCCGCTGTTATCGTTATTAGATGGCCTTAAGCCATATTTATTGTAATAAGTTCTCTTTTGAGACACTCGATGTAATAAGTGTGTGATTGCTACTCTGCTATAAATCCTCCGAGTACTGTGTGGTGTCAGCATTACTGATCCAGGGATGACACCGGAGCATAGAGATCAGACTGTTTGAGGTCTGGTCGCTATAGAGATGGTATCAGAGTACACGCTGACTGTAGGACATGACCACTAAGCTAAAAGACCTAGATCACTTTTCACTCTCTTCTCTTCTGACTTCTCATCTTTTCTACTCTTTAGGATGGCGGATGCAAGGAACAAGTTCACGCAACCGGATGAAGATACACTCTTTGGATGTCACTTGAAGGAAGTCACTAGATACCTGAATATAGGAGTACCAAGCTTCACAGGAACCTACAACGCCACTTTACCTGAAGAAGAGCGCTGGATGATTCAAGTTCAAGTTCCAGGAAGGACGTTCATGCCAGTCACTGAGCCCATAGAGTTTTCTTTTGATGCACTAACTTGGAGTCTAGGAAAGAGCATGGCAGCTCACATTGCCATGGGACGCATTGGAGAAGTCTACCGCAAGGATCTCAAGGATACTATCTACCAGATTTGTGGGCGCCGAGATGAGCACTGGGAGATGATCAGCACCAGGAAGGATAGGTCAATCACAACTTTTATCCAGGAGTTAAATCAGCACATTCGACGATAGGAGAACCAGATGTGCGCCGACATGATAGATATGAAGAAGGCTAAGACTAGAATCAAGGAACTAGAGGAAGAAATCAAGGCTACACGTGAAGATTATGAAGAGGAAATTGAAGTACTGGTGGAGAAGAATGACGACCTGATCAAGAAGATTGGAATATTTATGGGAGGCCCTACGCCAGTAGATGAAGACGAAGAACCCAAGGAAATTAGCCCGGAAGACTACATCATCATCGACGGCACCGACTCGGAACCAGATAGTAGCGATGATGACTATGTTGATGAAGCTGGAGCAGATATCATGGAGTCTGCAACCGAAGAATATTTCTAGCAGACCACCCCATTAGTAGTAGTAGTCCACCATGTAAATATAGTAGTCCGAGCACTTTTGTGATAGATAGATCTATTGTATGCCTTTGTTTGATTGATTGAAGTGAATTGTTTGTTTTTGCCTCATGTGCATATGGGTAGTGTTTTTTCTTTAGACCACCTCTATTCTTATATCTCATCTTTTCTAAACCCTCAGATGCCTCCGAGACATGACCCCAGATTTGCATTTCCACCGGAGCTCACCCAGTTGATCCAACAGCAGAAAACATTGATGCAGTTGCTAGTTCAGAATCAGAATCAGGGGAACAATAACAACAACCCACCACCACCACCTGTTGACCACTTAGCCCGTTTTCTTAGGCTGAATCCGCCGGTGTTTTCCAGTAGCACCGAGCCGATAGTAGCAGATGATTGGCTCCGCAAGATAGCTAGGGAGTTGACCACAACAGGATGCACAGATGTGGAGAAGATGAAGTTTGCCGCACATCAGCTAGAAGGACCCGCAGCATCATGGTGGGAGAATTTCACAGCCACTTTCCCTGTCGACACTGTCACATGGGACCAGTTTCAGTAGGCTTTTCGTACTGCACATGTTTCAGCAGTAGCTATGGCCATGAAGAAGCGTGAGTTTCGCAACTTGCGCCAAGGAGGACGGACAGTTGGCCAGTATGTGGAGGAATTTAGTAAGCTAGCACGTTATGCCCCAGATGACGTCACTACGGATGCGGCAAAACAGGAGAAGTTTCTAGAAGGACTGAATGATGAGTTGAGCATGCAGTTGATGGTAGCAACCTTCAACAACTACCAGGAGTTGGTAGATCATGCTCTTATGATTGAAGGGAAGCAACAACAGATTGAGAACCGCAAGAGGAAGTATGGACAAGGAAAGTACAATTCAGGAGCTCAGCAGAAGCCACGTTTTACCCTTAGACCGGGAGGACATTTTCAGCATACCCATGGAGGAGGTAGCTCGCACAATCACAATGGCACCAAGAATGGTAATGGCAATGGAGGAAGCAACGGCCAGATCCGCACCAACCCACCAACCCCAGCCAAGAAGGACCTAAGCCAAGTCACTTGTTTTAAGTGTCAGAAGACCGGACATTATGCCAATGAATGTCCTGAAGGCCAAAATGGCAATGGAAGTTCTGGGAAGAAGCCGAACCCTTTCAACAGGGGACAGGTGAACCACGTTAGCATGGAGGAGGTTGAAGCTCAGCCCGATGCAGTAATAGGTAAGTTTTTGGTTAAGTCATTTACTGCACTCGTTCTTTTTTATACTGGTGCATCGCATTCATACATCTCAAGGGGATTTGTGGATAAGTATAACCTATCAACCCAAGCCCTTAGGTCACCCATGTTAGTAACCTCGCCAGGAGCACAGTACGTGGCTAGTCTATGGTGTGATCGGTTACCATTAAGGATTGGTAACTATGTTTTTCCCTCAGACCTAATAGTATTGGAATCCCAAGGATTAGATGTGATATTAGGCATGGATTGGTTATCAAAGTATGAAGGGAATATTGAATGTGCAAGCAAGTCAATTTTGCTTACCACCCCAGAAGGGAGAAGGATCAAGTATGTATCCCGACATGTGCCAAAGAGGACTCAAGTAAATTGCCTAACAAGAGTTGTGCAGGAGGAAGTACCAGTGGTAAGGGATTTTCCTGAAGTATTTCCGGAGAAGTTGCCAGGCATGCCACCGGATAGAGATATTGAGTTTTTGATTGAGCTATTGCCAGGCACAGGGCCAATATCAAAGAGACCATATAGGATGCCAGCAAAGGATTTGGTGGAAATTAAGAAGCAGATTAAGGAGTTACTGGACGAGGGATATATTCGCCCAAGTTCTTCACCTTGGGGATCGCCAGTACTTCTAGTGGAGAAGAAGGATGGATCGTTAAGGATGGTTGTTGATTATCGAGTATTGAATGAAGTAACGATCAAGAACAAGTACCCACTACCGATGATCAATGATCTGTTCGATCGATTGCAAGGAGCTAAGGTATTTTCCAAGATCGATCTGCGATCAGGATACCACCAGTTGAAGATTCAAGAACAGGATATTCCGAAGACAGCTTTTACCACCAGGTATGGGTTGTACGAGTATACCGTTATGTCATTTGGTCTGACTAACGCACCTGCCTATTTTATGAACATAATGAACAAAGTATTTATGGAGTTTTTGGATAAGTTCGTCGTAGTGTTCATTGATGATATCCTGGTTTACTTGAAGAATGAAGAGGAGCATAAGGAGCATTTGCGTTTGGTACTTGGAAAGCTCAGAGAACATCAATTATATGCCAAGTTCAGCAAATGTGAGTTTTGGTTGAAGGAAGTAGGATTCCTCGGACATGTTATATCTGGAGAAGGTATAGCAGTAGATCCCGCTAAAGTTGAAACCGTGACCAAGTGGGAAGCCCCAACAACGGTTGGAGAGATTCGGAGTTTTCTTGGATTCACAGGATACTACCGGAGATTTATTGAGAATTTCTCAAAGATTGCGAAGCCTATGACTGAGTTGTTGAAGAAAGATACCAAGTTCATATGGACAGAGGAATGTGAGGCTAGTTTCCAGGAATTGAAGAAACGCTTGGTTACCTCACCAGTGTTGATTTTGCCAGACCAGACCAAGGATTATGAGGTGTATTGCGACGCTTCACATCGAGGACTTGGAGCAGTGCTTATGCAGGAAGGGAGAGTTGTTTCATATGCCTCAAGACAACTGAAGCCTCATGAGTTGAATTATGCCACGCATGATTTGGAGTTAGGAGCCGTAGTGCATGCTTTGAAAACATGGAGACATTTTCTCATTGGGAATCATTGTGAGGTGTACACAGATCATAAGAGTTTGAAGTACATTTTCACACAGAAGGAGTTAAACCTCAGACAAAGGAAATGGTTGGAGCTTGTCAATGATTATGATATGAAACTGCATTATAACCCCGGAAAGGCTAATGTAGTAGCTGACGCATTAAGCCGTAAGAGCCATGTCAATACGTTAATGACGGGAGAAATACCCAAGGAGTTAGCAGAAAATCTTCGTGAACTATGTTTGGAAATAGTTCCGAGAGGCTATGTAGCAGCATTGGAGATTCAGTCAACTTTGATGGATAGAATCAGAGAAGCTCAGAATACTGACAAAGAGATTGCCGCTATAAAGGAGAAACTGAGCAAAGGAAAAGCTAAAGGATTTTGTGAGGATGAGCACGACACCCTATGGTTTGAAGACCACGTTTATGTGCCCAATGACCCGGAGATTAGGAAGTTGATACTGCAAGAGGCACACGATTCACCATATTCAATTCACCCAGGAAATACCAAGATGTATTTGGATTTAAAGGATATCTTCTGGTGGACTGGAATGAAGAAGGATATTGCGGAGTATGTAGCAGTTTGTGATGTATGTCAGAGAGTAAAGGCAGAGCATCAGAAGCCAGCAGGATTGTTACAACCATTGTCGATACCCGAATGGAAGTGGGATAAGCTAGGCATGGATTTTATCACGGTATTGCCCAGGACTCGTTCAGGCTATGACTCGATTTTGGTTGTAGTCGACCGATTGACGAAAGTAGCTCATTTCATCCCAGTAAAGACCACTTACACCAGTGCTAAGTTGGCAAAGATATACATGACCAGGATCGTATGTCTGCATGGAGTTCCAAGGAGTATCATATCTGATAGAGGAACCCAGTTTACCTCAAAGTTCTGGAAGCAATTGCATGAAACTTTGGGTACCAGGTTAGAATTCAGTACAACTTTTCATCCACAGACAGATGGACAGACCAAGAGAGTCAATCAGATTTTGGAGGATATGCTGAGAGCTTGTGTGCTAGATTACGTATCTAGTTGGGACGATAATTTGCCATATGCAGAGTTCTCTTACAACAATAGTTACCAAACCAGTTTAAAGATGGCCCCTTTTGAAGCTTTGTACGGAAGGAGGTGCAGGACACCGTTATCATGGGACGAAGTTGGAGACCGCCAGTCGTTTGGACCTGACTTGATTAAAGAGTCTGAACGGAAGGTGAAGTTGATTCGCGATAGGCTCAAGGTAGCCCAGTCCAGGCAGAAAGGTTATGCAGATTCTAAACGTAAGGAGATAGTTTACGAAGTGGGAGATAGAGCTTATCTTCGAGTATCTCCACTTTGGGGAACAAAGCGTTTTGGAGTTAAAGGGAAGTTAGCACCACGATTTGTAGGACCATATGAGTTTTGGAGCGTATGGGAGAAGTGGCCTACAAGTTGGAATTGCCCGAAGGATTGTCAGGAGTTCATGATGTGTTCCACATTTCTCAGTTAAAGAAGTGCCACGCGGAGATGGCTGACATACCCTTGAGAGACACAGTGCCATTGGAAACTATTCAGTTGGATAACGATTTGACCTACGAAGAGAAACCAATTAAGATCCTCGAATTTACCAGTCGAGTCACTCGCAGCAAGGTTATCAAGTTTTGCAAAGTTCAGTGGAGCCACCACACGGAGGATGTAGCCACCTGGGAACGAGAGTAAGATTTGCTCAAGGACCACCCTCACCTATTTTCTAACCAACCCGAATCTCGAGGGCGAGATTCATCTTAAGGGGGGTAGGTTTGTAACATCCCAAATTTCCAATTTGGAATGTTATACATTAGATCATCTATGCATATCATATTTTATTTTTGCATTTGGTTGATCCTAGAAATTCTACGCAACTCAATGACCCACAGAGAGAGTTGGGGATTTCGTTATTTTCATATTTGAGTTTTCTCAAATTTTGAGAATAGGATCATTTGATTTTATTTATTTTATCATCAATTATTTCTACTACAAAAATATGAGAGAGGGAATAAAATGAATTTCCCAAAATAAAGAAATATTGAGGATTTAATAATAAAATCAAATAAGATTTTATTTCGGAGTTTTTCGGTGTTTTATTTGAATTTAGAAAAATGTGCATTTTTCAAAATTGCATTTAGGTCCCAAATAAATGTTCACCTTGTGCGGCTTGATTTTAGAAGCTCGTAAAAATTTATTTCGGAATTTTTGGAGTCCGTTTAGTATTTCTTTTTTTCCGAGCGGAATAATTTAAAAAAAACGAACCGACCTACGGGCCGTGTCCGACTAGGACTCCGGCCCGAGGGGGGGGCCTTTATAAGCCGGGGCAGCCCACCCGGGGGAAACCCTAGACCAGCCGCTGCCCTAGCCGCCCGCCCCAGCCGCCGCTTCCGCCGCCGCCGGACACCGCCGCCGCCGCCGCCGAGGTTCGCCGCCGCCGCCTCGACTTCCATGCCATCGTTAAAAAAAAGATCAGTTTTCGTCGGTTTTTTAGTGTCGGTTTTTTTAAATAGATCGGTTTTTTCGATTTATTTAAATAGCGAGCGTTCGTCTGTTCGTTCGTTCTAGCGAGCGTTCGTCGTTTTTTCTTTTCTCGGATTAAATCCGCGATTTTTTGATCGCGATTCCTGATCCGATTTTCGTTTTAGTGTAACTTTTCGCTCGTTTATCGGAATCAGGCGATTCAAGCGCCTAGAGATTCGTCTCGAAACCCTCTATCCGTTTAACCAACTTAAACAAGATTTTGCTACTGTAAAATTTGCCTTAGATCCAGAGTACTAGAACAAAGTTGTTTCTTTCGTCGTTTGACTTTCGTTGCTTCGTTCAATTTGATTCTTTTTGCCAACCGGAGTTTTTAAGTTGAACCTTCTAGTTAGATCTCTTATTTGCGTTTTACCTGTGCATTAGATCAGTACTTATTGTATGCTTGTTTGTTTTTCTGCGATAGAATACCCGGAGTGCGCCGCCTGTTACTTCGAATCGTTAGGTTTCGCGGATTATCAGCAAGGCAAGTAACACTTTGATCATACCTTTTCTACTACCCAGTTTTCTTGCATTAGATCAATCCTCACACATTGCATGAATAGGATCTAATTAAATTGTGGGATGGGAAGTAGATGAGGTAGTACCTATTACCTGTTTATTATCAAACCTTTTGGAGTTACTTCTACGTTTGCTTATTATGCCATGCTATGCTAGTAGACGTGGATTGGGTGAGTGACATCCATGACAAATGTGAGATTGGTTTATCTAAGGTGGCAACTTAAACACACATCTGGGTGGATTGAGGCACCTGGGTATTCCAGGACTTGCCTGTTTTCTTTTGGACCGCCACCCAGGCTCAAAGGGATCATGAGACTATTCATACTAGAAACTTCCGTGTGTAGCCACAAGCTATTATGGGCTCTAGCATGGTTGACTAAGTTGTGCGAACTCTTACAGTGGTAGACTAGCAGATGTAGGGGATGTAGGTGGTACGGTCTACCTGATCGTAAGGTGCTAGCGCTTCTGAAAGACTATGTCTCGGTCATCCGTCTTCTCAAACACCATGTAGTGCGAGAAACCAAATGGAGGCGATCGAGTCTTGTGGGGAAAGGTGCGCAAACCTCTGCAGAGTGTAACAAACTAATCATGGTTAGCCATGTCCCCGGTTATGGACAATCTTGAGTATCTAGTACCTGGATTATCATGTGAATCTCAACATGTTACTCTAAATTAATTTTGTTGGGTTTTGTTTAATGATGATGCTTAATTGGGATTGAGAATGCTGTCAACCATTCTCAATGTTTAACAACTACCATGATAGTTAAATAAATTTATTCCTTTGAAGTAGGGAAAAATTGGCTTCACGCAAAACTGTAACCATAGAGCTTTCCACCAGCCAAATATGCATATAGTATAGCTATTTCATTTCCATTACTCTCTATGTGTTACCTTGCCAGCATATTCCATGTGCTGACCCGTTTTCAGGCTGCAATGTTAATGTTGCAGACTTTTCAGACGACGATTAAGGAGTTTTTAGGTCGTGGTTCTATACTCAATGATGCCGTTGGAGTTGATGGACTCACTTATCTTCCAAGCCTTCCGTTGTTATCATTATTAGATGGCCTTAAGCCATATTTATTGTAATAAGTTCTCTTTTGAGACACTCGATGTAATAAGTGTGTGATTGCTACTCTGCTATAAATCCTCCGAGTACTGTGTGGTGTCAGCATTACTGATCCAGGGATGACACCGGAGCACAGAGATCAGACTGTTTGAGGTCTGGTCGCTACAAATCATGTCTTTGGTCAATAGTTGGGTTACCCGGCTCCTGTGGTTACCACCTTACGTTCCATTTGTTCGGCTGAGGTAGTAAAGGGAGAACTACTGCGATTGTGTTTCTGGCTAGTCTGGTCAAACACCTCAGTAGAAAAGCCGAAAACTGACTGTCATGATATAGCGAGAACTGGTCAGCGGTTCGGTGACTTACTAAATCTTTTGCGATTTTTTTTCGTATTACACGAAGGACTGGCAATCACCCGATCACGCGCCTAAAGCATCCAAGTTTGAAAGGCCACACGCGCACCAGGGGCTAGCTCATAGTCCCTTTATTAAACTCCTATGGCTAAGTGAGAGTGGTAAAGCCGCATAGTCTGATTGCCTAGTTCGCCGCATGATCACCTCCTTTACGGACCAAGACGTTGGGTCAAGAGTGGTCAAGTGCTATTCTGAACATCCCCGTAGTATCTACATGGGGGCTGAAGTTGACAACTAGCAAACTTTCAGATATAAAAACCGCCGCACAAGAGGAAAATACTTTGAGATAAACAAACAAGTATATTACACAAGCTCATAACACAAAAGTCTGGGCAGACCGGATACATTCATTCGAAAATAATATCCTTCAAGCATTTACCCTCTATTAAACAGGCACCCTCCAGGACGTCTTGAAAATAGTGCTCTGGCTTACGATAGTCCTTGCCTTCGGGTGGGCCCTCAACTGCTACGACGGTAGCCTTCATCTTCGCCCAGTGCATCTTAACACGGGCACCCTCAATACACGAGGAGCGCTTCACAGCTTCAATTCGGAGGAGAGCGTCGGCGAGCCGCTTGAATAGGCCGAAGTAGCTGCCAGGAATAGGTTCGGCCTACCCTAATCAGACTATGATGTCCTTCATGGCCAATCCGGACATCCTATGCAGCTCCGCCAGCGGCATCATCTGGTCGTTCAATAGCGCTGGACGCTCCGGCACCAGGTATTGCGACCAAAAGAGTTTCTCCATTGTGTTCCCATCTTGGGCCGGGAAAAACTTCGCAGCATCAGCGGCGCTCTTCGAAAGATCAGCAAACGCATCTGGAGAACTCCACAATCGAGTAAGTGGGGCATATTCTTGACTGCCAAATGTACTCTGCAAAAGAAAGGGCTTACCAGCCGCTATATGTTCAGCCTGCTTGATCTCCTTATGGGCCGCCCAGGACTCAGTTCGCGCCTCCCGAGCCTTTTGGAGAGCCTTGGAGAGTTCGTCTACTTGAGCCTTATTCTTCTCCTCCAAGGCCTCACACTTTCGAGCAGCGTCCTTGAGCTCTTGCTCGACTTCGGTCACCCTCTCCTCATACTGGCGGCGGGTGGCCTGCTCGGCCTTTAAATCTGCAGCCGCTTTATCAGCAGCCGCTCTACTCACCCTCTCCCATTCTTGGACTTGCGACGGGGCGCCCTTAAGAGTCTCAATCTCGGTCGCACTACCTGCAAATCATTTACACAAGAAAGTGTGTTAGCTTCAAACTCCGCACTCGAATATAATTTTAATCGTACAAATACGTACCATGCGCCTCATAGAGCCGCTTGTTAATATGGTCGAGGTCATCATCGGCCAGCTTCAGCTTTCGTTTGAGCTTGGAAACTTCAGCGGCTTGGGTGGTCCCCGCCAACAGTGAAGCCTATGCATTTAATAGATATGTATGTCACCTTCTGTGATATTCATTTAATCCTCTGTTTGGCTTTTTCCAAAACCGAACATAGTCTCAGGGGCTACTATCTGTATACATGCACAAGTTTTTTCACATAAAAGGCATCCTACGTCGCATACCTCAAAGACCTATCTGTAGGCTGGTAAAGGCTTCATTCAGCCCGCCCTTGGCAGACTGAATCTTCTCAACCACCGAACCCATCCGGGTACGGTGCTCCTCCATGACGGAGGCATGTCAAAGTGCTTCCGCCAGGGTGTCCGGCACCTCTGGATTAATGGAGGTTGCCGGTGGAGTCGACACCCCCTCCTTCAAAGGGGATTGCCCGCTCGACTCCGGAGCCGTACTCGTCTTCGGAATGGTGTTCGGCTGGGGGCCAGATTGGTCGTGTCCCCTGTCGTCAGTCTCCATAGGCGTTGGTTCCCCCATGTTCTCGGCAGCTGAGGTGTTATCCTCTGGTGCCATATGGACGGCCTCCCGAACCTCTCCATGGCCCGGAGAGGCTTTTCGGGACAACACTTCGGTGTTGTCCATAGTGTTTGGCGGGGAGGCTCGCGGAGGTGTCTCACTCTACACCATCCCTGGCTCAAGCGAATTCCCCAAGGACGATGATTGGGGAAGATCGCGGGCCGGGCTGAGCCACACAACACAAATATGTTAGAACTACAATCATAAAAACTAGAGATACGTATAGTGTCCTTGAGTACTTATGATGCTGCCAGGGGCTTCGACCTGGGGTGCCATTCGGGGAGGGCTTCGGCATCTGAATCCAAACCATCCAAGAGGGTCATTTTCTCCCGCTTGGACGCCTCCGCTCCTGGGTCTGTAGAGGCCGCCCTCTTCTTCTTCCTCCCCTTAGGGGGATAATTGCTCTCTTCTTCTTCCTCCTCCTCCTCATCATCTTCATCTCCCTCATGGGAGGAGAGAGCTTCGGTATCTCCGGACATGACGTCTGAAGTACCTTTACGGTGAAGGCCACCTTTGGCCTCCTTGCTCTTCTTCTTGGCCTTCTTCTCCGGCACCTGATAAGGCGCCGGGACCAGCATTTGATATGTTTCCGACGTATCTATAATTTTTGATTGCTCCATGCTATATTATCTACTGTTTTGGACTATATTGGGCTTTATTTTCCACTTTTATATTATTTTTGGGACTAACCTATTAACCGGAGGCCCAGCCCAGAATTGCTATTTTCTTGCCTATTTCAGTGTTTCGGAGAAACAAAATATCAAACGGAGTCCAAATGAAATGAAACCTTCGGGAACGCGATTTTCTCATCAGATAAGACCCAGGAGACTTGGACCCTCCGTCAAGAAAGCCACGAGGCGGTCATGAGGGTGGAGGGCGCCCCCCTAGGGCGCGCCCCCTACCTTGTGGGCCCCTTGAAGCTCCACCGACGTACTCCTTCCTCCTATATATACCTACGAACCCCCAAACGATCGGGGACGGAGCCAAAACCTAATTCCACCACCGCAACTTTCTGTATCCACGAGATCCCATCTTGGGGCCTGTTCCGGAGCTCCACCGGAGGGTTCATCGATCACGGAGGGCTTCTACATCATCATCCAAGCCCCTCCGATGAAGTGTGAGTAGTTTACTTCAGACCTACGGGTCCATAGTTAGTAGCTAGATGGCTTCTTCTTCTTTTTGGATCTCAATACAATGTTCTCCCCCTCTCTTGTGGAGATCTATTCGATGTAATCTTCTTTTTGCGGTGTGTTTGTTGAGACCGATGAATTGTGGGTTTATGATCCAGTCTATCTATGAATAATATTTGAATCTTCTCTGAATTCTTTTATGTATGATTGGTTATCTTTGCAAGTCTCTTCGAATTATCAGTTTGGTTTGGCCTACTAGATTGGTTTTTCTTGCCATGGGAGAAGTGCTTAGCTTTGGGTTTGATCTTGCGGTGTCCTTTCCCAGTGACAGAAGGGGCAGCAAGGCACGTATTGTATTGTTGCCATCGAGGATAACAAGATGGTTTTTTATCATATTGCATGAAACTATCCCTCTGCATCATGTCATCTTGCTTAAGGCGTTACTCTGTTTTTAACTTAATACTCTAGATGCATGCTGGATAGTGGTCGATGAGTGGAGTAATAGTAGTAGATGCAGGCGGGCGTTGGTCTACTTGTCTCGGACGTGATGCCTATATACATGATCATACCAAGATATTCTCATAACTATGCTCAATTCTGTCAATTGCTCAACAGTAATCTGTTCACCCACCGTAGAATACTTATGCTCTTGAGAGAAGCCACTAGTGAAACCTATGACCCCAGGGTCTCTTTCTCATCATATCAATCTCCATAACTTTATTATTGCTTTGCTTTTTACTTTGCCTTTTACTCTTCACTTTGCATCTCTATACCAAAAATACCAAAAATATTATTTATCATATCTATCATATCTCACTTTCGTAAGTGACCGTGAAGGGATTGAAAACCCCTAAGCACGTTGGTTGCGTTGAGCTATTGTTTTTGTGTAGGTACGAGGACTCGCGCGTAGCCTCCTACTGGATTGATTTATTGGTTCTCAAAAATTGAGGGAAATACTTACGCTACTTTGCTGCATCATCCTCTCCTCTTCGGGGAAATCCAATGCAGTGCTCAAGAGGTAGCAAGAAGAATTTTGGGCGCCGTTGCCGGGGAGTCTATGCAAAAGTCAACATACCAAGTACCCATCACAATCCCTATCTCCCGCATTACATTATTTTCCATTTGCCTCTCGTTTTCCTCTCCCCCACTTCACCCTTGCCATTTTATTCGCCCTCTCTCTCTATCCTCCCTCTCTTTCTCTATTTGCCTCGTTTTGCCCGTTTGCTTTTTGTTTGCTCGTGTGTTGGATTGCTTGTTTGTCGCGATGGCTCTACCTAGATTTGGTGATCTTCAACTTAAAAGGTTAGAGGAGATCGAAAACAACGTCAGGAAATTTATGGTTTTGCAATTTGAGCATAATAATTTCTTTAGAAATGAGCTTAAGGAACAAAAAAGTTTCATGAATTATATGAATAAAGAGCTCGATGATATGTCTAAAGAATTTGAAGGTATAAGATCCCAAATTGCTCGTCTTGAAAAATTAACTGCTGAAATTTCGGATATGCAAGCTACCTTAGTCAATAAGATGGCTGCTAAACCGGATTCCTATGAAAATCAAGATGAAGATCTAAAAGTTATTGATGTGTCTCCTATTAAATCTTTGTTTTGCAATATAAATCTTGATGAAACTGAATATGATCCACCTTTACCTAGAAGGCGTTCTAAAATTTCGGAGTATTTAGATCTTGATGATGAAATTGATAAAAGTGGGATTAAAAGAAATAAAACCTTAGATGATGCTAAACCCACTATATTGGATTTCAAGGAATTTAATTATGGAAATTTCTCTTTAATTGATTGTATTTCCTTGTTGCAATCCGTGCTAAATTCTCCTCATGCTTATAGTCAAAATAAAGCCTTTACCGAACATATCGTTGATGCCTTGATGCAATATTATGAAGAAAAACTTGAGTTGAAAGATTCTATCCCTAGAAAACTTTATGATGAGTGGGAACCTACTATTAAAATTTAAATTAAAGATTATGAGTTTTATGCTTTGTGTGATTTGGGTGCTAGGGTCTCTACTATTCCCAAAACTTTGTGTGATTTGCTAGATTTCCGTGATTTTGATGATTGCTCTCTAAACTTGCATCTTGCGGATTTCACTATTAAGAAACCTATGGGAAGAATTAATGATGTTCTTATTGTTGCAAATAGGAATTATGTTCCCGTAGATTTTATCGTTCTTGATATAGATTGCAATCCTTCTTTCCCTATTATTTTCGGTAGACCTTTCCTTAGAACGGTTGGTGCAATTATTGATATGAAGGAAGGGAATATTAGATTTCAATTTCCATTAAAAAGGGCATGGAACACTTCACTAGAAATAAAATAAAATTACCATATGAATCTATCATGAGGGCCACTTATGGATTGCCTACCAAAGATGGCAATACCTAGATCTATTCTTGCTTGTTATGCCTAGCTAGGGGCGTTAAACGATAGCGCTTGTTGGGAGGCAACCCAATTTTATTTTTATTACTTGATTTTTGCTCCTGTTTAGTAATAAATAAATTATTTAGCCTCTGTTTTGGTTGTGTTTTTTTGTGTTTAATTAGTGTTTGTGCCAAGTAGAACGGTTGGGAAGACTTGGGGAAAGTCTTGTTGAACTTGCTGTAAAAAACAGAAACTTTAGCGCTCACGAGAACTGCTGTCATTTTTATTTGGAGAGTGATATTTAGTTAATTCTTTTTGAAGATGATTAATAGATAAATTCCTCACGTCCAGAAATTTATTTTATAATTTTTGGGGTTCCATATATTGCGCTATCTACAGATTACTACAGACTGTTCTGTTTTTGACAGATTCTGTTTTTCGTGTGTTGTTTGCTTATTTTGATAAATCTATGGCTAGTAAAATAGTTTATAAACCATAGAGAAGTTGGAATACAGTAGGTTTAACACCAATATAAATAAAGAATGAGTTCATTACAGTACCTTGAAGTGGTCTTTTGTTTTCTTTCGCTAACGGAGCTCACGAGATTTTCTACTTTAAGTTTTGTGTTGTGAAGTTTTCAAGTTTTGGGTAAAGATTTGATGGATTATGGAACAAGGAGTGGCAAGAGACTAAGATTGGGGATGCCCATGGCACCCCCAAGATAATCTAAGGACACCTAAAATCCAAATCTTGGGGATGCCTCGGAAGGCATCCCCTCTTTCGTCTACTTCTATCGGTAACTTTACTTGGAGCTATATTTTTATTCACCACATGATATGTGTTTTGCTTGGAGCGTCTTTTATGATTTGAGTCTTTTCTTGTTAGTCTACCACAATCATCCTTGCTGTACACACCTTTAGAGAGATCCATACATAATTTGGAATTTGATAGAATACTCTATGTGCTTCACTTATATCTTTTGAGCTCTATAGTTTTACTCTAGTGCTTCACTTATATCTTTTAGAGAACGGTGGTGGATTCGTTTTATAGAAACTATTGATCTCTCATGCTTCACTTAGATTATTTTGAGAGTCTTAATAGCATGGTAATTTGCTTAAAATCCTAATATGCTTGGTATGCAAGATTAATAATAAAACTTTCTTATGAGTGTGTTGAATACTAAGAAAAGTTTGATGCTTGATGATTGTTTTGAGATATGGGGGTAATAATATCAAAGTCATGCTAGTTGAGTAGTTGTGAAATTGAGGAATAGTTGTGTTGAAGTTTGCAAGTCCCGTAGCATGCACGTATGGTAAATGTTATGCAACAAATTTGAAACATGAGGTGTTATTTGATTGTCTTCCTTATGAGTGGCGGTCGGGGACGAGCGATGGTCTTTTCCTACCAATCTATCCCCCTAGGAGCATGCGCGTAGTGCCGAGGTTTTTGATGACTTGTAGATTTTTGCAATAAGTATGTGAGTTCTTTATGACTAATGTTGAGTCCATGGATTATACGCACTCTCACCCTTCCATCCTTGCTAGCCTCTTCGGTACCATGCATTGCCCTTTCTCACATTGAGAGTTGGCGCAAACTTCGCCGGTGCATCCAAACCCCGTGATATGATATGCTCTTTCACACATAAACCTCCTTATATCTTCCTCAAAACAGCCACCATACCTACCTATTATGGCATTTGCATAGTCATTCCGAGATATATTGCCATGCAACTTTCCATCATTCCGTTCATAATGACACATTCATCATTGTCATATTGCTTAGCATGATCATGTAGTTGACATAGTATTTGTGGCAAAGCCACCATTCATAATTCTTTCATACATGTCACTCTTGATTCATTGCATATCCCGGTATACCGCCGGAGGCATTCATATAGAGTCATCTTTGTTCTAGTATCGACTTGTAATCATTCAGTTGCAAATAAATAGAAGTGTGATGATCATCATTATTAGAGCATTGTCCCAAGTGAGGAATAAAAAAGGCCATAAAAAAGAGAAGGCCCAAAAAAGGCCATAAAAAAGAAAAGGCCCAAAAAATGAGAGAAAAAGAGAGAAGGGACAATGTTACTATCCTTTTGCCACACTTGTGCTTCGAAGTAGCACCATGATCTTCATAGTAGAGAGTCTCTCATGTTATCACTTTCATATACTAGTGGGAAATTTTCATTATAGAACTTGGCTTGTATATTCCAACAATGGGCCTCCTCAAGTGCCCTAGGTCTTCGTGAGCAAGCAAGTTGGATGCACACCCACTAGTTTCTTTTGTTGAGCTTTCATACATTTATAGCTCTAGTGCATCCGTTGCATGGCAATCCCTACTCCTTGCATTAACATCAATCGGTGGGCATCTCCATAGCCCATTGATTAGCCTCGTTGATGTGAGACTTTCTCCTTTTTTGTCTTCTCCACATAACCCCCTCATTATATTCTATTCCACCCATAGTGCTATGTCCATGGCTCGCGCTCATATATTGCGTGAAAGTTTATAGGTTTGAGATTACTAAAGTATGAAACAATTGCTTGGCTTGTCATCGGGGTTGTGCATGATGAGAGCATTCTTGTGTGACGAAAATGAAACATGACTAAAC
This sequence comes from Triticum aestivum, assembly GCF_018294505.1. Lineage (NCBI taxonomy): Eukaryota > Viridiplantae > Streptophyta > Magnoliopsida > Poales > Poaceae > Triticum > Triticum aestivum. The sequence goes on along the minus strand of NC_057812.1, from coordinate 513,464,180 downwards.
TATATGATTTTGTAGGGATGAACTTACTTTGGCCATGTTATTTTGAGAAGACATAATTGCTTAGTTAGTATGATTGAAGTATTATCATTTTTATGTCAACATGAACTTTTGTCTTGAATCTTTCGGATCTGAATATTCATACCACAATTAAGAAGAATTACATTAAAATTATGCCAAGTAGCACTCCGCATCAAAAATTCTGTTTTTATCATTTACCTACTCGAGGACGAGCAGGAATTAAGCTTGGGGATGCTTGATACGTCTCCAACGTATCTATAATTTTTGATTGCTCCATGCTATATTATCTACTGTTTTGGACTATATTGGGCTTTATTTTCCACTTTATATTATTTTTGGGACTAATCTATTAACTGGAGGCCCATCCCAGAATTATTGTTTTTTTGCCTATTTCAGTGTTTCGGAGAAACAGAATATCAAACGGAGTCCAAACGGAATGAAACCTTCGGGAACGTGATTTTCTCATCAGATAAGACCCAGGAGACTTGGACCCTTCGTCAAGAAAGCCACGAGGTGGTCACGAGGGTGGAGGCGCCTTCCCCTAGGGCGCGCCCCTGCCTCGTGGGCCCCTCAAAGCTCCACCGACGTACTCCTTCCTCCTATATATACCTACGTGCCCCCAAACGATCGGGGACGGAGCCAAAAACCTAATTCCACCGCCGCAACTTTCTGTATCCACGAGATCCCATCTTGGGGCCTGTTCCAGAGCTCCGCCGGAGGGGGCATCGATCACGGAGGGCTTCTACATCATCATCCAAGCCCCTCCGATGAAGTGTGAGTAGTTTACTTTAGACCTACGGGTCCATAGTTAGTAGCTAGATGGCTTCTTCTCTCTTTTTGGATCTCAATACAATGTTCTCCCCCTCTCTCGTGGAGATCTATTCGATGTAATCTTATTTTTGCAGTGTGTTTGTTGAGACCGATGAATTGTGGGTTTATGATCCAGTCTATCTATGAATAATATTTGAATCTTCTCTGAATTCTTTTATGTATGATTGGTTATCTTTGCAAGTCTCTTCGAATTATCAGTTTGGTTTGGCCTACTAGATTGGTTTTTCTTGCCATGGGAGAAGTGCTTAGCTTTGGGTTTGATCTTGCGGTGTCCTTTCCCAGTGACAGAAGGGGCAGCAAGGCACGTATTGTATTGTTGCCATCGAGGATAACAAGATGGGTTTTTTATCATATTGCATGAAACTATCCCTCTACATCATGTCATCTTGCTTAAGGCGTTACTCTGTTTTTAACTTAATACTCTAGATGCATGCTGGATAGCGGTCGATGAGTGGAGTAATAGTAGTAGATGCAGGCAGGAGTCCGTCTACTTGTCTCGGATGTGATGCCTATATACATGATCATACCTAGATATTCTCATAACTATGCTCAATTCTGTCAATTGCTCAAGAGTAATTTGCTCACCCACCGTAGAATATTTATGCTCTTGAGAGAAGCCACTAGTGAAACCTATGGCTCCCGGGTCTCTTTATCATCATATCAATCTCCATTACTTTATTATTGCTTTGCTTTTTACTTTGCCTTTTACTTTTCACTTTGCATCTCTATACCAAAAATACCAAAAATATTATTTATCATCTCTATCATATCTCACTTTCGTAAGTGACCGTGAAGGGATTGACAACCCCTAAGCGTGTTGGTTGCGTTGAGCTATTGTTTTTGTGTAGGTACGAGGGACTCGCGTGTAGCCTCCTACTGGATTGATACCTTGGTTCTCAAAAACTGAGGGAAATACTTGCGCTACTTTGTTGCATCATCCTCTCCTCTTCAGGGAAATCCAACGCAGTGCTCAAGAGGTAGCAGCATCCTCGTTAACAAAGGAGTGGTTGGGTTTTCAGGTAGCGGCGCCGGACACCTGATCAGCTCCACCTTTGCTATCCAGCCCTGAAGAAAGCAATGTGCGTTTTAGTATATCCTTCGACTTATGGACCGAAACTATGTTCGAAGGAAAGGAGCTTACTTCGGTAGCCGGATGTGCACTGTCGAGACCGGTTTTTTCGGTCTTCTCCGGCCATGACTTCTGGGCTTTAAAAAGCAGTTTCCATATCTCTTCATGTGTTGTACCGAAGAAGTGCTGTAGGGTCCGGGGGCCGTCCGGATTAAACTCCCACATGCGGAGAGGTCAGCGTTGGCATGGGAGGATCCGGCAGAAGAGCATCACCTGAATCACGTCGGTGAGGGTGGTGTGCTTCTTTATCATACTCTTGATGTGCCTTTGCAGCGTCATCACTTTGTTAGTCGTCCCCCAGTCCAGACCCTTGTTGGTCCAAGAAGTGAGCCGCATTGGGGGCCCAGATCTGAATTCAGGAGCGGCCTCCCATTTGGTACCGCAGGGCTCGGTGATGTAGAACCACTCCTGCTGCCACACCTTCACGGTCTGCATGAAGGCTCCTTTGGGCCAAGTGGTGTTGGGGAGTTTGCTCACCATGGCGCCGCCACAGTCGGCGTGTTGCCCGTCAACCACCTTCGGCTTCACATTGAAGACTTTGAGCCACATGCTGAAATGGGGGGAATACGGAGGAGGGCCTCAGACACGACGATGAACGCCAAGATGTGAAGGAAGGAGTTTGGGGCTAGATCATGGAAATCTAGCCCGTAATAGAACATTAGACCGTAGACAAAAGGGTGAAGTGGAAACCCTAGGCTGCAGAGAAAGTGAGGGTTAAACACGACCCTCTCACCAGGCTTTGGAGTGGGGATGATTTGCTCTTTGGACGCGAGCCTGTGTGCGATTTCCGCAGTCAAATACTTCGCCTCCCGGAGCTCCCTAATGTCCTTCTCCGTGACGGAGAAGGCCACCCACTTGCCTTGAGAGCCGGATTCGGACATGGTTGCAAGGATTGGGCAGTAGGAAAGGTGGAAACTTGGGCGCTGGAGCTCGAGGGTCGGAAGGCTGAGGAAGGAAGAAGGCATGGGGTAAAAAGATAGATCTTTATCCGCTTATATAGGCAGTGAATATCAAACACCCCCACTAGCCTTAAAACTCGCCTATTCCCAAGGAGTCGTGCGCATGGCATGGTTGGATTACCCCAACCCGTATTGATGAAAATCCCGCAATAAGGGGGCACGATCTCTGTTTTGACAAGACGTGTCAATAGAGGCTGTGCCTCGAAACACGAAGTGGGAGGCCGGAAAAACGGTTCGAAATAATAAAAAGGCCAGACGTGATGTTTCGCCGAAAAAGATGTCAATAGATATGCCTTATTGAGTAGTACTGTACCCTTATGGTTGAGGGTTGTGACTATTGTACAGATCCGAATATAGTTCTCGTGTTCAGAAGACTGCTTTGTATGCGGAGAAGGAACCCGTCTTGCAATGCCGAAGCCAATCTGCGTGCCGAACACATCGTCTTTGAAGACTGGTTCAGGGGCTACTGAGGGAGTCCTAGACAAAGGGGTCCTCGGGTGTCCGGGCTATTTGATATGGGCCAGACTAATGGGTCGTGAAGATACAAGGTAGAAGACCTTCCCCCGTGTCCGGGCAGGACTCTCTTATGCGTGGATGGCAAGCTTAATGTCTGGATGTATAATTTCCTTTCTTTGTAAACCAACTCTGTACAACCCTAGGCCCCTCCAATGTATATATAAACTAGAGGGTTTAGTCCATAGAGGCCATGAGAATTCATACGTGCTAGACATCTAGGGTTTAATCATTACTATCTCGAGGTAGATCAACTCTTATAACCCCTATACTCATCAAATACAGTCAAGCAGGACGTAGGGTTTTACCTCCATTAAGAGGGCCCGAACCTGGGTAAACATTGTGTCCCCTTGTCTCTTGTTACCTTTGATCCTCAGACGCATAGTTCGGGACCCCCTACTCGAGATCAGCCAGTTTTGACACCGACAGTCCCAACATAAGCCGGTACCACCTAATGTTTTCCTTGATATTCTGCACAACCCTTCAGTCAAATTGCCTACAGAGGAAGATCTTGCTATTCCTGACCCGGAGGCGCAGTTGGTGGTGGCTCTTCATGCTATTCCTGATTGGACAGTTCCATATTTGTCTTATATGACCCGGGGTGAGTTACCTGAAGATGAAACTTTGGCTCGGCAGATAACCCGGCGGTCTAAGTCAATGACTATTGTCAATGGAGAGTTGCATCGCTGTAGTGTCACAGGGGTGTTTCAACATTGTGTTTCTCCTGAGGAAGGCCGTGAGATTCTACGAGGGATTCATGAAGGAGATTGTGGTCATCATGTCGGTTCTAAGTCTTGTAGCCAAGGCTTTCCGTCATGGGTTTTATTGGCTGACGGTTCATGCTGATGTAGAGGATTTGGTGAGTAAATGTGATGGTTGTCAGAAATTTTCAAGACAAGCTCATGTACCGGCTCAGGAATTGAGGATGATTCCAATTACTTGGCCATTTGGTGTCTGGGGGCTGGATATGGTTGGACCTTTCAGAAGGTCCAAGGACAAAAAGACCCACCTTTTGGTGGCGGTTGACAAGTTTACAAAGTGGGTTGAGGCAGAGCCGGTCAGTAAGTGTGACACTGCGACAATGGTTCTATTTCTTAAAAAGGTGATTTTCCGATTTGGCTTTCCTCACAGCATTATAACTGATAATGGCACGAACCTGTCTAAAGGTGGTATGAAAGAATTCTGTCAACAAGAGCATATTCGCCTTGATGTATCATCAGTGGCTCACCCCCAGTCCAATGGCCAAGCTGAAAGAGCCAATCAAGAAATTTTGAGAGGCATAAAACCCCGGCCTATGGTCCCTTTGTAGAGGACGCTGGGTTGTTGGGTTGAGGAGTCACCTTCAGTGCTTTGGAGTATCAATACCACCGCAACAGATCTACGGGCTACACGCCTTTCTTCATGGTTTATGGAGCAGAGGCGGTTCTCCCTAGTGACATCCGTCACGACTCACCCCGTGTGGCGGATTATGTTGAAGCTGATAAATAAAAAGCACGTCAGGACGATCTTGATTTGTTGGATGAGGAGTGTGACCATGCGGCGGCTCGTTCGGCGATTTCTCGGCAAGACCTGCATCGTTATTATAGCCGCCGGGTTAAAACCAGGACCTTTCAAGAAGGAGATTTGGTGCTCTGGCTCATCCAGGATCAAACTGACATGCACAAGCTATCCCCACCTTGGGAAGGGCCCTTTGTGGTCAGCAAAAATCTAAACAACAGGTCATACTACCTTATCGATGTTTGAGACCACAAGGACCCATGCATGTCGGAGGAGAAGACCCGCCGGCCGTCGAATATTGCTCATCTTCGGCCTTATTACACCTGAGCCACTGGCACTTGTGATGTACATACTTCTATCACTGTATATATTATGATTCATATAATAAAGCCAGCATCCCTAATAATTCGGGGCCTCTGTCGTTTCATTTATGAGAATATGAGTCTTTATTATCACTTCATATGGTCGCTTGGGGGCTTTCTCCTTATTGAGCATAGCTATGACTACCCTCTTGATTCAGCTTGTATGCCATGGTTACAAAATACTTGGGGGCTTCCTTCTCATTCAGCATAGCTGTGACTACCCTAATGATCCGACTTGAATGCCGTTGCTACAACCTACTTGGAGGCCTGATGCCCGGGTTATAGGGACCAAAGAGAGTCTGTTGCAGAGCACGGCTCAAACATAGGTACCTTGCCCTGATGGTTCAATATATATCACTTGGAGGCTCCCTGTTCATTGAACATAACTTTGATAACCCTTTTGATTGGCTTGAAACGCCAGGTGTATACACCAAAAAATTTTGGTTGATCCTGCCTTGTACATCTGCCACTCTGCCCAGGTAATCCTGGAATGACCCACCGAACTCTTGACAGTCAATCTTATTAAGACCCTGAACTTGTCAAGGTTAAAACGACGGTTGGCCATGTGAGGCCCGGCTTACAAGGTTTGACTGAAGGATTAACTTAGTGGCTCTGTAAGCCCATGAAAAGCACCTGATGATTTAGGCCTGGCCGCCTATGAAAGCCTCGATTTTTTGATTTGTTTTTGAACTTTATTTGAGTTCACCTTTTTATTTTTTGTACCATATATGGTTTAAAGTTGGTTCAGGCCATGTTACCTTGATCTTTATGATTCATATTGGAATCTATCCAGAGGTTTGTTAACCCGACCCGGTTTTGGATGCTAAGTCACCATTGTGTTGATTAAAATGCTTGGAGTGTTGCACTCAAGTTTTTGGGATGTTACCCCTTGCTGCATATGGCGTTGTAAGCCGGCGGTATGAATAAATGGAACAAGGCATTGTGCTCTCAGTCTTTGGGCTGTTACCCATACTGCACGTCGCATGATAAGCCGACAGTGTGAACAAATATCACAGGTATGATATTTATTTTGTTGTCATTATATAAGGTTTTGATAAACCTACCCTGGTTATGGACTATTCAGTCATCAGTGGTTTTTATATGGGGTATTGTGACCCACCTGGGGTAAACCGCCAGGGCACCTGTTATCTTTTTATGTGCAGGAAAAACGATAAACATGGTCTGCATTAATTAACAACATTATAAAGCATAAGTGGCAGATCTTCAAATAACGGATCGGCGGTTCATAAGTGTTATGCAAATAAACATGCACGATGGCGTGGCAGATCACGGTTGTTTCAACTAGTTTATTACATGGATCCATGGATCCCAAATGATTAAGTGTTTTTCAGGCAATGTCTGATAATGCAGATTATGAGCCGACCAGCGGATCAATTCTCCTGGTCTTGGCGGCTTGAGGCTTTCGGGTCATCCCGCACCGGTTCTTCTTCTTCCTCCGTTGTATGGAAGTCAGGCGATGACCAATTGATGCTAGTCAAGGCTTGAAATTCAGCTTCGTCATCGATAAGCTCAGACAGATCGATTTCAGGGGCAAAAGTATGCTTAAGGATTGGAGGGATGAAGTCCACAATTTTGTAAGCCGGCGTCGGCATTTTCTGGTTGTCCGCTGTATAAGCCGCCTGATACCTTGACAGATCTGTTTCTTCAACAATAAGGCTCGCCAATGGACACATCTCCTTTACACAAGCATCAAAATCCTTCTTATCAAAGGGGGACCCGTCCTCTTTGAAGCTGGGGTAGCCAGTAGCTAGCTCGACTGGGTCTAATTCTGCCTGCCATGCCTTCGCCTGGCTTAAAGCCGTAATGGCACCGGCTTTGGCGGCTGGCTGCTTGATTTCGTCAATTCTGGCGGGCAGGACAGAAAGTTTGCTTAGGACATCACTGAGAAGGGATGGTGCTTGATTGGTTGGGGAGATGGTAGCTATTGTGTGTTGGGCACCGGTGTATAGTTGTTCTACTAGCGTGTAAACCCCCTTGAGTTTTATCAGCACTTCCTGACCAAGATTGCTGCTCTTGGGTCCCGCATAACGTACTATGATTAAGTCACTGGGCGGCTTACACAATGGAGTGTGGAAAAACATTACAATGTTTAAGTGTTACTTACCAAAAATTGCAGAGGTCATTTGGGAGATATGATGCTTCAAGCTGGTAAGTTCTGTGGTGACCTCTTCCAAAGAGGCTTCAGCTTTTCCAGCTCTCTATATCAGGGTAGTTTTTTCTTCAGCCCAGGCGGCTTTCTCAGCATTAAACCTAGTTTTAAGCTTTTCCGTTTCATCCAAGCTAAACTTGAATTTGGAATCAACCTTCCGGGTCTCAGCTTCTTGTGATTCGAGTTGGGTTTTTAAATCGGTCAGTTGAGATTGAAATTGACTGGAGGCCTCCTGCAAGTAGAAGATTGAAACAAATACTCACAGTTATGCTACAGTTTAATACAAGAAAAAGTCCCAAGCCCTTTGCAAGCAATATCACTTGGCACTTGGGGGCTAATGGGTGCAGAAAGTTTCTTTTATGAAGAAGTGACAACCAAATCCGGTTCATATTTTTTCAAATATAACCCGGCCTCTGAGGGTTATAAGGTGAGATTTTTATTCGCAGTAATAGTGATAAGTCTCGGCTTATTCATGATGATTAAACCGACCCTTGGGGGCTACAGGTGCAAAGTTGATCATTACTATCTGAAGTCCATGCTTAACTTAATCAGTTTAAGCTGGCCCTTGAGGGCTACTGGTTTTGACTTTGATACATATCTAACATTATCTAAAAGTGTCACATCCCTGGTCCTGTTATGCACTAGGCTAGACCCTCATGTGAGCATCATGTTTTAATTCAAGTGAAATTTGAATTGAGGAATTTTCAAAGCCTCAGAAGACCTCTAAAAATAACCAACATTTAAATTTCATCAAATGAGTCCAAAGAAATGTTCCTGTTACTCTGTGAAAATATTGGTAAGAGGTAAAATTCAAACCAATATTTTTGGAATCACAGAATTATTTATTTGTGGGCCTTTGACTTAAACCAATGACATATTTGAGTTGAATTTATTTCTATTATATAAGAAATAAAGTTCAAATATTTTTGTAAGTTGCCTGTGACCTTGGACTAGTTCCTGAGCTCACATCCAATTTACAGAAAGTTTTAGAAAAATGATTTGATATTTTAAATCAAATCAAAACCAATTGCAGAAAATACAAAAGAGAAAGAAAGAGAGAGAGAATCTTACCTGGCGCTCACCTGGTAGCCCAACCGGCCCAGCACTGCAGCTGGCCGGCCCAGCCCACCACTGCAGCCCCCCCCCGTCGTTTTCCTCCCCTCGCCCCGAAGCAGCTGCGTGCCGGCGCGCAGGCGAGCCACGCCAGCTCCTCCCTGCCTGCCTGGCTACCCCCCCTCGTCGCCCTGGTCGCCTCCCGCGACGCCACGCAACCCCCCCCCCCGACGCTCTCTCGCTCTCTCTGGATCTCTCTCCTTCCTCTGTTCTCCCCACCGAGAGCCGCCGCCGACGTCACTCGCAACCACCGCGGCCACAGCCACCCCCTCGCTCCCTCTCCGCATCCCTGAGCTCCGACCCGACCCCGTGGAGCTACACACACGACGCACGCGACCCCGGGAGGCCAGCAACATCGCCATCGCCGTCGTCTTCCACCTCGGGCTCCGGCCACCATCATCGTCGATCCGCCGCACGCAGGACGTCCCCGAGCCCGCTAACCATCCCTATGGCACCGCTGTGAGCCCCCGGTCATCTTCCCCCTAATCCCGCCTCCGTTTGATTGCCGTAGCCGCCGGCCCCTTGCTAACAGCAGCCGCCACCGCATGGGATCGTCGCCGGCGAAACCCTGGTGACCATTGGTCACGGGCGTGCACCCGTTGTGCTTGCCGCGATCCGTAGAGCCCCTCCAGCGCCTCAGCTCCCTCGTTTGTGAGCAGCAGCGCCGAACCCGACCGCACCCGAACTCCGGCCGCTGCTCACGAGCTCGCCATCGTCGATACTGGCCACCACAGGCACGGCCACCACCACCGTTCGATGCGCACCAGCAAGGGCTCTCCAACGAGCCCAAGCACGGCCTCGCCCGTGCCCTGTAGCGTGTTTCCGACGGCCGCCATCGTCCCGGGCCTCGCCGGCGTCGAGACGCCGGCGGGACCCCGTTGACTACTGGCCATGTGGGCCTAGTTTGACCCCCTGGGTCAATGACAGGTGGGGCCCAGCTTTGTTAGTTAATTAGGATTATTACTAATTGAATTAGTTAAACTAATTACCCCTGCTGACACTGACAGTGGGCCCCGTGGCTATTAATTTGATTAGTTAGAATTAATTAACTCTGTTAGTCACCTGAGTCACTGACCAGTGGGCCCCACTGGTCAGGTTTGACCTAGGGCGCCCAGTTGACTCTGCTGACGTCACAGTGACGTGGTGCTGACGCCATAAATCATTTTCTGGATTTATTATTATTCAGGAAATTTCAGAAAATGCCCTAAACTTCAATAAATCATAGAAAATCAACCGTAAGTCAGAATGAAATAATTTATATATGAAAAATTATCAGAAAAATTCAAGGAATCCATCTGTACCATTTTCATGCATGCTTGAACAATTTTTGTCCTCTGTTTTGGACAAAACAAATAAATGGCATTTAAATAATCATATATGGAGTTGGAGTTTGAATCATGTATTCAAACCAACTTCATTTAAATCATAGCTAGGTGCATTAGCTCAAAACACCAGCATATTGCCATGTCATTATCATCCATCATACTGTTGCATTGCATTGATCGTGTTTCTTCTGTGTTTGCCGGTGTTGTTCCCCCTCGATAGACGCTGTACCGATGATGTGATCGTTGACACTGATGAAGAACTATATTGTCTTCAGAAGTGCCAGGCAAGCAAAACACCCTTGTTCATTCTGATATAAGCCCACTCTCTCGCTCCTGCTCTCTTTTACTGCATTAGGACAACAACGATTCATCTGTTACTTGCTGCGGTAGCTGAACCCCTTTATCCTCTGCATGACCTGTCATTGCCACAGTAAATAGATGAAACACACTAGTATGAGTAGGAGTTGCTTGAGCCCTGTTGTGCCTACTCATTCATGTTTGTTTGTCATGCCTGCTACTGCTTAGAGTTGAGTCAGGTCTGGTTCATCGGGAATGAATCAGAGGTGTGTGAACATGTCCTACTGTGTGTAAGCTAAGTGTGTGAACACGATTTGGTAAAAGGTATCGGTGAGAGGCCATGTAGGAGTACATGGTGGGTTGTCTCATTGCAGCCGTCCTCAGGAACTGAGTTCTGTGTTTGTGATCCATGATTCAGCTACTACCACGCATTGGGCCCGAAACCAATGGACCCTCTCGGCTTCTTAATCACCCCTGTCCTCTGTCCAGGAGTTGCAAGTAGTTTCTGGTGTTTGTAGTATGCTGGAGGCCGTGGGCAGCGCTGACCGGAGGGGTGGGCTGTGATGCGGTAGGCACGTGGCCGGGTATACCGGGCGCCCGTTTGGTGTCACGGAGCCCTGTTCACATCGTTTGGGGCTGTGAGCGAAACTCCGGCCGGATCTCCTCATGGATGGAACCCGAATAGGCGATAAACCTGGACTAGAGACTTGAGTGTTTAGGTAGGCCGTGGCCGACACCCACGTTGGGCTTCCGCTTGAAGGTTGCCGAGTACATGTCGTGTAAACGGCGGTAAGTGGTGAGAGCGTGTGTGAAGAAGTACACCCCTGCAGGGTTAACATTATCTATTCGAATAGCCGTGTCCGCGGTAAAGGACTTCTGGGTTGCTTATATCAGTTCATAGACAAGTGAAAGTGGATACTCTAAAATACGCAAGATAAGCGTGAGTGCTATGGATGGCGCTCTCGTAGGGAGACGGGAGTGGATCCATAGTGGTGTATTGATATGGTGAATATGTGGACTCGTGTGCGCCACCTCAAAAGAGTTACTTGCAGTCGTAGTTCAGGATAGCCACCGAGTCAAAGCTGGCTTGCTGCAGTTAAACCCCACCATCCCCTTTGTTGATAATGATGCATATGTAGTTAGTTCTGATGTAAGTCTTGCTGGGTACATTTGTACTCACGTTGCTTAATTTATGTTTTTGCAGAGAGACTTCAGTCTCACTAGTAGTTCCACGTGGACTTCGACGTTTAGCTTGTTACCTCAGCTACGATCTTGTGCCCTCGGCAGGATCTGGTAGATAGTCAGGCTTCTCAGCCTCTTTCATTTGTAGATGTCTGTACTCAGACATATTAGCTTCCGCTTGTGTTTTGATTTGTATGCTCTGAATGTTGGGTCATGAGACTCATGTTTGTAATATCTCGCTCCTCAGAGCCTATTGAATAAATACTTGAGTCGTAGAGTCATGTTGTGATGCCATGTTGTGTTTGCACATATCGAGCATATTGTGTGTATGTTATTGAAATGCTTGGTATGTGTGGGATCTGACTATCTAGTTGTTTATCTTTAGTAGCCTCTCTTACCGGGAAATGTCTCCTAGTGTTTCCACCGAGCCATGGTAGCTTGCTACTGCTCCGGAACACTTAGGCTGGCCGGCATGTGTCCTTCTTCGTTCCTGTGTCTGTCCCTTCGGGGAAATGTCACGCGATGAATACCGGAGTCCTGTTAGCCCGCTACAGCCCGGTTCACCGGAGTCCTGCTAGCCCAGTGCTACAGCCTGGAATTCACTCACTGATGACCGACACGTTCGATGCTGGGTCATGGATGCCTGTCCCTGTAAGTTTGTGCCACTTTGGGTTTACGACTAGCCATGTCAGCCCGGGCTCCTTATCATATGGATGCTAGCGACAGTATCATATACGTGTGCCAAAAGGCGCAAACGGTCCCGGGCAAAGGTAAGGCGACACCCGTGGGAATACCGTGCGTGAGGCCGCAAAGTGATATGAGGTGTTACATGCTAGATCGATGTGGCATTGAGTCGGGGTCCTGACAGCGTTGGTATCAGAGCTTGACTGCTTGTAGGATTACCAAGCCAAACTGGTCGAAGTTGAGTCTAGAAATTCTTTAGTTATATAAGGGAATTGATTGTGGGATGGAACGTAAGGCTCTTTTTACTCCTTATACCTTATGCCCTTCTGACCTGAGTCATCTTATCTTTTCTACGGGGTTAAGGAACTAGGCCTTCTCTTCTTTCTATCAGGATCACGTGTTACTAATCAGTAGACTTATAAGATTGTTGGATTTAAGCCTCAGTCCAGTTCCTACTACTTCTGTATGTTAACTGATGATCTCGAAACCTTGGTATTGTGCTTCTGAGTGGTTATGCCACCATTTTTGTGAATGTCTTAAATTCTTTTGAGCATTTACAGCCGTTATGCTGTCCGAGTCATCCCAGGTTTCTAAATAGTCTGAAGCAATTTGCAAATCCCTTCCTCCCGTTTCGATGTTCCTTTGGGCCAGATTAACCACACTAATCGGTGAGTTGAGGTACTCTGCTGCCTTGACATATATGTTGGAGTTATTATTATGACCCTAGGTGTCTAGAGTATCACCTAGTAATCCAATCATGCCTTGTGTTCCCAGTGTGATGATTCTGGCTACCATTCTCGAAAGCATTCCGTGATGCTACTTAGTAATAGGTATTCTATTCCTGGGTTTTGAACCCGAGATTCACTCTACTTACTTCATGTTGATAGTGTTTGCTAGTTCCTTTAGGATATTAGTAACCTTTGCGATAGTCCTCGAGGCCCGTGGTATATCGTTCTTCCAAATACCATGAACCATTCTTGGTAGGAGTTATTTTGAACCAAAAGATCACAACCAGAGTACTCTTGATGAGTTCTCCATGCTATATTGTGACTCTGCCAGCTCAACCTTTCTGCATGGGTTATCCGGAAGAATTATGTTGAACCTGGTTCGACATACTAATATATGCATCCACAACTCAGAAAGTTATATGTTCCTTTGAGTTGTCCCTCTTTAGTTGTCTACTGACCTTCGTCTATCAATTGATAGTCAAGAGTATGCATGCATTCGTTTATCGATGCCTATTACTCTTGTGGTCCGTCAAGCCATTCTATCACGGAATGACTAGGAGAAACAAACTCCAGTACCTCTTCCATATCTAGGATTGGGTCAAAGAAGTTGTGCTCCACAGAACAAATTGCTAATCCAGCTTTTGTTCTGCTCTACCTTGGAGTATTACCATCTTTTATATCGGGATTGTTATAGGAATTGCACACCATCCTATGAACTCTTGGTACAGTGATACTTCTTGCCATCATTGTTCATTCCTCGGTTCTTGTGTTATTGTAACCGGAATGCCGACAAGTGAATCGTGGTGTGTGAAATCAATACTCCTAGCAATACTATTGCTTGGTAGTTAAAGGACAAAACTTTCACTCTTAGCGTGTTGGTTATTGAATCATCATTCTAAGACTGATTGTGCTACCTAGTCCTTGTTCTCGGTGCACTCCTCGATCGATGAGTTAGGATTATTTCAAATCTTCGCTCTATTGATCATATCGTCTTGCCTCAAAAAGCAAGATTGTTCTCGAGCTTAGTAACATATCGGTGGTTCGTGATTTTCCAAATATCTTCACGAAAGTATCACCAGGTTGTCGCCTGACCGCTATGTTGAGTTCGTGATCAAGTTGGTTTCTTGTAAACTAGCCATTCTCCAAGGATCGGTGTTAGATATCCCTGAGCCAGTTGGTTAAGCTAGACAACAACTTGGAGAGTTGGAAGATAAAAGCTTGCCTGACTTAGTTCATTCCAAAGGGATATTCTTGTGTAGTGTGTGTTGAAGAAAGATGATATCTTCATCGATTGGTCCCTGTGATCAGTTGCTGGACCTATTGTCTTATCAATCCTTTGATTTGAGTGTGGGCTATCGTCAAATCAAATCAGTACCAACGATGCTCGTAATGTTGTCTTACTCGTGGTTGATCCCTCGAGCATACACCATTACATCTTTGGTCTGACCAATCCTATCACCGTGTTCACATGATGGTGGAAGTCCAGTGATATGGAAATTCCGATGAGTTGCTGTTGAGCCCATCAGTAGCATTCTGTATCCCCCCATGAATCATGTTGAACATCAACCTAGTGTTGAAAATTTTGTAAGCAATGTCTTCGTGCTCCGTTCATGAAGCCTATGTTTGGATGAAAGTAGTGACTTCCTCTAATTCATGTGCATCTGATGTAAGTTGCCGCCATGAATTCGAGGAAGATTGTTTTGTTTCCTTTGGAATCATCCCAAATCAGTCATGCACACGTGCGAAGTATTCTGTAGTCTGGAGGCTTGCAACCTTCATTCTATATGTGTCCCTAGCACACTAAGCCACTGATTGACTTGTTCAAGGAAAAGAAGTCTATGCTTGGGATCTAATCCATGGACTTGTGTAAAGACTTCGATATCCTCGATGATGGTTCCCCACCTGAACTCGGTAGTGTTTAATTATAAGACTACTACGTGGCCATGCTTGTCTAGGACAATGTGTTCACATGTTTGTATCAGAACCAGCTCATGTTTTGGAGCTTACTATCGTAGTTCATTCCCCGAGAATCTCGCAACATCATCTCGTCGATTTGTGTTGCAAACTTTCGTTTTTCTTCCTAGACTCGATGAGTCTGGAATATCCTAACACTAACCAGATCTGAATCTCAGGCAGATATGATGGTTTGGAACATTTCCCAAGAACTATAATATCGGTCCCTTGGAAACCGGTAAAGTGGATGTCGTGGCCAACACACCCCGCCGGGAGACCTAATATTGTAGTATCTTGATTGGAGAAGTTGGCCACCTCCCCATAGGGATTTCGTAGGATTTACTCCCTAGTTGCCCCTATGGATTTCTATGTTCCGAAGTCCGACCTTTTTACTTGATGTTCTAGATATCAAACCATATCTATGGGTGGATTACGCTAGCACATCAAGGAGAACATTAGAAGTGGAGTGCTAAATGTCTCTCGGTCGATCATCCAGATTTCGTCCCCTTGGCCTCGTTAAGGTGAAATCTGAGAAAGTGTTATCTTCCTTTGCATCTACATCTTCCACCGGTATTCATCATGGTAGTATGATGTGTTGCCAGGATCCTTGACACGGATATTGGTAAAATCTTGATGATTATGGAAATGCTCAAGTTCTTGAGAGCATGCGCAAGTGCTAGGTTTGATCGTCGGCATTAACTGTATAGTGCTCTTAGTTTCCTCGGCAATGCTATGACCTTTTCAAACAGTGAATTCACTCTCTATTGTTGGGTTCTTCCCTAGTTACCAGAATCATTCCCAGCATTTGCATTTTGTTCCCAGCTTGCACCGCCAATGTGCCATTC
The DNA here is from genome assembly GCF_018294505.1 of Triticum aestivum. NCBI lineage: Eukaryota > Viridiplantae > Streptophyta > Magnoliopsida > Poales > Poaceae > Triticum > Triticum aestivum. The sequence continues at coordinate 513,448,574 of NC_057812.1, read as the reverse complement.
TACCATGGGTCTCTTCCATTTCCGGTGGTAAGCAAATTCATCCATTACGTTGTCCTCAACAAGGTAATCCACATCATCCATTCTAGTCTGGATATGCCATTCCTTTGCACTCCACCAAACGATCGCTCGAGAATTGCCTTAGGCTGGTATAAAGAGTTTCAATGATCTCTGAATCAAAGGTAATTCTTTTTGCCACTTAAGGGGATGATTCTACGAGTCACCTTCCCTAAGGTGCATCATTATGGTATCATGGCAACTCAACTCCTCGCAACGTTGGCAATCGTTTACCACCTTCTTAGGTGTGGAATTGTTGTCTACCTAGTGAACCTTCGTCATCTGCTTCACTCCATTCCTCTAGATGTGTGCTTCGTGTCTCAGCTCGAGAGATGTTACTATGTTTTATTCCGTGAGTTGATCCCGAGTTGTTCGATCTTTGAGAAGATCGATTCCGTAGAGTTTCCCTCTGTCATCGTCATGTTGGATGAAGATTTCGAAGGCAAGACATCAAGATCAATTTGAGTCAGTAAATCAACATCTTGAGAAGGACAGTTGGATTGTGGAGATCGTGTTAGCTTGTGACCCCTCTGACTCTTTACCTCACGTCTTAAATCTCGGGACGAGATTTTTGTTTAGTGGGGGTGAGTTGTCACATCCCTGGTCCTGTTATGCACTAGGCTAGACCCTCATGTGAGCATCATGTTTTAATTCAAGTGAAATTTGAATTGAGGAATTTTCAAAGCCTCAGAAGACCTCTAAAAATAACCAACATTTAAATTTCATCAAATGAGTCCAAAGAAATGTTCCTGTTACTCTGTGAAAATATTTGTAAGAGGTAAAATTCAAACCAATATTTTTGGAATCACAGAATTATTTATTTTTGGGCCTTTGACTTAAACCAATGACATATTTGAGTTGAATTTATTTCTATTATATAAGAAATAAAGTTCAAATATTTTTGTAAGTTGCCTGTGACCTTGGACTAGTTCCTGAGCTCACATCCAATTTACAGAAAGTTTTAGAAAAATGATTTGATATTTTAAATCAAATCAAAACCAATTGCAGAAAATAGAAAAGAGAAAGAAAGAGAGAGAGAGAATCTTACCTGGCGCTCACCTGGTAGCCCAACCGGCCCAGCACTGCAGCTGGCCGGCCCAGCCCACCACTGCAGCCCCCCCCCCCGTCGTCTTCCTCCCCTCGCCCCGAAGCAGCTGCGTGCCGGCGCGCAGGCGAGCCGCGCCAGCTCCTCCCTGCCTGCCTGGCTACCCCCCCTCATCGCCCTGGTCGCCTCCTGCGACGCCACGCAACCCCCCCGACGCTCTCTCACTCTCTCTGGATCTCTCCCCTTCCTTTGTTCTCCCCACCGAGAGCCGCCGCCGACGTCGCTCGCAACCACCGCGGCCACAGCCACCCCCTCGCTCCCTCTCCGCATCCCTGAGCTCCGACCCGACCCCGTGGAGCTACACACATGACGCACGCGACCCCGGGAGGCCAGCAACGTCGCCATCGCCGTCGTCTTCCACCTCGGTCTCTGGCCACCATCATCGTCGATCCGTCGCATGCAGGACGTCCCCGAGCCCGCTAACCATCCCTACGGCACCGCTGTGAGCCCCCGGTCATCTTCCCCCTAATCCCGCCTCCGTTTGATTGCCGTAGCCGCCGGCCCCTTGCTAACAGCAGCCGCCGCCGCATGGGATCGTCGCCGGCGAAACCCCGGTGACCATTGGTCACGGGCGTGCACCCGTTGTGCTTGCCGTGATCCGTAGAGCCCCTCCAGCGCCTCAGCTCCCTCGTTTGTGAGCAGCAGCGCCGAACCCGACCGCACCCGAACTCCGGCCGCCGCTCACGAGCTCGCCGTCGTCGGTATCGACCACCACAGGCACGGCCACCACCACCGTTCGATGTGCACCAGCAAGGGCTCTCCAACGAGCCCAAGAACGGCCTCGCCCGTGCCCTGTAGCGTGTTTCCAACGGCCGCCACCGTCCCGGGCCTCGCCGGCGTCGAGACGCCGGCGGGACCCCGTTGACTACTGGCCATGTGGGCCCAGTTTGACCCCCTGGGTCAATGACAGGTGGGGCCCAGCTCTGTTAGTTAATTAGGATTAGTACTAATTGAATTAGTTAAACTAATTACCCCTGCTGACACTGACAGTGGGCCCCGTGGCTATTAATTTGATTAGTTAGAATTAATTAACTCTGTTAGTCAACTGAGTCACTGACCAGTGGGCCCCACTGGTCAGGTTTGACCTAGGGCGCCCAGTTGACTCTGCTGACGTCACAGTGACGTGGTGCTGACGCCATAAATCATTTTCTGGATTTATTATTATTCAGGAAATTTCAGAAAATGCCCTAAACTTCAATAAATCATAGAAAATCAACCGTAAGTCAGAATGAAATAATTTATATATGAAAAATTATCAGAAAAATTCAAGGAATCCATCTGTACCATTTTCATGCATGTTTGAACAATGTTTGTCCTCTGTTTTGGACAAAACAAATAAATGGCATTTAAATAATCATATATGGAGTTGGAGTTTGAATCATGTATTCAAACCAACTTCATTTAAATCATAGCTAGGTGCATTAGCTCAAAACACATTCATATTGCCATGTCATAGCATGCATCATATTGTGCATTGCATTGATCGTGTTTCTTCTGTGTTTGCCGGTGTTGTTCCCCCTCGATAGACGCTGTACCGATGATGTGATCGTTGACACTGATGAAGAACTATATTATCTTCAGAAGTGCCAGGCAAGCAAAACCCCCTTGTTCATTCCGATACAATCCCACTCTCTCGCTCCTGCTCTCTTTTACTGCATTAGGACAACAACGATTCATCTGTTACTTGCTGCGGTAGCTGAACCCCTTTATCCTCTGCATGACCTGTCATTGCCACAGTAAATAGATGAAACCCACTAGCATGAGTAGGAGTTGCTTGAGCCCTGTTGTGCCTACTCATTCATGCTTGTTTGTCATGCCTGCTACTGCTTAGAGTTGAGTCAGGTCTGATTCATCGGGATGAATCAGAGGTGTGTGAACATGTCCTACTGTGTGTGAGCTAAGTGTGTGAACACGATTTGGTAAAGGTAGCGGTGAGAGGCCATGTAGGAGTACATGGTGGGTTGTCTCATTGCAGCCGTCCTCAGGAACTGAGTTCTGTGTTTGTGATCCATGATTCAGCTACTACCACGCATTGGGCCCGAAACCAATGGACCCTCTCGGCTTCTTAATCACCCTTGTCCTTTGTCCAGGAGTTGCAAGTAGTTTCTGGTGTTTGTAGTATGCTGGAGGCCGTGGGCAGCGCTGACCGGAGGGGTGGGCTGTGATGCGGTAGGCACGTGGCCGGGTATACCGGGCGCCCGTTTGGTGTCACGGAACCCTGTTCACATCGTTTGGGGCTGTGAGCGAAACTCCGGCCGGATCTCCTCATGGATGGAACCCGAATAGGCGATAAACCTGGACTAGAGACTTGAGTGTTTAGGTAGGCCGTGGCCGACACCCACGTTGGGCTTCCGCTTGAAGGTTGCCGAGTACATGTCGTGTAAACGGCGGTAAGTGGTGAGAGCGTGTGTGAAGAAGTACACCCCTGCAGGGTTAACATCATCTATTCGAATAGCCGTGTCCGCGGAAAAGGACTTCTGGGTTGCTTATATCAGTTCATAGACAAGCGAAAGTGGATACTCTAAAATACGCAAGATAAGCGTGAGTGCTATGGATGGCGTTCTCGTAGGGAGACGGGAGCGGATCCATAGTGGTGTATTGATATGGTGAATATGTGGACTCGTGTGCGCCACCTCAAAAGAGTTACTTGCAGTCGTAGTTCAGGATAGCCACCGTGTCAAAGCTGGCTTGCTGCAGTTAAACCCCACCATCCCCTTTGTTGATAATGATGCATATGTAGTTAGTTCTGATGTAAGTCTTGCTGGGTACATTTGTACTCACGTTGCTTAATTTATGTTTTTGCAGAGAGACTTCAGTCTCACTAGTAGTTCCACGTGGACTTCGACGTTTAGCTTGTTACCTCAGCTACGATCTTGTGCCCTCGGCAGGATCTGGTAGATAGTCAGGCTTCTCAGCCTTTTTCATTTGTAGATGTCTGTACTCAGACATGATAGCTTCCGCTTGTGCTTTGATTTGTATGCTCTGAATGTTGGGTCATGAGACTCATGTTTGTAATATCTCGCTCCTCGGAGCCTATTGAATAAATACTTGAGTCGTAGAGTCATGTTGTGATGCCATGTTGTATTTGCACATATCGAGCATATTGTGTGTATGTTATTGAAATGCTTGGTATGTGTGGGATCTGACTATCTAGTTGTTTATCCTTAGTAGCCTCTCTTACCGGGAAATGTCTCCTAGTGTTTCCACCGAGCCATGGTAGCTTGCTACTGCTTCGGACACTTAGGCTGGCCGGCATGTGTCCTTCTTCGTTCCTGTGTCTGTCCCTTCGGGGAAATGTCACGCGATGAATACCGGAGTCCTGTTAGCCCGCTACAGCCCGGTTCACCGGAGTCCTGCTAGCCCAGTGCTACAGCCTGGATTCACTCGCTGATGACCGACACGTTCGATGCTGGGTCATGGATGCCTGTCCCTGTAAGTTTGTGCCACTTTGGGTTTACGACTAGCCATGTCAGCCCGGGCTCCTTATCATATGGATGCTAGCGACACTATCATATACGTGTGCCAAAAGGCGCAAACGGTCCCGGGCAAAGGTAAGGCGACACCCGTGGGAATACCGTGCGTGAGGCCGCAAAGTGATATGAGGTGTTACATGCTAGATCGATGTGGCATTGAGTCGGGGTCCTGACAGCGTTGGTATCAGAGCTTGACTGCCTGTAGGATTACCAAGCCAAACTGGTCGAAGTTGAGTCTAGAAATTCTTTAGTTATATAAGGGAATTGATTGTGGGATGGAACGTAAGGCTCTTTTTACTCCTTATACCTCATGGCCTTATGATCTGAGTCATCCTCTTCTCTTCTACGGGGATTAAGAACTAGGCCTTCTCATCTATCTATCAGGATGACGTGTTACTAATCCATAGACTTATAGAATTGTTAGTTTCAAATCTCAGTTCAGTTTTACTACTTCCGTATGTTCATAACTGTTGATCTCGAAACCTTGATATTGTGCTTCGGAGTGGCTATGCCACCATTTTTTGTAGCAAGTCTTCAATCTTTTTGAGCATTTACAGCCGTTATGCTGTCCGAGTCATCCCAGGTTTCTAAACAATCTGATGCACTTGCAAATCCTTTCCCTCTGGTTTTGATGTTCCTTTGGGCCAGGTTAATCACACTAATTGCTGAGTTGAGGTATTCTATTACCTCGACATATATGTTGGAGTTAATATTATGACCCTAGGTGTCCTAGGGGATCATCTAGTAATCTAGCTATGATTTGTGTCCCAGTGTGATGACTCTGGCCTTTATTCCCGAAAGCATCCCGTGATGCCACTTAGCAGTAGGTATTCTACTTCTGGGTTTTTGAACCCGAGATTCACCCCACTTACCTCATGTTGATAGTGTTTGCTAGTTCTTTTAGGAAATTAGTAACCTTTACATTAGTCCTCGAGGTCCGTGGTATTTCCTTCTTCCAAATACTATGAACCACTTATGGCAGAAGTTTGTTGGATCAAATGATCACAACAGGAGTGCCCTCGATGAGTTCTCCATTTTATATTGTGACTCTGCCAGTTCTACCTTTCCGCATGGATTATCCGGAAGAAATTTGTTGAACTTGGTTCGACATACTAATCTATGCATCCACAACTCAGAAAATCTTATGTTCCTTTGAGTTGTCCCTAGTTGTATACTGACCTTCGTCTATCAATTGATAGTCAAGAGTATGCGTGCATTCCTATTACTCTTGTGGTCCGTCAAGCCATTCTATTCCGGAATGACTAGGAGAAACAAACTCCAGTACCTTGTCCATTTCCAGGATTGGGTCAAAGCAGTCGTACTCCACAGATCAAATTGCTAATCTTGCTTTTGCTCTGTTCTACCTTGGAGTATTACCATCTTTATATCAAGAATGTCATGGGAATTGCACACCATCCTATGAACTCTTGACACAGTGATACTTCTCTCCATCATTATTCATTTCTCGGTTCCCGTGTTGTTGCAACCGGAATGTCGACAAGTGAATCGTGATGTGTGAAATCAATACTCCTAGCAACCTTGTTGCTTGGTAGTTAAAGGACAATAATTTCATTCTTAGCGTGTTGGTTCTTGAATCATCATTCTAAGACTGTTTGTGCTACCTAGTCCTTATTTCCGGTGCACTCTTCGATCAATGAGTTAGGATTATTCAAACCCTTGCTCTGTTGATCATATCGTCTTGCCCTGAAAAGCAAGATTGTTCTCGAGCTTAGTAACATATCGGTGGTTCGTGATTTTCCGAATATCTTCTCAGAAGTATCACCAGGTTGTCACCTGACCGCTATGTTGAGTTCGTGATCAAGTTGGTTTTTCATAAACCACCCCCCTTCTCCAAAAATCTGTGTTGGATACCCTGAGCTAGTTGGTAAACTGAACAACAACTTGGAGAGTTGGAAGATAAAAGCTTGTCCGACTTAGTTCATTTTAAGGAATATCTTGTATGTGTGTTGAAGAAAGATGATATCTTTATTGGTTGATCCTCGTGGTCAATTGTTGGATCTATTATCTTATCCAATCTTTGATTTGAGTGTGGGCTATCCTCAAAACCAAGTCAGAACCAACGATATTCGTAATGTTGTCTTACTCGTGGTTTTTCCTCGAACATACACCATTATATTCTTTGGTCTGACCAATGCTATCACCGTGTTCACTTAACTATGGAATTCCTTTTATATGGAAACCTGGATTGAATTTTGTTGAGCCCATCGAACAACATCCTTATCTCCTCCATGATTTTGTTGAACATTAAGCTAGTGTTGGAAACTTGTGTAAGCATTTTCTTCATGCCCCGTTCATGAAGTATATGTTGGATGAAAGAAGTGACTTCCTTTGATTCACATGCATTTGATGTAAGTTGCCGCCGTGAATTCGAGAAAGTTTGTTTTTGCTCCTCTGGAATCATCCCAAGTCAATCATGCATGTGCGAAGTATTCTATGGTCTGATAGACTGATCATCTTCATTCCATATGTATCCCCTAGCACACCAAGCCACTGATTGATTTGTTCAAGGAAAGGAAGTTCCTTCTTAAGAGCATGCCTTATGCAAGGACTTCAATATCCTCGATTATGGTTCCACACCTGAACTCGGTAGTGTTTTATTGTAAGACTACCATGGAATCATGTTTGTCTGGGACAGCCTGCTCACATGTTTGTAGCAGAACCAGCTCATGTCTTGGAGCTTACTACCGTAGTTCATTCCCCGAGAATCTCACAACGCCGTCTCGTCGATTTGTGTTGTAAACTTTCATTTTCTCTTTCTAGACTTGATGAGTCTAGAATATTCTGACCCCAACCAGATCTGAATCTCAGGCAGATATGATGGTTGGAACAATTCCCAAGAACTACCATATTAGTCTCTCTGTAACCTGGTAAAGTGGATGTCGTGGCCAACACACCCCGCCGGAAGACCTATTATTGTACTATCTTGATTGAAGAAGTTGGCCACCTCCCCATAAGGATTTCGTAGGGTTTTACTCCCTAGTTGCTCCTTATGGATCCTTGAGTTCCCGAAAGTCCGACCTTCTACCTGATGTTCTAGTTACCAAACCATTTCAATGAATGGGATACTCTAGCACATCAAGGAGAGCATTAGAAGCGGAGTGCTAAATGTCTCTTGGTCAATCATCCAGATTTTGTCCCCTTGGTCTCGCTAAGGTGAAATCTGAGAAGGTGTTATCTTCCTTTGCATCTGCATCCTCCATCACCATTCATCATGGTAGTAAGTTGTGTTGCCGGATCCTTGACACGGATATTGCCAAACCTTGATGGATATGGAAATGCTCAAGTTCTTGAGAGCACGTATAAGCTCTAGGTGTTATCAGCGACACTAACTGGGATTGCCCCAGATTTCCTCGGTTATGCTATAACCATTCCAATAGTGGAATAACTCTCTATTGTTGAGCCTCTCCCCAGTTACTAGAATCATTCCCATCATTTGCATTTTGTTCCCGGCTTGCACCGCCATTGTGCCACCCTACTCTGGATTACCCTTCTCAGTAATTACTGATCAGGATCATTTTCAAAAGTGGTCCTACCATGGGTCTCATCCATTTCTGATGATAAACACAATCATCTATGACTTTGTCTTCAACAAGGTAATCCACATCATCCATTCTGGTCCGAGTATGCCATTCTACCGAACCCCTCCAAACGATCGCTCGAGATTTTCCTTAGGCTGGTATAAAGAGTTTCAATGATCTCTGAATCAAAGGTAATTCTTTTTGCCACATAAGGGGATATCTCTACAAGTCACCTTCCCTAAGGTGCCCCGTTATGGTATCATGGCAACTCAACTCCTCGCTACGTTCACAACCATTCACCACTTTAAGCGTGAAATTGTTGTCTACCTAGTGAACCTTCGTCATCTGTTCCACTCCATTCCTCTAGAGGTGTGCTTCGTCTCTCAGCTCGAGAGATGTTGCTATGTCCCATTCCGTGAGTTAATCCTGAGTTGTTCGACCTTCGAGAAGATCGATCCTTCTAGAGTCTCCTTCTCCTCTCATTGTCATAATAACTGGAGTTCTCAGAACAAGACGTCGAGACAAAGATGGTGATCAAAACAACGTTCCTATGAAGTGCAACCTGGATCGTGAAGATTGTGCTAGTTTGCGTTCCCCCTTCACCTTACCCTACGCTTGAATCTCGGGACGAGATTTTTGTTTAGTGGGGGTGAGTTGTCACATCCCTGGTCCTGTTATGCACTAGGCTAGACCTTCATGTGAGCATCATGTTTTAATTCAAATGAAATTTGAATTGAGGAATTTTCAAAAGCCTCAGAAGACCTCTAAAAATAACCAACATTTAAATCTCTTCAAATGAGTCCAAAGAAATGTTCGTGTTACTCTGTGAAAATATTGTAAGAGGTAAAATTCAAACCAATATTTTTGGAATCACAGAATTATTTATTTTTGGGCCTTTGACTTAAACCAATGACATATTTGAGTTGAATTTATTTCTATTATATAAGAAATAAAGTTCAAATATTTTTGTAAGTTGCCTGTGACCTTGGACTAGTTCCTGAGCTCACATCCAATTTACAGAAAGTTTTAGAAAAATGATTTGATATTTTAAATCAAATCAAAACCAATTGCAGAAAATAGAAAAGAGAAAGAAAGAGAGAGAGAATCTTACCTGGCGCTCACCTGGTAGCCCAACCGGCCCAGCACTGCAGCTGGCCGGCCCAGCCCACCACTGCACCCCCCCCCCCCCGTCGTCTTCCTCCCCTCGCCCCGAAGCAGCTGCGTGCCGGCGCGCAGGCGAGCCGCGCCAGCTCCTCCCTGCCTGCCTGGCTACCCCCCCTCATCGCCCTGGTCGCCTCCTGCGACGCCACGCAACCCCCCGACGCTCTCTCACTCTCTCTGGATCTCTCCCCTTCCTTTGTTCTCCCCACCGAGAGCCGCCGCCGACGTCGCTCGCAACCACCGCGGCCACAGCCACCCCCTCGCTCCCTCTCCGCATCCCTGAGCTCCGACCCGACCCCGTGGAGCTACACACATGACGCACGCGACCCCGGGAGGCCAGCAACGTCGCCATCGCCGTCGTCTTCCACCTCGGTCTCTGGCCACCATCATCGTCGATCCGCCGCACGCAGGACGTCCCCGAGCCCGCTAACCATCCCTACGGCACCGCTGTGAGCCCCCGGTCATCTTCCCCCTAATCCCGCCTCCGTTTGATTGCCGTAGCCGCCGGCCCCTTGCTAACAGCAGCCGCCGCCGCATGGGATCGTCGCCGGCGAAACCCCGGTGACCATTGGTCACGGGCGTGCACCCATTGTGCTTGCCGTGATCCGTAGAGCCCCTCCAGCGCCTCAGCTCCCTCGTTTGTGAGCAGCAGCGCCGAACCCGACCGCACCCGAACTCCGGCCGCCGCTCACGAGCTCGCCGTCGTCGGTATCGACCACCACAGGCACGGCCACCACCACCGTTCGATGCGCACCAGCAAGGGCTCTCCAACGAGCCCAAGCACGGCCTCGCCCGTGCCCTGTAGCGTGTTTCCAACGGCCGCCACCGTCCCGGGCCTCGCCGGCGTCGAGACGCCGGCGGGACCCCGTTGACTACTGGCCATGTGGGCCCAGTTTGACCCCCTGGGTCAATGACAGGTGGGGCCCAGCTCTGTTAGTTAATTAGGATTAGTACTAATTGAATTAGTTAAACTAATTACCCCTGCTGACACTGACAGTGGGCCCCGTGGCTATTAATTTGATTAGTTAGAATTAATTAACTCTGTTAGTCAACTGAGTCACTGACCAGTGGGCCCCACTGGTCAGGTTTGACCTAGGCGCCCAGTTGACTCTGCTGACATCACAGTGACGTGGTGCTGACGCCATAAATCATTTTCTGGATTTATTATTATTCAGGAAATTTCCAGAAAATGCCTAAACTTCTAAAATTCATAGAAATTCAACCGTAACTCAAATTAAATAATTTATATATGAAAAATTATCAGAAAAATTCAAGGAATCCATCTGTACCATTTTCATGCATGTTTGAACAATGTTTGTCCTCTGTTTTGGACAAAACAAATAAAGGGCATTTAAATAATCATATATGGAGTTGGAGTTTGAATCATGTATTCAAACCAACTTCATTTAAATCATAGCTAGTTGCATTAGCTCAAAACACATTCATATTGCCATGTCATAGCATGCATCATATTGTGCATTGCATTGATCGTGTTTCTTCTGTGTTTGCCGGTGTTGTTCCCCCTCGGTAGACGTTGTACCGACGATGTGATCGTTGACACTGATGAAGACTCATGTTATCTTCAGAAGTGCCAGGCAAGCAAAACCCCCTTGTTCATTCCGATACAATCCCACTCTCTCGCTCCTGCTCTCTTTTACTGCATTAGGACAACAACGATTCATCTGTTACTTGCTGCGGTAGCTGAACCCCTTTATCCTCTGCATGACCTGTCATTGCCACAGTAAATAGATGAAACCCACTAGCATGAGTAGGAGTTGTTTGAGCCCTGTTGTGCCTACTCATTCATGTTTGTTTGTCATGCCTGCTACTGCTTAGAGTTGAGTCAGGTCTGATTCATCGGGGATGAATCAGAGGTGTGTGAACATGTCCTACTGTGTGTGAGCTAAGTGTGTGAACACGATTTGGTAAAGGTATCGGTGAGAGGCCATGTAGGAGTACATGGTGGGTTGTCTCATTGCAGCCGTCCTCAGGAACTGAGTTCTGTGTTTGTGATCCATGATTCAGCTACTACCACGCATTGGGCCCGAAACCAATGGACCCTCTCGGCTTCTTAATCACCCTGTCCTCTGTCCAGGAGTTGCAAGTAGTTTCTGGTGTTTGTAGTATGCTGGAGGCCGTGGGCAGCGCTGACCGGAGGGGTGGGCTGTGATGCGGTAGGCACGTGGCACGGTGTACCGGGCGCCCGTTTGGTGTCTCGGGAACCCTGTTCACATCGTTTGGGGCTGTGAGCGAAACTCCGGCCGGATCTCCTCATGGATGGAACCCGAATAGGCGATAAACCTGGACTAGAGACTTGAGTGTTTAGGTAGGTCGTGGTCTACACCCACGTTGGGCTTTCGCTTGAAGTTGCCGAGCACATGTCGTGTGCAGACGGCGTAAGTGGTGGAAACATGTATGAAGAAGTACACCCCTGCAGGGTTAACATTATCTATTCGAATAGCCGTGTCCGCGGAAAAGGACTTCTGGGTTGCTTATATCAGTTCATAGACAAGTGAAAGTGGATACTCTAAAATACGCAAGATAAGCGTGAGTGCTATGGATGGCGTTCTCGTAGGGAGACGGGAGCGGATCCATAGTGGTGTATTGATATGGTGAATATGTGGACTCGTGTGCGCCACCTCAAAGAGTTACTTGCAGTCGTAGTTCAGGATAGCCACCGAGTCAAAGCTGGCTTGCTGCAGTTAAACCCCACCATCCCCTTTGTTGATAATGATGCATATGTAGTTAGTTCTGATGTAAGTCTTGCTGGGTACATTTGTACTCACGTTGCTTAATTTATGTTTTTGCAGAGAGACTTCAGTCTCACTAATAGTTCCACGTGGACTTCGACGTTTAGCTTGTTACCTCAGCTACGATCTTGTGCCCTCGGCAGGATCTGGTAGATAGTCAGGCTTCTCAGCCTTTTTCATTTGTAGATGTCTGTACTCAGACATGATAGCTTCCGCTTGTGTTTTGATTTGTATGCTCTGAATGTTGGGTCATGAGACTCATGTTTGTAATATCTCGCTCCTCGGAGCCTATTGAATAAATACTTGAGTCGTAGAGTCATGTTGTGATGCCATGTTGTGTTTGCACATATCGAGCATATTGTGTGTATGTTATTGAAATGCTTGGTATGTGTGGGATCTGACTATCTAGTTGTTTATCTTTAGTAGCCTCTCTTACCGGGAAATGTCTCCTAGTGTTTCCACCGAGCCATGGTAGCTTGCTACTGCTCCGGAACACTTAGGCTGGCCGGCATGTGTCCTTCTTCGTTCCTGTGTCTGTCCCTTCGGGGAAATGTCACGCGATGAATACCGGAGTCCTGTTAGCCCGCTACAGCCCGGTTCACCGGAGTCCTGCTAGCCCAGTGCTACAGCCTGGAATTCACTCACTGATGACCGACACGTTCGATGCTGGGTCATGGATGCATGTCCCTGTAAGTTTGTGCCACTTTGGGTTTACGACTAGCCATGTCAGCCCGGGCTCCTTATCATATGGATGCTAGCGACAGTATCATATACGTGTGCCAAAAGGCGCAAACGGTCCTGGGCAAAGGTAAGGCGACACCCGTGGGAATACCGTGCGTGAGGCCGCAAAGTGATATGAGGTGTTACATGCTAGATCGATGTGGCATTGAGTCGGGGTCCTAACAAAAAGTCTACAGCATATTCGATTCTATCATATTCAGTAGACTTGGGGGCTGAAGGAATATATCTAACAGACAAGGCAGAAGTTGATACCTCATATTTCTAGTGCGTGTGTTTGACCATGTCAATCTCCAGATCGCGGCTAGCGTGCACTTGGCTGAGATAACCAGAGAGTACTTCACTGATACTCAGATGAGAATAATTGGCCATGCCAAATTTGAGTTTGCGTTTCTCAATCAATTCCTCTTTGGCAGAGTGTTTTGCCAGGGCAGTGGGATTCCCCGGTTTGCGGAAACTAGTGCGGGTGATCAGAACCTCTTCAGTATTTGATTCTGAAGGCTTTATTGGGCTTGGCGGTTCAGCACCCAAAGGATCGACAATTGTATGTTCAGTAGAGGCACCAGGATTCTTTGGTGGCGGGTCATCAGCAAGCTCCTCCGGGTGTTGCATGGAGGCTTTAGATATTGGTGCTTGCCTCTCCGGTTCATGAGTCTTGGGGTCTTCGACTAGCTTGTTTATTTTATCCTTTTTGCTAGGCTTTGCTATTCCACTGCAAGAGGATTGAAAAGGTCAGTATATGTGCAAAAATGTGAAAAAAACAAAGATAAAGTTTTTACCCAGGGGTAGTCTTGAAAGCCGGAAGCTGAGTCTGAGATGAATCTCCAGAAGAACAGTGAGAAGTCCCCTGATAATTTGAGTCGGAAGGATTAAGTGGTTGGCAAATAAGACCTGCCTTGGGATAAAAAGAGTTGGAATTCTGAAGCACCTCATTCCGGCATTTGCGTGGGGCCGGTGTGTTAGGTAAATCGGAGGAAAGCTCCCCACCTCCACTGGTCCGAGTTCTGTGTCGGTTCTCATGTTGCTGTTGCTTCAAAATAAAGTTGGGATCCAAGTGAGGTAAAGGGTGAGAAAACCTTACTTTTCGGGTCACTTGTCGAATTTTCTGTCTTGGCAAAGGCTCTGAGTCAGAGGAAATAATAGTTACCTCTTCCTCACCCGCCTGGCTGGTTTCCGTGTCATCCTGATAGCAATCAGTGTCAATAAGATAGTTGAAAAAAGAGCCAAGGGAATCAGGGTCTACCTCTGACTCATCATCTTCATCCAGGTTCAACATATCAGAGGCAGTTGATTTCTTTTTATTCTTCTTCAGGGCTTTAGTCTTAGCCCTGGCTTTTTTGGCTGCTTTCTTGTCAAACTTCTTTTTCCAAAAGGCGGATCCGGCCTACACAAATTACAATAAGGTTGGAGCTTTGCAAGTTATATGAACAATAAAGTGAAATAAATGAACCAGACAGACTTACATCCGGTGTCGGGTTGAGTGTGCAAAAGGGATTCAACCCCACTTTGCTGCAGCTTTTCAAGCTTTCGTTGAGAAGGGTTTTGGTCATATCATTAATCTCTTTATCAAACAAACGTGCTGGGCAGTAGCGCAGTAGATCTTTGGTATCACCAGTATATGTGCACATTAAACCGGGTCGGTGGCTCAAAGGTATGATCCTCCAAGCCACCCAGCAATGGACCAGGTCGACACCAGTCACTCCATTGGCCAACAATGCTCTAACCTTTGAAAAGGTAGGCATAAGTTTGGCTCTTTCAGTAGTGGTGAGCCATTCGGGGAGAGGGTGCCTTGGGATGAGCCACTGTTCATGAAAACCAGGCAAGAGATTCTCGTCAGCAGGAGAAGTATCTTGGCAATAGAACCAGGTCTGATTCCAATCCTTGGGATGACTTGGAAGGTGAGCATAAGGAAAGGTGGCATCTCTCCGCCATTGAATTGAGACTCCACCAAGCTCTAAGCTGGGTCCATCGGTGAACTCGTTCTGGCAGTTCAGATAGAAATATTCTCTGAAGAGTTCAACACTGGGCTCCTCTTGAAGGTATACTTCGCAGAAGACTTGGAAACTGCAGATATTTGAGATGGAGTTGGGTCCGATATCTTGAGGATGAAGTTGAAAGAAATGCAGAACGTCACGGAAGAATTTTGACCCGGGCGGTGAGAAACCTGTGACACCCCGAGACCGATGTGCCATGTGTCTTCCAGTTATTCGCTGTCGTTGCCTTGTCATTCGCTTGCGTGTTGCATCTTTTTATTGCATCATATGCATTGCATCATCATGTTTTCAAAACCTGCATCCGTCCGGGTTCCCCCAGTTCTGTCCGTTGTCCGTTCTGAACCCATACACACTTGCACGCGCCCGCGGCACCTCCGAAATATTATTTTATAAGTGGCCGGAAAATGTTCTCAAAATGGGATGAAAGTTGGCGTGTGGTGTTGTTATGTTGTCAGTAGACCGCCTGTCAAATTTCATCGCATTCGGAGTCTGTTTGATGCCGAACGGATATTTATAGCGACATATTAGTCGGTCAAACTCGGACGTTTTCGGTCTCCGGAAACGGTTGCCGGGCTGCCTTCTTTCCTCTCCTCTCAGCCCAAGCCCCT
Source organism: Triticum aestivum (assembly GCF_018294505.1). NCBI lineage: Eukaryota > Viridiplantae > Streptophyta > Magnoliopsida > Poales > Poaceae > Triticum > Triticum aestivum. The sequence goes on along the minus strand of NC_057812.1, from coordinate 513,433,152 downwards.
CTACACAGTCCACTACCTACCGCCAGGCCCAACCTAACCTCTCTAGTCAGCCCGCGGTCCTCCTCGTGCGCGCGTCCGAAAGCTGTCCCGGACCCGACCCGGTCAGTCGTCATCGTTGGATCCGGATCATCCCCAAACATCTAAAAAACATCTCCGTTTTCGTTTTTGGACTCCCTACCTTTTTTTTCTCTCGACCGTCTGTTTTAGATCAGACGGACTGGATTAGCCCCTACCAAAAAATCCTATTGCTGTATTTAGTGGACAACCCTAGATCCTAGGGAGTTTGTCCCATCAGTCCTGTCCCGCCGCCAGCCACAAGATCCACCTCGTTTTCCCCGCCGCTCCAATCAGGGCCTCCCCTGCCTTCCCGATCCACCCACCGAGCCAACCAGCACCACCAGGTCGGACCTCACCGGCCCTCCCCGACCAGGTCCCTCTGATCCTCTCTGTACTCCTCTCTCTCACCCTGCCGCATTTCTTCCTCTCTAACCTCTCTCCCTCTCTGCCATGGATGACCTCAGGAGCTCCCGATGATGCCATGGCTCCTGGACCTCAAGTCTTCGCCGGATCTGATTGGGAAATGGATGGTCTAGTCCATCCCCGACCTCTGGTCGTCCCCTGCCTCGCCGGAGCGCCACGGCTGCCTGGACCCGAAGCTCCATCTTCGCCGTGTTCCATGCCTCGCCTCGCCTCTGGTCAGATCGGCTCCATAGGGCTGGATCCGCTCGTCCGCTCCATCCCTGCCGTCCCGCCGGAGTCCTCAGCTCACCGGAGTTGCGCCAAGTTCCCCTGCACCGCGCCTCTGCTCGCGCTGCTGCCAGAACGAGCGAGCGAGGAGAGCGCTCCCGTTGACCGCGTCCCTCCTCGTCGTGCAAACGGGCCAGTCTCCCACGCGGTTCATGGGCCAGCAGCGCGTAGGCCCAGCCCCGCCAAAGCCCACCTTCCGATCCGGCCTGCTGCTTCCTCCTCCACCCACCGGGCCAAGCCCATGGGTGAGCTGACCCCAGGGCCCCTCCTTTTTTTCTTACTGCTAGGCCAATTCAGTTTCAGCCCGTTATGTTTTTTTTCCTATCCAGCAATTTTAGTAATTATCCAGATGCTGCATGTTTTGCAGAAAATCCCCTAGAGTTCATGCATATAATATCTCACAAACCGTGCATCGGAATTAAACAAACTTTATATGTAAAATGTCTAGAATTTCATCTAGTTTCATAATATGCCACTTTCATGACTGTTTAAAATGTTTAAGATGTTGTTTGTTTACATTTGCTCAATGACATGTTAAAATGGTTTATTTCATAACTAATTAACCGTAGCTCGGATTTTAATAATCTTTATATGTAAATGGGGTAGAAAATTGCTGCATGATTTTACATTTTTTTACTGGAACATCAAATGGTTCTGAAACTTTTTGCACTGTCTTTTTATACAAATTGTTTATTTTTCCTAATTTTGGTAGAATTGTTGGAGTACCAGATGTATGGTGAATGTTCAGATTACGATAGACTGTCCTGTTTAAGACGGATTATGTTTTTGATGCATAGTATGCTTGTTTTGATGAAACTATCGATTCCTATCAATGGATTAAGCCATGGAAAAGTTATATTACAGTAGCTACAATGCCAAAACAAAATATGAATTGGTTTGCAACAGTACTTAGAGTAGTGATTTGCTTTATTATACTAACGAATCTTACCGAGTTTTCTGTTGAAATTTTGTGTGGATGAATTGTTCGATGATCGAGAAGGTCTCGATGTGAGAAGAAGGAAGAGAGGCAAGAGCTCAAGATTGGGGATGCCCGAGGCACCCCAAGTAAATATTCAAGGAGACTCAAGTGTCTAAGCTTGGGGATGCCCCAGAAGGCATCGCCTCTTTCTTCAACAAGTATCGGCATGTTTTCGGATTCGTTTCGTTCATGCGATATGTGCAATCTTGGAGCGTGTTTAGCATTTAGTTTTCATTTTTCTTTTATGCACCATGCTGGCATGAGATAGTCCTTGGTTGATTTATAGAATGCTCATTGCACTTCACTTATATCTTTTGAGTATGGCTTTATAGAATGCTTCATGTGCTTCACTTATATCATTTGAAGTTTGGATTGCCTGTTTCCCTTTACATAGAAAACCGCCATTTGTAGAATGCTCTTTTGCTTCATTTTTATTTGTTAGAGCGTGGGCATATCTTTTGTAGAAAGAATTAAACTCTCTTGCTTCACTTATATCTATTTAGAGAGATGACAGGAACTGGTCATTCACATGGTTAGTCATAAAATCCTACATAAAACTTGTAGATCACTGAATATGATATGTTTGATTCCTTGCAATAGTTTTGCGATATAAAGATGGTGATATTAGAGTCATGCTAGTGGGTAGTTGTGGATTAGTAGAAATACTTGTGTTGAGGTTTGTGATTCCCGTAGCATGCACGTATGGTGAACTGTTATGTAACGAAGTCGGAGCATGATTTATTTATTGATTGTCTTCCTTATGAGTGGCGGTCGGGGATGAGCGATGGTCTTTTCCTACCAATCTGTCCCCCTAGGAGCATGCATGTAGTACTTTGTTTCGATGACTAATAGATTTTTGCAATAAGTATGTGAGTTCTTTATGACTAATGTTGAGTCCATGGATTATACGCACTCTCACCCTTCCATCATTGCTAGCCTCTCTAGTATCGCGCAACTTTCACCGGTACCTTAAACCCACCATATACCTTCCTCAAAACAGCCACCATACCTACCTATTATGGCATTTCCATAGCCATTCTGAGATATATTGCCATGCAACTTCCATCATCATCATATACATGACTCGAGCATCATTGTCATATTGCTTTGAATGATCGTAAGATAGCTAGCATGATGTTTTCATGGCTTGTCTGTTTTTTGATGTCATTGCTATGCTATATCATTGCATATCCCGGTACACCGCCGGAGGCATTCATATAGAGTCATATCTTTGTTCTAGTATCGAGTTGCAATATTGAGTTGTAAGTAAATGAAAGTGTGATGATCATCATTATTAGAGCATTGTCCCATGAGGAAAGGATGATGGAGACTATGATTCCCCCACAAGTCGGGATGAGACTCCGGATGAGAAAAAAAGAGGCCAAAGAAGCCCACAAAAAAATAAAAGAGGCCAAAGAAGCCCACCAAAAAAAGAAAACAAAAAAATGAGAGAAAAAGAGAGAAGGGGAAATGTTACTATCCTTTTACCACACTTGTGCTTCAAAGTAGCACAATGTTCTTCATATAGAGAGTCTCTTGAGTTATCACTTTCATATACTAGTGGGAATTTTCATTATAGAACTTGGCTTGTATATTCCGATGATGGGCTTCCTCAAACGCCCGAGGTCTTCATGAGCAAGCAAGTTGGATGCACATCCACTGTTTTCAGTCTGAGCTTTCATACACTTATAGCTCTTAGTGCATCCGTTGCATGGCAATCCCTACTCACTCACATTGATATCTATTGATGGGCATCTCCATAGCCCGTTGATACGCCTAGTTGATGTTGTAACGCCCCGAGACCGATGTGCCAGGTGTCCTCCGGTTATTCGTTGTTGTTGCCTTGTCATTGCTTGCGTGTCATGCATTGCATATCATGTCATCATGTGCATTTCATTTGCATACATGTTCGTCTCATGCATCCGAGCATTTTCCCCGTTGTCCGTTTTGCAATCCGGCGCTTCTATGTCACCCGGTGCCCCTTTCTACCTCTTTTCGTGTGCGGGTGTTAAACGTTTTAGGATTGGACCGATACTTGTCATGCGGCCTTGGTTTACTACCGGTATGCCACCGGTCAAGTTTCGTGCCATTTGGACTTCGTTTGGTACTCCAACGGTTAACCGAGGGACCGAAAAGGCCTCATGTGTGTTGCAGCCCAAAACCCCTCCAAAGTGGCCCAAAACCCACCTAAGACCTCTCCATCATCTAGAGAGTTTGATCATGATCGCGTGGCCGAAAACCGCACCTCATTTGGACTCTCCTAGCTCCCTCTACCTATAAATATGTGATCCCCTCCAAAATATTCGCGGTACAAACCCTAGATCAAACTCCCTCATCATCGCCGGACATTTCTTCCCGCGCCGGACATGTCCGCTCGCCGCCGGCCACCTCACTGCAGCCAATCCCTTTGCGCCATGTCATCGCGCCGCCGGCCTCGTCCAATCGCCGAGCGCCACCTCAGCCCGTGCGCCGCCCCTCCACCGCGCCTGGCCCGCCGGCCCATCTCCGGCCCTCGCCCGAGCCGCTCTGGGCCGAGCGCCCGCGGCTCCCCGCCATCGCCGGCAGCCGCCTTCACTCGCCGGAGCACGCCCCATCGCCCGAACGCCTCCCCGCCGCCGTCCCGGAGTGCTCCGGCCTCGATCCGAGCCCGAGGAGGAGCCCGCCGCCACCTGCTTCCAGATCCGGTGCCGCCCGCCGCGGCTCCGGCCATCCCCGTCGCCGGAGTCTCCTAGCACCGCCGCCGCCATGGATCGGGAGGAGCCCGATCCAGCCGACCTCCTCCCCGATCGGCTCCATTGACCGGCCTCGCGGAGGCCCAGCAGCACCGGCCCAGATCGCCTGGCTCGGCCTGCCTCTCCATCCTTTTGTGCCGAGCCCATGGTGAGCTACGCCTCTATATCCCGCCTGTGCGTTGTTTTACTATTTGACGCTCGCCAAAATTCGTCTAAGTCCTGAAAATTTTCAGATTCATATGCCTCTTTTCATCATGTCATAACTCATCACCCGTTTCTCCGATTCACGCGTGTAGCATATCAAAATGTTTGCCTCGACGAGTACACCATTTCATCTCATTGCATCATTTTAATTTGAGCTCATCTTGATGCCCGAAATGCTATTGGAAGAGGGCTATGTGAGGAATTTGTCCGATCTGTTTCAGCAAATGGCATTTTGTCATTTTTGCCATGTTTAATGTGTGCATGATATGATCCTGAGCTCTACATGTGTTTTGTTATATGCCATGCCATCTTTACAGGGGTGTATGCCATGTATTTTTGTGACATTTGTGGTGACTAGCACAAGCATGCAAAGTAGCGTAATCGGTAATGCTGATTTTAGGGACTTAGAATTTCACAAAGTCCTTGTTCTGTTTTTGTCGTTATGCCATATGTTCATGTTGTTTCCTAGTGATCCGTGCCTCTTTTGAGGATGATCAGTAAGGATGTTTTGTTAACATTGTGGTGCTCTATCCATACGTGTCTTTGTTTGCATTTATGAAGCAACCTAGCTTGAGTCAATCGAGCTCTACTTTTGCTATAAAATGTTCCTGGCAGATTGTTAACATGTTTAGCGATTTTGTCGGGCTTGTTCTTATTGATCCGTGCATGCTATGTTGTTGTTCTTGCCATGTATAGCTTCTATGCTATGTATTCTTGATGGGTGTATGCTTAGTTTGTCATGCCATGCCTGATGTTGAGTGCATCGAGATCGTAAACATGCCTACTCGTGAACTAATTTGCATGCTCCAGTTTTTCACTAAGTCTGAAATCTGTTTATGTTTTTGCCATGTTCACATGCTTGCAATTGTATTTTCTGATCCCTTTGGGCTCAAGGTCACTAAGGGACTTTTGTTAAGTGCTTTGAGTAGCTTCATGCCATGCCTTGCTTTGCCATGTTAAGTTCCTGTAGCATGTACTTTTTCATGCTCTAAAGTGTGCTTCCTAATGATAAATTCCAGACTTGTGTTAATTTCACTAAGTCTGAAACCTGTTATCATTTGCTCTTTTGTCATGCTTGTTTGAACCTGGTAATGAGTGAATTAGCCGTAGCTCAATGTTCATCTTTTGTCAAGCCTCTTGAGTGGGTCCCTGCCATGTATTTTTTTGCCATGTTTGAGTGCTATAGCATATTTAACTTGTTGCATTTAGATGGCTACTTGCTGTTTATCACAGACCGGTGCCATATTTGTTTTGCTTGCCATTTCCAAACCGTGCATCCGATTCCGGTGATCTTTATATCGATTTCAACCGAAATCACCTCACCTTTCTGGTGGCACTCTTGGACTTCCAAGTTGAGTCCAGGTTCAATCATTCCTTTGCAAATCATGCATATGCATCGCATACCGCATCCCGCATATCATACCATGTTTATGTGTTGGTTGTTTACTATGTTGTGTGCTTCTTTCCGGTGTTTGCTTCTTCGGGTTGGTTCCGATAACGTCGCATTTGTGAGGACCCGTTCGACTACGTCCGTTTGTATTCTTCATGGACTCGTTCTTCTTCCTTGCAGGATTTCAGGCAAGATGATCATACCCTCGAAATCACTTCTATCTTTGCTTGCTAGATGCTCGCTCTTTTGCTATGCCTATGCTACGATACCTACCACTTGCTTATCATGCCTCCCAAATTGCCATGTCAAACCTCTAACCCACCTTGTCCTAGCAAACCATTGTTTGTCTAAGTGTTGGTCCAAACTAGAGCCCCTTGCAGCGCCACCTCGGGGAAACTCGAGGGCTGGTTTTAGTTGTACGGATTTCTTATCCGGTGTTGCCCTGAGAACGAGATATGTGCAGCTCCTATCGGGATGTCGGCGCATCGGGTGGTCTTGCTGGACTTGTTTTACCATTGTCGAGGATGTCTTGTAACCGGGATTCCGAGCCTGATCGGGTCTTCCCGCTAGAAGGAATATCCTTAGTTGACCGTGAGAGCTTGTGATGGGCTAAGTTGGGACACCCCTGCAGGGATTTGAACTTTCGAAAGTCGTGCCCGTGGTTATGGGCAGATGGGAATTTGTTAATGTCCGGTTGTAGAAAACCTTAACTTGATCTTAATTAAAATACATCAACCGCGTGTGTAACTGTGACGGTCTCTTCTCGGCGGGGTCCGGGAAGTGAACACGATGTTGGAGTTATGCTTGATGTAGGTTGTTCTAGGATCACTTCTTGATCATAGTTGTTCGACCGTGCTTTTGCCTTCTCTTCTCGCTCTCATTTTCGTATGTTAGCCACCATATATGCTAGTCGCTTGCTGTAGCTCCACCTCATACCTTTTACCTTTCCTATAAGCTTAAATAGTCTTGATCACGAGGGTGTGAGATTGCTGAGTCTCCGTGACTCACAGATACTTCCAAAACCAGTTTGCAGGTGCCGATGTTACCGAGCAGGTGACGCAGACAAGCTCAAGGAGGAGCTGGATGAAGATCTTGTCCTTTGTGTTGTTTCGTTCTAGTTGATCAGTAGTGGAGCCCAGTCAGGATGGTCGGGGATCTGTGTAGCATTTGGGGTAGTCTTCTTTTATTTTGGTTCCGTAATCGGACCTTGAGTGTATTTGGATGATGTAATGCTTTATTCATGTAATTGTGTGAAGTGGCGAGTGTAAGCCAACTATGTATCTTTTCCCTTATTGTACTATATGGGTTGTTTGCGAAGATTACCTCACTTGCGACATTGCTTTCAATGCGGTTATGCCTCTAAGTCATGCTTCGACACGTGGGAGATATAGCCGCATCGAGGGCGTTACAATTTGGTATCAGAGCCTTCCCCCTTTAGGAGCCCCCTGCTTGATCAAATCGCTGGTGTTATTGAGTCTAGAAATGTTTTGAGTCATTTAGGATTATATATATCGGAGAGTTAGAAATTCTTTTTACTCCTCAGTCCCTTCATCGCTCTGGTGAGGCATCCTGGCGTAGAGTTTTGACTCTTCTCTTCTCAAATTTCACTAAAAAAATTTAGGATCACGCGGATATCTTGGAATCGTTCTGATGGTTTTGTGACGAGAACATTGTTCTTGGTGCCTCCTGGCATTTAGGGGTTGTGGCAGTGTCCCGGGGAGTTGAGCTCTGAGGTGTTGTCGTCACAATTTTATCGTTGTAGTTCTGGAATACCTGAGTTTAGTTTCGTCGACATCAAAAATCTCTTTTATGCAGTTGTTGGTGAGATAACCTCGATGCCACCCAGTACTGGGGCGGGAGTTCGGGAGTATTGCCATAACTCATATAACAGATGCTTTTCGAAGGTTGAGATAAACGATTTCTGAAGGTTTCTTGGTTATGTGTTGAAGGATGGATACAGCTGGATGTAGGATTTGTTAGTTTGGGTGAGATATTATGATTCCCATGTATCCCCAACACCTGATTGCATAACCGGAAAGTTTCGGGAGTTTATAAGTGGGAATTCAAGTAGCTCTTAGGATTTCTTTCCGACAGATGTATGATTTGAAATTGGGGTTAGACGTCTAGTGGTCCGCCTATTCACGGTTGGTTTTACAGTGGTCTTGTTGTGTCTTAAAGAGTCCTTGGCTATGCCGACTCGGGGACGCTTCGTATGTCATGTGCACTGCCTTGTACATGATGGTGTTGTACGATCGAGCCCGTATAGGCCCCACCACGAAAACTTCGGACGAAATCTCTATCATATGTTTGTTCCAGCTTATTCTGCAAGCCAATCCTTTGTTTTTGTTTTGAGTTGTGGTATTCGAGTTGCTTCGAAGTCAAATGTTGATTCCATACCTTCCCCAAGCGGTGTTCTCATATTCCTACGTGAATACTAATCCCTCATGATAATCAAGATTGTCATGTCAATCCTTTTCAACAGGTGTGTCTCTCTTCAAGTGGATCCGATCATTTCAATATCAGCAAGATCAGTTATCAGTTCTTCTCAACGGTGTTTGTTCCATTCATCCCAAGCTGCCTTTGCTTTTCCCGCCCTCCCACCCTTTTTCTTCAAGGAATCCGATGTATTAATCAAGTATCTTTTTTATTCTTGTGAAGTCTCTCCATCCTTTTCCGTCAATATTCTTATCCGGTGATTCTCATGAAGATTCTAACGGAGCTTCTAGTTCGTCATTCCTCATTCCTTTTCTTCTCCGGTGGAACCAATTCAAGCTTTGTTGATCATATTCTTTCCTCATTTCAAATACCACCTCTTACCGGTGCACCTCTTAATCATTCACCTCCCGCTTTACATTTGTTCCAGAGTGCCGAAGATAGCTCAGAAGATTCGTGTTTCCACTCTGCAATCGTTCAAGGTCTTTCGAGGATGTTATCTCATTCTAGCCATTTAATTCAACCGGCGCAATCTATCTTTTAAATCTTTTCTATGGTGTATCTTTTGAGTGGGCCCTAACTCACAGGTCCTTTTCCAGGATCTTACCTGACTCTTCTTATTTTTCCTGGAGCTTCTCAAATTCTTTTCAAAGTTTGACGTAAGAATGAATTATCATCAGTCTTATATTTTTCTCCAAGATCTGTCGAATTCTTTTCATCGTTGGCTCAACTTTTCCATTCTTCATTCCGGTGTGCCTCAATAATTCACGGTGGTGTCTCTCATCGTCTTTCACAACACTTGAAGACCGAAGAAGATTTTTCTCTCAATCTTGCTCCACTCTCCTCAAGATTCGTGGTTCAAGCTTGTTGCCATCCTCTCATAATTGTTTTCGATTGTCAGAATTCTTTTCACCCATCCAGAGCAATTCAGGAGTCGTTTCAGCTTGATTCTCCGAAGGCCATCATTTCGGGATTATTCATTCTCAGTTTTCAGATATCATTCTCTAATTTTACCGGTGCTTCGTTCAAGTGATCTCTAATCGGCTCGTGATCTCTTCGTTCTCATATATCTAAATCCTCTCAAGCATCTTCGTTCATTTTATAATTCTTCCCGGTGTTTCTTTATTTTCTCTTCATTCAGTCTCAATTCTTACGGTGGTTTGATCAAGATTCTTCTTCCTTCGTTATCATATCAATTCATTCGTTCTTCCCAATCCTACGGGTAACTTGTTGAAGATGTTCTCAAGTTATGCTATATCTATCTTAATCCTTTCTACAAGAATAAGTAGTGTGCCAAATCCATTGTTTATCATCAATTTAATTGATGAAGGACAAGCATAATGTAATTCTTATTCTTGTTTCATCCTAATGATTAATTCTTTATTCCGGAGGCCCTTCAAATTCTCGGTTTCATTTGTTTCATCTTCTCTTTTTCCCGGAGTTCCAACCTCTTTCAATTATATTATCACGGAGATCTCTATCTAAATCATTCCAAGGCTTCAATCTTATTCTTTTCATCATTCAATTATTTTGGATCATTCTTTTATTATCGGAGTTCTTCATGAAGGTTCTACATGATGGATTCATCAAGGATTTAATTCCTTCTCGAAGTGTTCATCAACATTCTTTGCTAAGAAGCTCAAGTTTTCTTCATCTTGCTATCCGGAGTGCAATTCTTTCTTCCGTATCATTGGAGGTGGTATTATGTCATTCTTGATAATTTGAGTTCATGTTTCATGATTCACATGTTGTTAAGAATGAGGTATTTTAAATCCATCAATCTCTTCATTGGAATTATCTTGGGTTATATTTCACCTAAAACTTTCCCTAAGGATTGTTGGTAATTATGGTGCTTATAAATGATCCAATTTCTTCATTTATCCTCCCGGGGAAATAAGTTTCTCGTCTCCTTGTTGATATCAATCCAATCTATTATTTTTCGTCAGTGGCAGAATTTCACCTCATAATTTGAGATGTATTCCATAAGACCATATTAAGCTTATTATTTTTCGTTGTTGGTGTTCCAACAACTCCGTTCGACCCTTCTCCTAAGGATGCCTTCTCAAACTCTTTTGTGATAGAAGTTGGCATTTTCTTCTCCATTCTTTTATTTCAATTATCTATATTCTATTCTTTCGTTCCGGAGGCCTTGTGATGTTGCTCTTTTCAATCATCATCTCGAATTGTGAAGATCATGTTCTTTTCGTGCTTATCCATTTAACTGGAGTGTGTGCCCGCTGCTCAAGTTCTTTCTTTTATCCAGTCTTGCATCCCTTCTCAACCGGAGCGCTGTTCAAATTTGGTCTTCCTTGTTCCTCTTTCTTAACGGAGTGCTTTCAACTTTGTTCTTCTCCATGGCTTTCTTTCTTTCATTTTGCTCAACCTTTTCAAGGTTCTTTGGTTTCACTCGTTTGTCAAAGAAGCAACTTAGTTTTACCTTTTCTCTCTCTCTCTTTCGTTTTTCCCTCCGGTGCCATTCTAGATCTTGGGACGAGATCCTCTCGTAGTGGTGGAGTGTTGTAACGCCCCGAGACCGATGTGCCAGGTGTCCTCCAGTTATTCGTTGTTGTTGCCTTGTCATTGCTTGCGTGTCATGCATTGCATATCATGTCATCATGTGCATTTCATTTGCATACATGTTCGTCTAATGCATCCGAGCATTTTCCCCATTGTCCGTTTTGCAATCCGGCGCTTCTATGTCACCCAGTGCCCCTTTCTACCTCTTTTCGTGTGCGGGTGTTAAACGTTTTCGGATTGGACCGAGACTTGTCATGCGGCCTTGGTTTACTACTGATAGACCGCCGGTCAAGTTTCGTGCCATTTGGACTTCGTTTGATACTCCAACGTTTAACCGAGGGACCGAAAAGGCCTCATGTGTGTTGCAGCCCAACACCCCTCCAAAGTGGCCCAAAACCCGCCTAAGACCTCTCCATCATCTAAAGCGTTCGATCACGATCGCGTGGCCGAAAACCGCACCTCATTTGGACTCTCCTAGCTCCCTCTACCTATAAATATGTGATCCCCTCCGAAATATTCGCGGTACAAACCCTAGATCAAACTCCCTCATCGTCGCCGGACATTTCTTCCCGCGCCGGACATGTCCGCTCGCCGCCGGCCACCTCACCGCAGCCAATCCCTTTGTGCCACGTCATCGCGTCGCCGGCCTCGTCCAATCGCCGAGCGCCACCTCAGCCCGTGCGCCGCCCCTCCACCGCGCATGGCCCACCGGCCCATCTCCGGGCCGAGCACCCGCGGCTCCCCGCCGCTGACCGCTGCCCGGCGCCGTCACCGCCATCGCCGACAGCCGCCTTCGCTCGCCGGAGCGCGCCCCGTCGCCCGAACGCCTCCCCGCCGCTGTCCTGGAGTGCTCCGGCCTCGATCTAAGCCCGAGGAGGAGGCCGCCGCCTCCTGCTTCTAGATTCGGCGCCGCCCGCTGTGGCTCCGGCCATCCCCGCTGCCGGAGTCTCCCAGCGCCGCCACCGCCATGGATCGGGAGGAGCCCGATCCAGCCGACCTCCTCCCCGATCGGCTCCGTTGACCGGCCTCGCGGAGGCCCAGCAGCACCGGCCCAGATCGCCTGGCTCGGCCTGCCTCTCCGTCCTTTTGGGCCGAGCCCATGGTGAGCTACGCCGCTATATCCTGCATGTGCGTCGTTTTACTATTTGGCGCTCGCTAAAATTCGTCTAAGTCCTGAAAATTTTCAGATTCATATGCCTCTTTTCATCATGTCATAACTCATCACCCGTTGCTCCGATTCGCGCGTGTAGCATATCAAAATGTTCGCCTCGACGAGTACACCATTTCATCTCATTGCATCATTTTCATTTCAGCTCATCTTGATGCCCGAAATGCTGTTGGAAGAGGGCTATGTGAGAAATTTGTCCGATCTGTTTTAGCAAATGGCATTTTGTCATTTTTGCCATGTTTAATGTGTGCATGATATGATCCTGATCTCTACATGTGTTTTGTTATATGCCATGCCATATTTACGGGGGTGTATGCCATGTATTTTTGTGACATTTGTGGTGACTAGCACAAGCATGCAAAGTAGCGTCATCGGTAATGCTAATTTCAGGGACTTAGAATTTCACTAAGTCCTTGTTCTGTTTTTGTCGTTATGCCATATGTTCATGTTGTTTCCTAGTGATCCATGCCTCTTTTGAGGATGATCAGTAAGGATGTTTTGTTAACATTGTAGTGCTCTATCCATCCATGTCTTTGTTTGCATTTATGGAGCACCCTAGCTTGAGTCAATCGAGCTCTACTTTTGCTATAAAATGTTCCTGGCAGATTGTTAACATGTTTAGCGATTTTGCCGGGCTTGTTGTTATTGATCTGTGCATGCTATGTTGTTGTTCTTGCCATGTATAACTTCTATGCTATGTATTCTTGATGGGTGTATGCTTAGTTTGTCATGCCATGCCTGATGTTGAGTGCATCGAGCTCGTAAACATGCCTACTCGTGAACTGATTTGCATGCTCCAGTTTTTCACTAAGTCTGAAATCTGTTTATGTTTTTGCCATGTTCACATGCTTGCAATTGTATTTTCTGATCCCTTTTGGCTCAAGGTCACTAAGGGACTTTTGTTAAGTGCTTTGAGTAGCTTCATGCCATGCCTTGCTTTGCCATGTTAAGTTCCTGTAGCATGTACTTTTTCATGCTTTAAAGTGTGCTTCCTGATGATAAATTCCAGACTTGTGTTAATTTCACTAAGTCTGAAACCTGTTATCATTTGCTCTTTTGCCATGCTTGTTTGAACCTGGTAATGAGTGAATTAGCCGTACCTCAGTGTTCATCTTTTGTCAAGCCTCTTGAGTGGATCCCTGCCATGTATTCTGTTGCCATGTTTGAGTGCTGTAGCATATTTAACTTGTTGCATTTAGATGGCTACTTGTTGTTTATCGCAGACCGGTGCCATATTTGTTTTGCTTGCCATTTCCAAACTGTGCATCCGATTCGGGTGATCTTTATATCGATTTCAACCGAAATCACCTCACCTTTCCGGTGGCACTCTTGGATTTCCAAGTTGAGGCTAGGTTCAATCATTCCTTTGCAAATCATGCATATGCATCGCATACCGCATCCCGCATATCATACCATGTTCATGTGTTGGTTGTTTACTATGTTGTGTGCTTCTTTCCGGTGTTTGCTTATTCGGGTTGGTTCCGATAACGTCGCGTTTGTGAGGACCCATTCGACTACGTCCGTTTGTCTTCTTCATGGACTCGTTCTTCTTCCTTGCGGGATTTCAGGCAAGATGATCATACCCTCGAAATCACTTCTATCTTTGCTTGCTAGATGCTCGCTCTTTTGCTATGACTATGCTACGATACCTACCACTTGCTTATCATGCCTCCCAAATTGCCATGTCAAACCTCTAACCCACCTTGTCCTAGCAAACCATTGTTTGGCTATGTTACTGCTTTGCTCAGCCCCTCTTATAGCGTTGTTAGTTGCAGGTGAAGATTGGAGCTTGTTCCATGTTGGAACATGGATATTTTGTTGGGATATTACAATATCTCTTATTTAATTAATGCATCTATATACTTGGTAAAGGGTGGAAGGCTCGGCCTTATGCCTGGTGTTTTGTTCCACTCTTTCCGCCCTAGTTTCCGTCATACCGGTGTTACGTTCCCGGATTTTGCATTCCTTACGCGGTTGGGTTATAATGGGAACCCCTTGACAGTTCGCCTTGAATAAAACTCCTCCAGCAAGGCCCAACCTTGGTTTTACCATTCGCCACCTAGCCTTTTTCCCTTGGGAGTCGCGCATCCCGAGGGTCATCTTTATTTTAACCCCCGGGGCCAGTGCTTGTCTAAGTGTTGGTCCAAACTAGAGCCCCTTGCAGCGCCACCTCGGGGAAACTCGAGGGCTGGTTTTAGTTGTACGGATTGCTTATCCGGTGTTGCCCTGAGAACGAGATATGTGCAGCTCCTATCTGGATGTCGACGCATCGGGTGGTCTTGCTGGACTTGTTTTACCATTGTCGAGGATGTCTTGTAACCGGGATTCTGAGCCTGATCGGGTCTTCCCGCTAGAAGGAATATCCTTCGTTGACCGTGAGAGCTTGTGATGGGCTAAGTTGGGACACCCCTGCAGGGATTTGAACTTTCGAAAGTCGTGCCCGTGGTTATGGGCAGATGGGAATTTGTTAATGTCCGGTTGTAGAAAACCTTAACTTGATCTTAATTAAAATACATCAACCGCGTATGTAACCATGATGGTCTCTTCTCGGCGGGGTCCGGGAAGTGAACACGGTGTTGGAGTTATGCTTGACGTAGGTTGTTCTAGGATCACTTCTTGATCATAGTTGTTCGATCGTGCTTTTGCCTTCTATTCTCGCTCTCATTTGCGTATGTTAGCCACCATATATGCTAGTCGCTTGCTGTAGCTCCACCTCATACCTTTTACCTTTCCTATAAGCTTAAATAGTCTTTATCGCGAGGGTGTGAGATTGCTGAGTCCCCGTGACTCACAGATACTTCCAAAACCAGTTTCCAGGTGCCAATGTTACCGAGCAGGTGACGCAAACAAGCTCAAGGAGGAGCTCGATGAAGATCTTGTCCTTTGTGTTGTTTCGTTCTAGTTGATCAGTAGTGGATCCCAGTCAGGACGATCGGGGATCTGTGTAGCATTTGGGGTAGTCTTCTTTTATTTTGGTTCCGTAATCGGACCTTGAGTGTATTTGGATGATGTAATGCTTTATTCATGTAATTGTGTGAAGTGGCGAGTGTAAGCCAACTATGTATCTTTTCCCTTATTGTACTATATGGGTTGTTTGCGAAGATTACCTCACTTGCGACATTGCTTTCAATGTGGTTATGCCTCTAAGTCGTGCTTCGACACGTGGGAGATATTGCCGCATCGAGGGCGTTACAATTTGGTATCAGAGCCTTCCCCCTTTAGGAGCCCCCTGCTTGATCGAATCGCTGGCGTTATTGAGTCACTCGTATTAGTAGGCTTGAAGTATTATTATTTTTATGTCAAATGATAGACTATTTCTGTGAATCACTCGTATCTTAATATTCATGCCATGATTAGATATGTGATCAAGATTATGCTAGGTAGCATTCCACATCAAAAATTATCTTTTTTATCATTTACCTACTCGAGGACGAGCAGGAATTAAGCTTGGGGATGCTGATACATCTCCGTCGTATCTATAATTTTTGATTGTTCCATGCCAATATTCTACAACTTTCATATACTTTTGGCAACTTTTTATACTATTTTTGGGACTAACATATTGATCCAGTGCCCAGTGCCAGTTCATGTTTGTTGCATGTTTTTTTGTTTCACAGAATATCCATATCAAACGGAGTCCAAACGGGATAAAAACTGACGGAGATTTTTTTGGAATATATATGATTTTTGGGAAGAAAAATCCACACGAGACGGTGCCCGAGGGAGGCACGAGGCAGGGGGCGCGCCCCTGACCCTCGTGGCCACCCCGTAAGGCAGTTGGTGCCCTTCTTTCGCCGCAAGAAAACTAATATCCGGATAGAAATCGTGTTAAAATTTCAGCCCAATCGGAGTTACGGATCTCCGGGAATATAAGAAACGGTGAAAGGGCAGAATCTGGGAACGCAGAAATAGAGAGAGACAAAGAGACAGATCCAATCTCGGAGGGGCTCTCGCCCCTCCCACGCCATGGAGACCAAGGACCAGAGGGGAAACCCTTCTCCCTTCTAGGGAGGAGGTTAAGGAAGAAGAAGAAGGAGGGGGGCTCTCTCCCCCTCGCTTCCCGTGGCACCGGAGTGCCACCGGGGGCCATCATCATCACCGCAATCTTCACCAACAACATCACCGCCATCATCACCAACTCTTCCCCCCTCTATGCAGCAGTGTAACCTCTCTCTTACCCGCTGTAATCTCTACTTAAACATGGTGATCAACGCTATATATTATTTCCCAATGATGTGTGGCTATCCTATGATGTTTGAGTAGATCTGTTTTGTCCTATGGGTTATTTGATGATCGTGATTGGTTTGAGTTGCATGTTTTATTATTGGTGTTGTCCTATGGTGCTCTCCGTGTCGCGCAAGCGTGAGGGATTCCTGTTGTAGGGTTTGCAATATGTTTATGATTTGCTTATGGTGGGTGGCGTGAGTGACAGAAGCACAGACCCGAGTAAGTAGGTTGTTTGCGTATGGGATAAACAGGACTTGATACTTTAATACTATGGTTGGGTTTTACCTTAATGATCTTTAATAGTTGCGGATACTTGCTAGAGTTCCAATCATAAGTGCATATGATCCAAGTAGAGAAAGTATGTTAGCTTATGCCTCTCCCTCAAATAAAATTGCATAATGATTATCGGTCTAGTTATCGATTGCCTAGGGACAGATAACTTTCTCGTAATAAAAAGCTCTTTACTAAAACTAACTTAGTGGTGTCTTTATCTAAACAGCCCCTACTTTTTATTTACGTCATCTTTATTATCTTGCAAACCTATCCAACAACACCTACAAAGTACTTCTAGTTTCATACTTTTTCTAGGTAAAGCGAACGTCAAGCGTGCGTAGAGTTGTATCAGTGGTCGATAGAACTTGAGGGAATATTTGTTCTACCTTTAGCTCCTCGTTGGGTTCGACACTCATACTTATCGAAAACTGTTGCGATCCCCTATACTTGTGGGTTATCAACGAGCCTACGAACTATGAGGAAGCGATGATGAGCCCAGATTCCGCAAAATGGCTTGAGGCCATGAAATCTGAGATGGGATCCATCTATGAGAACAAAGTGTGGACTTTGGTTGACTTGCCCGATGATCGGCAGGCCATATCGAATAAATGGGTCTTTAAGAAGAAGACTGACGCTGACGGTAATGTTACTGTCTACAAAGCTCGACTTGTTGCAAAAGGTTTTTGACAAGTTCAAGGAGTTGACTATGATGAGACCTTCTCACCCGTAGCGATGCTTAAGTTCATCTGAATCATGTTAGCAATTGACGCGTTTTATGATCATGAAATTTGGAAAATGGATGCCAAAACTGCATTCCTTAATGGATATCTTAAAGAAGAGTTGTATATGATGTAACCAGAAGGTTTTGTCGATCCAAAAGGTGCTAACAAAGTGTGCAAGCTCCAGCGATCCATTTATGGACTGGTGCAAGCCTCTCGGAGTTGGAATATACGCTTTGATAGTGTGATCAAAGCATATGGTTTTATACAAACTTTTGGAGAAGCTTGTATTTACAAGAAAGTGAGTGGGATCTCTGTAGCATTTATGATATTATATGTAGATGAGAGTTGATCGGAAATGATACTAAATTTCTAAATATGATAAAAGGATACTTGAATAAGAATTTTTCAATGAAAGACCTCGGTGAAGCTGCTTATATATTAGGCATCAAGATCTATAGAGATAGATCAAGACGCTTAATTGGACTTTCACAAAGCACATACCTTGATAAAGTTTTGAAGAAGTTCAAAATGGATCAGGCAAAGAAAGGGTTCTTGGCTGTGTTATAAGGTTTGAAGTTGAGTCAGACTCAATGCCCGACCACTGCAGAAGATAGAGAGAAAATGAAAGTCATTCCTTATGCTTCAGCCATAGGTTCTATCATGTATGGAATGTTGTGTACTAGACCTGATGTGTGCCTTGCTATAAGTTTAGCAGGGAGGCACCAAAGTAATCCGGGAGTGGATCACTGGACAGCGGTCAAGAACATCCTGAAATACCTGAAAAGGACTAAGGATATGTTTCTCGTATATGGAGGTGACAAAGAGCTCGTCGTAAACGGTTACGTCAATGCAAGCTTTGACACTGATCCGGATGACTCTAAGTCACAAACCGGATACGTGTTTTTATTAAATGGTGGAGCTGTCAGTTGGTGCAGTTCCAAGCAAAGCGTTGTGGCGGGATCTATGTGTGAAGCGGAGTACATAGCTACTTCGGAAGCAACAAATGAAGGAGTCTGGATGAAGGAGTTCATATCCGATCTAGGTGTCATACCTAGTGCATCGGGTCCAATGAAAATCTTTTGTGACAACACTGGTGCAATTGCCTTGGCAAAGGAATCCATATTTCAGAAAAGAACCAAGCACATCAAGAGAAGCTTCAATTCCATCCGCGATCAAGTCAAGGAGGGAGGCATAGAGATTTGTAAGATACATACGGATCTGAATGTTGCAGAGCCGTTGACTAAGCCTCTCTCATGAGCAAAACATGATCAGCACCAAGACTCCATGGGTGTTAGGATCATTACAATGTAATCTAGATTGTTGACTCTAGTGCAAGTGGGAGACTGAAGGAAATATGTCCTAGAGGCAATAATAAAGTTGTTATTTATATTTCCTTATATCATGATAAATGTTATTATTCATGCTAGAATTGTATTAACCGGAAACTTAGTACATGTGTGAATACATAGACAAACAGAGTGTCACTAATATGCCTCTACTTGACTAGCTCGTTGAATTAATAATGGTTATGTTTACTAACCATGGACATGAGTTGTCATTTGATTAACGAGATCACATCATTAGAGAATGATGTGATTGACTTGACCCATCCATTAGCTTAGCACAATGACCGTTTAGTTTGTTGCTATTGCTTTCTCCATAACTTATACATGTTCCTATGACTATGAGATCATGCAACTCCCGAATACCGGAGGAACACTTAGTGTGCTATCAAACGTCACAACGTAAATGGCTGACTATAAAGATGCTCTAAAGGTGTCTCTGATGGTGTTTGTTGAGTTGGCATAGATCGAGATTAGGATTGGTCACTCCGAGTATCGGAGAGGTATCTCTGGGCCCTCTCGGTAATGCACATCACTATAAGCCTTGCAAGCAATGTGACTAATGAGTTAGTTACGGGATGATGCATTATGGAACGAGTAAAGAGACTTGCCGGTAAAGAGATTGAACTAGGTATTGAGATATCGACGATCGAATCTCGGGCAAGTAACATACCGATGACAAAGGGAACAACATATATCGTTATGCGGTTTGACCGATAAAGATCTTCGTAGAATATGTAGGAGCCAATATGAACATCCAGGTTACGCTATTGGTTATTGACCGGACACGTGTCTCGGTCATGTCTACTGCTACCCCTTGAGCACTGCTTTGGTTTTCCCTTGAAGAGGAAAGGGTGATGCAGTAGAGCAGCGTAAGTATTTCCCTCAGTTTTTGAGAACCAAGGTATCAATCCAGTAGGAGGCCACGCACGAGTCCCTTGCACCTACACAAACAAATAAACTCCTCGCAACCAACGATAAAGGGGTTGTCAATCCCTTCACGGTCACCTACGAGAGTGAGATCTGATAGATATGATAAGATAATATTTTTGGTATTTTATGATAAAGAGAAATAAAGATGCAAGTAAAATAAATGGCAAAGGAAATAACTAAGTATTGGAAGATTAATATGATGGAAAATAGACCCCGGGGCCATAGGTTTCACTAGAGGCTTCTCTCGAGAGCATAAGTATTACGGTGGGTGAACAAATTACTCTTGAGCAATTGACAGAATTGAGCATAGTTATGAGAATATCTAGGTATGATCATGTATATAGGCATCACATCCGAGACAAGTAGACCGACTCCTGCCTGCATCTACTACTATTACTCCACACATCGACCGCTATCCAGCATGCATCTAGAGTATTAAGTTCAAGAGAACAGAGTAACGCTTTAAGCAAGATGACATGATGTAGAGGGATAAACTCATGCAATATTATATAAACCCCATCTTGTTATCCTCCATGGCAACAATACAATACGTGCCTTGTTGCCCCTACTGTCACTGGGAAAGGACACTGCAAGATTGAACCCAAAGCTAAGCACTTCTCCCATTGCAAGAAATATCAATCGAGTAGGCCAAACCAAACTGATAATTCGAAGAGACTTGCAAAGATAACCAATCATACATAAAAGAATTCAGAGAAGATTCAAATATTGTTCATAGATACACTTGATCATAAACCCACAATTCATCGGTCTCAACATACACACCGCAAAAGAAGATTACATCAAATAGATCTCAACAAGAGAGGGGGAGAACATTGTATTGAGATCCAAAAAGAGAGAAGAAGCCATCTAGCTACTAACTATGGACCCGTAGGTCTGAAGTAAACTACTCACACTTCATCGGAGAGGCTATGGTGTTGATGTAGAAGCCCTCCATGATTGATACCCCCTCCGGCGGAGCTCCGTAAAAGGCCCCAAGATGGGATCTCGTGGATACAGAAAGTTACGGCGGTGGAATTAGGGGTTTGGCTCCGTATCTGGTAGTTTGGGGGTACGTAGGTATATATAGGAGGAAGGAGTACGTCGATGGAGCAACGTGGGCCCCACGAGGGTGGAGGGAGCGCCTGGGGGGGTAGGCTTGCCCCCCTACCTCGTGCCTTCCTGGTTGATGTCTTGACGTAGGGTCCAAGTCCTCTGGATCACGTTTGTTCCGAAAATCACGTTCCCGAAGGTTTCATTCCGTTTGGACTCCGTTTGATATTCTTTTTCTGCGAAACTCTGAAATAGGCAAAAAAACAGCAATTCTCGGTTGGGCCTCCAGTTAATAGGTTAGTCCCAAAAATAATATAAAAGTGTAATAAAGCCCAATAATGTTCAAAACAGGATATAATATAGCATGGAACAATCAAAAATTATAGATATGTTGGAGGCGTATCAAGCATCCCCAAGCTTAATTCCTGCTCGTCCTCGAGTAAGTAAATGATAAAAATAGAATTTTTGATGTGGAATGCTACTTGGCATAATTTCAATGTAATTCTCTTTATTGTGGTATGAATATTCAGATCCGAAAGATTCAAGACAAAATTTCAATATTGACATAGAAATAATAATACTTCGAGCATACTAACTAAGCAATTATGTCTCTTCGAAATAACATGGCCAAAGAAAGTTATCCCTAAAAAATCATATAGTCTGGCTATGCTCCATCTTCACCACACAAAGTATTCAAATCATGCACAACCCCGATGACAGGCCAAGCAATTGTTTCATACTTTTGGTGTTCTCAAACTTTTTCAATCTTCACGCAATACATGAGCGTGAGCCATGGACATAGCACTATAGGTGAAATAGAATGGTGGTTGTGGAGAAGACAAAAAGGGAGAAGATAGTCTCACATCAACTAGGCGTATCAACGGGCTATGGAGATGGCCATCAATAGATATCAATGTGAGTGAGTAGGGATTGCCATGAAACGGATGCACTAGAGCTATAAGTATATGAAAGCTCAACAAAAGAAACTAAGTGGGTGTGCATCCAACTTGCTTGCTCACGAAGACCTAGGGCATTTGAGGAAGCCCATCGTTGGAATATACAAGCCGAGTTCTATAATGAAAAATTCCCACTAGTATATGAAAGTGATAACATAGGAGACTCTCTATCATGAAGATCATGGTGCTACTTTGGAGCACAAGTGTGGAAAAAGGATAGTAGTATTGCCCCTTTTTATTTATTTATTCTTTTTTGGGCCTTTTTTTTATTTGGCCTTTCTCTTTTTTTGGGACAATACTCTATGAATGATGATCATCACACTTCTATTTATTTACAACTCAATGATTACAACTCGATACTAGAACAAAGTATGACTCTATATGAATGCCTCCGGCAGTATACTAGCATAGCAATGATGCATGAGTGACTTATATGAAAGAATTATGAACGGTGGCTTTGCCACAACTAAAATGTCAACTACATGATCATGCGAAGCAATATGACAATGATGGAGCGTGTCATAGCAAATGGAACGGTGGAAAGTTGCATGGCAATATATCTCGGAATGGCTATGGAAATGCCATGACAGGTAGGTATGGTGGCTGTTTTGAGGGAGGTATACGGTGGGTGTATGATACCGGCGAAAGGTGCGTGGTATTAGAGAGGCTATCAATGGTGGAAGGGTGAGAGTGCGTATAACCCATGGACTCAACATTAGTCATAAAGAACTACATACTTATTGCAAAAATCTATTAGTTATCGAAGCAAAGTACTATGCGCATGCTCCTAGGGGGATAGATTGGTAGGAAAACACTACTAGGGAAAACCTTATACACAGAATCTTAGCAGCAGCGTGGCATAAAAAGAGGCGCTGCTGCTAATTAGTAGCAGCGCGGTTACGGGAAACGCGTTGCTGGTGCAAATTTAGTAGTAGCGCGTGATGTTTAAACCGTGCTGCTACAAAAATCCACCGACAATACACAACGACCTAAGTTTACCAATAGCGCGGCGTCAGGAAGTGCGTTGCTGCTAATGCCATAGTAGTAGCACTCTTTTTAGTCACGTCGCTACTGCTAATTTTGAAATTGTCCACACGGTTGGCCCGTTTAGCAGTAGCACGTGATAGGAAAGCGCGCTGCTGCTACGCTCTTAGCAGCAGCGCACTTTTGCTCCCGTGCTACTGCTAAGACGTAGCACCCACCACCTTTTTCCACCTCCCCATCTCCTCTCCTCCCTTTCCCCTACCTCCCACATCCTCCCTCTCTCACTCTTCTTCTTCCTCAATACTTCTCCCCCCATTACTCTCCCTCTTCTACCTACCTTTCTCTCTCTTCATTACTCCTAGCTATAACTACACCACCTCCATTAATGCATCTCCTTTCTCTTTTTCCTTCCCCCTCCACTAGTTGAAGTTGTCTCCTCCCAAATTAGGTAGCTAGGTAGATGTAGCATTTAGTTAAGTGACCTATTTGCCCCTAACTAGATCTATCTTTGTCAAGAAGAGATTTGTGCACTTTTGATCTCCCTACAACATCATCTCCACCGTGTGCTCGATCTCGAGATAGAGGTGATTAAAATTTCATGCTTTTGCAAAATGGAAATATGTTTATGTGTGTGTGATATGTTTATGGAAATTTTGTGCGTGGCATGAGTTGATGCCAAATTGTGCTTTTGAGTTGCCTATGTTTTGCCGAAATGTCAATTTATTTCCGTTTCGGCGAATTCCGGGCAAACTCTAGATCTATATATGTCCTATTTCTAAGGAAGGTCATGCCGAATTTTTGTATGACTTTGATGAATGCACGCATTTTATAATCAATTTGTTTATTATTACCGTGCAGAGTTGATGATGGTCAGTGGAACAATGGTGGACAGGTGGTTGTGGTTGGTGGTGCAGGACATGAAGGAAAATAACCTAACAGAGGTTTTATGTCCGTGTCGAAAATGCAAAGGAATAGTTTGGCTTGACCCCCATGATGATGGTCATGTCGAAGTGCACCTGCTCATGACTGGTTTCATGGATGGCTATACTCGATGGATAATTGAAGATGAGGATGACGATGTTGAGGATGCCGACGGGGCAGGCAATGATGACACGGGGCAAGATGAAGAGATGATCGATAATGGCGGCGGGGAAGAGGCCGGACATGGCAGCGGAGAAGGGGCCGGACATGGCGGCGGAGAGAACGACATGGACTCCACGCAGCAGAGTTTGTCGGTACTAAGTTCAATCGTGCAGGACCCTCATGTTCAAGCATTGCTTCGCAAGGAGACGAGTACTGAGAGAGCTGCTTCTAGAGAGGAGGCTAAGCTGGAGCAACTGGTGGTAGACTCGAACACTCCATTGTATGATGGTTGCAATCCTGAGGTGACCCGCTTGAGTTTCACGCTCCAACTCCTGAAGACGAAGGCTAAAAACAAATGGACCGACACTAGCCTCGATGAGCATCTCAAGTACCTAAAGGATGTTCTTCCCGCGGGTAATCTATGTCCTAGTAGTGTTGATGAGGCCAAGAAGATCGTGTGCCCTCTTGATCTGCCACATGTTAGATATCATGCATGCATCAACGATTGCATAATTTATCGGAAGGAGCACGCGGAAAAAACAAGCTGTCCGGTGTGCAATGTTTCTCAATACAAGAAGGCTGGGAAGAAATGTCCCCAGAAAGTGGTATGGTACTTACCGATCACTCCCCGTCTCCAGAGGTATTTTGTAGATCCCAAGGAAGCAAAGCTAATGCACTGGCACGCGGAGAGGAAGAAGCCCGACGATGGAGATGATCCGAAGCTGAGACACGTCAAGGATGGAAGCCAGTGGAGAGTGTTGAACAGCTTCTATCGGTATTTTGGATGTGATGCAAGGAACATCGTGCTCGGCGCGTGTATCGATGGCATGAATCCGTTTGGCAATCAGAACACCAACCATAGCACATGGCCCGTGTTTGTATGGATGTACAACCTCCCCCCTGGTTGTGCATGAAATCGAAGTACATTCACATGAGCATGCTTATTCAAGGGCCGAAACAACCAGGAAATAATATTAATTTGTATCTGGGGCTACTTCAAGAGGAGTTAGACACGTTATGGAAAACACCGGCCAAGACATGGGACGCCAGCAAAGGCGAGTATTTCAACATGAGAGCCGCGTTGATCACGACAGTGCAGGACTATCTCGGTTACGGATATGTGGTAGGCCAGGTGTGCCATGGATATTGCGGATGCACGCGGTGCATGGATGATACGACGTCTCAGCAGCTAACGTCAAGGAAAGATGGCAGGTCTGGGAAAATCGTGTACATGGGGCATCGAAGATGGCTCGAACAGGACGACCCGTGGAGAAACCGTGGAGATCTATTCAATGGTCACGCTGAGCATCGAGGACCTCCACGGAAGCAGAGCGGTGCCGAAATCAATGAGCTGTTGAAAAACTGGAAGGAGTGCCCCGCATCGGGAAAGACGATGAGAAAGGCGCCGGAGCCGCTGCTGAAGGTATGGAAGACGAGGTCTGTGTTCTGGGACTTGGAGTACTGGCACAAACTCGATACACCTCATTGCCTTGATCAAATGCATATCTGTGAGAATGTCCTTGAGAGCTTGCTCGCAACACTGATGAACATGCCAGATAAGACCAAGGATGGGCCGAAGGCAAGAAAAGACTTGCAGGATTTGAAAATCAGGGAAGATCTGCACATGCCGCCCCGTAAAATGTCAGACGAGACAGAGACGGA
This sequence comes from Triticum aestivum, assembly GCF_018294505.1. Classification (NCBI taxonomy): domain Eukaryota; kingdom Viridiplantae; phylum Streptophyta; class Magnoliopsida; order Poales; family Poaceae; genus Triticum; species Triticum aestivum. Next base: position 513,407,749 of record NC_057812.1, on the reverse strand, counting down.
GACAGAGACACGGGAGAAGAAGGGCAAGAAAATAAAGAAAGAGGATTATTGCCCCCCTTCTTTCTTCACCTTAAGTCGGGCTGAGATCCATCAATTCTTTAAGTGCCTTACCGGAGTCAAAGTTAGTTCCGGTTACTGTCGCAAGATAAGCAGATATCTAGACATGGACAAGAAAAGGTTCAGCGGGATGAAGTCCCATGACTGTCATGTGATGATGACGAGATACTACCTGTTGCCCTTAGAGGGATAATGGAGAAGCACGTCCGTGACACACTTATTGGTCTCTGCAACTTTTTCGACGTCATCTCTTGAAAGTCGATCAGTGTGAAGCAGCTCCGAAGGCTACAGGAAGAGATCGTTGTGATACTGAATGAGCTTGAGATGTACTTCCCGCCCGCGTTCTTTGACGCCATGGTGCATCTGTGTGTCCATATTGTGGATGACATAATAGACCTGGGGCCGTCATTCCTGCACAACATGATGCCGTTTGAGAGGATGAATGGGATCATCAAAGGATTCGTTCGTAACATGTCCCGTCCGGATGGAAGCATCGTCCAGGGCTATTTGACACAAGAGTGCATCTCTTTCTGTGAGAATTTTCTATATGGCGCAGACCAGCCGCCTGGTGTTAGTGTTGGTTTGCCCGTTAACAAGCACGATGGGAGGCTCGAAGGAGAAGGTCACTGCAACGGTCGCAGGGAATTGCACATGGCATACTCAGATCGATGCAGCGACTTTGACAGAGCAAACTTGGTAGTGCTACAACATCTAGATGAGGTAGATCCTTTTGTGGCACTACACAAAGAAATTATCGCAAAGAAGTATCGTGACCGGGGGGTATGCAAGACAGACGCCGAAGTTACTAGAGAGCACAACTCCACTTTCCTGCATTGGTTCAAGGAGCATATTATTGCTAATCCCCCGGAGGAGGGCTCTAAGGATGGATTGCTCATATACGCCTTAGCACATGGCCCCTTGCCCAACCTCGTAACCTATCAGGCATATGATATCAACGGATACACGTTCTACACGGAGGCCAAAGATATGGACAGTGATGATCAGAACTCAGGGGTGACGATGGAATGCATGACCGGCAGCGACAACGGCGCAACTGAACGATTTTATGGAAGGGTCGAGGAGATCTGGGAGCTTGACTACTCTGGACTGCACAACACGATGATGTTCCGTGTCAGATGGGCTAATAATGGCGAAAGAGAAAACCGGATTTTCACTACCATGACTATACCCGACGCCAAGAGCGCTACCGTGAATGCTATCACAAAAAATGAGCCATGGGTACACGCTAAGCACGTGACACAATGCTTCTTCATAACCGACCCATGCAATCCCAGTCGTGTTGTTGTGAGGAGAGGCAAAAGGAACATCATTGGAATGGATGGAGTCGCCAACGAGGAAGACTATGATCAGTACGGCAACCCAATGAGGGAAGATGAAGATGATGATGAAGTATACGTCAACAGAATAATCAATACTACATTACCTAAGAAAAATCGTACTCCATGGAAAAGGCAAAGTCACAATGAGGGGCTCAATTATTCTTCGACGAACAAGAAGGGAAAGAAGTTGACTCAAAAACGAAAACATCAGCGCTGAGGAATCGGTCAAATGATGTAATATATATCACCCAGGGTGCAGAATAAGTTATTCTTCACCCGAGGTAATCTTACGATCATTTCATAGTTAAATTACATTTGGAATTCAAATAGTTACATTTCTATTGATTCACTACGTAAAATTTAACATAAGAAAATTAAAATATAGGTCATAAGATAAGAAAATTTGCAGTTTATGTGTATTTTAGACTATGTTTTTATGTTTGTAATTTTACATAACATAAAATACTCTTTACGGCGATTATATATTTTCTTACGGTCTCTTTTTGCGTCAGAAATAAGACAAAACTTATGAAACATAAAATTACGGTGCATTGATAGTAAAATAGAGGGGGGCGAAGAATAACTATTCCTCACCCAGGGTGACGAATAGCGCGACCCTATATATATATATATATATATATATGTTCCTATTTTGTATACACAGTTAGCCATTATTATGCATGGGTCCAATGATGTAATATATATGTTCCTATTTTGCATACATATTTAACCGTCAAATGATGCAATATATATCGCCTTCCCTTCGTTCACTGCTCTCGGAAAAAAAAGAAAAGTGAGAAAAATAAAGGAAAAGAAAAAGGGAAACTGGTTATAGCAGTAGCGCTTTACTGAAAAAGAGTTAAAGCTAGTCAAGGTAGCAGTAGCGGTTTCTGTATAAAACCGCTATAGCTGCCTTTAATAGTAGTAGCGCGTTTTGTCTAAATGCGCTACTGCTACGTCCACTTAACCCAAAATTCTCACTCTCCCTGCTTCATCCTGCCTCTTTCCCCCCCAAATCCCCACTCTCTTCCCCCCGTCGCACTGCCGCGCCCGACCCGGCCCCGGCGCTCGCCCCTGACCCAGGCGCTCTCCCCCGACCCAGGCGCTCGCCCCCGACCCCGGCACGCTCGCCCCCGACCCGTCGGCCGTCGCCTCCCTCCTCTGCTTCCTCCCCTCCCAACCTCGGCCGTCGTCGGGCCTGCCTCCTCGCCCCTGCACCCTTTGTAACCCCCCCCCTCTCTCTGCTAGCTAGGGTTCTTCGGTTAATTTTCTTAGGTTTTAGTTATGTTAATTAGGTTATCTATTTAGTTATGAATTTAGATAGGTTTCAAAATTATCTGAATTTATATGCAAATTTGAACTGGACATGTGATATGTGGATATGTCATGTTTTGGACATGTCATGTTTTGGTAAATGATCCGAGTGGCCTATGTTACGCCGGAATGTTGATTCATTTCCATTCCGGTGAAGTTCAGGCACTCGATATGTCCATTTTTTAGCAAAGGTCATGCCGAAATTTCCCGTGAAAGTGCTACATAGTTGGCATATCGAGTGCTGGCACATATATTTATTTTTTATGTCATTTCTCATTTATTCGTAATTTTAGAAATAAATGAGGACACTTAATCATAGGAAACATGTCAAACAACGAAGAAACTGGGCCTTCTCACCAAGATGCATACGAGATGGATTATCAGGGTGAACAAGACTACCTCGACTTTTTGACTGCTAAGCAAGGTTTGCAGGTCCGCCTCGATGATGGTACTAATGCCGACATCGACACCGACGGCGCCGGCACCGATGGCGGCGCCGGGACCGGTGGGGAAGGTACCGGCAGGGAAGATACCAGCGGGGAAGGTACCGGCGTTGATGCCGCTACCGAAAAGAGGAAGCATAAGAAGCAGAGGATATGAAAACCTAACAAACTAGGGATTGGACGACTTGTGATCACGAAGATGGCACCTGGCAAGTTTGAGCCGTTAGAGCCGGAAGAACCTCGCAAGTGCTATGGGAACCAAGTAGGATGCATCCTACAGGAATGCACGAGCATCAACGATGATGACTTAAGGAGTAAAGAACATTTGACGCAGTTGCTCCTAACGAAGTTGCACAAGAGATTCAAGTTCCCCGACAGGGATGATAACATAGAACAACCATGGGATGATTCGAAGATGAAAAAGATTAACAATCACGCCATGGGCATGTTCAGCAATGATTTGGCCTCCTAGAAAGGGAGGGTGAAACAAGCTATTGAGGCTGAGGAACCCCTATCCAAGATTCTGGAGGAAAATCCGACACTTACGGAAGAGGAGTTCGAAAAGTTCAAGGACACTTGCGCTACCGAGGACACCAAGGCTAAGGCTGCAAAATTCAAGAGCCTTCAGCAAAGGAACACGGGGAAGCATCGCCTCGGAAGCCGTGGCTACCTCGGTAAAAGGCCCATATGGGATAAGGAGGACGCGGAACGTGAAGCCGCGGGTCTCCCAAACCCCTTCGCGAAGTTCACCAACCCCTTGGAGCGTGACTTCATCAGGGCCTGCTACAAGTGGGACAAGGAGAAAAAGGTTTTTTACGTGGACCAGATCACGAGGAAATTGATTAGACTACTGGAGAAGCAACACCAGCTTGCAACCGAAAGCCCTACTTCTCCGATGAGGCCCAAGTGGGACACCCCTCTCAATCGGGCTTTAAACAAACTTAAGGGACTCCCTTTGGGCCAGCGGCCGCAATATGGTCATGTGCACAGCGCTGGAGACGGCGCCACGTGGAAGGTGTTTTACAACGAGGGCCCGGAGGCCAAGAAGTAGAAAAAGAAGTTTAGTCAGGCAGACATCAACGCAAAGGTGAAGCTTGCGGTCGAGAAAAAAGCAACAGAGGACGCGAAAAAAGCAGCCGAGGACAAATATGAGTTGCTACATCAGGCAGTCAATGCAGTTGTAACTGCCTGCAGAAATGATTTCGCTACTAACTTGGTTCCAGTTATCATCAACTGGACGAAGGAAAATCCATACAAGACGGTACATGATTTCCTGTTGCCCAGTTTCGTCGGGAGCAACTCCATGAACAACAACACCATCGCACCATCACTTGCCCACGCAACCGGGCCTCCTCTCGCAGCCGCTCCCGCTCATAGCAGCCCATCCTCAGTCTCTGGCGCGCTCGATGGGCCTTCGTCTTTGGCTAAGCTTGACGCCATCACGGTAATTACATGTCGCACCAACATATATATATATATATATATATAATATTCCATTTTTGTTGCCTTTCGGATGTTTTACGCCACAGACATATGTGTTTGCAGGTGAAAGAAACCTCGTGCACCATACTCTACTTGATCAAAGGCCAGAAGGTGGACATGAGAAAGGGGATGATAATGGACCCCTTGCAACCCACGTTCCACAACCAGCCGATCCCCGCTGGGCACTTCAGGATTAGCTTGTCCAGTGTGAAATTGGGGCACGAGGATTTGCCTCCTCCAGTACAGCATGTGGGAGCGGACGACGACACCCCACCGCGGATTGGAAGCTGCAAGGGTTGGGTGCTGCTATGGCCGAAGAATCTTATTCGTTTGGAGCCGGCCGAGAGCACACCAATAACCACACATCAACAAACATGTGCGGAGATCACCACCCCGCCTATGCAATTACCAGCTTCTATAGTGCCGGGTGAGAGCGGCGGACGACATGATGAAGGGGGGTGCAATAGTACTGGCTGATGTAATTTGTCCTGTAGAACAGAGAATGGATGATGAGACGGAGGTCGACCCCATGGATTTCCTCAATACAAATGCGTATGACTGTGACATAGAATTGATGAGTAAACCATATGACGAATCGGGCTATTAGCTTGCTAATGAGAATATGGATGATATGCCCAGGCAGGAAGGTCGTAGCAGGGATTGCAAAAAGTCTCTCTTCATGAAATCCTCACAGGACACGCCTGAAGATGCCGCCTCAACACAGGCTCAACTAGCCGGGCGCGAGGGTCGTACAGTACTTAGCCCGGGAACACTGGGGCAGGGGTTAAGGAAGGGTCTAGAAGGTGTGCCCAAGAAAAAGGAGAGAAAGAGATCGGGGAAGATAGCTGCCTCCAAACAAGCCAGAGCACATAGCATCCAGACAATGCATTCTGAAGAGCGTGTACCCATGAAAGGTGCGGTCATGTTCCATCTCACGGGCGAGCCGATGCTACCGCCGAAACCGCTGGAGGCACTATCAGGGGATCTCAGGAGACTGCATGACCATGTGTTGTCGACTGAGAAAAGCCTACTAGCCTCAAAGGATCCAGGATATCTGACATACGCGGCTCATGTGCCTGAGGGGAAGTGCTACGTCGAGACACGGCCCGCAGAGGTGTTCTTCCTGTGGTTTGACCATATCTTTGAGATGTTTCTGACAAGGCGGTTCGATTTTACAATCGTCCGCCTTTTTGCGCTACATATGAGCTCAGTCATGAAGAGTGAAGAAGTCTCGTAAATCTGTGCGGCGGATCTGTACTACATGAACGAGTCTTTCTTGAGTCTCGGCGACTTTGAGCGTGAAACTGCTAGGGAGTACCTCCAAAACTTCATGGTACAGAATAAGGACCAAGAAATTGTCCTCGTGCCTTATCATCCAAAGTAAGTCAGTTCCGGACAACTCTTTCGTACATTTCAATCATTCCTTCTCTCTCATATGGGGAATAATTTGAGGTGTCTTTTCCCCACAGCAACGGGCGCGCCGTCCTTATCGTTCTTTACCCGCAAGTCTCCTACGCCGTGTATTTTGACCCTTCCAGAGACTACGAGAAAAAAGACTACACCCACATAATGAATATTCTAGATTATGCTCTCCAAGGCTTCAGCATTAGAGGTGGCCACATGCAGATCAGGAAACAAAGGAACAAGAAGATGGGTTTCGCGCATAAAACTAACTTCTCCTGCATCCATGTCCCAAAACCAAGCAAGAAGGATGGATTCTACATCGTCCATCTCATGATTCAGTTCAACACGGATCACCAAAAGCTTCGCATGAAAAGCAGAAATGATGATCATATCCACAAGTGGCTAGAATCTCATGGAGAAGCGGATTATAAACTTAGAGATGACTTCTTTCACATCCAAAGCGACATTGCGACGATTATCATGAAAGAAGTCGTCGATGAGAAGGGGATGTTCCACCACGGCCCTATATCGCGAGCTGACGTCCGAACTCGCATAGGCATGCAACGTCTAGACCTCACGTTGTTCAAGAAGCTAGGGTCCATCCTCGATGATATGGAGGGATGGAACTTCTAGTGATTTATGATGCCGATGATGATGATGATATGTGTCAGTTGAACTTGTATACTTTTTGTAGCGATGAAACTTTGTGATGTCCATGGTCCTTGCCGAACTTGCGTAACACTACTTTGTTAGTTTGCGTATGATGACATGCGAGCCTCTAGTTAATTAATTTGCATACTGTATGTTGCATCTAGTTGCTAACCATTTCTTTTTCGGTGTTTCTCTAGTATATTTTGTTGCATATATATGATTGTACATCCTCTTCATGAACATGCATCTCTAACAGGTACCTAGTTTCTTGATGGCGAGATGGAAGTGCTATGTCGTGTACAAAGGGAAGGTTCTGGGGGTGTACAACGAGTGGCATGAGTGTCAGGCGCAAGTGAATGGGTTCTCGGGTGCCAGCCATAAAGGCTTCAAAAGCAGACAAGAAGGAGAAGCTAGTTACTTGAGGTTCACGCTAGCGCGAGAGAGGACTCGTAACCGCCACCTCATGTACTACATAGTTCCGCTCTCACTCATAGTGATAGCTCTTCTCGCATATACCTTTGTTTAGATGGATGACGTTGTAGTTGCAAGTATTCGAGACTTGCATGTATCGCTATTTTCGAGATGATGACAACATACCACTTTGTGTTGGATGATGATTATGATGAGACTATTTGTATATATATGCTATGATTACATTAGTGGTCTCGTAGGCATTTGTATGTGTATCATGATGACATTTGTATGTGCTAAAGATTCTTCTATAAAGCCTGTTCAAATACAAAACAAATATGCCCAAAAAAACTACTAAAATTAGCAGTAGCGAGTGGAGAAAAGTTAGCAGCAGCGCGGTAGTAGCAGTAGCGCGCACAGGAGAAGCGCGCTATAGCTATTAGCAGTAGCGAGCTTCCATTAAGCGCGCTGCTGCTACACTTGTGTAGCAGTAGTGCTGGTGAGCGCGCGCTACTGCTACGTGTTAGCTGTAGCGCCTTATTAGTAGCGCCGGTCCCCACGCTACTGATACACCTAAAACCCGCACTGCTGCTAGCCTTTTCCCTAGTAGTGAAAGACCGTCGCTCGTCCCCGACCGCCACTCATAAGGAGGACAATCAATAAATACATCATGCTCCGACTTCTTAACATAACGGTTCACCATACGTGCATGCTACGGGAATCACAAACTTCAATACAAGCATTTCTCAAATTCACAACTACTCAACTAGCACGACTCTAATATCACCATCTCCATATCTCAAAACAATTATCAAGTTTCAAACTTCCCATAGTATTCAACAGACTCATGAGAAAATTTTATTATCAATCTTGAATGCCTAACATAATTAAAGTAAATTACCATGATGTTTTGTAGGACTGTCAAAATAATCTAAGTGAATCATGAGAGAACAAAAGTTTCTATAAAACAAATCCACCATCGTGCTCTAAAAGATATAAGTGAAGCACTAGAGCAAAAACTATGTAACTCAAAAGATATACGTGAAGCACATAGAGTATTCTAACAATTTCCGAATCATGAGTGTCTCTCTCAAAAAGGTGTGTGCAGCAATGATGATTGTGGAAAACTAACAAATAAAGAATCAAATAATACAAGACGCTTCAAGCAAAACACATATCATGTGGTAAATAAACATATAGCTCCAAGTAAAGTTACCGATAGAAGTAGACGAAAGAGGGGATGCCTTCCGGGGCATACCCAAGCTTTGGCTTTTAGGTGTCCTTAGATTATCTTGGGGTGCCATGGGAATCCCCAAGCTTAGGCTCTTGCCACTCCTTGTTCCATAATCCATCAAATCTTTTACCCAAAACTTGAAAACTTCACAACACAAAACTTAAAGTAGAAAATCTCGTGAGCTCCGTTAGCGAAAGAAAACAAAATACCACTTCAAGGTACTGTAATGAACTCATTCTTTATTTATATTGGTGTTAAACCTACTGTATTCCAACTTCTCTATGGTTTCTAAACTATTTTACTAGCCATAGATTCATCAAAATAAGCAAACAACACACGAAAAACAAAATCTGTCAAAAACAGAACAGTCTGTAGTAATCTGTAGCTAACGCAAGATCTGGAACCCCAAAAATTCTAAAATAAATTTCTGGACGTGAGGAATTTATCTATTAATCATCTTAAAAAATAATTAACTAAATATCACTTTCCAAATAAAAATGGCAGCAGTTCTTGTGAGCGCTAAAGTTTCTGTTTTTTACAGCAAGATTAAAAAGACTTTCCCCAAGTCTTCCCAACGGTTCTACTTGGCACAAACACTAATTAAACACAAAAAACACAACCAAACAGAGGCTAGATAAATTATTTATTACTAAACAGGAGCAAAAGGCAAGGAATAAAAATAAAATTGGGTTACCTCCCAACAAGCGCTATCGTTTAACGCCCCTAGCTAGGCATAAAAGCGAAGATAGATCTAGGTATTGCCATCTTTGGAAGGCAATCCATAAGTGGCTCTCATAATAGATTCGTCAGGTAATTTAATTTTCTTTCTAGGGAAGTGTTTCGTGCCTTTCCTTAACAGAAATTGGAATCTAATATTCCCTTCCTTCATGTCAATAATTCCACCAATCGTTCTAAGGAAAGGTCTACCAAGAATAATAGGACATGAAGGATTGCAATCTATGTCAGGAACAATAAAATCCACGGGCACATAATTACTATTTGCAACAATAAGAACATCATTAATTCTTCCCATAGGTTTCTTAATAGTGGAATCCGCAAGGTGCAAGTTTAAAGAGCAATCATCAAAATCACGGAAACCTAGCAAATCGCACAAAGTCTTTGGAATCGTGGAAACACTAGCACCCAAATCACACAAAGCATAGCATTCATGATCTTTAATCTTAATTTTAATAGTAGGTTCCCACTCATCATAAAGTTTTCTAGGGATAGACACTTCCAACTCAAGTTTTTCTTCATAAGATTGCATCAAAGCATCAACAATATGTTTGGTAAAGGCTTTATTTTGACTATAAGCATAAGGAGAATTTAGCACGGATTGCAACAAGGAAATACAATCTATAAAAGATCAATTATCATAATTAAATTCCTTGAAATCCAAAATAGTGGGTTCATTAATATTTAAAGTTTTGACTTCTTCAATCCCACTTTTAACAAATTTAGCATCAAGATCTAAAGACTCCGAATTTTTGGAACGCCTTCTAGGTAAAGGTGGATCATATTAAGTCCCATCATTATCAAGATTCATATTACAAAACAAATATTTAATAGGGGACACATCAATAACTTTTAGATCTTCATCTTTATTATCATGGAAACTAGAAAAACACGCTTTTATAAAGCAATCTTTCTTAGCACGCATCCTAGCGGTTCTTTCTTTGCACTCATCAATGGAAATTCTCATGGCTTCGAGAGACTCATTGATATCATGCTTAGGAGGAATAGATCTAAGTTCTAAAAAGTCAACATCAAGAGAAATTCTATCAACGTTCCTAGCCAACTCATCAATCTTAAGCAATTTTTCTTCAATCAAAGCATTGACATTCTTTTGCGAGGTAATAAATTCTTTAATATTAGATTCAAAATCAGAGGGTATCTTATTAAAATTTCGATAAGAATTGTTGTAGGATTACCATAATTATTAGAGGAATTACTAGGATACATACTAGGATTAAAGTTTCCTCTATACGCGTTGTTACCAAAATTATTCCTACCAACAAAATTCACATCCAAAGATTCATTATTATTCTCAATTAAAGTAGACCAAGGCATATCATTAGGATCAGAAGAAACACTTTTATTAGCAAATAATTTCATAAGTTCATCCATCTTACCACTCAAAACATTAATTTCTTCTATCGCATGCACTTTCTTATTAGTAGATCTTTCAGTGTGCCATTGAGAATAATTAACCATAATATTATCTAGGAGTTTAGTAGCTTTTCCTAAAGTGATTTCCATAAAAGTGCCTCCCGCGGTCGAATATAAAAGATTTCTAGAAGCAAAATTCAATCCAGCATAAAAAAATTGTATAATCATCCACAAATTCAAACCATGTGTAGGGCAATTATGTATCATTAATTTCACCCTCTCCCAAGCTCGTGCAACATGTTCATGATCAAGTTGATTAAAATTCATAATATCGTTTCTAAGAGAGATGATCTTAGCGGGAGGAAATACTTAGAGATAAAAGCATCTTTGCACTTATTCCACGAATCAATACTATTTTTAGGCAAAGACGAAAACCAAGCTTTAGCACGATCTCTAAGCGAAAAAGGAAATAGCTTCAATTTAACAATATCTTTATCCACATATTTCTTCTTTTGCATATCACACAAATCAACGAAGTTGTTTAGATGGGTAGCGACATCTTCACTAGGAAGGCCGGAAAACGGATCTTTCATGACAGGATTTAGCAAAGCAGCATTAATTTCACAAGATTCAGCATCGGTAAGAGGAGCAATCGGAGTGCTAATAAAATCATTGTTGTTGGTATTGGTAAAGTCACAGAATTTGGTATTATCTTGAGCCATCGTGACAAGCAAGCAATCTGACACACAAGCAAACAAGAAACAAGCAAAAAGAGGCGAATAGAGAAAGAGAGAGAGGATGGAGAGAGAGAGGGCGAAAAAACGGCAAGGGTGAAGTGGGGGAGAGGAAAACGAGAGGCAAATGGCAAATAATGTAATGCAGGATATAAGGGTTTGTGATGGGTACTTGGTATGTTGACTTTTGCGTAGACTCCCCGGCAATGGCGCCAGAAATCCTTCTTGCTACCTCTTGAGCACTGTGTTGGTTTTCCCTTGAAGAGGAAAGGGTGATGCAGTAGAGCAGCGTAAGTATTTCCCTCAGTTTTTGAGAACCCAAGGAATCAATCCAGTAGGAGGCCACGCACGAGTCCCTCGCACCTACAGAAACAAATAAACTCCTCGCAACCAATGTGATAAAGGGGTTATCAATCCCTTCACGGTCACCTACGAGAGTGAGATCTGATAAATATGATAAGATAATATTTTTGGTATTTTTATGATAAAGAGAAATAAAGATGCAAGTAAAATAAATGGCAAAGGAAATAACTAAGTATTGGAAGATTAATATGATGGAAAATAGACCCCGGGCCATAGGTTTCACTAGAGGCTTCTCTCAAGAGCATAAGTATTACGGTGGGTGAACACATTACTGTTGAGCAATTGACAGAATTGAGCATAGTTATGAGAATATCTAGGTATGGTCATGTATATAGGCATCACGTCCGAGACAAGTAGACCGACTCCTGCCTGCATCTACTACTATTACTCCACACATCGACCGCTATCTAGCATGCATATAGAGTATTAAGTTCAAGAGAACAAAGTAACGCTTTAAGCAAGATGACATGATGTAGAGGGATAAACTCATGCAATATGATATAAACCCCATCTTCTTATCCTCCATGGCAAAAATACAATACATGCCTTGCTGCCCCTACTTCCACTGGGAAAGGACACCGCAAGATTGAACCCAAAGCTAAGCACTTCTCCCATTGCAAGAAATATCAATCTAGTAGGCTAAACCAAACTGATAATTCGAAGAGACTTGCAAAGATAACCAATCATACATAAAAGAATTCAAAGAAGATTCAAATATTGTTCATAGATAAACTTGATCATAAACCCACAATTCATCGGTCTCAACAAACACACCGCAAAAGAAGATTACACCGAATAGATCTCCACAAGAGAGGGGGAGAACTTTGTATCGAGATCCAAAAAGAGAGAAGAATCCATCTAGCTAATAACTATGGACCCATCGGTCTGACGTAAATTACTCACACTTCATCGGAGAGGCTATGGTGTTGATGTAGAAGCCCTCCGTGATCGATACCCCCTCCGGCGGAGCTCCGGAAAAGGCCCCAAGATGGGATCTCGTGGATACAGAAAGTTACGGCGATGGAATTAGGGTTTTGGCTTTGTATCTGGAAGTTTGGGGGTACGTAGGTATATATAGGAGGAAGGAGTACGTCGGTGGAGCAACATGGGCCCCACGAGGGTGGAGGGCGTGCCTGGGGGGTAGGCGCGCCCCCTACCTCGTGCCTTCCTGGTTGATGTCTTGACATAGGGTCCAAGTCCTCTTGATCACGTTTGTTCCGAAAATCACGTTCCCGAAGGTTTCATTCCGTTTGGACTCCGTTTGATATTCTTTTTCTACAAAACTCTGAAATAGGCAAATAACAACAATTCTGGGTTGGGCCTCCGGTTAATAGGCTAGTCCCAAAAATAATATAAAAGTATATAATAAAGCCCAATAATGTCCAAAACAGGATATAATATAGCATGGAATAATAAAAAATTATAGATACGTTGGAGACGTATCATCTACCTAGTTCTCAAACCCGTAGGGTCCGCACGCTTAACGTTCGGTGGCGATCGGTATTATGAGTTTATGTGTTTTGATGTACCGAAGATAGTTTGGAGTCCCAAATGTGATCACTGACATGACGAGGAGTCTCGAAATGGTCGAGACATAAAGATCTATATTCGGACACCGGATGAGTTCCGCGGGTCAACGGATAATTATCGGAATGCCGGGGGGTTATTGGATCCCCCGGGGGACTAATGGGCCAACATGGGCCTTAGTGGAGAGAGAGAAGGCCGGCCAAGGCAGGGCCACGTGCCCCTCCCCCTCTAGTCCAAATTGGACTAGGGAAGGGGGTGGCGGCCCCTTTCCTTCTCTTCTCTCCCTCTCCTTCCTCCCCCCTTCCTCCTCCTAGTAGGACTAGGAAAGGGGAGTCCTACTCCTATTAGGAGGAGGACTCCTCCTCTCCTGGCGTGCCCCAATGGTCGGCCGGCCTCCCCTCTTGCTCCTTTATATACAGGGGCAGGGGCACCCTAGGACACAAAAGTTGATCATTGATCCCTTAGCCGTGTGCGGTGCCCCCCTCCACCATAATCCACCTCGGTCATATCGTCGTAGTGCTTAGGTGAAACCCTACATCGGTAGCTTCATCATCACCGTCATCACGCCGCCGTGCTGACGAAGCTCTCCCTCGACACTCAGATGGATCAAGAGTTCATGGGACGTCACCGAGCCGAACGTGTGCAGATCGTGGAGGTTCCGTACTTTCAGTACTAGGATCAGTCGGATCGTGAAGACGTACGACTACATCAACCGCGTTGTCATAACGCTTCCGCTTACGGTCTACGAGGGTACGTGGACAACACTCTTCTCCTATCGTTGCTATGCATAACCATGATAGATCTTGTGTGTGCGTTGGAAATTTTTGAAATTACTGCGTTCCCCAACACTTTCATGCTTAGTAGCCCGTGAGCTTATGCTATCTTGTGCCAGTTACTTTATGCTCAGTTTTATTATCTTGCCTCCCTGTTAGTATTAGTTATTTCATTGCAAGATTTGCCTCATCTATAAAATATAGGGGGAGTGTTGATCCTAGTATGTGTGCCGTGCAGTCCAAAGCACTTCTCTAGAGTGCACACATCTAGGGGGAGCCCGTCTATATTTTATAGATGTTGGTTTTTCCTATGTTTTATTTTATATCCCTATGTGCAAATCCCGTATTGTCATCAATCCACCAAAAAGGGGGAGATTGTAAGGGCGTATTTATCCCTTAGTAGTTTTGGTGATTGATGACAATGCTTTTGCGGACTAATCGTGTGCATTGAGCATTTCAGATATATCATGTCTAGGCACAAGACGATTTGGTGCCCCTAGAAGACTATTGAAGACGGCGTTTCTCTATGTTTCTTTTAGGTGGATTTGAGTCATAGGAAAGTCATACTATTAAGAGGGGGTCCGCGTTGGAAAGGTTTGGGTGGAATCAACACATACATGTATGTTCCTTCTGCACCACCTTTCCTTTGGCTCTTTGGAGCATCCTCCGTTTCTCCGTGTCTCTGCAAAATGAAGGATTCCTAGTGTTGCTGAACTAGGGCATGCGGTAGTACTGCTCTTGGGAGCGGTAGTACCGCAGGCCCTTGCGGTAGTACCGGCCTCGGGCGTGGTAGTACCGCAGGTGCTCACGGTAGTACCGCTCCTTGGGCGCGGTAGTACCGTGGCCTCAGGCCAGGCACATCTGCTCGAGCGGAAGTAGGGGCGGATGTAATATTTTACATCTGCGCCCTACGTGGTAGTACCGCTCCAGGCTTGCGGTAGTACCGTGGCCTCAGGCCAGGCTCAGCAGCACGAGCGGAAGTAGGGGCGGATGTAATTTTTTACATCCGTGCCCTACGCGGTAGTACCGCTCCAGGTTTGCGGTAGTACCGTGTCAGATTTTTGCATAGATCGAAACTCAGCGGAAGTAGCCACGAATGTATTTTTATATGTCCGTGCCCTCCCAGCCTAGACTAACCCTGCCTTGCGGTAGTACCGCAAGGGGGAGCGGTAGTACCGCGCTAACGGTTCTGCCGCTCTCTGCTTCATCGCAACAGGGCTGATCTAGCTCCTATCATGCCAATGGTAGTGCCGCAGAGCCCTACGGTAGTACCACGGGCCTGTGCGGTAGTACCGCTTGTGTGGGGCAGTAGTACCGCTTGTCTCTGGCTGAGTTAGTGGATAACGGTTGGATTTGTTCTATCACTATAAAAGGGGAGTCATCTTCTCCGAGTTGACCACCTCTTCCACCCCCAAGCTCCATTATTGCTCTAAGCTCCATTTTCGCCCGATCTCTCTCCCTAGCCAATCAAACTTGTTGATTTTCTAGGGATTGGTTGAGAAGGCCCCGATCTACAGTTCCACCAAGAGAAATTTGATTCCCCCCACTAATCCCTTGCGGATCTTGTTACTCTTGGGTGTTTGAGCACCCTAGACGGTTGAGGTCACCACGGAGCCATATTCCATTGTGGTGAAGCTTCGTGCTGTTGTTGGGAGCCTCCAAGGGCACCAATAGTGGAATCACGGCATCTCGCATTGTGTGAGGGCGTGAGGAGAATACAGTGGCCCTAGTGGCTTCTTGGGGAGCATTGTGCATCCACACTGCTCCAACAGAGATGTACTTCCCCTCAAAGGGAAGGAACCTCGGTAACACATCCTCGTCTTCACCGGCTCCACTCTTGGTTATCTCGTACCTCTACTTGTGCAAGCTTATATTGTGTTGCATCTCGTCCTTGCTTGTGTACTTGTTGTTGTTGCATCATATAGGTTGCTCACCTAGTTGCATTCTATACAACCTACTTTGATGCAAAGTTTAAATTGGTAAAGAAAAGCTAAAAATTGTCAGTTGCCTATTCACCCCCCCCTCTAGTCAACTATATTGATCCTTTCACGTGTGCTGAACTCGGAGGTGTCGTACGTTCGGTACTAGATCGGTTGGATCATGAAGACGTTCGACTAAATCAACCGCATTAACTTAACGCTTCCGCTTTCGGTCTATGAGGGTACGTGGACACAATCTCCCCCTATCGTTGCTATGCATCTCCTAGATAGATCTTGCGTGATCGTGGGATTTTTTTTGAAATTGCATGCTATGTTTCTCAACAGTGGCATCCGAGCCAGGTCTATGCATAGATGATATGCACGAGTAGAATACAAAGAGTTGTGGCCGATCATAGTCATACTACTTACCACCAACGTCTTATTTTGATTCGGTGCTATTGTTGGATGAAGCGACCCAGACCAACCTTACATGACCACGTTCATGAGACCGGTTCCACCCACAGACATGCAACTTGTTTTGCATAAAGGTGGTTGGCGGGTGTTTGTTTCTCTAACTTTAGTTGAATTGAATTTGACTATGGTCGGTCCTTGTTGAAGGTTAAAACAACACACTTGACGAAAAATTGTTGTGGTTTTGATGCGTAGGTAAGAACGGTTCTTGCTAGAATCCCATAGCAGCCACGTAAAACTTGCAACAACAAAGTAGAGGACGTCTAACTTGTTTTTTCAGGGCTTGTTGTGATGTGATATGGTCAAGACATGATGTGATATAAGTTATTGCATGAGATGATCATGTTTTGTAAAAGTTATCGGCAACTGGCAGGAGCCTTATGGTTGTCACTTTATTATATGAAATGCAATCGCCATGTAATTGATTTACTTTATCACTATGCGTTAGCGATAGTCGTAGAAGCAATAGTTGGTGAGACGACAACGACACTACGATGGAGATCAAGGTGTCAAGCCGATGACGATGGAGATCATGATGGTGCTTTGGAGATGGGGATCAAAGGCACAAGATTATGAAGGACATATCATGTCACATATTTTGATTGCATGTGATGTTTATCTTTTATGCATCTTATTTTGCTTAGTACGGCGGTAGCATTATAAGATGACCCCTCACTAAATTTCAAGGTATAAGTGTTCTCCCTGAGTATGCACCATTGCGACAGTTCGTCATGCCGAGACACCACGTGATGATCGGGTGTGATAAGCTCTACGTTCACATGCAACGGGTGTAAGACATTTTTGTGCATGCAGAATACTCGGGTTAAACTTGACGAGCCTAGCATGTATAGACATGGCCTCGGAACACTAAGACCGAAAGGACGAACGTGAATCATATAGTAGATATGATCAACATAGAGATGTTCACCATTGAAACTACTCCATCTCACGTGATGATCGGACATGGTTTAGTTGATATGGATCACGTGATCATTTAGATGACTCGAGGGATGTCTATCTAAGTGGGAGTTCTTTAGTAATATGATTAATTGAACTTAAATTTATGATGAACTTAGTCCTGATAGTTTTTGCATATCTATGTTGTTGTAGATCAATGGCCAGTGCTACCTTCCCTTGAATTTTAATGCATTCCTAGAGAAAGCTAAGTTGAAAGATTATGGTAGCAACTACACAGACTAGGTCCATAACTTGAGGATTATCCTCATTGCTGCACAAAAGAATTACATCCTTGAAGCACCGCTAGGTGAAAGGCCTGTTGCAGGAGAAACTCCGGACATTATGAATGTGTGGCAAGCTAACTCTGATGACTACTCGATAGTTCAGTGTGCCATGCTTTACGACTTAGAATCGGGACTTCAAAGGCGTTTTGAACGTCTTGGAGCATATGAGATGTTCCAGGAGTTGAAGTTAATATTTCAAGCAAATGCTCGAGTTGAGAGATATGAAGTCTCTAACAAGTTCTATAGCTACAAGATGGAGGAGAACAGTTCTGTCAGTGAACACATACTCAGAATGTCTGGGTACCATAACCACTTGACTTAGCTGGGAGTTAATCTTCCAGATGATAGTGTTATTGACAGAGTTTTTCAATCACTGCCACCAAGCTACAAAGGCTTCATGATGAACTATGATATGCAAGGGATGGAAAAGACAATTCCCGAGCTCTTCGCGATGCTTAAGGCTGCGGAGGTATAAATCAAGAAGGAGCATCAAGTGTTGATGGTTAACAAGACCACTAGTTTCAAGAAAAAGGGCAAATGTAAGAAGGGTAACTTCAAGAAGAATAGCAAGCAAGTTGCTGCTCCCGGGAAGAAGCCCAAGTCTGGACCTAAGCCTGAAACTGAGTGCTCCTACTGCAAAGGGACTGGTCATTGGGAGCAGAACTGCCCCAAGTATTTGGCGGATAAGAAGGATGGCAAAGTGAAAGGTATATTTGATATACATGTTATTGATGTGTACCTTACTAATGCTCGTTGTAGCGCCTGGGTATTTGATACTAGTTCTGTTGCTCATATTTGCAACTCAAAACAGGGGCTATGGATTAAACGAAGACTGGCTAAGGACGAGGTGACGATGCGCGTCGGAAATGGTTCCAAGGTTGATGTGATCGTTGTCTGCATGCTACCTCTACATCTACCTTCAGGATTAGTTTAGACCTGAATAATTGTTATTTGGTGCCAGCGTTGACCATGAACATTATATCTGGATCTTGTTTGATGTGAGACGGTTATTCATTTAAATCAGAGAATAATGGTTGTTCTATTTATATGAGTAATATCTTTTATGGTCATGCACCCTTAATGAGTGGTATATTTTTGTTAAATCTCGATAGTAGTGACACATATTCATAATATTGAAGCCAAAAGTTGCAAAGTTAATAATGATAGTGCAACTTATTTTGTAGCGACCAGACCTCAAACAGTCTGATCTCTGTGCTCAAGTGTCATCCCTGGATCAGTAATGTTGACACCACACAGTACTTGAAGGATTTATAACAGAGTAGCAATCACACACTTATTACATCGAGTGTCTCAATAGAGAACTTATTACAATAAATATGGCTTAAGGCCATCTAATAACGATAACAGCGGAAGGCTTAGAAGATAAGCGAGTCCATCAATTCCAACAGCATCACTAAGTATAGAACCACGACCTAAAAACTCCTTAATCATCGTCTAAAAAGTCTGCAACATTAACGTTGCAGCCCGAAACGGGCCAGCACATGGAATATGCTGGCAAGGTAACACATAGAGAGTAATGGAGTGAAACAGCTATACTATATGCAATTTTGGCTGGTGGAAAGCTCTATGGTTACAGTTTTGTGTAAAGCTAGTTTTTCCCTACTGCAAAGGAATAAATTTGTTTAACTATCATGGTGGTTGTTAAACATTGAGAATGGTTGACAGCATCCTCAATCCCAATTAAGCATCATCATTAACAAAACCCAACAAAATTAATTTAGAGTAACATGTTGAGATTCACATGATAATCTAGGTACTAGATACTCAAGATGTCCATAACCGGGGACACGGCTAACCATGATTAGTTTATACACTCTGCAGAGGTTTGCGCACTCTTCCCCACAAGACTCGATCGCCTCTGTTTGGTTTCTCGCACTACATGGTGTTTGAGAAGACGGATGACCGAGACATAGTCTTTCAGAAGCGCTAGCACCTTACGATGGATAGACCGTTACACCTACTTTCCCCTACATCTGCTAGTCTACCCTGTAAGAGTTCGCACGACTTAATCAACTATGCTAGAGCCTATAATAGCTTGTGGCTGCACACGGAAGTTTCTAGTATGAAAAATCTCATGATCCCTTTGGGCCTGGGTGGCGGTCCATAAAGAAAAACAGGCAATCCTGGAATACCCAGGTACCTCAATCCACCCAGATGTGTGTTTAAGTTGCCACCTAAGATAAACCATTAAATTAACAAACTCACATCTGTCATGGATATCACTCACCCAATCCACGTCTACTAGCATAGCATGGCATAATAGGCAAACGTAGAAGTAACTCCCAAAGGTTTGATAATACAACAGGTAATAGGTACTACCTCAACTACTTCCCATCCCACAATTTAATTAGATCTTAATCATGCAATGTTTGAGGATTGATCTAATGCAATAAAACTGGGTAGTAGGAGGTATGATCAAAGTGTTACTTGCCTTGCTGATGATCCGTGAAACCTAGAGATTCGAAGTAACAGGCGGCGCACTCCGGGTATTCTATCACACACAAACAAACAAGCATACAATAAGTATTCATCTAATGCACGGGTAAAACTCAAATAAGAGATCTAACCAGAAAGCTCAACTTAAGAACTCCGGTTGGCAAGAAGAATCAAATCAAACGAAGCAACGGAAGTCAAACGGCAAAAGAAACAAGCTTCGTTTACTATTCTGGATCTAGGGCAATTTTTACAGTGACAAAAACTTGTTTAAGTTGGTTAAACAAATAGAGGGTTTCGAGACGAAACTCCAGGCACTTGAATCGCCTGATTCCGATAAACGAGCGAGAAGTTATACTAAAACGAAAATCGGATCAGGAATCGCGATAAGAAAAATCGCGGATTTAATCCGAGAAAAAAAACGACGAACATTCGCTAGAAGGAACGAACGCTCGCTATTTAAATAAATTAGAAAAACCGATCTATTTAAAAAAACAAAACTAAAAAAACGAACAAAACCGTCGGAAAAACCGAACGGTTTTTCGGAAAAAAAAAACGGCGTCTAAAAAAACTACCCGGCAACTCCGGCGAGAAATCCGGCGGCGGCGGTGCGGCGGCGGCGCGGCGGCGGCGGCGGCAGCGACGCAGCGGCGGCGCAGCGTGGCGGCGGGGCGCTTCGGCCGGGGCTGGGGCTAGGATTTTTGGGGAGGCTCCGGACTGGGCTCCCCGGCTTATAAAGCCCGATCGGGCCTAGTGTCCACGCCGGACACGGCCCATAGGTCGGTGGCGTTTTTTTTAATTTCACGCAGAAAAATAAATAAAAGAAAATACTAAACGGACTCCAAAAATCCCAAAATAAATTTTTCCGGGCTTCTAAAATCAAGCCGCACAAGGTGAACATTTATTTGGGGCCTAAATGCAATTTTGAAAAACGCACATTTTTCCTAAATTCAAATAAAATAACGAAAAACTCCGAAATAAAAACTTATTTGATTTTATTATTAAATCCTCAATATTTCTTTATTTTGGGAAAGTCATTTTATTCCCTCTCTCATATTTTTGTAATAGAAATAATTGATGATAAAATAATTAAAATCAAATGATCCTATTCTCAAAATTTGAGAAAACTCAAATATGAAAATAACGAAATCCCCAACTCTCTCCGTGGGTCCTTGAGTTGCGTAGAATTTCAAGGATCAAAACCAAAAGCAAAATAAAATATGATATGCAATGATGATCTAATGTATAACATTTCAAATTGAAAATTTGGGATGTTATATATTTGTGGTACTACCGTTTAGGTCATATTGGTGCAAAGCGCATGAAGAAACTCCATGCTGATGGGCTTTTGGAATCACTTGATTATGAATCACTTTGCTTGCGAACCATGCCTCATGGGCAAGATGACTAAGACTCCGTTCTCCGGAACAATGGAGCGAGCCACTAACTTATTGTAAATAATACATACTGATGTATGCAGTCCGATGAGTGTTGAGGCTCACGGCGGGTATCGTTATTTTCTGACCTTCACAGATTATTTGAGCAGATATGGGTATATATACTTAATGAAACATAAGTCTGAAACATTTGAAAAGTTCAAAGAATTTTAGAGTGAAGTGGAAAATCAACGTAACAAGAAAATAAAGTTTCTACGGTCTGATTGCGGAGGCGAATATTTGAGTTACGAGTTTGGTCTTCATTTGAAACAATGTGGAATAGTTTCGCAACTCACGCCACCTAGAACACCACAGGGTAATGGTGTGTACGAACGTCGTAACCGTACTTTATTAGATATAGTGCGGCCTACGATGTCTCTTACTGATTTACCACTACCGTTTTGCGGTTATGCTTTAGAGATGGCTGCATTCACGTTAAATAGGGCACCATCTAAATCTGTTGAGATGACACCATATGAACTGTGGTTTAGAAAGAAACCTAAGTTGTCATTTCTTAAAGTTTGGGGTTGCAATGCTTATGTGAGAAAGCTTCAGCCTGATAAGCTCGAACCCAAATCGGAGAAATGAGTCTTCAAAGGATACCCAAAAGAAACTGTTGGGTACACCTTGTATCACAGATCCGAAGGAAAGATATTTTTTGCTAAAAACGGATCATTTCTAGAGAAGGAGTTTCTCTCGAAAGAAGTGAGTGGGAGGAAAGTTGAACTTGATGAGGTAGTTGTACCTTCTCTCGAATTGGAAAGTAGTTCATCACAGAAATCAGTTTCAGTGATGCCTACACCAATTAGTGAGGAAGCTAATGATGTTGATCATGAAACTTCAGATCAAGTTACTACTGAACCTCGTAGGTCAACCAGAGTACGTTCCGCACAAGAGTGGTACGGTAATCCTGTTCTGGAAGTCATGTTACTAGACCATGACGAACCTACGAACTATGAGGAAGCGATGATGAGCCTAGATTCCGCGAAATGGCTTGAGGCCATGAAATCTGAGATGGGATCCATGTATGAGAACAAAGTATGGACTTTGGTTGACTTTCCTGATGATCGGAAAGCCATAGAGAATAAATGGATCTTCAAGAAGAAGACTGATGTTGATGGTAATATTACTGTCTACAAAGCTCGACTTGTTGCGAAAGGTTTTCGACAAGTTCAAGGAGTTGGCTACGATGAGACCTTCTCACCTGTAGTGATGCTTAAGTCTGTCCGAATCATGTTAGCAATTGCCGCATTTTATTATTATGAAATTTGGCAAATGGGTGTCAAAACTGCATTCCTTAATGGATTTCTTAAAGAAGAGTTGTATATGATGCAACCAGAAGGTTTTGTTGATCCTAAAGGTGCTAACAAAGTGTGCAAGCTCCAGCGATCCATTTATGGACCGGTGCAAGCCTCTCGGAGTTGGAATATACGCTTTGATAGTGTGATCAAAGCATATGGTTTTATACAGACTTTTGGAGAAGCCTGTATTTACAAGAAAGTGAGTGGGATCTCTATAGCATTTCTAATATTATATGTGGATGACATATTGTTGATTGGAAATAATACAGAATTTCTGGATAGCATAAAAGGATACTTGAATAAGAATTTTTCAATGAAAGACCTCGGTGAAGCTGCTTATATATTGGCCATCAAGATCTATAAAGATAGATCAAGACGGTTAATTGGACTTTCACAAAGCACATACCTTGATAAAGTTTTGAAGAAGTTCAAAATGGATAAGTCAAAGAAAGGGTTCTTGCCTTGTTACAAGGTGTGAAGTTGAGTCAGACTCAATGCCCGACCATCGCAGAAGATAGAGAGAAAATGAAAGTCATTCCCTATGCCTCAGCCATAGGTTCTATCATGTATGCAATGTTGTGTACCAGACCAGATGTGTGCCTTGCTATAAGTTTAGCAGGGAGGTACCAAAGTAATCCAGTAGTGGATCACTGGACATCGGTTAAGAACGTCCTAAAATACCTGAAAAGGACTAAGGATATGTTTCTCTTTTGTGGAGGTGACAAAGAGCTTGTCGTAAATGGTTACACGATGCTAGCTTTGACACTGATCCGGATGACTCTAAGTCGCAAACCAGATATGTATTTATATTGAATGGTGGAGCTGTCAGCTGGTGCAGTTCCAAGCAAAGTGTCATGGCGGGATCTACGTGTGAAGCGGAGTACATAGCTGCTTCGGAAGCAGCAAATGAAGGAGTCTGGATGAAGGAGTTCATATCTGATCTAGGTGTAATACCTAGTGCATCGGGTCCAATGAAAATCTTTTGTGACAATACTGGAGCAATTGCCTTAGCGAAGGAATCCGGATTTCACAAGAGAACCATACACATCAAGAGAAGCTTTAACTCCATCCACGATCAAGTCAAGGAGGGAGACATAGAGATTTGCAAAATACATACGGATCTGAATGTTGTAGACCCATTAACTAAGCCTTTTCCATGAGCAAAACATGATCAACACCAAGACTCCATGGGTGTTAGAATCATTACAATGTAATCCAGATTATTGACTCTAGTGCAAGTGGGAGACTGAAGGAAATATGCCCTAGAGGCAATAATAAAGTTGTTATTTATATTTCCTTATATCATGATAAATGTTTATTATTCATGCTAGAATTGTATTAACCGAAAACTTGATACATGTGTGAATACATAGACAAAAAAAGTGTCCCTAGTATGCCTCTACTTGACTAGCTCGTTAATCAAAGATGGTTAAGTTTCCTGACCATAGACATGTGTTGTCATTTGATGAATGGGATCACATCATTAGGATAATGATGTGATGGACAAGACCTATCCGTTAGCTTAGCATAATGATCGTTAAGTTTTATTGCTATTACTTTCTTCATGACTTATACATATTCCTTTGACTATGAGATCATGCAACTCCCGAATAACGGAGGAACACCTTGTGTGCTATCAAACGTCACAAACGTAACTGGGTGACTATAAAGATGCTCTATAGGTGTCTCCAAAGGTATTTGTTGGGTTGGCATAGATCGAGATTAGGATTTGTCACTCTGAGTATCGGAGAGGTATCTCCGGGCCCTCTCGGTAATGCACATCATGATAAGCCTTGCAAGCAATGTGACTAATGAGTTAGTTGCGGGATGATGCATTATGAAACGAGTAAAGAGACTTGCCGGTAACGAGATTGAACTAGGTATGAGGATACCGATGATCGAATCTCGGGCAAGTAACATACCGATGGCAAATGGAATTACGTATGGTGTCATTGCGGTTTGACCGATAAAGATCTTCGTAGAATATGTAGGAACCAATATGAGCATCCAGGTTCCGCTATTGGTTATTGACCGGAGATGTGTCTCGATCATGTCTACATAGTTATTGAACCCGTAGGGTCCACACACTTAACGTTCGATAACGATTTGTATTATGAGTTATGTGTTTTGGTGACCGAATATTGTTTGGAGTCTCGGATGAGATCACAGACATGACGAGGAGTCTCGAAGTGGTTGAGAGGTAAAGATTGATATATCGGAAGATGGTATTCGGACACCGAAATGGTTTCGGAGTGGTTCTGCTATTTTTCGGAGCACCGAGGGGTTACTTTTTCTCTCTATTTGAGGTCTTGCATAAAGCCATGGAACACTAGAGTGATCATTACTAGGAGGTTATTGGCCAAGTGAAGGAGAAGGCACGGTTGGCCTCGAGGCCGCACCACCCGGAAGTGGTGCAAGCATCGTGGTTAATGTGGCTAATCTCATTTTGACCAAGGCCTCAAGAGAAGCATCGTGCTCCTCCTTTTGCTTAGCAAGGGCCCGTTCCAGATACTTAGAAGTAAAGGACTTGGATTCCATGGAAGTCGTGCCCTTATCCTTCAGATCTGCAACAAGGGGAGTCCCATCGGGGTTCATCTCGCTCTAGGGCGGTTAAGCCACAAGAATGGAGCACGAGGCTTTGATACCAATTGAAAGGATCGAGATGGAACTAGAGGGGGGTGAATAGGTACAATTACAAATTTTAATTCTTACTTAGCAATTTTAGGCAATAATGCAGAATATGATGGTGAGCCTAACAATTGCAAATATGATACTAAAATCTAAGCAAGGTAACCGGTACCACAAGTATATGAGAAAGCAAGCACACTACAAGATAAGTAAAGACTAAGAGGCAAGTAACCGCAAGTAGGGAGCTAGGGTTAGGAATAACTACAACTCCAAGAGACGAGGATGTATGCCGATGTTCACTTACTTGGAGGGAATCTACGTCGCCATTTAGAGAGGTGGATGTTACCACGAAGGCACACCAGCGCCACGAAGGCTCACCCTATTCTCTCTTTGAGATATCACCACAAAGGCGATTCTCAACCACTATTGGTAGACCTTGGGTGGTCTCCAAACCCTCACAAACTTTCCGGGGGTCACAATGAATAATTCCTCGCCGGAGTACTCCTACCGCCTAGGAGTCTCCAACCTCCAAGAGTAACAAGATGCACCACAAAAACAAGAGGGGAATCAACTTTCGCTTTGGTGAATGTATAGATCGGGCACTTCTCCTTTGCTCCTCAAAATATCAAGAGCTTTGGGTGGCTAAGGAGGGAGATCTCCAAGAAATCAAGGTCTGGAAATGGAGGTGAGAGAAATGGAGTCGTCAACTTCTTTGTGAGGAAGAAGAATACTATTTATAGGTGGGGACAGAATCTTGCCGTTGGAGGCAGATTTCTGCGTATCCTAGAAGTTCTGGAGACCAGAAGTTTCGGCCAGGTTCTGGGCTACACACAGAGTTTGCATCCACTCTGTAGTACCCCGAAAGCTATCAGAATAGGGGACGGAAGTTCCGGTGCCCGGACGTTCCGGCTATCCCGGAAGTTCCGGCTAGGGTCCGGCAAAGTTTCGGGCAACACAGAGAGTTTGCACAAAAGAGCAGTTTCTCTGGGTGGCCCAGAAGCTTCCCGGACCCTCCCGTACCTTTTGGTCCCCGGATGTTCCGGCCGTCCCGGAAGTTCCGGTCTGAGCAGAAGGTTTTCTCTGTGAGATTGTTCAGATCATGTGAGAGGAGAAGTTGATTCCCAGGTGTTTTTATGATGCACCCCCTCTTAATAGTGCGGTTGCCCTAAGGACTCAAGAAATAAGAAAACACCATGGTACTTCGCTTTTCTTGGGCACTTCACTTTTCCTTTTTCCGATAAGAGGGGAAATAACCATCCATGGTTCACTTTAATTTAATTAGTGCTATTTACGCTAGAGCATGTGGTTAGAAACACAAATGAAGTTGTCGTAGATGTCAAAAACAATTTTAGTGCAACAATGCACTTTCAGGTCTGCTTGAAAGCAAAACACAATACATATGGTTGCATATACATATACATAGGCTTCAACTTGTGCTTTTTCATTACATGTATCGGCATCAGCGAATAATGACAACTATGAATTACTAATGAAATGGTTCGGATAAATTATGTGCTCACCGGCAATGATGTACTCTTGAGGCTCCTTGTCATCGCATTGTGTATTGTGAATAGAAAAGAAAAAAATTAATGCTTATCAAGCCATTGTTGTTCTTCGTGGGTGTATTAGTGGCTAAGAGCAGCACTGAGAAGAAAATATTAAAGCATGTTTAACTTGCTTGTGTATAGTTTATTGAATATTTGGTGTGGATGTCAATGTTACAATCGAATGGAACAAAGATGGTGTTGCATGATGTTTTAGTTCTTGTTCATAGAGATTCAGTTGCATGGTACCAATATTTGAATGTAAGTGTATACCGTATAGCTAAGTAGTGACGCGCTCTGGAATAGGAAGATCCTAGCCGACACCTTGCTCGTTGTTGAGCAACACAACTATCATGCGCAGCAGCACGATCCGCAACATGATCGCTCAAATTCATATTGCCTACACATACGTATTTTTTCAGCCGCGCTGTCAATGACTACACTCCGGAGCGTAACAAGGTTGATAGAGAGCATTATGAACTCAAGGAAAATCGAGCAAATGAAAGCCTAGCAAAAGGAATAGCAATTCGCACCTGAATCACATTGCTGAGCTACTACACAGAGTTAGTGGTGAACCAAAGGCAACTATCAATTGAGCTACATGGATCCTGACGAACGAAACAAAAATTTCAGATTGACAGACGGCCGGAGCATAACACCAAACACTTGGCGAGCACCAATGGAGCGCTAATGGAGAAATAACATTGGTGGGTGACCTGGGAGATGCATGGTCGGTTGGGAGGTGCTGGGCGGCAGGCGATATCGATGGTCTCCGATTTGGCCGTGATGATACCCGGGGGAGGTGAGATACGAAGTCGGGGTACTAGAGGGCAGAGGCCATGGTTGCTCGACGCGACGGCAGAGCCAGATGCATTGTCGTCGAGATTGGAGGACGTTGATGTGGAGATGGGATGTTGTGTGTGTCAGCAAGAAGATGGCGGTGCTACTGACCTTCTCCCTTTCACCTTTCGCGTACCATCCAGTTCTTCCTCCCCTATACCACCAAGATCATGGTCGGGTGGAGTGACATGTCTTGGAAAAAGCGGGTCTCAGGAGGGCGCTTTCTCCGATAGCCGACGCTGGAGGAGTAAGGATGGTGATGATGGCTGTGGCGGCGGCGGTAACCCTAGCGGCCAGAAAGGAAGCTGTCTCGGAGAAGGAAAGGACTCTCCCTCTCTATCAGGCCATCTAGAGGAGTTACCTGGGAAACTTTTCTCGCGTAGGAAAACCATCACTTTCTATCGGCACAGTAAAATCGCTAGGTGGATTACCCCAGCGATCAACATTCTCCCATACCTTAATGTGTTGGATGTCCCGTGTTGCTCCGTCGTGATACAAGAGGTCACAATTCACACATTTTAATTAACAACGGTAGCATCCGGCCAACGACAAATAGGTTTTTGGTCAAAACTACCAGAACCCATTTGCCCCCCCCCCCAAACTCTTGCCTTATCATCTTTTAATCAACCCATTTTTGAACACTTTAATGAGCCCATTTTGTATGTGCTTGCTATATGTTTCACTTATTGCCATACAGATCATGGAGACCTCCTCCCCAATGCCTTAAGCGGCAGGTAAAGGCGCCAGCGCTCACGCGCCCTAGCTCCATGGGCCCACCCAACAACAAGGAAGCGCTTGCTTGCAAAGCGCCAGTTCTCACTTGCCATGGAGCATTGGATGCTAGCTGAATAATATGGACTCGGAAGGATCTAGTCGGATTCGAGTCCAGAAAGACCCGACTATGAGACACAAGGCTAGGTCATCTGTGAGTCTCTAGTATAACATACATTCTATGTCCTAAGACCTGAGCTAGCGCATGTACTCGGGATGGTGACTGATGACTACTATGCAACCTTCGTCTTATAGACTCGTGTTGGGCCTCCTGTTGGAAATATGCACTAGAGGCAATAATAAGATGGTTATTATTATATTTCTTTGTTCATGATAATTGTCTATTGTTCATGCTATAATTATGTTATCCGGGAAATCGTAATACATGTGTGAATACATAGACCACAACACGTCCCTAGTGAGCCTCTAGTTGACTAGCTCGTTGATCAAAAGATAGTCATGGTTTCCTGACTATGGACATTAGATGTCATTGATAACGGGATCACATCATTAGGAGAATGATGTGATGGACAAGACCCAATCCTAAGCTTAGCTCAAAGATCGTGTAGTTCGTTTGCTGTAGCTTTTCTGAATGTCAAGTATCATTTCCTTAGACCATGAGATTGTGCAACTCCCGGATGCCGTAGGAGTACCTTGGGTGTGCCAAACATCACAACATAACTGGGTGACTATAAAGGTACATTACAGGTATCTCCGAAAGTGTCTGTTGGGTTGGCACGAATCGAGACTGGGATTTGTCACTCCGTATGACGGAGAGGTATCTTTGGGCCCACTCGATAATGCATCATCATAATGAGCTCAATGTGATCAAGTGGTTGATCGCGGGATCATGCATTACAGTATGAGTAAAGTGACTTGCCGGTAACGAGACTGAACAAGGTATTGGGATACCGACGATTGAGTCTCGGACAAGTAACATACCGATTGACAAAGGGAATTGTATACGGGATTGATTAAGTCCTCGACATCGTGGTTCATCCGATGAGATCATCGAGGAGCATGTGGGAGCCAACATGGGTATCCAGATCCCGTTGTTGGTTATTGACCGGAGAGGCGTCTCGTTCATGTCTGCGTGTCTCCCGAACCCGTAGGGTCTACACACTTAAGGTTCGATGACGCTAGGGTTGTAGAGATATTAGTATGCAGTAACCCGAAAGTTGTTCGGAGTCCCGGATGAGATCTCGAACGTCATGAGGAGTTCCGGAATGGTCCGGAGGTAAAGATTTATATATAGGAAGTCTAGTTTCGGCCAGCGGCAAGGTTTCGGGGGTTACCGGTATTGTACCGGGACCACCGGAAGGGTCCCAGGGGTCCACCGGATGGGGACACCTATCCCGGAGGGCCCCATGGGCTGAAGTGGCATGGGAACCAGCCCCTGATGGGCTGGTGCACCCCACCCAAGGGCCCAAGGAGCCTAGGGTTGGAAACCCTAAGGGGGCCATTGCCCCCAGGGGCCGCCCCCCCTTTTAGATGGGATCTCCAAGGGGGCATGCGCCCCCCTAGCCCCTATATATAGTGTAAGGAAGGGAGGGCAGCCGCACCTTACTCTTGGCGCCTCCCTCTCCCTCCGTAACACCTCTCCTCCCCGCTTGTGCTTGGCGAAGCCCTGCCGGGATCCTGCTGCATCCACCACCACGCCGTCGTGCTATTGGATCTTCATCAACCTCTCCTTCCCCCTTGCTGGATCAAGAAGGAGGAGACGTCTTCCCAACCATACGTGTGTTGAACGCGGAGGTGTTGTTCGTTCGGCACTTGGTCATCGGTGATTTGGATCACGGCGAGTACGACTCCATCATCCCCGTTCACTTGAACGCTTCCGCTCGCGATCTACAAGGGTATGTAGATGCACTCCTATTCCCCTCGTTGCTAGAATACTCCATAGATTGATCTTGGTGATGCGTAGAAATTTTTTAATTTCTGCTACGATCCCCAACAGTGGCATCATGAGCTAGGTCTATGCGTAGTTACTATGCACGAGTAGAACACAAAGTAGTTGTGGGCGTCGATATTGTCAATTTGCTTGCCGTTACTAGTCTTATCTTGATTCCGCGGCATCGTGGGATGAAGCGGCCCGGACCAACCTTACACATACGCTTACGTGAGACCGGTTCCACCGACTGACATGCACTAGTTGCATAAGGTGGCTGGCGGGTGTCTGTCTCTCCCACTTTAGTCGGATCGGATTCGATGAACAGGGTCCTTATGAAGGGTAAATAGAAATTGGCAATTCACGTTGTGGTTTTGGCGTAGGTAAGAAACGTTCTTGCTAGAAACCTATAGCAGCCACGTAAAAACTTGCAACAACAATTAGAGGACGTCTAACTTGTTTTTGCAGCAAGTGTTTTGTGATGTGATATGGCCAAAGGTTGTGATGAATGATGAATGATATATGTGATGTATGAGATTGATCATGTTCTTGTAATAGGAATCACGACTTGCATGTCGATGAGTATGACAACCGGCAAGAGCCATAGGAGTTGTCTTTATTTATTTATGACCTGCATGTCAACATAAACGTCATGCAATTACTTTACTTTATTGCTAAAGCGTTAGCCATAGTAGTAGAAGTAATAGATGACGAGACAACTTCAAGAAGACACGATGATGGAGATCATGATGATGGAGATCATGATGATGGAGATCATGGTGTCATGCTGGTGACAACGATGATCATGGAGCCCCGAAGATGGAGATCAAAGGAGCAAATGATATTAGCCATATCATGTCACTATTTGATTGCATGTGATGTTTATCATGTTTTACATCTTATTTGCTTAGAAAGACGTTAGCTTAAATAAGATGATCCCTCGTAATAATTTCAAGAAAGTGTCCCCCCTAACTGTGCACCATTGCGAAGGTTCGTTGTTTCGAAGCACCACGTGATGATCGGGTGTGATAGATTCTAATGTTCGAATACAACGGGTGTAAGACAGATTTACACACGCAATACACTTAGGTTGACTTGACGAGCCTAGCATGTACAGACATGGCCTCGGAACACAGAAGACCGAAAGGTCGAGCATGAGTCGTATTGAAGATACGATCAACATGAAGATGTTCACCGATGTTGACTAGTCCATCTCACGTGATGATCGGACACGGCCTAGTTAACTCGGATCATGTTATACTTAGATGACTAGAGGGATGTCTATCTGAGTGGGAGTTCATTTAATAATTTGATTAGATGAACTTAATTATCATGAACTTAGTCTAAAATCTTTACAATATGTCTTGTAGATCAAATGGCCCATGTTGTCCTCAACTTCAACGCGTTCCTAGAGAAAACCAAGCTGAAAGACGATGGCATCAACTATACGGACTGGGTCCGGAACCTGAGGATCTTCCTCATAGCTGCCAAGAAAGATTATGTCCTAGAAGCACCGCTAGGTGACGCACCCGTCCCACAGAACCAAGACGTTATGAATGCTTGGCAGACACGTGCTGATGATTACTCCCTCGTTCAGTGTGGCATGCTTTACAGCTTAGAACCGGGGCTCCAAAAGCGTTTTGAGAGACACGGAGCATATGAAATGTTCGAAGAGCTGAAAATGGTTTTTCAAGCTCATGCCCGGGTCGAGAGATACGAAGTCTCTGACAAGTTCTTCAGCTGTAAGATGGAGGAAAATAGTTCTGTCAGCGAGCACATACTCAAAATGTCTGGGTTGCATAACCGCTTGACTCAGCTGGGAGTTAATCTCCCGGATGACACGGTCATTGACAGAATCCTTCAGTCGCTTCCACCGAGCTACAAGAGCTTTGTGATGAACTTCAATATGCAGGGGATGGAAAAGACCATTCCTGAAGTATTTGCAATGCTGAAATCAGCAGAGGTAGAGTCAAAAAGGAACATCAAGTGTTGATGGTGAATAAAACCACTAAGTTCAAGAAAGGCAAGGGTAAGAAGAACTTCAAGAAGGACGGCAAGGGAGTTGCCACGCCCGGTAAGAAAGCTGCCGGGAAGAAGCCAAAGAATGGACCCAAGCCCGAGATTGAGTGTTCTTATTGCAAGGGAAGTGGTCACTGGAAGCGGAACTGCCCCAAATACTTAGCGGACAAGAAGGCCGGCATCACGAAAGGTATATGTGATATACATGTAATTGATGTGTACCTTACCAATACTCGTAGTAGCTCCTGGGTATTTGATACCGGTGCGGTTGCTCACATTTGTAATGCAAAGCAGGAGCTGCGGAATAAGCGGAGACTGGCGAAGGACGAGGTGACGATGCGCGTCGGGAATGGTTCCAAGGTCGATGTGATCGCTGTCGGCACACTACCTCTACATTTACCTACGGGATTAGTTTTAAACCTCAATAATTGTTATTTAGTGCCAGCTTTGAGCATGAACATTGTATCAGGATCTCGTTTAATTCGAGATGGCTACTCATTTAAATCCGAGAATAATGGTTGTTCTATTTATATGAGAGATATTGTTTTATGGTCATGCTCCGATGGTGAATGGTTTATTCTTAATGAATCTCGAGTGTAATGCTACACATATTCATAGTGTGAATACCAAAAGATGTAAGGTTGATAATGATAGTCCCACATACTTGTGGCACTGCCGCCTTGGTCACATAGGTGTCAAATGCATGAAGAAGCTCCATGCAGATGGACTTTTAGAGTCTCTTGATTACGAATCATTTTACACGTGCGAACCATGCCTCATGGGTAAAATGACCAAGACTCCGTTCTCAGGAACAATGGAGCGAGCAACCAACTTATTGGAAATCATACATACTGATGTGTGCGGTCCAATGAGTGTTGAGGCTCGCGGTGGCTATCGTTATGTTCTTACCCTCACTGATGACTTGAGTAGATATGGGTATGTCTACTTAATGAAACATAAGTCTGAGACCTTTGAAAAGTTCAAGGAATTTCAGAGTGAGGTTGAGAATCAACGTGACAGGAAAATCAAGTTCTTGCGATCAGATCGTGGGGGAGAATACTTGAGTCACGAATTTGGCATACACTTAAGAAAATGTGGAATAGTTTCACAACTAACGCCGCCTAGAACACCTCAGCGTAATGGTGTGTCCGAATGTCGTAATCGCACTCAATTAGATATGGTGTGATCTATGATGTCTCTTACCGATTTACCGCTATCATTTTGGGGCTATGCTTTAGAGACTGCCGCATTCACTTTAAATAGGGCTCCGTCGAAATCCGTTGAGACGACACCGTATGAATTATGGTTTGGGAAGAAACCTAAGCTATCATTTCTAAAATTTTGGGGATGCGATGCTTATGTCAAGAAACTTCAACCTGAAAAGCTCGAACCCAAGTCGGAAAAATGCGTCTTCATAGGATACCCTAAAGAAACTGTTGGGTATACCTTCTAGCTCAGATCTGAAGGCAAGATCTTTGTTGCCAAGAATGGGTCCTTTCTAGAGAAAGAGTTTCTCTCGAAAGAAATAAGTGGGAGGAAGGTAGAACTTGATGAAGTATTACCTCTTGAACCGGTAAGTGGCGCAACTCAGGAAAATGTTCCTGTGGTGCCTGCACCGATTAGAGAGGAAGTTAATGATGATGATCAAGATACTTCGGATCAAGCTCCTACTGAACTTCGTAGGTCAACAAGGACACGTTCCGCACCAGAGTGGTACAGCAACCCTATATTGGAAATCATGTTGTTGGACAACGGTGAACCTTCGAACTATGAAGAAGCGATGGCAGGCCCAGATTCCGACAAATGGCTAGAAGCCATGAAATCCGAGATAGAATCCATGTATGAAAACAAAGTATGGACTTTGACTGACTTGCCCGAAGATCGGCGAGCCATAGAAAATAAATGGATCTTTAAGAAGAAGACAGGCGCAGATGGTAATGTGACCATCTATAAGGCTCGACTTGTCGCTAAGGGTTATCGACAAGTTCAAGGGGTTGACTACGATGAGACTTTCTCACCCGTAGCAAAGCTGAAGTCCGTCCGAATCATGTTAGCAATTGCCGCATTCTATGATTATGAGATATGGCAAATGGACGTCAAAACGGCATTCCTTAACGGCTTTCTTAAGGAAGAATTGTATATGATGCAGCCGGAAGGTTTTGTCGATCCTAAGAATGCTAACAAGGTGTGCAAGCTCCAACGCTCAATCTATGGGCTGGTGCAAGCATCTCGGAGTTGGAACATTCGCTTTGATGAGATGATCAAAGCGTTTGGGTTTATGCAGACTTATGGAGAAGCATGCGTTTACAAGAAAGTGAGTGGGAGCTCTGTAGCATTTCTCATATTATATGTGGATGACATACTGTTGATGGGAAATGATATAGAATTCTTGGAAAGCATAAAGGCCTATTTGAACAAGTGTTTTTCAATGAAGGACCTTGGAGAAGCTGCTTATATATTAGGCATCAAGATCTATAGAGATAGATCGAGACGCCTCATCGGTCTTTCACAAAGTACGTACCTTGACAAGATATTGAAGAAGTTCAATATGGATCAGTCCAAGAAGGGGTTCTTGCCTGTATTGCAAGGTGTGCAATTGAGCACGGCTCAATGCCCGACCACGACAGAAGATATAGAAGAGATGAGTGTCATCCCCTATGCCTCAGCCATAGGGTCTATTATGTATGCCATGTTGTGTACCAGACTTGATGTAAACCTTGCCGTAAGTTTGGTAGGTAGGTACCAAAGTAATCCCAGCAAGGAACACTGGACAGCGGTCAAAAACATCCTGAAGTACCTGAAAAGGACCAAGGATATGTTTCTCATTTATGGAGGTGGCGAAGAGCTCGTTGTAAAGGGTTACGTTGACGCTAGCTTCGACACAGATCTAGATGACTCTAAGTCACAAACCAGATACATGTATATTTTGAATGGTGGGGCAGTAAGCTGGTGCAGTTGCAAGCAAAGCGTCGTCGCGGGATCTACATGTGAAGCAGAATACATGGCAGCCTCGGAGGCAGCACAAGAAGCAATCTGGGTGAAGGAGTTCATCACCGACCTAGGAGTCATACCCAATGCGTCGGGGCCACCTATCTCGGAGGGCCCCATGGGCTAAAGTGGCGTGGGAACCAGCCCCTGATGGGCTGGTGCGCCCCACCCAAGGGCCCAAGGCGCCTAGGGTTGGAAAACCTAGGGGGCCGTTGCCCCCCCCCCCCGAGGGGGCATGCGCCCCCCTGGTTGGAAACCCTAAGGGGGCCGTTGCCCCCAGGGGCCACCCCCCCTTTTAGATGGGATCTCCAAGGGGGCATGCGCCCCCCTAGCCCCTATATATAGTGGAAGGGAGGGAGGGCAGCCGCACCTTGCTCTTGGCGCCTCCCTCTCCCTCCGTAACACCTCTCCTTCCCGCTTGTGCTTGGCGAAGCCGTGCCGGGATCCTGCTGCATCCACCACCACGCCGTCGTGCTGCTGGATCTTCATCAACCTCTCCTTCCCCCATGCTGGATCAAGAAGTAGGAGACGTCTTCCCAACCGTACGTGTGTTGAACGCGGAGGTGTTGTCCATTCGGCACTTGGTCATCGGTGATTTGGATCACGGCGAGTACGACTCCATCATCCCCGTTCACTTGAACGCTTCCGCTCGCGATCTACAAGGGTATGTAGATGTACTCCTATTCCCCTCGTTGCTAGAATACTCCATAGATTGATCTTGGTGATGCGTAGAAATTTTTCAATTTCTGCTATGATCCCCAACACCTCCAAGCGCAGAGTTTGTAGGACAGTAGCAAATTTCCCTCAATTGGATGACCTAAAGTTTACCAATCCGTGGGAGGCGTAGGATGAAGATGGTCTCTCTCAAACAATCCTGCAACCAAATAACAAATAGTCTCTTGTGTCCCCAACACACCCAATACAATGGTAAATTATATAGGTGCACTAGTTTGGCGAAGAGATGGTGATACAAGTGCAATATGCATGGTAGATATAGGTTTTTGTAATCTAAAAATATAAAAACAGCAAGGTAGTAAGCGGTAAAAGTGAGCGAAAACGATATTGCAATGCTTGGAAACAAGCCCTATGGTTCATACTTTCACTAATGCAAGTTCTCTCAACAATGATAACATAACTAGATCATATAACAATCCCTCAACATGCAACAAAGAGTCACTCCAAAGTCACTAATAGCGGAGAATAAACGAAGAGATAATTGTAGGGCACGAAACCACCTCAAAGTTATTCTTTCTGATCAATCTATTGGGCTATTCCTATAAGTGTCACAAAGAGCCCTAGAGTTCGTACTAAAATAACACCTTAAGACACGGATCAACTAAAATCCTAATGTCACCTAGATACTCCTGTTGGGGAACGTAGTAATTTCAAAATTTTCCTACGCACACGTAAGATCATGGTGATGCATAACAACGAGAGGGGAGAGTGTGATCTACGTACCCTTGTAGACCGAAGCGTTAGCACAACGCGGTTGATGTAGTTGTACGTCTTCACGGCCCGACCGATCAAGTACCGAAACTACGGCACCTCCGAGTTTTAGCACACGTTCAGCTCGATGACGATCCCCGGACTCTGATCCAGCAAAGTGTCGGGGTATAGTTCCGTCAGCACGACGGCGTGGCGACGATCTTGATGTACTACCGTCGCAGGGCTTCGCCTAAGCACCGCTACAATATTATCGAGGATTATGGTGGAAGGGGGCACCGCACACGGCTAAGAATATGATCACGTGGATCAACTTGTGTGTCTAGGGGTGCCCCTGCCCCCGTATATAAAGGAGCAAGGGGAGGAGGCCGTCCGGCCCCTATTGGCGCGCCAGGAGGAGTCCTCCTCCTAGTAGGAGTAGGACTCCTACTAGGAGGGGGAAGGAAGTGGGGAGGGAGAAGGAAAGGGGGGCGCCGCCCCCCCCCTCTCCTAGTCCAATTCGGACCAAGGGGAGGAGGCGCGCGGCCCACCCTGGCTGCCCCTCTCTCTCTCCACTAAGGCCCATATGGCCCATTACTTCTCCCGGTAGGGTTCCGGTAACCCTCCGGCTCTCCGGTTTTCTCCGAAATCACCCGGAACACTTCCGGTGTCCGAATATAGCCGTCTAATATATCAATCTTTATGTCTCGACCATTTCGAGACTCCTCGTTATGTCCGTAATCACATCCGGGACTCCAAACTAACTTCGATACATCAAAACTCATAAACTCATAATATAATTGTCATCGAAACCTTAAGCGTGCGGACCCTACGTGTTTGAGAACAATGTAGACATAATCGAGACACGTCTCCGGTCAATAACCAATAGCAGAACCTGGATGCTCATATTGGCTCCTACATATTCTACGAAGATCTTTATCGGTCAGACCGCATAACAACATACGTTGTTCCCTTTGTCATCGGTATTTTACTTGCCCGAGATTCTATCGTCGGTATCTCAATACCTAGTTCAATCTCGTTACCGGCAAGTCTCTTTACTCGTTTCGTAATACATCATCTCGCAACTAACTCATTAGTTGAAATGCTTGCAAGGCTTATGTGATGTGCATTACCGAGAGGGCCCAGAGATACCTCTCCGACAATCGGAGTGACAAATCCTAATCTCGAAATACGCCAACCCAACATGTACCTTTGGAGACACCTGTAGAGCTCCTTTATAATCACCCAGTTACGTTGTGACGTTTGGTAGCACACAAAGTGTTCCTCCGGCAAACGGGAGTTGCATAATCTCATAGTCATAGGAACATGTATAAGTCATGAAGAAAGCAATAGCAACATACTAAACGATCGGGTGCTAAGCTAATGGAATGGGTCATGTCAATCACATCATTCTCCTAATAATGTGATCCCGTTAATCAAATGACAACACATGTCTATGGTTAGGAAACATAACCATCTTTGATTAATGAGCTAGTCAAGTAGAGGCATACTAGTGACGTTTGGTTTGTCTATGTATTCACACAAGTATTATGTTTCCGGATAATACAATTCTAGCATGAATAATAAACATTTATCATGATATAAGGAAATAAAATAATAACATTATTATTGCCTCTAGGGCATATTTCCTTCAGTCTCCCACTTGCACTAGAGTCAATAATCTAGATTACACAGTAATGATTCTAACACCCATGGAGCTTTGGTGCTGATCATGTTTTGCTCGTGGAAGAGGCTTAGTCAACGGGTCTGCTACATTCAGATCCGTATGTATCTTGCAAATCTCTATGTCTCCCACCTGGACTAGATCCCGGATGGAATTGAAGCGTCTCTTGATGTGCTTGGTTCTCTTGTGAAATCTGGATTCCTTTGCCAAGGCAATTGCACCAGTATTGTCACAAAAGATTTTCATTGGACCCGATGCACTAGGTATGACTCCTAGATCGGATATGAACTCCTTCATCCAGACTCCTTCGTTTGCTGCTTCCGAAGCAGCTATGTACTCCGCTTCACATGTAGATCCCGCCACAACGCTTTGTTTAGAACTGCACCAACTGACAGCTCCACCGTTTAATGTAAACACGTATCCGGTTTGCGATTTAGAATCGTCCGGATCAGTGTCAAAGCTTGCATCAACGTAACCATTTACGATGAGCTCTTTGTCACCTCCATATATGAGAAACATATCCTTAGTCCTTTTCAGGTATTTCAGGATGTTCTTGACCGCTGTCCAGTGATCCACTCCTGGATTACTTTGGTACCTGCCTGCTAGACTTATAGCAAGACACACATCAGGTCTGGTACACAGCATTGCATACATGATAGAGCCTATGGCTGAAGCATAGGGAACATCTTTCATTTTCTCTCTATCTTCTGCATTGGTCGGGCATTGAGTCTTACTCAATTTCACACCTTGTAACACAGGCAAGAATCCTTTCTTTGCTTGATCCATTTTGAACTTTTTCAAAACTTTGTCAAGGTATGTGCTTTGTGAAAGTCCAATTAAGCGTCTTGATCTGTCTCTATAGATCTTAATGCCCAATATGTAAGCAGCTTCACCGAGGTCTTTCATTGAAAAACTCTTATTCAAGTATCCCTTTATGCTATCCAGAAATTCTATATCATTTCCGATTAGTAATATGTCATCTACATATAATATCAGAAATGCTACAGAGCTCCCACTCACTTTCTTGTAAATACAGGCTTCTCCAAAAGTCTGTACAAAACCAAATGCTTTGATCACACTATCAAAGCGTTTATTCCAACTCCGAGAGGCTTGCACCAGTCCATAAATGGATCGCTGGAGCTTGCACACTTTGTTAGCTCCCTTTGGATCGACAAAACCTTCCGGTTGCATCATATACAACTCTTCTTGCAGAAATCCATTCAGGAATGCAGTTTTGACATCCATCTGCCAAATTTCATAATCATAAAATGCGGCAATTGCTAACATGATTCGGACAGACTTAAGCATCGCTACGGGTGAGAAGGTCTCATCGTAGTCAATCCCTTGAACTTGTCGAAAACCTTTTGCGACAAGTCGAGCTTTGTAGACAGTAACATTACCGTCAGCGTCAGTCTTCTTCTTAAAGATCCATTTATTCTCAATTGCTTGCCGATCATTGGGCAAGTCAACCAAAGTCCATACTTTGTTCTCATACATGGATCCCATCTCAGATTTCATGGCTTCAAGCCATTTTGCGGAATCTGGGCTCACCATCGCTTCTCCATAGTTCGTAGGTTCATCATGATCTAGTAGCATGACTTCCAGAACAGGATTACCGTACCACTCTGGTGCGGATCTTACTCTGGTTGATCTACGAGGTTCAGTAGTATCTTGTTCTGAAGCTTCATGATCATCATCATTAGCTTCCTCACTAATTGGTGTAGGTGTCACAGAAACTGGTTTCTGTGATGTACTACTTTCCAATAATGGAGCAGGTACAGTTACCTCATCAAGTTCTACTTTCCTCCCACTCACTTCTTTCGAGAGAAACTCCTTCTCTAGAAAGTTTCCGAATTTAGCAACAAAAGTTTTGCCTTCGGATCTGTGATAGAAGGTGTATCCAATAGTTTCCTTTGGATATCCTATGAAGACACATTTCTCCGATTTGGGTTCGAGCTTATCAGGTTGAAGCTTTTTCACATAAGCATCGCAACCCCAAACTTTCAGAAACGACAACTTTGGTTTCTTGCCAAACCATAGTTCATAAGGCGTCGTCTCAACGGATTTTGATGGTGCCCTATTTAACGTGAATGCGGCCGTCTCTAGAGCATAACCCCAAAACGATAGCGGTAAATCAGTAAGAGACATCATAGATCGCACCATATCTAGTAAAGTACGATTACGACGTTCGGACACACCATTACGCTGTGGTGTTCCGGGTGGCGTGAGTTGCGAAACTATTCCGCATTGTTTCAAATGTACACCAAACTCGTAACTCAAATATTCTCCTCCACGATCAGATCGCAGGAATTTTATTTTCTTGTTACGATGATTTTCAACTTCACTCTGAAATTCTTTGAACTTTTCAAATGTTTCAGACTTATGTTTCATTAAGTAGATATACCCATATCTGCTTAAGTCATCTGTGAAGGTGAGAAAATAACGATATCC
Source organism: Triticum aestivum (assembly GCF_018294505.1). Taxonomy (NCBI): domain Eukaryota; kingdom Viridiplantae; phylum Streptophyta; class Magnoliopsida; order Poales; family Poaceae; genus Triticum; species Triticum aestivum. The sequence continues at coordinate 513,366,850 of NC_057812.1, read as the reverse complement.
GCCACGAGCCTCAACATTCATCGGACCACATACATCTGTATGTATGATTTCCAACAAATCTGTTGCTCTCTCCATAGTACCGGAGAACGGTGTTTTTGTCATCTTACCCATAAGGCACGGTTCGCAAGTACCAAGTGATTCATAATCAAGTGGTTCCAAAAGCCCATCAGTATGGAGTTTCTTCATGCGCTTTACACCGATATGACCCAAACGGCAGTGCCACAAATAAGTTGCACTATCATTATCAACTCTGCATCTTTTGGTTTCAACATTATGAATATGTGTGTCACTACTATCGAGATTTAATAAGAATAGACCACTCTTTAAGGGTGCATGACCATAAAAGATATTACTCATATAAATAGAACAACCATTATTCTCTGATTTAAATGAATAACCGTCTCGCATCAAACAAGATCCAGATATAATGTTCATGCTTAACGCTGGCACCAAATAACAATTATTTAGGTCTAATACTAATCCCGAAGGTAGATGTAGAGGTAGCGTGCCGACCGCGATCACATCGACTTTGGAACCATTTCCCACGCGCATCGTCACCTCGTCCTTAGCCAATCTTCGCTTAATCTGTAGTCCCTGTTTCGAGTTGCAAATGTTAGCAACAGAACCAGTATCAAATACCCAGGTGCTACTGCGAGCATTAGTAAGGTACACATCAATAACATGTATATCACATATACCTTTGTTCACCTTGCCATCCTTCTTATCCGCCAAATACTTGGGGCAGTTCCGCTTCCAGTGACCAGTCTGCTTGCAGTAGAAGCACTCAGTTTCAGGCTTAGGTCCAGGTTTGGGTTTCTTCTCTTGAGTAGCAACTTGCTTGCTGTTCTTTTTGAAGTTCCCCTTCTTCTTCCCTTTGCCCTTTTTCTTGAAACTAGTGGTCTTATTGACCATCAACACTTGATGCTCCTTCTTGATTTCTACCTCCGCAGCTTTCAGCATTGCGAAGAGCTCGGGAATAGTCTTATTCATCCCTTGCATATTATAGTTCATCACGAAGCTCTTGTAGCTTGGTGGCAGTGATTGGAGAATTCTGTCAATGACGCAATCATCTGGAAGATTAACTCCCAATTGAATCAAGTGATTATTATACCCAGACATTTTGAGTATATGCTCACTGACAGAACTGTTCTCCTCCATCTTGCAGCTATAGAACTTATTGGAGACTTCATATCTCTCAATCCGGGCATTTGCTTGAAATATTAACTTCAACTCCTGGAACATCTCATATGCTCCATGACGTTCAAAACGTCGTTGAAGTCCCGATTCTAAGCCGTAAAGCATGGCACACTGAACTATCGAGTAGTCATCAGCTTTGCTCTGCCAGACGTTCATAACATCTGGTGTTGCTCCAGCAGCAGGCCTGGCACCCAGCGGTGCTTCCAGGACGTAATTCTTCTGTGCAGCAATGAGGATAATCCTCAAGTTACGGACCCAGTCCGTGTAATTGCTACCATCATCTTTCAACTTTGCTTTCTCAAGGAACGCATTAAAATTCAACGGAACAACAGCACGGGCCATCTATCTACAATCAAACATAAACAAGCAAGATACTATCAGGTACTAAGTTCATGATAAATTTAGGTTCAATTAATCATATTACTAAAGAACTCCCACTTAGATAGACATCCCTCTAATCCTCTAAGTGATTACGTGATCCAAATCAACTAAACCATGTCCGATCATCACGTGAGATGGAGTAGTTTCATTGGTGAACATCGCTATGTTGATCATATCTACTATATGATTCACGCTCGACCTTTCGGTCTCCGTGTTCCGAGGCCATATCTGTATATGCTTGGCTCGTCAAGTATAACCTGAGTATTCTGCGTGTGCAACTGTTTTGCACCCGTTGTATTTGAACGTAGAGCCTATCACACCCGATCATCACGTGGTGTCTCAGCACGAAGAACTTTCGCAACGGTGCATACTCAGGGAGAACACTTCTTGATAATTAGTGAGAGATCATCTTAAAATGCTACCGTCAATCAAAGCAAGATAAGATGCATAAAAGATAAACATCACATGCAATCAATATAAGTGATATGATATGGCCATCATCATCTTGTGCTTGTGATCTCCATCTTCGAAGCACCGTCGTGATCACCATCGTCACCGGCGCGACACCTTGATCACCATCGTAGCATCGTTGTCGTCTCGCCAATCTTATGCTTCCACGACTATCGCTACCGCTTAGTGATAAAGTAAAGCATTACAGCGCAATTGCATTGCATACAATAAAGCGACAACCATATGGCTCCTGCCAGTTGCCGATAACTTGGTTACAAAACATGATCATCTCATACAATAAAATTTAGCATCATGTCTTGACCATATCACATCACAACATGCCCTGCAAAAACAAGTTAGACGTCCTCTACTTTGTTGTTGCAAGTTTTACGTGGCTGCTACGGGCTTAAGCAAGAACCAATCTTACATACGCATCAAAACCACAACGATAGTTTGTCAAGTTGGTGCTGTTTTAACCTTCGCAAGGACCGGGCGTAGCCACACTCGGTTCAACTAAAGTTGGAGAAACTGTCACCCGCTAGCCACCTTTGTGCAAAGCACGTCGGGAGAACCGGTCTCGCGTAAGCGTACGCGTAATGTCGGTCCGGGCCGCTTCGTCCAACAATACCGCCGAACCAAAGTATGACATGCTGGTAAGCAGTATGACTTATATCGCCCACAACTCACTTGTGTTCTACTCGTGCATATAACATCAACACATAAAACCTAGGCTCGGATGCCACTGTTGGGGAACGTAGTAATTTCAAAATTTTCCTACGCACACGCAAGATCATGGTGATGCATAGCAACGAGAGGGGAGAGTGTGATCTACGTACCCTTGTAGACCGACAGCGGAAGCGTTAGCACAACGCGGTTGATGTAGTCGTACGTCTTCACGGCCCGACCGATCAAGCACCGAAACTACGGCACCTCCGAGTTTTAGCACACGTTCAGCTTGATGATGATCTCCGGACTCCGATCCAGCAAAGTGTCGGGGTAGAGTTCCGTCAGCACGACGGCGTGGTGACGATCTTGATGTACTACCGTCGCAGGGCTTCGCCTAAGCACCGCTACAATATTATCGAGGATTATGGTGGAAGGGGGCACCGCACACGGCTAAGAATATGATCACGTGGATCAACTTGTGTGTCTAGGGGTGCCCCCTGCCCCCGTATATAAAGGAGCAAGGGGAGGAGGCCGGTCGGCCCCTATTGGTGCGCCAGGAGGAATCCACCTCCTAGTAGGAGTAGGACTCCTACTAGGAGGGGGAAGGAAGTGGGGAGGGAGAAGGAAAGGCCCCCCCCTCTCCTAGTCCAATTCAGACCAGGGGGGAGGAGGCGCGCGGCCCACCCTGGCTGCCCCTTTCTCTCTCCACTAAGGCCCATATGGCCCATTACTTCTCCCGATAGGGTTCCGGTAACCCTCCGGCTCTCCGGTTTTCTCCGAGATCACCCGGAACACTTCCGGTGTCCGAATATAGCCGTCTAATATATCAATCTTTATGTCTCGACCATTTCGAGACTCCTCGTTATGTCCATGATCACATCCTGGACTCCGAACTAACTTCGGTACATCAAAACTCATAAACTCATAATATAACTGTCATCGAAGCCTTAAGCGTGCGGACCCTACGGGTTCGAGAACAATGTAGACATGATCGAGACACGTCTCCGGTCAATAACCAATAGCGGAACCTGGATGCTCATATTGGCTCCTACATATTCTACGAAGATCTTTATCGGTCAGACCGCATAACAACATACGTTGTTCCCTTTGTCATCGGTATTTTACTTACCCGAGATTCGATCGTCGGTATCTCAATACCTAGTTCAATCTCGTTACCAGCAAGTCTCTTTACTCGTTTCGTAATACATCATCTCGCAACTAACTCATTAGTTGAAATGCTTGCAAGGCTTATGTGATGTGCATTACCGAGAGGGCCCAGAGATACCTCTCCGACAATCGGAGTGACAAATCCTAATCTCGAAATACGCCAACCCAACATGTACCTTTGGAGACACCTGTAGAGCTCCTTTATAATCACCTAGTTACGTTGTGACGTTTGGTAGCACACAAAGTGTTCCTCCGGCAAACGGGAGTTGCATAATCTCATAGTCATAGGAACATGTATAAGTCATGAAGAAAGCAATAGCAACATACTAAATGATCGGGTGCTAAGCTAATGGAATGGGTCATGTCAATCACATCATTCTCCTAATAATGTGATCCCGTTAATCAAATGACAACACATGTCTATGGTTAGGAAACATAACCATCTTTGATTAATGAGCTAGTCAAGTAGAGGCATACTAGTGACGTTTGGTTTGTCTATGTATTCACACAAGTATTATGTTCCCGGATAATACAATTCTAGCATGAATAATAAACATTTATCATGATATAAGGAAATAAATAATAACATTATTATTGCCTCTAGGGCATATTTCCTTCAACTCCAATGTCACCACAAGTATCTGCGGGTTTGATTATATGATACGCATCACACAATCTCAGATTCATCTATTCAAACCAACACAAAGAACTTCAAAGAGTGCCCCAAAGTTTCTGCCAGAGAGTCAAGATGAAAACGTGTGCCACCCCCTATCCATAAGTTCACAAGGTCATAGAACCCGCAAGTTGATCACCAAAACATACATTAAGTAGATCACGTGAATATCCCATTGTGATCACAGATAAGCACATGCAAGACATACATCAAGTGTTCTCAAATCCTTAAAGACTCAATGCGATAAGATAACTTCAAAGGGAAAACTCAATCCATTACAAGAAGGTAGATGGGGAGAAACATCATAAGATCCAACTATAATAGCAAAGCTCGCGGTACATCAAGATCGTGCCAAATCAAGAACGCGCGCGCGCGCGCGCGCGCGAGAGAGAGAGAGAGAGAGAGAGAGAGAGAGAGAGAGAGAGAGAGAGAGAGAGAGAGAGAGAGAGAGAAAGAGATCAAACACATAGCTACTGGTACATACCCCCAGCCCCGAGGGTGAACTACTCCCTCCTCGTCATGGAGAGCACCGGGATGATGAAGATGGCCATCGGTGATGATTTCCCCCTCCGGCAGGGTGCCGGAACAGGATCCTGATTGGTTTTTGGTGGCTACAGAGGCTTGCGGCGGCGGAACTCCTGATCTAGGTTCTGTTCTGGGGTTTTCTATATTTATAGATTTTTTTTACGTCGGGAACAAGTCAGGGAGGTCCACGAGGCGACGACAAGGACGGAGGGCGCGCCCTCCACCCTTGTGAAGGCCTCGTGGCTCTTCTAGCCCAACTCTTTTGCTTCGGGGGCTTCTTCTGGTCCATAAAATATCAGCGTAAAATTTCAGCTCAATTGGACTCCATTTGATATTCCATTTTTGTAAAACTCAAAAACAAGGAAAAAAAGAAACTGGCACTAGGCTCTAGGTTAATAGGTTAGTCCCAAAAATTATATAAAATAGCATATAAATGCATATAAAACATCCAAAACAGACAATATAATAGCATGGAACAATAAAAAATTATAGATACATTGGAGATGTATCAGTGACAGACGTGCTTTCGAACGACAAAATGAAACTCCGTAACTGGGTAGTTATAAATGTAGGTTTTAGGCTTGTCTAGACCCATGTTGCGAGATATGGTCGAGCGAGATGGATTTGCCCCTCCGATCAGGAGAGATATACTCTGGGCCCCTCATATGATCTGACCAAGATAAGCATGGCCATGCGATAAGGATTATGAGATAATCCGTTTTGTGGTCGGCATCACTGGAATGAGAAAGTGTTCGGACTAGCACAAGGATGACAGACTCACCTTGAACCTGGGAGCATATATCATGTGGCAAAAAGAACAGAAGTGTGACATGCTGTACAAGTTCGCCAACCGACTTCATTGTCTACTTGGTGGTTGGCACGCCTTGCCAGAGGCCGCTACCAGCCGAGTAGGCTGGAGGCGATCCAACCTGCGACCAAGCTGACTTGAACCTAAGGGGTCGCGCGCTTAAGGGAAGGAACATGTGAGGTTGGATCTGACTCCACGAGTCTGATGTGATCCTACTCGGACTCCGATCCAGGCCGAACAAAATTTGGGCTTTAGGATCCGTACGAGGCCCAAGTGTTGAGCCCGCGACGGATGCCTATATATAGTGGAGGTGCGACACAATCATTCGATTTATTGCTTCAACGTTGTCACTACGGCTTTGCTTGTGTTGTGACCAGCCACTTCCACTCGCCATCGGCTATGTGATTGACCTAGCAGTCCGCCGCACGGGGTTCCTCCTGCATGCACGGATATCGTTAAAGGTGGTGCACTTGTGCCGCTCCGGTGAACCTGTACGTGGGTTCCGACGACCGACTGTTCGAGCGAGATCAGACGAGGAGGAGACGAACCCACGGAAGCGTTGCCCCAACTCTATTTTCGTTGCACGACATTGCGCCTCTAGTGATAACAATCAATGATCCATCTCCCGTAGCATGTTCCTGGTTGATCTGTGCGTAGGAAATATTTTATATTACAACCGATGCACCTAGCGTAGCCAACACAAGCAATGGTTAGCTTGGGTGCACATCCAGGGATGCAATTAGTCTGGCCCAAGCACAAGAAACTAGAGGCTTGGCAACGGCAAAAAGCCGCCTGTACTGTAGTTACAGAAAAAAAATATTCTCCCAAATAAGCTTACGACGTGGTTTTCTTGGCCTAATAATTCTCCAAGCCAAGACTCCAACCAAATGCTTCTTCTTGTGAGCTACATGAACATGCAAATATCATCTGGATTTTTGAGTCACGCCAGGCATCACTTTTTGCCAGGCATGCAACCCTGGACGCCAACCAAATTAGCTTCAAATGCCTGTAAGGACAATATAAAAATGACACATATAACTTATTAGACAAGAATATATCTGGATGGGCTGATGTATGAGGAATAACCAAGGTTGAAATCACATATTGCTGGAGGATAAAAATCACATGTAGAATCTTTTTTTGGGCAACTGCCTTAACATAGCTGACCAAGTGAGTCAGGTCGGGGGAAGAGGATCTAACAAAAAAAGCTGCGGTTCTATCAAAGGGTCACGATGATGTGGCTTCACAAAATTGCAGAGAAATACGATAAGGGGGCTATCAATTTAGACAGAACCTCTGCTAAAAATATTTAAAATGGAAAAGAAAACCCCTTGGCCTTCGAGAAAGGGCAGTGATAGGCGCCTGCAGTCCGGCCGAACGGTTGGGCCGGACTAGCCCCAGCCGCCCGATCCCGCGATTGCGAGTCGTTCAATCCCAGCGTTGACTTCCCCTTTTCCTCTTCCTCTCCACAAAGCCCCATCGCCTGGACGTCCACCCAGCCGCCGACCGTCACCCACTCACCTGGATCTCCTCTCTTTGCCGCCCTTGCGCTGCTGGATGCGCAATCGGTCGCCGTGCTTGCCGCCGGTCGCCGCCGTCTTCTCTCATGTTTCTCGCCGGGATCCATGCATGCAGCAAAAACTCTGCCCCGTGGGATGCAGCTTCCCTCGCTGGTGATGGTTCGCGGCTCCGGCAATGCCAGTCGCCGGTTGCAGCTCTGCGTCATGCTCGCCGCCGACACTTGCAACAAAAAAAAGTTGTCACGAAAACATATCTGTGTCGCCGCACCCTGTTGAATCATTTTGAAAACCTGGTTCCAGCAAATTGAAACTATGGTTGTAGCAAAAAATCGCTGGTACAGAAAAAACTATGGTAGTTGCAAATGACATCTCCGGTAGTAGCAAAACTCTGAGACGGTTGCAACAAAAGATAGCCATCGCCGTCGTCGACCAACACCGCCGCGGGTGGATGTAGCAAAAATTGGGTGCGGTTTCAGCAAAATCAAAACATGAATGTAGCAAAAAAATTGTCCCCAGCTCCACCAAAATCAAACATGGTTGTAGCAATAAACTCGACCGGAAAAATACATGAGATGTAGCATCTCGTGAAAAAAATGAATGTAGCAATCGTCAATGCCTGTGGTAACAAAAAGTGACAAAAGTTGCATAAAAAAACACGGTCGCCGGTCTCGTATGTCATGAAGATGGGATGTAGCAAAAAATCAACACACCGGTAGTAACAGAAAAACAGAACGATTATAGCAAAATCGATCGCCGGTTCCAGCAAAAACACCGTGGAAGCAGATTTCGGGTAGAGGTGGGTGGTAGCAAAAATATGGGCCGGTTCCAGCAAACCAATCCATGGTTGTAGCGAAAACTCGCTGTCGACGCGCTCGATTACCTTGCAACCCGGCCATGGAAGCTAGCACATCCGGCTGCGTCGGCCATGGAGAGCGACGCACCCAGCTGCAGGCAGCCCATGGCGATGAGCGGGCGCAACTGTGCACTCCTCCCAGCTGCTGAATCTTATGAAGGGATTTCTATCGTTGGGGAAAAAAAGAGAAAGAGATGGAAAGGATAGGAGACGTGGGTTACGATCTGATGGGCATCTAACGCTGCGCCTGCGACCGGCTGAACGTTTCGTCCGGCGCGCTGGCGTAAAACGTTTGGCCTCTTTTGGTTCATAGGATAGGATTATCATAGGAATATGAATCTTGTAGGAAATGAGATGACATATATCTCAAATCCTATGAGTAGCAATAGGAAACAAGATGTCATTTGGTTGACACCAAAGGAATTTTTCCATTGAATCTAGGCTTTTTTTATTTTTCTATGAAATGTGGAGGATAGTAATCAATCCTATGTAGGAATAGGAATCCATTCCTATAAACCAAAGGGCTCTAAAGAAAAAAAATTCTATAAGAATCCCATCCTCAAGAACCAAAGAGGCCTTACCTTCGAGAAAACACGATATGTTTGTAGCCCACTCACTGGCCCCACCGGCAGTTCCCTAGGTCACGCACGCTCAGGCGCACGCTGGTCGCGACGAGGGTTTCACTTGAAAGCCCAAACCGAGCAAACCCTCAAGCTCGAAAGATCGCGCGGCGCAGCAGCATCCGCCTTCCATTCTCCTCTCCCTCCTCCCACCTCGCCGCCGCCTCCCCGTGGTCTTGTCTCTCGCCAGATCGCCATGGCATTGCACGCCCCCGTCCTCGTGCTGAGTAAGCGCCCCTCGCCCCTCGCCTCTCCCGCCCCACTCCTCCCCGCCTCCTAGGGTTTCCGCGCCTCCCCTTCCCCCGTATTTTTCCGATAGCATCTGTGTCTTCTCGCGTCTAGGTTTTCAGATAGGCAGCGCCTTGAACTCCTGGTGTCGAAGTTTACTTGATCACACGACACGAATCCACGATTTGCCTTTGCTTGTTCAGCTATATTCTTTCTTTGCTCTGATCTGATCTATGCCGTTTCTGTTTATGCGCGTTTTTTTTCTAATGTTGCGCGTTTTTGTTTCGATTTGATCAGAGGACTCGTTGAAGAGGGAATCCGGCGCCAAGGTTCAGCATGGCAACATCCAGGCCGCGAAGGTTTGTGCTCTTGAATCTTGAGCTTTGTTTCACTACGTCAGTTGGGTGGTGTTGTCGTCGTTGATGCCTCTCAGGCAGTACTCGCTAGGTCGTGGCCAATCAGCTCACTTTAGGTTGCGTGTTTTGCTGTTGAGATCACAATAGATCTGAACAAGTGGTCCTAGCCAAGATCTCAGAGTAATATGTTATATCCTTGCCCCGGGCATCACATAGGTCAGTTGTCTTATTAGCTTTATTATCTGAGGGTGTGAATGTGGGAAACCTGCAATTGATGATCTGGTTGTCTGGCAGGCCGGTTTTGGTTTGCCATTGTTTTAGCCCCACTATCAACAAGTTTTAAGTTTCTGTCTTTGCGAGGACTAGTTGATTCATTTACGTGTACTTGGGTAAATCTAATGGTTTTATGTGCAGGCTGTGTCAGACATCATTCGCACAACGTTGGGTCCTAGGTCCATGTTGAAGATGCTTCTGGATGCCAGTGGAGGTACTTAACATACTCTTAACATATTCTATACACTACGATATGCCAGCCGATGTTAAACTTTTGTCGTCCATCCGTGATACTCCCTCCGTATCAAAATATAAGACGTTTTTGTAGGCTAAACTAGCCTACAAAAACATCTTATATTTTGGTACAGAGGTAGTACTTGTTATTAAAAGTACACTATGATATCAAGCGTATCTATTGAAGAACTATGTTGGCAATAGTTCATTCTTTTTCATGTTGGATCATGGTTGCACCATTCCACTTGTTTAGCAGGCTACGTTGTTTAATGTTTCAAAAGTATGACCATGTTAATTTGCTTTGTTGATTAAATACACCAGCAGCTTTAACTTATTGTATTTTTATTTTCCTTAATTGCACAACTATCATTAAAGCACTTGGGACAGTATGATGCTCCATCTAGTTTATGAAACCATGGCAGTTGATGCAAAATGGGATGATGTTTCACAGAATATGTGCGGAGGGGTTGCTTTACACATGCCCATAGACAAATGTGTCGAGGGTAGATCCTTATGGACTGCTTGTGCTGATGGATAACCAGATCAAGCTTTTGCTCTCCACTAGGCTTTTTGTGTGGACTTTTGGCTTATTTGTGTCAAAATGTTTGCGTCTTGTACTTCTGTTTCTTATAACTTTACATCTGAAATTACTGCGAGTAATTGCTTTTTGCTTTATACTGAGAATTGTTATTTGATATAATTCATAGTCTGTTTATGTCACTCGAGTTCATTTTACATTCATGTTTGCATTACATAATTTGTTTTTACAAGGTTATTGTATCTTACTTATTTCTTATTTTGCAGGTATCGTGGTCACTAATGACGGCAATGCTATATTACGGGAGCTAGACATTGCACATCCTGCTGCTAAGGTATGTGGAATGTTTGTTTTATCTCTTTCTCTTGCTTGCGGCTTATGCGGTTAGAATTAGCTGTCAGCCTGTAATGTTTGTCATGAAGTGGATGATACCATGTTCAATCTAACTCCCCCTTTTCAATCTGTGCAGTCTATGATTGAGCTAAGCCGCACACAGGATGAAGAAGTGGGAGATGGGACAACATCTGTAATTGTTCTAGGTATGATGTTTCCTTTGATGCATTCATAAATATCAAGATCATTATGTCCATGTTCTATAATTTACATAAGCATGCCATCTGAAGTCAATCAACTTTAACTGTCAATTCTCTTTGTGGTCAAACTAAGCATATGGCTACTTTGAGCTTCTTTGTAGCTAAGTACACTAACATTGTTCCCCTGTAATTGTCAATTCTGTTTCTGGTCTGTCATTATTTCTTTGTAGCTAAGTACACTAAAATTGTTGCTCTTCAAAGTTTAAGCCAGCAAGAATGACTAAAAATCAGTTTTCAATGGACAGGAAGCTTATTTGGTTTGAGACTTTATTCTTTTGTACTAACTTTTCGTCTTTTTAGCTGGTGAGATGCTCCATGTTGCAGAAACATTTATTGAAAAGAACTACCATCCCACTGTCATTTGCCGAGGTAGTTACTTGATACCAACTTTTTTTCTCTTCATTTGGTGAGTTATGTATCTGTTTTGAACCTTTTATTGTTTCTTGGTTTCAGCATACAGCAGAGCTCTTGAGGATGCCATAGCTGTCCTTGACAAAATTGCAATGCCTGTTGATGTTAATGACCGTAAGTCTGCATCCAGCATGTTGCAAACATTGTCACTGTTCTTCTGAAAATTTTGGTCCTCCTACATAGATCATGTTCTATTTTGTAATCTTATTCAATTGAGATGTACCATGATGTAGGCGAGGCAATGCTAGGGTTGGTGAAGAGCTCCATTGGTACAAAATTCACTGGCCAGTTTGGCGACCTAATTGCTGTAAGTATCACTCTTTTATGCCAAGTTGGCTACCAACTACTCCCGCTGTTCCTAAATACAAGTCCTTTTAGTGATTTCAATATGGACTACATATGGAGCAAAATGGATAAATCTCACTCTAAAATCCGTCTATATACATCTGTATCTATTCCGCATTGAAATCTCTAAAAAGACTTATATTTAGAAATGGAGGGAGTAGATTCACTTCATGGGTTAAATTATGGATCATTTGATATCTTCTCTTGCTGTTCTTAGGACCTTGCCATAGATGCTACTACAACAGCAGGTGTAGACCTGGGTCAAGGAATGCGTGAAGTTGATATCAAGAAATATATCAAAGTAGAGAAGATTCCTGGCGGCCAGTTGGAGGACTCAAAGGTTCTTAAAGGGGTCATGTTCAATAAAGATGTTGTGGCTCCTGGAAAAATGAAAAGGAAGATAGTAAATCCACGCATCATCCTTTTGGATTGCCCTGTTGAGTACAAAAAGGGGGAAAATCAGACAAATGCCGAGTTGATGAGTGAAGAAGATTGGTAAGTGATGTCTAGATTCAAATTCTCCTGCCCATATGTATTGATCCTATTGAGTTGCTATTTGTCAGGAGTGTATAATAATTTGGTAAATATGCTATTACAGGAAGGTTCTGCTAGATATGGAGGAAGAATACATCAAGAACCTCTGTGTGCAAATTTTGAAATTCAAGCCTGACCTGGTTATCACAGAGAAAGGACTCAGTGACATGGCTATGCATTATTTAAGCAAAGCTGGTGTTAGTGCAATCCGTAGACTTAGGAAGACAGATAACAACAGGATTGCTAAAGCCTGTGGTGCAGTTATAGTTAACAGGCCAGAGGAGCTTCAAGAATCAGATGTGGGGACACGAGCTGGTCTCTTTGAGGTTAAGAAGATCGGTGATGAATTCTTTTCCTTCATTATTGAATGCAAAGATCCTAAAGCATGCACTGTTCTATTGAGGGGAGCAAGCAAGGACATCTTGAACGAGGTGGAGAGGAACCTTCAGGTATTCTTCTGCTCGTTTTGTCCTATTTAATATTTTATTTCATAGTAAGACCTGCCCTCAACCTTTCCCTTCGTTTTGCATTCACAGGATGCCATGTCTGTTGCAAGGAACATTTTGAAAAACCCGAAACTTCTACCTGGAGGTGGTGCTTCTGAATTGACTGTATCGGCAACACTAAAGCAAAAGAGTTCTTCAGTTGAAGGTGTTGAAAAGGTATGCTTCAGAAGTATTAATGCTAGCGTTTTTGAGCAATGAAGTCATTTAGGCGGAGGCCTATTAGTACACTCTCACAAGTCCACACTACCGCATTATACCGAATAAAATGTGTTTTTTTGTGTGTTTGGGGCATTGCACATATAATAGCTTTCTGCTGTTATTATCTTATGATTTGAGTATCTGATTACTTTCTGTTTGTTTTTATCAGTGGCCTTATGAAGCTGCTGCTTTAGCATTCGAAGCAATCCCAAGAACTTTGCTTCAAAATTGTGGTTTGAATGTTATTAGGACGATGACACAACTCCAGGGAAAGGTAATAACTCTTCTTGTATTTTATCTCTCTAGTGACCTTGTCAAAAAAGTTGAGGATTATAGTGAGTCAGTATTTTAGATACAGATCGTTAGGTCCTGTTTAACATGTTTTTCTTATATAGCTAGAAGTGTTGCCGGTTGAGTGTTGGACATAAGATGCGGAAATTGCTTAGCTTTAGGTTTTAGACTTTTGGATAAACCACCTTTTATAAATTGAGCCAGTTGCAAGGAGGAAAGGCTTTGGTTTGGCACTGCAATGGCTTTGATACAGTACTAAAAGCATATTTTTTGAGCTATTATGGATGATTATGTACAACAATACACATAGCTAACTGCATTCCTGAACACACTACTGCACATAACTTTCTGTGAATTTGTGCTCACAGTAAATTTAAGATTAAGCATCATTTCTCAACCCCCAAACCGGGGAGTACTTTATCTGTATAATTCTTTCTTTTTCAGTTTTAAAATATTACAAAATTTATGATACTTGTATTTTCGCTACTGCATGTTGCTTAAATTCCATTATTTTGCTCCAGCATGCGAATGGTGAAAATCCTTGGGTTGGTGTTGATGGAAGGACTGGTGATATTGTTGACATGAAAGAGCGGAAGGTAGTATTTTCACTCTGCATCACTTGTGTTGTGTGCTTGCACGTCTAAGCACCACACTTTTTTGTTGTTGCTGTAGATCTGGGATTCTTACAGCGTGAAGGCACAGACGTTCAAGACAGCAATCGAGTCTGCTTGCATGCTTCTAAGGATTGACGACATTGTCAGTGGAATCAAGAAGAAGCAGGCTCCTGGCTCTGGTGCTCCCAAGCAACCCCAGATTGAAACGGGTGAAGATGCGGACACTGAACAGATGATCCCGGAGTAGAACTACTTGTGCTGCTGGAGTGAGCCTGCACCGGCGATGTTATCTACCGAAGCTAGAAAAGTGCGCCCGCGGAGCAGAATGTTTTATTAACACGTGAATGGCGTCGCCTGGTTGCATTTCTTGAATGTTTGATGGTGGCCAGGCCTCCAGGGTCGTCTAGTATTAGTTTGGATTGTAGCTTTTTCATATGTTCTTATGATGAGGAGTGTGCGGGTTTCAGTTGTGTATCTGTATCAGCGTTTTGGAATCTGACTGTTGCATGGATGGTTGCTGTCCGTTTTTGTTTTTGGACTTTGTACTGAACGGATATCAGAACCTGAATTTAACAGCAAAACTAGCTTTCTGACGCCGTCAGTTTTGTTTTATTATTATAGAAAGACGATGCCGGTTTGTCGATGCTGATGTGGCACTACCTGAATTTCTCCATTCTTCCCCCCTCCCGCTTTATTATTCTATTCAACTCAAAGTTCTACCATGCACTAAAAAAACCTCTGCACAAAAATCTTAAAAATGTTTAACAAAAATCAAAACAATTCCATCTTTCTGGCCATAAAAATACATATCAAGCCGAATTGTGAAACAGATATAAAGATCGTGTCAAAGTTCATATCTTGCCGTATATATAGTATTTATTTGATTTGGCAATTTGTAGTTTTGACATAATGTTTGTCCGATTTTGACAACATAGAGAATGGAGAAACATAATACTATCTTTTGGTAAACACACCGAAATGCGGCCCCCAATGGATGAACCCTGACAAAAATGAACCTTTACAAATATAGATATAGAAATAGTTCATTTTGCTTATCTGGCTTGAAAACCGTTTAACCTACATTATCAAGTTCTAATTCCGGAGTATATTAAGCCCCTTGCATATCATCACAACACAAAATAAGGCAATATAGGATGTGGCAAAGAAAAGTATACTGTGGCTCACTTCCTCCTAGCTGTCTAGGAGAAGAAGTGTGAAAAAGGGGATAGATGATTTACCTAGGAGAGAAACGATAAGATGGTAATAGATTTTGCGTGAAATCCGTGCGCCGCCGAGTGGGGTATGGTGAATAAGCTGTGTTTGTGTTTGCCGCGAGATGCTTATCTTTTTGCATTTTGTATAGAAAACTCATTACTTTACTAATTGTGACGAATCCATTGTTTTTCGTGAGATGCATACCTTCGATGCAGTGGGACCGTTAACATAAAGATAGCTTGAAAGTCAAAACAAATACTACCAATCTTTATTTATAAAGGCAAACGCACATATAAGAAGCATTTCAAGTCAAAGTGCGAAATATATCGTTTCCCACAAAAAAGTGTGAAATATATTAAGCCTCCGAGGCACAACTCGAAATATTGAAGTCTTTTTTTTAAAGAATCACTAGGTTTTTCTAGGAAAAAAAGGGTTTTTTTCTAGGCCAAAGAAAAAGAAAAGGAAAGAAACCCAGCAGTATATCTGTTTGAATTTGGTGGCGCTCCATTGGGCAGATTGGCGGTTTTGACGTCATATCTGCGCCGGATATCCGATATATATGGCGATGTAGACCTGGAGGACGTCGAGACCTGGGTGGGAGCAAAGGCATTTTTTTTCCGAGAAGAAGAAGACCCGTCCAACCCTTGCTTCTCTCCCCATCCCCCACCCCCACCCCCCAAGTCGATATGCCTCCCAGACGCAAACCCCAACCGTCGGCGAAGAAACCCCTGCGCCGCTCCGGAAGGGTCAATTCCACCGCGGCCATGGCCGATTCCGCCGATCCAACCCCGTCCCCGCCGCCGCTGGAAGCCTCCCCCGCCGCCGCCAAGCCCGTCTCCGTCGATCCGGCCCCGGAGTCGGCCTCCCCCGCCGCCAAGCCCGTCTCTGCCGATCCGGCCCCGGAGGCGGCCACCCCCGCCGCCGCCGCCAAGACCGTCTCCGCCGATCCGGCCCCGCACCAGGCCCCGGAGGCGGCCACCCCCGCCGCCGCCGCCGGGTCCGATCTGGACGGCCCGCCCCGGAGATCCGCCACCGCCGGCAAGCTCAAGAAGCCCTTCACCGACAAGCTCCGCGCCGCCGCGGAGGAGCGCCTCGCGCGCATCCCTGTCGACCTCCGCCTCCGCCCGCTGGACCCCCCGCCGCCCTCCATCTCCAACCACGAGGCCGCCCTCCGCGCCCTCGGCCTCCTCGACTTCGCGCGGTTTGACCCCGGATCTGAGCCCCCGCGCCCCGACCTCGTCGCGCAGCTCATCGCCTATTACGACCGGATTAATCAGCGCAGCTTCGTCTGGGACACCCGCGTCGGCCTCAACCGCTCCGAATTGGCCATCGCCTTCTCCCTCCCCAAAAAGCCAGTCGGGCCGCCCGCCCCGCCCCGAGGGATCAAAACCGCGGCCTTGGTCTCCGCCGCCCAGGAGTTCATGCGCGTCTGCATCCATCCCTGGTTCACGGATTGCGCACTGTCGCAGGAGGTGGCCGGGGCGGAACAGACTGTGAAGGACGGGTCACCGCATAAGGTTAACTGGGGCGGCATCATCTGGGGTATCATGGAGAAGGAGATTCACGAGCTGCCCGAGAGGGGTGATGGGGTGTGCCAATACGGCGCGTATCTTCAGCGGCTCATCCGGGTGCAGAAGCCGCTGCTGTTTGAGCTGCCGCAGAAAGAGGAGGCGGGGAAGCTTGTTCAGATGGTGTCTTCTGATTTAGTTAAGGACGAGCGGGATGGAGACGCAGATGCCAGGAACAAGGGCTTGCAGGAGGTGGAGCCTAGAGATGCAGATGCGGATGCGAGCAGCAAGGGCCTGAAGGAATCTGAGTTAGAGGGTGTGAGTCTGACCAGCAATAGCTTGGATGAATCGGGGCCCGCAGATGCTGATGCTAGTGGTAATGACTTGAAGGAGTTGGAGTCTGGGGATGTGAGGCGCAACATCTTGGAGGAATCAGAGACAGCAGGTGTGGATTTGAGGAGCAATGATTTGAATGAGTCTGGGGATGTGACCAAGATATTGGAGGAATCTGAGACAGCAGCTGTGGATTTCAGGAGCAATGACTTGAATGAGTCTGGGAATGCGAGGAGCAACATCTTGGAGGAACCAGAGACAGAAGGTTCGGATTTGAGGAACAATGACTTAAAGAAGTCAGATTCTGGGGATGCAGGGAGCAAGAGCATGGATGAATTGGCGGATGTGGATGCTAATGCAATGAGCAAGTCACAGGATACATCAGTGGTGGCTGATGGGGATGCAAAGGGCATGGGCTCGGATGTTGAGATGGAGTCAGGGGATGCTGATGCTAATGCAGGGAGCAAGTCACCGGGTACATCTAAGGTGATGGATGAGGATGCTAAGGGCTTGGATGTCGAGATGGAGTCAGGCGATGTGGATGCTAATGCAGGGAGCAAGTCACTGGATACATCAAGGGTGATGGATGAGGATGCAAAGGGATTGGATGTTGAGATGGAGTCAGGGGATGCAGATGCTAATGCAGGGAGCAAGTCACTGGATTCATCGAAGGTTATGGATGAGGATGCAAAGGCCTTGGATGTCGAATTGGAGTCGCAGGCTATTGATCCTAATGCAAGCAATAATTCGCCGGATACATTTAAGGTGGTTAATGAGGATGCAAAGGTCATGAGTTTGGATGTCGAATTGGAGTTAGGGGATGCAGATGCTAATGCAAGGAACAAGTCACCAGATACATCAAAGTTGGTGTATGAGGATGTAAAGGTGGACATGGATGCTAATGCAAGCAGCAACAAACTGGAGACACCCAATGTGGCGGATGAGGACGGCAAATTGCTGTTCGGGGGTGTGGATGCTAGTGCAAGCAGCAATACACTGGAGCCACCAAATGTGGCTGATGAGGATGATGAATTGCAGTTGGGGGATGTGGAGAGATTGGAGACATCAAAGGTGGCGGATGGGGATGTAAAGGGCATGAGCTTGGAGCAATCAAAGGCAGGGGATGCCATGGTGCTGGAGGAAGCTGTAGCTCCTACACATGAAACGAATGCTGTGAATGGTGAGGTTTTGGCAGACTTTGCATGGGAGGAAGATGAAGACACAATTGTGGGTGCAGCAGAGAAGGATGCATGCCCATCGCCGGAGGTGGAACTGTTGACACAGGAGAAAGTGCTAGTAGGGCCAGAGGAGGATGAGGAGGCAGAAGAGGAAGAGAAGGATGAGGCAGGGTGGAGCTCTGCCAATGATGACGATGACAGTATGGATGTCGAAGATAATGTATCTGTCCAAAATCTGGATACTGATAATGAGGAGGCGGAGGAGTCAGAGCATGATGCATTTGAGGGGTGTAGTGGTGGAGTGGAGATGAACTGGGGTATTGGGGATGACAAGGGGGGCGAGGGGACGACGCATTGTTTACAGCAATGTGATTTTCCAGGGGTGGAGTTTGAGAATTTGAATAAAGGGAATGTTGGGATGAGGGATGGTGTGAGCTTTGATGATGGATTCAAAATGGGTTCCTTGCATGGGATGGAGTCAAACCTCCTCCAGGCTATGAACTCAGATCCTGCGACATACAATGGCACGGAGAATGCACATGACCTGTCCTCTGGAAATTTCTTGGCTATGGGGGCTGATGCACATAAGAATGGAGTGGACCTGGGGACTGGCAATTCATTTTTCTTTGGCAATAATAATGGGAAGAGGCACGTTGAGGATATTGATGATGGGTACAATGACCAGATGCAAACACAACAGCAGTTTCTGCAGGGCAATCAACATAAGCGGATGCGGAACTCCAGCAGTAGTGTACCACCTGGATCAGCATTCTTCAATGCAAATTATTCAGAACCCATACAGAACTTATTGGTCAATGCCAGCATGTTATACGAACAGAAAGAGAGAGAGATTCAAGAGGCGCTGTCACAGAAGCAATTTATGGCTAACTTGCTGCAGGAGAAGGAAGCAATTATCCACTCACTAAACTCTGCCAGGTTTGAGCAAGAGAATAAGTTGCAAGCAAAGCTTAGGTGCTTTGAGCATGATCTGAATGTGATGGGTCAGTTGGTCAGTGGGTATAAGAGGGCTTTGAAACAGAGTTATGCTTCTTTCAATGAGTACAGGAAGAAGTTCCCTTCTAACGAGTTCCATTATCGTGATGTTCCTAATGGCGGCGGTCTTGTCCTTAGCGTCAGGGAGTTGGAGAGGGAGTTGGAGAGGAAACGGTGTGAGGAAGAGCAGCAGAAAATTGCTGCAGCAAATGAGATGATTGGAAATTTCAAGCTTGAATGGCTTTCAAAGCCTGATGATTGGGAAGATCGCATCAACCTTTTGTGGCGCAAAACTGAAGGGCTGGCTCGGGAGCTTGATCTTCTCAAGGAAAAAAGAAAAGCAAAGCTTGCAGCCCTTGCTAGGGAAGAATGAGTTCTCTGATAGTTAGAGGTACATGGATTACCTACTTTCTTAAGTCCGTGTACTGTGATTAAATTGAGTGGTTAGGAGATAAACTAGTTTCTTGTATTATGTAGGAATCGAAATGGTGGTTAGTAGACTGTCCTGTTTTCTATATGGTTGGGCAATTCTTGTTTAGTTTATGTATTCAAACTTTCTGTATGGTTGGGTTATCTTTGGGCCAGTAGGATGCTAAGCTACTGTTGTGAAGCTTTTTTTCTTGTAGATAACATGGCATCACTTAATTAACAAACTACTAGAATAGTTAGCGAAACTAGTAGGATCAATAATGAAATAATCCACTTAACTCACCTTATTTTCTTTGGTGGTACTTGCCATTATTCTTGCACACAACTTGGAATCATCAGGTTTTTTCTAGCTTGGTTGAGCAGATTGTGCTCTATTGATTTGTAGAAACATAATACGGAGTAACATTTCAGGTTAACATATATAACACACACACACACACACACACACACAACTAAGAAGGCAGGATTTATCAAGTGGCCTTGTGGGGCTCCAGTTTCATGTATGATAGTTAGCCTAGGATCATTCAGATCGCAAATATCCATGTTGATTATGGTTTTTGTCTTGTTATCAGAACATGCTTTGTACTTGCTTGTTTATTATCATGTTACGGTATATATGTCTGTACTGAAAACTGGGATCTTTATGGCAG
This sequence comes from Triticum aestivum, assembly GCF_018294505.1. NCBI lineage: Eukaryota > Viridiplantae > Streptophyta > Magnoliopsida > Poales > Poaceae > Triticum > Triticum aestivum. The sequence continues at coordinate 513,346,563 of NC_057812.1, read as the reverse complement.
GTTCTAATGTGAAGATGGAGAGCTCTCTTGGATGTTTGATGTCAACAGCGAGACATGGGATTGGCGGCAACTGTGGCTAGCTCGTCGTGCATTGTAGACTGTAGCGAAGAAGGCATAATTCCAGCTGTAAATCGAATGTTTTGTCATCCAAGGGCGTTCTAGTGACCAGTACTAGTGCTTGCTTTATTTAGATGGCCTTTTGGTTGACTTCCTGCATGGAGTAAAATACTGGGTGGTGCCAGGTTAATCTTATATGTGTAGAACAGTTCACATAGTGTCTTACATTTGCATCCAACTTTGCGTGCTCGGTAGTTGATTTATACCTTATTTTGCATATTGGAAGCTAACGGAGTATATTAGGCATTCCCTTGGTTCTGGTTGCAAGTGATGTCAATGTTTGCTCTTCTCCTTCTGGATGTTGCAGGTATATGAATTTCTTGCTTCTCTCACATGAAATTGAGGTTCGTTCTTGTGACAGCTTGAACCTATTGATTCATGCTGTAACTGACAGTTGCCAACCCATGTTCCAACACAGATTGTCTCTGCTATAGTGGCAGCAAACCTGTTTGGTAAATCTTACAGTAGTCCCGAAATGCTCTTAGTTGTGCTCAGTTTGAACTTAGAAGCATTGTTATTTGGGTAGGCACGAGAGTAGTAGCGCACAGGTTGTGAAAAATCTCTGATGTGCCAACAGCTGCAGTGATCTAAGCTGCAATAATCTTCGGTTCGCATTATTTACATTCTTAAAAGATGAAGCATGTTTCTTGAAACTGATTACTGACCCAACACTTGAGTACAAGTTGGTTCTAGGTCCGCCTGCTTACCCCTTCCCGTCTACTAGTGGATTCGATCACTCGTTCCGTTCGTCCATTTACCTCTACTTCACGAGAGTCACACACTTGTAGTATATCGCTTGTTCCGCTATGTACCGCAATGCTTTGAAACACGAGATTTTATTCTTTGAAACACTAGATTTTCCAGATGCAGGAATCGAACTGTTGCCTATGAAATCGCAGTTCCATTACATTCTTAATTAGCAGCCCTCAGCCGTGTCTTACAGTTTTGCCCTCTTCCGCTGTTGTTTATCAGCGGATCTGACAGGCATAAGTCTATATTATTTCCTACAACAATTCTGATCTTTGACATGTTTTACATGTATTTATTTTCCAAACTGAAAAGCTAACCGACGGACGTTCGCTACAAGGGTTGGTATTTGTGAACGTTTTCCTCGCAGTTTTATTGTATCGGAGCTGACTGTTTCTTCAGAACTGCACGCTATTTTCTAGGCAGATGACAGTTCTGAAACTTCTCCCCAGAAATGTCACGCAATTCTGAAGAAACTGTCACCCTGACAAAACTAAAAATACCATCAAAATGTTTATAAATGTAACCCCTTTTAGCGAACAGTCGCCAGATAAGAGAAAAATATATATTCTCTTCGTCCGAAAATACTTGTCATCAAAATGAATAAAAAGAGATGTATCTAAAACTAAAATATATCTATATACATCCACTTTTCTTTATTTTGATGATAAGTATTTTCGGACGGAGGGAGTAAGAACAAGTGCACAGCTCAATTTGTCTTTCATAAGTTTCAGTTCACAACCTCTTTTTCACGCGCATATTTCAACGCTCACTCCCACAGGCACAGGGGGCTGTACACCTGCTCAACGGCGGAGACCTCACCATAGGTGTAGTAGGATGGTTCCCTGAACTCGTACCCTGCCACGAAGCCCTCGCCGTCGACGTACCAGCCGCCCATGTCGCTGCCCATCACCGGCGGCACCTCCTCCCAGTACTCCAACGGCAGCACGGCGGCCAACGACGGCGCCTCGGCCCCCAGGCTACCGCCCAGCTCCGACAGCATCTCCTCCAGCTCCCCGTCGTCGTAGTCCCTCATCGGCCCGTCCGCCGTGCTCTCGCCGTCCTCCGCCGCAGCGGGCGCCGGCGCCGCTGCGACGCCGAGCTCGGCTTCGAGGGACCGCATGACGCGCCTCAGCCGGTCCTCGGCGGCCTCTGGCGCCTGGTCGGCGGCCGCCGGCGTGTCCTCCAGCAGCTCCATCAGGAAGGCCCCGCAGGCGACGTCGGGCTGCCGGCTGCCGACGTAGCAGAACTCCTGCGCGTCGCCGGCGCCACCGACTCGCAAGCTCTGGCGATCCATTTATGAGCTGCTGCACGAAGTTTTTCTTTATGCGGTGTTGATCATTGCGGTGCCTAATGGCGGGAAGGACGTGGGCTTTATATACAGCGTCGGACGCGGCCACGAAGGGGTCGAGTTGAGGGAAATGGTAGTGTGCATGTCGCGTGTATTATTGCTGCACACTTGTTCCCCATGTGCAACTGACTTGAGACTCGATGCACTCCAAACGTCGCTTTTCCTAGGTTGCTTTCTAGCTTTACCAAGAGAATTTTATTTTGTGGCACCTCTCACCACTTTCCAAGGCGAGGAAGTCCGATATTTTTTTCTTTGCGGGGAGACTAACTTTTTTTTACGAGAAAATTTCTCATCTATTCATCTTCAATCATGGCAGTATAACGAATACCAGAAATAATAGAAATTACATCCAGATCCGTAAATCACCTAGTGACGACTACCAGCACCGAAGCGAGCCGAAGGCGCGTTGCCGTCATCGCCCCTCCATCACCGGAGTCGGGCACAACTTGTTGTAGTAGACAGTTAGTAAGTCATCGTGCTAAGCCCCTGTAGGACCAGCGCACCAGAACAACAACAACCGCCGCAGATGAAGAATAACGTAGATCAGAAAGATCCAATCCAAAGACACACGAACGTAGACGAATAACAACGAGATCCGAGCAAATCAATCAAAGATAGATCCGCCGGAGCACACCTCCACACGCCCACCAACGGTGCTAGACGCACCGTCGGAATGGCGGCTGGGCTGGGAGACCTTTATTCTATCTTCAGGGATCCGCCGCCGTCTCGTCTTCCTGAGCAGGACACGAACCCTAGCAAAACTGAAAGAAACGACTAAAGACGGAGCCCTCTTGTCGGCCCTTGCAGAGATCCACCGCGCCCCCATGGCCCTAGGGCCACCGGAGAGAAGGCGGACCTGCGATGGCGCCGGCGGGAGGCAAAAACCCTAGTTTTTTTGTGGAGGAGGCGGCGGCTAGCGGGGATAATAATGTTGACCCCTAAATTTTCCCTACATCCGTCCATGGACATGGATGCGAGAACGGGCCATCCAGTGCTATCCCCATACAATTCAAATAGGGTGTTAATAGACCGAACGAAATTCATGCAAACAGGCTGATTTTTATATAAATCGAAGCACATTCATTACAATTCAGACATTTTTCATTAAAAAATGTCGGACCTAAACCTACCTACTGCGTCGCCCGTGGTCCACTTCCTTTGTATTCCGCATTGGCGGCCACGTTCTCCTTTTGCCATCTCCATGAGCGGTGGCGGGGTTCAAGACCCGCAAAGTGAAGGTGCGGTCTTGGGCGAGCAAGAGTAGAACATGTGGAAGACGGACTGACCCACTTGGGCATAATGCCCTGCCACCTCCCATGCCCTACTCACCCCCGGGGCTGCCTCGCTTGCGCGCTCATAATAGATTTGGCCCTTCGTCAGCCGGTGCTGCTCCAGGAGGAACATATTGTACCACTGCTACTCCTCCGCTTGTCGGAATGCCGATATAGGAGCCGGCGCAAGCTCCTCCTCCTCCGCCATGGCGGCGTTAAAGTGCGTCGGCACCTACTCCATGGTCAGCCGACATGCACAGGCGCGGGGTCCTACACAGTGCCATCGTCGGAGCCTGTCTTCATCATAGGTCGTCATCGAAGATCTCGGGCAAGCTGGCCAGCATGCCGTGGCAATCCGCCTGGCGTAGCAGGTTTGCCAAGCGGCTGCAAGGGCGACACCTCGTGCTTCTGCTCCAATGTCAGGTTCTCCCACATAGCTCTAGAGCTTACGGTCATCGTGAATGTGGTGCAAGGGAGGAGGATGTGAAGCGGATGTGCTGTGGTGTGGAGTTGATCCGGGTGTGTCCGCCTTTTAGTAGTGGATTTTGATGAGCCAAGGGTTCAGGTGCGTTAATGCGCGGTGTCGGAATTGGTTCCTCGGCCTGCGAGCCTACTTAATGGTAGGAAACAGTCAGAGGGGCATTGAACGGGCATGGCAGATACCCATCTCGTTCCGTATGGTAAATGTCTCTCCGGCATTGAATAGGCGTGGACATCGGGGACGTGGCGCGGCCGGCATGTCGCTTCAATGCCGATGCCAACGAGAGGCCGCACTCGCTCTGGGCTAATGATAAGCCACAAGTATAGGGGATCGCAACAGCTTTCGAGGGTAGAGTATTCAACCCAAATTTATATATTCGACACAAGGGGAGCCAAAGAATATTTGAAGGTATTAGCAGCTGAGTTGTAAATTCAACCACACCTGGAGATTAATTATCTGCAGCAAAGTGATCAGTAGCACAGTAATATGACAGTTTTGATAGTAATGGTAGCAACAACAGTAACGGTAATAGTGATAGCAGTAGTTTTGTAGCAAGTGTAATAGTAACGATAGCAGTAATAACTTAGCAAGAACAATATAAGATAAATTCGTAGGCATTGGATCGATGACTTGTTGGATGATATTCATCATGAGACAATTATAACCTAGGGCGATACGACAGTAGCTCTAGTTCATCAATATAATGTAGACATGTATTCCGTAAATAGTCATACGTGCTTATGGAAAGAACTTGCATGACATCTTTTGTCCTACCCTCCCGTGGCAGCGGGGTCCATTTAAAGACTAAGGGATATTAAGGCCTCCTTTTAATAGAGAACCAAAGCAAAGCATTAACACACAATGAATACATGAACTCCTCAAACTACGGTCATCACCGGGAGTGGTCCCGACTATTGTCACTCCGGGGTTGCCGGATCATAACACGTAGTAGGTGACTATAACTTGCAAGATCGAATCTAGAGCATGGATATAATGATGATAACATAAATGGTTCAGATCTGAAATCATGGCACCCGGGCCAAAGTGACAAGCATTAAGCATGACAAAGCCATAGCAACATCAATCTTAGAACACAGTGGATACTAGGGATCAGGCCATAATAAAACTAACTCGATTACATGATGAATATCATCCAACTCCTCACCGACCAGCGAGCCTACGAAGGAATTACTCACCCGTTGGGAAGCATCATGGAATTGGCGATGGAGAAGGGCTGGTGATGACAAAGAATGAAGACCCCCCTCTCCGGAGCCTCAAACGGACTCCAGATCTGGCCTCTCGATGAAGAACAGGAGGTGATGGCGGCTCCGTCTCGTGGATCGTGATAATTCTTTCTCCCTGATTTTGTTCTCCGAATATGTGATTTTTGTTGGGAACGCAGTAATTTCAAAAAATTTCCTACGCACACGCAAGATCATGGTGATGCATAACAACGGGAGGGAGAGTATCGTCTACGTACCCTCGTAGAGCGTAAGCGGAAGCGTTATGACAACGCGGTTGATGTAGTCGCACGTCTTCACGACCGACCTATCTAGTACCGAAGATACGTCACCTCCGCGATCTGCACATGTTCGGCTCGGTGACGTCCCGTGAACTCATGATCTAGTAGAGCTTAGAGGGAGAGCTTCGTCAGCACGACGACATGATGATGGTGATGATGTTGCTACTGGAACAGGGCTTCGCCTAAGCACCGCTACGATTTTACCGAGGTGGATTATGGTGGAGGGGGGCACCGCACACGACTAAAGATCAATGATCAACTTGTGTGTCCATGGGGTCCCCCCCCCGTGTATAAAGGAGTGGAGGAGGGGGCCGGTCTCTCTAGCCGCGCCCCAAGGAGTCCTACTCCCACCGGGAGTAGGATTCCCCCTTCCCTTTGTTGGTTCTAGGAGAGAAGGAAGGGGGAGGAAGAAGGAAGGAAGGGGGGGGGGTCCCAATTAGGATTGGGCTTGGGGGGGGGGGGCGCTCCCTCCTTTGCTTCTTTTCCCTCTCTTCCACTAAGGCCCAATAAGGCCCATATACCTCTCGAGGGGTTCCGGTAACCTCCCGGTGCTCCGGTATACTCCCGATTTCACCCGGAACCATTCCGATGTCCAAACATAGGCTTTCAATATATCGATCTTTATGTCTCGACCATTTCAAGACTCCTCGTCATGTCCGTTATCAAATCCGGGACTCTGAACTACCTCCAGTACATCAAAACACATAAACTCGTAATACCGATCGTCACCGAACGTTAAGCGTGCGGACCCTATGGGTTCGAGAACTATGTAGACATGACCGAGACATGTCTCCGGTCAATAACCAATAGCAGAACCTGGATGCTCATATTGGTTCCTACATATTCTACGAAGATCTTTATCGGTCAAACCGCATAACGATATACGTTGTTCCCTTTGTCATCGATATGTTTACTTGTCCGAGATTCGATCGTCAGTATCTCAATACCTAGTTCAATCTCGTTACCGGCAAGTCTCTTTAACCTTTCCGTAATGCTACATCCCGTAACTAACACATTAGCTACATTGCTTGCAAGGTTTATAGTGATGTACATTACCGAGAGGGCCCAGAGATACCTCTTCGACAATCGAAGTGACAAATCCTAGTCTTGATCCATGCCAACTCAAAAAACACCACCAGAGACACCTGTAGAGCACCTTTATAATCACCCAATTACGTTGTGACATTTGGTAGCATACAAAGTGTTCCTCCGGTATTCGGGAGTTGCATGATCTCATAGTCATAGGAACATGTATAGTTATGAAGAAAGCAATAGCAACAAACTAAACGATCATCGTGCTAAGCTAACAGATGGGTCAAGTCAATCACATCATTCTCTAATGATGTGATCCCGTTAATCAAATGACAAATCATGTCTATGGTTAGGAAACATAACCATCATTGGTTCAATGAGCTAGTCAAGTAGAGGCAAACTAGTGACACTCTGTTTGTCTATGTATTCACACATGTACCAAGTTTCTGGTTAATACAATTCTAGCATGAATAATAAACATTTATCATGATATAAGGAAATATAAATAACAACTTTATTATTGCCTCTAGGGCATATTTCCTTCAGTCTCCCAGTTGCACTAGAGTCAATAATCTAGTTCACATCGTCATGTGATTTAACACCAATAGTTCACATCTTTATGTGATTAGTTCACATCTCCATGTGACTAACACCCAAAGGGTTTACTAGAGTCAATAATCTAGTTCACATCGCTATGTGATTAACACCCAAAGAGTGATCATGTTTTGCTTGTGAGAGAAATTTAGTCAATGGGTCTGCCACATTCAGAGCCATATGTATTTTGCAAATTTTTTATGTCTAAAATGCTTTGCATGGAGCTACTCTAGCTAATTTCTCCCACTTTCGATATGTATCTAGATTGAGACTTAGAGTCATTCAAATCGGTGTCAAAGCTTGCATCGACGTAACTCTTTACGATGAACTCTTTGTCACCTCCATAACTGGGAAACATTTCCTTATTCCGCTAAGGATATTTTTGACCACTGTCCAGTGATCCACTCCTGGATCACTATAGTACCCTATTGCCAAACTTATGGTGAGGTACACAATAGGTCTGATACACAACATAGCATACTTTATAGAACCTATGACTGAGGCACATGGAATGACTTTTCATTCCCTTTCTATTTTCTGCCGTGGTCGGGTTTTGAGTCTTTACTCAACTTCACACCTTGCAACACAAGCAAGAACTCCTTCTTTGACTTTTCCATTTTGAACTACTTCAAAATCTTGTACAGGTATGTACTCATTGAAAATATATCAAGTGTCTTAATATATCTTTATATATCTTGATGCTCAATATGTAAGTAGCTTCATCGAGGTCTTTCTTTGAAAAACTCTTTTCAAACACTCCTTTATGCTTTCCAGAAAATTCTACATTATTTCTGATCAATAATATGTCATTCACATATACTTATCAGAAATGCTGTAGTGCTCCCACTCACTTTCTTGTAAATACAGGCTTCACCACAAGTCTGTATAAAATCATATGCTTTGATCACTTTATCAAAGTATATATTCCAACTCCGAGATGCTTGCACCAGTCCATAGATGGATCGCTGGAGCTTGCACACTTTGTTAGCACCTTTAGGATTGACAAAACCTTCTTGTTGCATCATATACAACTCTTCTTTAAGAAACCCATTAAGAATGCAATTTTGACATCCATTTGCCAGATTTCATAAAATGTGGCAATTGCTAACATGATTCGGATAGACTTATCTCATCGTAGTCAACATCTTGAACTTGTCGAAAACCTTTTGCGAAAATTCGTGCTTTGTAGATAGTAACACTACTATCAGTGTCCGTATTCCTCTTGAAAATCCATTTATTCTTAATGTCTCACCGATCAACGGGCAAGTCAATTAAAGTCCATACTTTGTTCTAATACATGGATCTCATCTCAGATTTCATGGCTTCAAGCCATTTCGTGGAATCTGAGCTCATCATCGCTTCCTCATAGTTTGTAGGTTTGTCATGGTCAAGTAACATGACCTCTAGAACATGATTACCGTACCACTCGGGTGAGGAATGTATTCTGGTTGACCTACGAGGTTCGGTAGTAACTTGATCTGAAGTTTCATGATCATCATCATTAACTTCCTCACTAATTGGTGTAGGAATCACTAGAACTGATTTCTGTGATGAACTACTTTCCAATTTGGGAGAAGGTACAATTACCTCATCAAGTTTTACATTCCTCCCAATCACTTCTTTTGAGAGAAACTTCTTCTCTAGAAAGGATCCATTCTTAGCAACAAATATCTTGCCTTCGGATCTGCAATAGAAGGTGTACCCAACCGTTTCCTTTGGGTATCCTATGAAGACGCATTTATCCGATTTGGATTCGAGCTTATCAGGTTGAAACTTTTTCACATAAGCATCATAACCCCAAACTTTAAGAAATGACAGCTTAGGTTTCTTGCTAAACCACAATTCATATGGTGTCGTCTCAACGGATTTAGATGGTGCCCTATTTAACATGAATGCAGCTGTCTCCAATACATAACCCCAAAACAATAGTGATAAATCGGTAAGAGACATCATAGATTGCACCATATCTAATAAAGTACGGTTATGACGTTCGTACACACCATTACGCTGTGGTGTTCCAGGTGGCGTGAGTTGCGAAACTATTCCTCATTGTTTCAAATGAATACTAAACTTGTAACTCAAATATTCTCCTCCACGATCAGATCGCAGAAACTTTATTTTCTTGTTACGATGATTTTCCACTTCACTCTGAAATTCTTTGAACTTTTCAAATGTTTCAGACTTATGTTTCATCAAGTAGATATACCCATATCTGCTCAAATCATCTGTGAATATCAGAAAACAACGATACCCACCGCGAGCCTCAACACTCATCGGATTGCACACATCAGTATGTATTATTTCCAATAAGTCAGTTGCTTGCTCCATTGTTCCGGAGAACGGAGTTTTAGTCATCTTGCCCACAAGGCATGGTTCGCAAGCATCAAATGATTCATAATCAAGTGATTCCAAAATCCCATCAGCATGGAGTTTCTTCATGCGCTTTACACCAATATGACCTAAAGGGCAGTGCCACATATAAGTTGCACTATCATTATTAACTTTGCATCTTTTGGCTTCAATATTATGAATATGTGTATTACTACGATCGAGATTCAATAAACCATTCACCTTGGGTGTATGACCTCAGAAGGTTTTATTCATGTAAATAGAATAACAATTATCCTTGACTTAAATGAATAACCGTATTGCAATAAACATGATCCAATCATATTATGCTTTACGCAAACACCAAATAACATTTATTTTAGGTTCAACACTAATCCCGAAGGTAAAGGGAGTGTGCGATGGTGATCTTATCAACCTTGGAATCACCTCCAACTCACATCATCACCTCGCCCTTAACTAGTCTCTGTTTATTTTGCAACTCCCGTTTCGAGTTACTACTCTTAGTAACTGAACCAGTATCAAATACTGAGGTGTTGTTATAAACACTAGTAAAGTACACATCAATAACATGTATATCAAATATATACTTTCGTTCACTTTGCCATCCTTCTTATCCACCAAGTATCTAGGGCAGTTCTACTTCCAGTGACCATCTTTTGTAGTAGAAGCACTCAGTTCCAGGCTTGGGTCTAGCTTTGAGCTTCTTCATGGGAGTGGCAACTTGCTTGCCTTTCTTCTTTGAAGTTCCTCTTTCTTTCCATTTGCCCTTTTCTTGAAACTAGTGGTCTTGTTAACCATCAACACTTGATGCTATTTCTTGATTTCTACCTTCACCGATTTCAGCATCGCGAAGAGCTTGGGAATTACTTTCGTCATCCCTTGCATATTATAGTTCATCACTAAGTTCTAGTAACTTGGTGATAGTGACTAGAGAACTTTATCAATTACTATCTTATATGGAAGATTAACTCCCACTTTATTCAGGCAATTGTAGTACCCAGACAATCTGAGCACATGCTCACTTGTTGAGCTATTCTCCTCCACCTTGTAGGCAAAGTACTGTTAGAGGTTTCATACCTCTTGACACGGGCATGAGTATGAAATACCAATTTCAAGTCTTAGAACATCTTATATGTTCCGTGGCATTCAAAACGTTTTTGAAGTCCCGGTTCTAAGCCGTAAAGCATGGTGCACTAAACTATTAAGTAGTCATCATACCGAGCTTTGTCAACGTTCATAACGTGTGCATCTGCTCCTGCAATAGGTCTGTCACCTAGTGGTGCATCAAGGACATAATTCTTCTGTGCAGCCATGAGGATAATCCTCAGATCACGGACCCAGTCCGCATCATTGCTACTATCATCTTTCAACTTATTTTTCTCTAGGAGCATATCAAAAAATAAATGGGGAGCTACATCGCAAGCTATTGATCTACAACATAGATATGCAAATACTATCAGGACTAAGTTCATGATAAATTAAGGTTCAATTAATCATATTACTTAAGAACTCCCACTTAGATAGACATCCCTCTAGTCATCTAAATGATCACGTGATCCAAATCAACTAAACCATGTCCGATCATCACGTGAGATGGAGTAGTTTTCAATGGTGAACATCACTATGTTGATCATATCTACTATATGATTCACGCTCAACCTTTCGGTCTCCAGTGTTCCGAGGCCATATCTGCATATGCTAGGCTCGTCAAGTTTAACCCGAGTATTCCGCGTGTGCAAAACTGGCTTGCACCCGTTGTATGTGAACGTAGAGCTTATCACACCCGATCATCACGTGGTGTCTCGGCACGACGAACTGTCGCAACGGTGCATACTCAGAGAGAACACTTATACCTTGAAATTTAGTGAGAGATCATCTTATAATGGTATCGCTGAACTAAGCAAAATAAGATACATAAAGGATAAACATCACATGCAACCAAAATATGTGACATGATATGGCCATCATCATCTTGTGCTTTTGATCTCCATCTCCAAAACACCATCATGATCTCTATCGTCACCAGCATGACACCATGATCTCCATCATCTTGATCTCTATCAATGTGTCATCACATGGTCGTCTCACCAACTATTGCTTTTGCAACTATTGCTATCGCATAGCGATAAAGTAAAGCAATTATATGGCGCTTGCATCTTATGCAATAAAGAGACAACCATAAGGCTCCTTCCAGTTGCCGGTAACTTTAACAAAACATGATCATATCATACAACAATTTATATCTCATCACGTATTGACCATATCACATCACAACATGCCTTGCAAAAACAAGTTAGAAGTCCTATACTTTGTTGTTGCAAGTTTTACATGGCTGCTATGGGCTGAGCAAGAACCGTTCTTATCTACGCATCAAAAACCACAATGCGGTATAATGATTGCTTTTTGATCTTCAAAAAGAACCATGTTCATTCAATCTGATTCAACTAAAGCTAGAGAAACAGACACCCACTAGCCACCTATGTGCGAAGAATGTCGATAGAACCAGTCTCGCGTAAACGTACGCATAATGTCGGTCTGGGCCGCTTCATCCAACAATGCCGCTGAATCAAGAATCAACTAATGATGGCAAGCAATATGTATATACCCACGAACTCACAATCTAGTAGAACTTCGAGGGAGAGCTTTGTCAGCACGACAGCGTGATGACGATGATGATGTTTCCACCGAAACAGGGCTTCGCCTAAGCACCGCTACGATATTACCGAGGTGGATTATGGTGGAGGGGGGCAACGCACACGGCTAAAGATCAATGATCAACTTGTGTGTCCATGGGGTGCCCCCGTATATAAAGGAGTGGAGGAGGGGAGGGGGCCGGCCTCTCTAGGCGCGCCCCAAGGGAGTCCTACTCCCACCGGGAGTAGGATTCCCTCCTTCCCTTTGTTGGTTCTAGGAGAGAAGGAAGGAGGAGGAAGAAGGAAGGAAAGGGGGGCCGGCCCCCTCCCAATTCGGATTGGGCTTGGGGGGGGGGGGCGCCCCCGCCTTTGCTTCTTTTACCCCTCTTCCACTAAGGCCCAATAAGGCCCATATACCTCCCGGGGGGTTCCGGTAACCTCCCGGTGCCGGTATACTCCCAATTTCACCCGGAACCATTCGATGTCCAAACATAGGCTTCCAATATATCGATCTTTATGTCTCAACCATTTCGAGACTCCTCGTCATGTCTGTGATCAAATCCGGGACTCTGAACTACCTTCAGTACATCAAAACACATAAACTCGTAATAACGACCGTCACCGAACGTTAAGCGTGCGGACGCTACGGGTTCGAGAACTATGTAGACATGACCGAGACATGTCTCCGGTCAATAACCAATAGCGGAACCTGGATGCTCATATTGGTTCCTACATATTCTACGAAGATCTTTATCGGTCAAACCACATAACGATATACGTTGTTCCCTTTGTCATTGGTATGTTTACTTGTCCGAGATTCGATCGTCGGTATCTCAATACCTAGTTTAATCTCGTTACCGGCAAGTCTCTTTACTCATTCCGTAATGCTACATCCCGTAACTAACTCATTAGCTACATTGCTTGCAAGGCTTATAGTAATGTACATTACCGAGAGGGCCCAGAGATACCTCTCTGACAATCGGAGTGACAAATCCTAATCTTGATCCATGCCAACACAACAAACACCATCGGAGACACGTGTAGATCACCTTTATAATCACCCAATTATGTTGTGACGTTTGGTAGCACACAAAGTGTTCCTCCGGTATTCGGGAGTTGCATGATCTCATAGTCATAGGAACATGTATAATTATGGAGAAAGCAATAGCAACAAACTAAATGATCATCGTGCTAAGCTAACGATGGGTCAACTCAATCACATCATTCTCTAATGATGTGATCCCCCGTTAATCAAATGACAACTCATGTGTATGGTTAGGAAACATAACCATCATTGATTCAACGAGCTAGTCAAGTAGAGGCAAACTAGTGACACTCTGTTTGTCTATGTATTCACACATGTACTAAGTTTCCGGTTAATACAATTCTAGCATGAATAATAAACATTTATCATGATATAAGGAAATATAAATAGCAACTTTATTATTGCCTCTAGGGCATATTTCCTTCAATTTTATAGTATCATGGTTGAGGTCTGCAGGGCCACCAGGTGGGGACAACCCACCTAGGCGCGCCATGAGGGGGGGGGGGGGGTGGGTTGTGCCCACCCAGGTGCCCCCCTCCGGTGGATATTGGCTCCAGAAATTCTCTTTATTTATGTAAAAAATCCTCGCAAAGTTTCGTTCCATTCCGAGAACTTTTATTTCTGCACAAAAACAACACCATGGTAGTTCTGCTGAAAACAACGTCAGTCCGGGGTTAGTTTCATTCAAATCATGCAAATTAGAGTCCAAAATAAGAGGAAAAGCGTTAGGAAAAGTAGATACATTGGAGACATATCAACGCCCCCAAGCTTAAACCTTTGCTTGTCCTCAAGCAATTCAGTTGATAAACTGAAAGTGAAAAAGAAAAAACTTTTACGAACTCTTTTGCTCTTATTTGCATAAATAAGCTTAAACAACACCCAGGTTTTCAGCGAACATTATAACTAACCATGTCGACAATAACTCTTAAAATTATATTAACTCATATCAATAACATAATCAGCTAGCGAGCAATAATAAGATATCTCAAACAGCAACACGTTGTCAAAACAACCATGATATAATATGACAATAGTGGTATCTCACTAGCCCTTTCTGAGACTGCAAAACATAAATGCAGAGCACCTCCAAAGTTCAAGCAGCGACTAAACATTTTAATTCATGATAGAAAAGATCCAGTCATGATGCACCCAACATTAGCTACACACAATGCATAAGCATGACAACTGTGCTCTCAGGTTCTGGCGCTTATTTTAGAAGGTGATGACACAACATAAAAGTAAATAGATAGTCCCTTCACAGAGGGAAGCAGTGATTTGCAGAGGTGCCAGAGCTCAAGTTTTTAAAACAGAGGTTAATGGTATTTTGAGACATGCACCTTTCTTGTTTACTTCACGATCATCAGTTATCAATATCTTCCATGCTAAGCACACTAGTGGTGGTTCCCAAGCGATAAAAGTAAAGGTTTTGACTCCATTGGGAGTTTTTGTTTGATTATTTGTAAGCTTTTTCTGTTTGCAGTTTGGGACTGGGCATCCCTATTACCTCCCTTTTCTCATGCGATGGCAAGTGAATAAACACTCAACCTGAGAATAACCCGCTTAGCATGGAAGATACTGACCACCTCCTGTCATTCCATGAACGATCTAGGCACACAAAAGGGATATTTATTAGACGTGTTTAGAGGTGGCACATGCAAATTTACTTAGGACGGCAGGGTAATAGCACATAGAGGTAGGTATGGTTGACTCATCTAGAATAACTTGGGTTCAAGGTCTTTGATGTACAAGTAGAATTTCCACTTAGTACAGGCGAAGGCTAGCAAATAGATTGAGAAGCGGCCAGCTAGAGAGCAACAACGGTCATGAACATGCATTATGTGTAAGTAACATTGGATATTAGCAACCGTAGGATATGAACACCATGAACATAAATATCATAGAGGCTATGTTGGTTTTGATTCAACTACATGCATGAACATGTGCCAAGTCAAGCCACTCTAACATTCAGAGGAGGATACCATATCATCATACTACATCACAATCATTTTAACGCAATGTTGATATCCAAGATAAATCATTATCCACTCCTAGCTACTTATGCATGACATGAGAAACTATAATCTCTAATTTTCATTGCAAACATGTTTAATCATAATGGGATGAATCATGGATACTAGGTTAAACATATTTACACAAATAGAACACGTCGAGTTCATACCCATTTCTCTTTGCCACGGCCAGTTCATCGAATATCGCCATTATTGCCTTTCACTTGCACAGCCGAACAATGTGAAAATAATAATAGTGCAAGAGTGTCGTGGACTAAGATCGAATCTGCAAACATTTTATTCAATGGGAGAAGACAAGGTAAAATGGGCTCTTTGTTAGATCAACAATTATGCAAATCAGAGCCACTCAACATTTTCATCGTTGTCTTCTCCTCGGTACGACTCAAATAAAAAGTAAAGAAACATAGAGAAACACACTGAAATATTTTTGGAGTTTTTGGTTTTCTTGAACAAGCAAATAAAAGGGAAAAGCAAAAAAGAAAAACTATTTACACGAAAAAGCTCCCAACAAGCAAAATAAGAACAAGGAAATCTGTTTGGGTTTTCTTTTTAGTGCTACATCTAAGCATGCATAGAAAGTAAACTAACTACAACTATTTTTTTGTTTTTTCTAAGTTTTTTTCAAACACACAAGAAGAAAGCAAGAAAATAAATCTAACATGGGTGATACAATGAAAAATTGTGGACACCGATGAATGAAATGTGTGAACATGAATGTAATGTCGGTGAAAAACACGTACTCCCCCAAGCTTAGGCTTTTGGCCTAACTTGGCAGTCAATCAGAAGTCTGGATAGTAGTCGGGGTGCTGAGGAGCGGGCATCCATGCATCCCACTGCTGAGGCTCCTCCTCTGCTGCAGCCTGGTCGTTCCGGTAGGCGATGATGTCCACATGCATAATCCTATATCCACCCCTGGCAATAGGATCAAACAAAGTAGGAGCAGGCAATGAAATAATATCAAGAGTCCTCACACTAAAAACCAGGTTATATGGAATAGGGAAATTAGGAGAATCGATATCAGTAAAATGATGGTGATCCATGGCTGCGTGATCTAGGTAAACCTTGGTGAGGGTAATCATGAAGGCGTATCTCAACATTAAAGTGAGCCGCCAAACGAGTAGCAAAAATCCCACCATGTATTTTACCCTTGGACTTATTAACGTGGAGGCGATGTGCCACAATAGCTCCCAAGCTATAAGTGTTGTTGCCCTCTAATGCACGACGTAAAATAGTAAGGTCTGGTGAACTGAGTGCATCCAGCTTCTCTCTAGCAAGCAAGCATTTTGCAATGAAAAGATCAAAGTAATGAACAGCAGGAAATACAAGCCAGCGGCAGTGATAGCCGGCAGCCCTCTCTCATCTCCCACTGTCAAGGTATGATAAAAGGCCTCAAACTCTGTCAGCCTTGGCTCAACTAAGCTCCCGTCAGAAGGGATCATGCATATGTCACAAAATTCAGTAAGTGGTATCTGACGGGTTTCAGCATATAAATTAAACTGCACCTCAGGAGGATTATTCCTAGGAAGGAAATTAAAACTTTGAACAAAGATGTTTGTGAGGAGATGACACTGTTCACATTCAGCTGTGATGAAGTCGGTGAGGCCGACATTAACAGCATATTGTGTGAACTCCTAAATGATTCCAGCCTCTCCCATGAACGGGGTATGCGGCCATTCACACGGCCGTACTTACACCAACCTCCGGGGATGGAGATCACTATCAGAAGACTCCCCAATAACTCCCTTGGAGTTCTTCTTAGAAGCAAACTTCCTAAAGATATTCATGCTTTTCCTATGAACAAAAATTCTGAAATTTTTAGTCCACAATTGTTTCCAACAAAACTTCACAAAAATGACAGCAACCACTCCTAGGGACACATAAAGGCCATAGCAAGCATTCAAACTACTTAGAACTCTAAGAATTCAACATGCAAGTTCATCTACAGCAGCACCAAGAGTAGCTAATTATTCAAAATATAAACAACTAAAACAAAAACTAATTGGACAAATGGAGGAGTCATATACCAAGCAACATTCCCCCGAAACAGTTTCGGAAATGGAGCTTCGAGCAAAGAGATCGAAATCTGCGGGTTTGAGAGCAAGAATACATGAGAGAGAGCAATGGTGAATTTTTTCTGGAGGTAGGTGATGATGTGGTGTGAAGAGATAAGTGAGGGGGCCCACATGGGGACCACGACCCACCAGGGCACGCCTGAGGGGTCCTGGCGCGCCCAGGTGGGTTGTGCCCACCTGGTGCACCTCCCTCTGATATTATTTGCACCAGAAATTCTTAAATATTTGGAAAAAATGTATTAAATTTTCAGAGCATTCTGAGAACTTTTATTTTGGGTCATTTTTTATTGCACGGGAAATTCAGAAAAACCGATAAAACATGACATTTCATTTTATTTAACTAACAAAAATACAAAACAAAAGGTAGGGACATAAGGTAGTGCTTACAAAATTCATCGACTTCATACCTCTAAAAAATGATCCATTAATAAGGTTGATCAGGTCTTATTAACAACCACTTTCGATTAGCATAAAACCAAAGAATTTTCGTAAATCACTAAGTTACCTCAATGGGGATATGAATGTCCCCAACAATAAGCATTTCATATTAGTTTTTGGCAGTAGGTAGAAGTAGTTGAAAACTTCCAATAGTGGTTGCCAGAGATTTTGCAATAACATTAATACCATTCACTTGGAATTGTTTTTTTGGAAAGTGCACCGTATGCTCACTACCATTGATATGAAAGGTGACCACGCTTTTATTGCAATCAATAACAGCCCCTGCAGTATTCAAGATGGGTCTACCAAGGATAATCGACATGTTGTCGTCCTCTGGCATCTCAAGTATAACAGTGAGTCAAACTAGTAACATTAGCAACAACAACAGGCACATCCTCACAAATACCAATAGGGATGGCAGTAGATTTGTCAGCCATTTGCAATGATATTTCAGTAGGTGTGAGCTTATTCAAATCAAGTCTTTTATATAAAGAGAAAGGCATAACACTAACACCAGCTCCTAAATCACATAAAGCAGTTTTCACATAATTCTTTTTGATAGAGCAAGGTATATGTCGATGTCCTGGGAACGGGGGTACCTAGACCTGCCTGCCTACGGCCCAGGGTGTGGCTCATCCAGCGGCTTGGTACGTCCCATCTTCATCAACAACCACTCAAGACCCTCGCGAGGGGCCAAGCCTCGCGAGGCGGACGACGCCAAGACCTCCTGGGGCAGCCTACCTAGGCTGGCTCCTAAGGAGCGGAGATATCTATGCAAGGTGCACCTTGCGAGGCACGCATGACGTGAGCCATGACGACCAAGGCCAAGCGGGCGCAGGGTGCCAGTTTCCTCTTTGGTGCTAAAGACGCAGGTGCAGGCGAGTAGTCCCAAGGCATCGAGCAAAGGTTTCCATATCGGTGCAAGAAGACCAAGACCAGCAAGACGAAGGTCACCACGGAGCCCATGGTGGCGTCACCACCAGAGCCTTCGGCAGGCGAAGACCACCTTTTGTCAGGATAACTTGTACTAGTTGTCCCCCTTCAAAATTGGCCGTTGTGGGATCCCTTCCCGCCTGAACATTTAGGAAGAGGACCCGGGCCTCTATAAATAGGACTAGCCACCACCTTAGCAAGGGACGGATCATTCAGACCATCCCCACACACACAAGCTCACCGAGATAAAGAACTCCTCTCCTCAGGAGGCTGTTCATCCCTTGTACTAGTTCATCCTCAGCCTACAAGGCAATCCACCACACCACACTGGAGTAGGGTATTACACCACAACGGTGGCCCAAACCAGTATAAACTCTCGTGTCTTTTGTTCCTTGGGTTCGGTGAGCTAGGCCTAGAGATCGTTGCGAGAGTGAGCGAGCGAGAGAGAGAGAGAGAGAGAGATCTTCGTGCGCACCCCAGTGTTCGAACCTCAAGGGTTTGCTGGAAGCCACGATCTGACATTTGGCGCGCCAGGTAGGGGTGCGCTGAAGCCTCTCTTTCGTCAGCTGATCCGCCAACACCCCACGGTCTCGATGTCTGGCGACCCGAGGACCAACGCCGACCATTGGGCTGCTTGGCCCGTCAGGGTGGCACCGTCCGCCCAAGGAGACCTCAACTCCGCACTCCAGGCGGCCCGCACATCGCCGAATGCCGCGGGACACGGGCGGCGCGGACCGATGCCTTCCACCCTCACACTGCGGCGCGTGCGGGCCATCGCAAGATCCTCAAGCTACGCGGCGGCGACAGCGCCACACACCCGACGTGAACATGCGAACATGCGAGCCACACTCATGGTGGCGTGGGAGCTGCTGCGATGCCGGCTGATGGAGAGCGACCGCGACTCGTTGCTGGAATGCGTCGCTAAGCTGTTGGATGCTGCAACCAGGGGTACATCGCCTTTCTTATCCCTACTTACATCTCAAGTTCTGGCCAGGTCGCACGGCGGGCCTCGTCGCGCCTGCATGCTCCCAGGTGCACCAGGAGGGCTCGCCAGCGCCAGCACGACCAACGGTGCCGGACATCCTACCACGCCTTTGCCTCCCTCGGGTGGCATAGGTGCGGGCGTTGCTCCTCACGGTCCCAATGGGGAGCCACCCTACAACCACCAGGGAGGCGCACCGGGCTCGATGGTGTGGGGCGCAGGACACCTCGATGGAGGTTCCAGAGAGGCAGCTCAGGAAGCCTATGTGCCCCGCATGGTGGATCGAGAGTACACGCCAGAGGATGACCCCTGCATGTTCCTCGAGCCGGGCTGGGAAGAAGAGATGCTGGAAGTCGAGGCCTTCCATGAGCCACCCAGGAGTCTCGCCGACCCCGCCAATGAAAACAAACGCAGTGTACCACTGATATCTCAGGAGTAGACTTACGCTAACCATGGGTCGCAGGTGGACCAGGCCGCAGCGGCAAACGGCGACCCCAACGCAGCAACCCCACTGCAGCCAGGGGCAGCGCGCTGGGGGCTGCACGGAAGGGGTCTGAAGCAAGGCCCTCCCTCATGTCGCGTGGGGCAAGGCGTCAGCTGGAGGTAGGTCCTCTGCGGGGGAGGCGCCGGCGAGCCCTCCCCCCCGGCAGAGGGCCCGTGGTCGCCAAGGGCGCTGCTAGCGTCCCGTTTGCCCCTTGGCATCATCCTAGTTTCGGGACACCCCAACGGTGGTCGAGGGTGGCACAAGGAGGGCCCCTCATCTGGCGATATGAAGCAAGGCTCACGCCTATGAAGGTCTCCGCCTGTGACACTCTCACGTAATAATGAGTGGGGCGGTACACGCCCCGGAGTCTCCGGGGAGCCACCCTCGGGCCTCGGGGGCTCCCGCCCACGTCCCAGTGGAAGCGCCACGCTCAGCGCTGGCCGTCGACACTGTCCCCCAATGACTATGCTCACGGCCAGTGAAAGCACTAGGCTCCACGCTGGTGAGAAAACAAGAAGACTAGCTAGGTGCCAGACGCGGCCATTTGCTTTCAACCCCTTTTCTGTAACTCGATTTTCCGCCTTTGGGATTTGAACTTGAAGTCGTACTTTCATTGGCAAGCATGGGGGGCATCTTTTCTCGTTCGTGTTGATTTCTTGAGTTTTCCAGCTCCGTGCCTTGTTTCGAGGCCAGCGCCTGTTGCCCCTCCCTTACAAGCACCTCGCAAGCAGGGGATGGGCGTGGTATGCACGCACATCTCGCCGTGATCTAACGCTCGTCCCTCGAGAGGCCCTCTCGGGCGGACTAGCAGGCTCCTCAGAAGCCCGAAACCTCGCGAGCCCACGGAGGACTCCCTTGGGAGAAATGTACATCGACAACTACAAGACCAGTCTGAGGCCTGCCTAGACTGAGGTAAGTCACTACAGAAAACTCACGGAAGAACTTGAGAACTCGCAAAAGCACGCCTTAAGTCTGGCTCAGGAAATAAAACAATAGTCTAATTACATGAGGGGCTCCCCCTCCCCAAAATGCTCTTACATCTTGAAGGGCCGTGCCCAAGATTTTGCGCGCAGGTTCAAAACAAGGAGCGCGGGCTCAATCGGACATGTCACTCACAGCATCCTCCGAATCGCTCCCGGACATGCTGCTGGCATCGTCGCCAGCGTCGTCTTCACCGTCATCAACCACGCCGCCTTCATCCGCCACGACCACCATTGCGTCATCGTCGGAAGAGAAAGCTCTGACCAGAGCATCCACGTTATCATCCATCCAGCGTGCTAGGTTGTCCCGGATAGCCCCGGGCACTGGGGTGATGGCGGTGTCAAAGTTGAAGTTGGGGTCGGCATTCTAAAGATGGCTGAAGACGCGGGAGAACACGCGTCCAAGGAGGCCTCAGCTCTTTTCATCCATGAGCTCGCGAGCCCTCTCGGCCCGGTCCTCCAGGCGTGTCACGACGTTGGTGAAGAAGCGAAGATGGCTAGCATTATCCTCTGTATGGGGTGAGGGGCGTGTTCGTCGCAGATGGCACCCAGTGCCTGGTTGGCCCTCACCTTGAGGGCCCGGAGCATGGCAGTATTCTCACGCAGTAACGTCTGCTGGCGGAGCGCTTCCTCCCTGCTTTGCTGCATGAGGGACTCAACATCAGCAACCCGTCGCTGGAGCAGGAGCAATTCGGCGCGGGCAGAGGCCAACTCGGCCTGGACGGAGACTAGGGCCGGCCTTCTCACGCCGTTCTGCTTCATCCAACCTTGACATGAGGGTGGTGGTTCTGCCCCTGGCTTCAGCTTCCACGAGCTTCAGCTTTAGGTCGTATCTGTTGGCAAGATCTGCTCGAGCCTCCGCCACCCTACGATCGACCTCCTCCTGGATCCTGGCTTCGTGTGTGGTGGCGGCGTCCTCCACTTTGGCAACCTGGCGCTCCCTCGTCTCCAGCCGTTCGAGCTCGAGGATGCGCTCTGTGGCCTCCAGCATCACAACCTCCTCGCACTTCAAGATCTCCTCCTCGTCGGGCGGCGCCCCCTTCGTCGATGCCAAGGCGGCCCTGCGCGCCTCGACCTGCTGCTCCAGGGAGGCGTTTAGTGCCCGAAGCTCCCCTTCACGTTCCTCTGCGGCCTCGTGGCGACGGTCGGCTTCCCTGGCCTCCTCCAAGGCCCGGGCGCTCGCCTCGAGCGAGGTAGCAAGGGACGCCTCGGCCTTCGCGTTGGCGCGTTCATGCTGGAGACGCCCAAGGTCGATGGCCACCTTCAGCTGATGCCATTCGTCCGCCAGCCGAAGGCCTTTGGTTTCAAGGCGGGCGTCAACATCCACAAGCTCTTCTCCGAGCCGGCTCAGCGCGCCCATCGCCTCCCAGAAGAGCTCATGATGGACTACTCCGCGCTCGCGTGCAGGCTCGAATGCACAGCCGAGTTCGTCCTCCGGGCCAAGCTGTGTTGGAGAAGTTTGAAGCGGCTCATCCGCCCTCGGCAGGGTGCTGGAGGCCGACGCCTTTCCGCCCGCCCTTCAGACCTCGACAGAGGCTTGGTGGGGCGGGGCCTCAACACTCAGAGGTGAGGCCAGGACCGAGGTCGCCCAACTGCGAGCAAGCACCATTGGAGGGGCCCTTGGCACACTCCCCGCACCCCAGGCCGGACCACGAAGGAAGGACGACAAGAGCGCAGGGTCAAGACGCCAGGCTGGCGCGTACGCCTTCCCAGCAGGCCTTGCGCCGCGCGTGGCAGGTCGACTCGAGGCACTCAGGGTTAGCGAAGAGCCCGAAGCAGGTGAGGGTTGCTTCTCCGGAGACTTCATCGCCCTGGCGGAAGGGGTCCTGAAGAACTATGGTCAGGAGGAGAAGTGGCGCTCAAGAAATTACGAAGATGAGGTACTCACTCGTCAATAGCAATGTACTTCCTCTGCTTCAATGGCCAGAAGGCGTCACCACTGTAGCTTGGAGACCCCTTCCTCTTGCGGAGCGCCTAGAAATTAGGTCGGAGCCGGCCGAAGCCCTAGGCGCGGTCACCAAGGCCGGGCGCGGTTGGTGTGACTCCCGAGGAGGTGACCTCAGGGGTGCTGGACCGCGTAGAGACCTTGGTACTCGCCTCATGGCGGTTCACCGGGGCCACGGGGGCTCCGGCCTTAGGAGCACCGGACTGTGTCGTCCCCCCATCGGCTTCCTCGGGACGGATTTCCAGGGTCCTGGGGGACGACACCTCAGAAGCCCCGAGTGGCGCCGGTTCCTCAGCAGCAGCGCCGCTGTCGCTCAACAGCGACCGCCCCCTGCACCCGCTCCTGGGGCGGGCATCATGCTGGCGACAGGCAGGGGGCCACGAAGACGGGGCTCTCGCGAGGCCCTTCTAGGCCAGCTGGGCGCAGTCCCCATTCGTCAAAGAGGGGCATATGCTTCACAAACTCCACCTTGTTCGAGTAGCAGTACAGAAGACAGCCCTCCTCTGGCAGGTTGGCTGGCATTGGGTCACCCGTCAGGAGCTCGAGCATCGTGCGCCGCACCTCAGGAGGAAGAGCCGGAGCCTGAAGCCTCATGCGGTCCCTGTAGCTGGAGAAGGTCCACATTTGCCGGGAGTGGCTCTGAAGCGGAGCGATGCGACACCGGATGAACTCCTTCACCACCATGGGCGCCATCACTCTGAGGTCCTTCAGCCTGGCTAGCCAGTGCCAGACGTGGGCGAGCCACCGATCGGTGAGCTTTCCGTGCCCCCAACCGGAGCTCGGAGTAGCTGGAACCCCAGGGAGCAGCATCAGGAGGCTGCGCACGCCGAGGTCCACAAACACCCACCGCTTCCTGAAGCCTCTGACGACCCGCGAGAGCTCGAAGTCGATCCCCGAGCTGGCCATCACCGCAACGGCCTAAAGGGATACACACCCCGAGCGCTGGAGAGGATCTGTCAGGTGCAGCGAGACGAAGTGGTGAAGCAGGGCCACGGAAGGGGCAATTCCCACCATGGCATCGCAGACGAATGCAAAAATAGCAAGGAGGATGATGGATTGGGGATCGAGATGCAACGCATTGACCTGGTAATGCAAGAGCACCGCATTGAAGAAATTGGAGAAGGGGGGAATCAAGCCTGCCCAGAGGGCGTGCAGATGGATGGGGACCTCGGTGCCCGTACAGTCAATTTCGGCGTGGGAAGCAGGCCAAGCCACCGTCGCCCCCACTCATTGAAATCGGTGGCAAGCGCCGGGCGCACCTTGCCCATCGCCTCTTGGTTGAGCATCACCGACTGCTCGATGGCGGGCTCGAAGACCGGCATCATGGGGGCCGAGGTACGGGACTCCTTCTTCCCCTTCTTCTTCCGGCTGGTGCCATGGCGGCGGGGGAGTTGGTGTCAGATTAGACCGGGGGAATAAATCCGCTACCTTCCGGAAGACGAGGGAGCTACGGAGAGTGCTTCCTGTAAAGGAGGCAGAGCTATGAAGACGAAAGTGGTTGCCTAGCCAGGCGGAAATCGAGTCTGCGTGGGGAACTAGAGGCGCCCATGTCCCGTCAGTCGCCATGTGTCAATCGAGGCCGCAGGCTATTGGGGACCACGACATTTCGCACTTGCCCTTTGGCTTCGCCTTGAAGCCAAGTCCAAGCGCGCCTTGGGCCCGGGGTTACTGTCGGCGTCCTAGGAACGGGGGTACCCAGACCTGCCTGCCTGCGGCCCAGGGCATGACTCATCCAGCGGCCTGGTACGGCCCATATTCATCAACAACCACACAAGACCCTCGCGAGGCGGACAACGCCAAGACCTCCTGGGGGTAGCCTCCCTAGCCTGGCTCCTGAGGAGCGGAGATATCTATGCAAGGTGCACCTCGCGATGCCCGCGTGACGTGTGCCATGACGACCAAGTCCAAGTGGGTGCCAACGGACGCAGGGTGCGAGTTTCCTCTTTGGTGCTAAAGGGGCAGGCGCAGGCAAGGAGTCCCGAGGCATTGGGCAAAGGTTTCCATATCGGTCCAACAAGACCAAGACTAGCAGGACGGCAGGACGAAGGTCACCACGGAGCCCATGACGGCGTCACCACCAGAGCCTTTGGCAGGCGAAGACCACCTTTTGTCAGGATAACTTGTACTAGTTGTCCCCCTTTGAAATCGGCCGTTGTGGGATCTCTTCCTGTCTAAACATTTGGGAAGAGGACCCGGGCCTCTATAAATAGGACTAGCCACCACCTTAGCAAGGGACGAATCATTTAGACCATCCCCCCACACACAAGCTCACCGAGCTAAAGAACTCCTCTCCTCAGGAGGCTGTTCATCCCTTGTACTAGTTCATCCTCAGCCTACGAGGCAATCCACCACACCACACTGGAGTAGGGTATTACACCACATTGGTGGCCCGAACCAGTATAAACTCTCATGTCTTTTGTTCCTTGGGTTCGGCGAGCTAGGCCTAGAGATCGTTGCGAGAGTGAGCGAGAGAGAGAGAGAGAGAGTGAGAGAGAGAGAGAGATCTTCGTGTGCACCCCAATGTTCGAACCTCAAGGGTTTACCGGAACCCACGATCCGACAGTATAGTTGGTATTCCCGGATCTCCAAGTTTTTAGGTACTCCATCCTTAAAAGTATAATTAGCAAGCATGGTGGAGATTTCAGCCTCCGGTATTTTTCTCTTATTGGTGATGATGTCTTTCATGTATTTTGCATAAGGAGGCATTTTAAGGATATCAGTCAAGCGAGTACGCAAAAAGACTCGCATCAGCATTTCAGCAAAGCGTTCAAATTCTCCATCATCTTTCTTTTTAGTTGACTTAGGTGGAAAGGGATAGGTTTTTGAACTCACGATTCTCTTTCTTTACTGTGTTTTCTAGCAACAAAGTCTCTTTTATCATATCTTTTATTCTTAAGTTGTGGGTTATCAAGATCAACTGGTGGTTCTATCTCAACATCATTGTCTCATTCTTTATTATTTGGTTGACTATCTTCATGAACCTCATCATTATCTTTTTCATTATCAGAAGGTGAGCGTTCGCTACCAGGTTGAGTTTCAGCATCAGAAATAGAGACTTCATTATCAGGAGGTTTTTCTACTTCAGGTTCACTAGAGGCATGCAAAGTCCTATCATTCTTCTTCTTATTTTTCTTTTTAGTGGGACTAGGTGCATTAGTGTTAGCTCTTTGAGAGTCTTGTTCAATTCTTTTTGGGTGTCCCTTAGGATAAAGTGGTTCCTGAGTCATTTTACCTTCTCTAGTTGCTACTCTAACAACAAAGTCATGTATGTTATTGTTCATTTCATCTAGCAACTCTCTTTGAGATTGAGCAACTTGTTCTAACTGGGTTTGAACCATAGAAGTATGTTTCCCAACACCTCTAACATCATCTGAGATTCTAAATAACAAGTCACTCAAGTGAGCAATCATATCAAAATTGTATTTCAATTGTTTCATAACATTTGCATTGAAGTGATCTTGTTTTCTAATATAGTTTTCAAACTCACAAAGACATTGGCTGGGGTGCATATTGTGAGGATTGTCATTATTATTGAACTTCATTAGAGAATTTACCTGTACCACCTTAGGTGGTGGTGGTGTATCAAGCCCATGTATTTCTTCAATAGGAGGTAAAAATTTAACATCCTCAGCTTTAATACCTTTTTTCTTCATAGATTTCTTTGCCTCTTGCATATCTTCAGGACCGAGATATAATATACCCCTCTTCTTCGGAGTGGGTTGAGGCGGTGGTTCAGGAAGAGTCCAATCATGATAATTTTTCAATATGTCATTCAATAATTCCTCAGCTTTCCCAACAGTTTGTTCCGTGAAAACACAACCAGCACAACTATCTAGGAAATCCCTAGAAGCATCGGTTAGTCCATTATAGAAGATATCACGTATTTCGTTTTTCTTAAGAGGATGATCAGGCAAAGCATTAAGTAATTGGCAAAGCCTCCACCAAGCTTGTGGGAGACTCTCTTCTTCAATTTGCACAAAGTTAAATATTTCCTGCAAGGCAGCTTGTTTCTTATGAGCAGGGAAATATTTTTCAGAGAAGTAATAAATCATATCCTGGGGACTACACACACAACCAGGAGCAAGAGTATTGTACCAAGCTTTAGCATCACCCTTTAATGAGAATGGAAATAATTTGAGAATAAAGTAATAGCGAGTTTTCTCATCATGAGTAAAAAGGGTGGCTATGTCATTCAACTTAGTAAGATGTGCCACAACAGTTTCAGTTTCATGACCATGGAAAGGACCAGATTCTACCAAAGTAATTAACTCTGGGTCGATAGAGAATTCATAATCCTTATCATCAATAAAGATAGGTGAAGTAGCAAACTTAGGATGATATTGCATTATAGCATTCATAGATTTTTCTTTATACTTGCATAGTAATTTCTCTAGATCATCTCTATCCTTACAAGCAAGGATGCCTCTAGTTGTCTCTTCATTCATAACATAGCCTTCCGGTACCTTAGGCAATTCATATCTAGGAGGGCTAGTTCTAGTAGGTGTTTCAAGATTTTCAGTTTCAAGCTCATCATCAGATTCAACAACATCATGTTGAATTACTCTAGCAATTTGTTCATCAAGAAAATCACTAAGTGGCACATCATTATCATCAAGCAAGGTACTAGC
This sequence comes from Triticum aestivum, assembly GCF_018294505.1. Taxonomy (NCBI): domain Eukaryota; kingdom Viridiplantae; phylum Streptophyta; class Magnoliopsida; order Poales; family Poaceae; genus Triticum; species Triticum aestivum. The sequence goes on along the minus strand of NC_057812.1, from coordinate 513,318,929 downwards.
ATCATCACGAGTATCATTCATAGAAGAAGTAGCATCATCAATAACTTGTGACATATCATGATTGATAGCATATGGTGGTGTTGCAAATTTACTTATAACAGAAGGTGAATCTAAAGAGAACTGGATGGCAGTTCCTTACCCCCCTCGTCTTCGAAGGATAAATCTTAATCTTAGCATCCTTCAGATTCTTCATAGTGATAAATTGATAATAAACCCAAGTGACTCAAAAAATATAGCTATGCTCCTCGGCAACGGCGCCAGAAAAAGGTCTTGATAACCCACATGTATAGGGGATCGCAACAGTTTTCGAGGGTAGAGTATTCAACCAAAATTTATAGATTCGACACAAGGGGAGCCAAAGAATATTTGAAGGTATTAGCAGCTGAGTTGTCAATTCAACCACACCTAGAGATTAATTATCTGTAGCAAAGTGATCAGTAGCATAGTAATATGATAGTTTTGATAGTAGTGGTAGCAGCAACGGTAACGGTAACAGTGATAGTAGTAGTTTTGTAGCAAGTGTAGCAGTAACGATAGCAGTAGTAACTTAGCAAGAACAATATAAGATAAATTCATAGGCATTAGATCAGTGACTTGTTGGATGATATTCATCATGAGATAGTTATAACCTGGGGCGATACGGCACTAGCTCCAGTTCATCAATATAATGTAGGCATGTATTCTGCAAATAGTCATACGTGCTTATGAAAAGAACTTGCATGGCATCTTTTGTCCTACCCTCCCGTGGCAGCGGGGTCCAATTGAAAACTAAGGGATATTAAGGCCTGCTTTTAATAGAGAATCGGAACAAAGCATCAACACACAGTGAATACACGAACTCCTCAAACTATGATCATCACCGGGAATGGTCCCGACTATTGTCACTCTGGGGTTGCCGGATCATAACACATAGTAGGTGACTATAACTTGCAAGATCGGATCTAGAACATGGATATAATGATGATAACATAAACGGTTTAGATCTAAAATCATGGCACTCAGGCCCAAAATGACAAGCATTAAGCATGGCAAAGTCATAGCAACATCAATCTTAGAACATAGTGGATACTAGGGATCAGGCAATAACAAAACTAACTCGATTACATGATGAATCTCATCCAACTCCTCACTGACCAGCGAGCCTACGAAGGAATTACTCACTCCCGGTGGGGAGCATCATGGAATTGGCGATGGAGAAGGGTTTGTGATGACAAAGAATGAAGATCCCCCTCTCGGGATCCCCAAACGGACTCCAGATCTGGCCTCCCGATGAAGAACAGGAGGTGATGGTGGCCCCATCTCGTGGATCGTGATAATTCTTTTTCCCTGATTTTTTTCTCCGAATATGTGATTTTATAGTATCAGGGTTGAGGTCTGCGGGGCCACCAGGTGGGGACAACCCACCTGGGTGCGCCAGGAGGGGGGGCGTGCCCTGGTGGGTTGTGCCCACCCAGGTGCCCGCCTTTTGGTGGATCTTGGCTCTAGAAATTCTCTTTATTGATATAAAAAATCCTCGCAAAGTTTCATTACATTCCGAGAACTTTTATTTCTGCACAAAAACAACACCATGGTAGTTCTGATGAAAACAATGTCAGTCCGGGTTAGTTTCATTCAAATCATGCAAATTAGAGTCCAAAACAAGAGGAAAAGCGTTAGGAAAAGTAGATACATTGGAGACGTATCAACTGACATAAATGCAGGCAACCGACATCGGGTAGGAAAGCATGCAGGTGAGGGAGGAGAGTTTTTGGTGGGCCAGGTTAGTCAGACATGGTGTGACAACAGTCCGGATGGCTGCAAAGCCCCCATTTTCTCCGCTTAGCAAAAAAAAAGTACGTCCGCACCGGCCTGCAAATCAACGCAGAACCGTGTTGGATGACAAAACACGTCCAGACCACACGGTCCAGACTGTTGTGGACGGTTTGAGAGTCGGCGTTGGAGATGCCCTAGGTGGGTTTTTGGCAGCGGTTCTCCTGTTTCATCCTTTCCTTTCTGCATGTTATTCTTCCTAAAAGCTCAATGAACGAGAAACAATTTGACATTTTACCGCACACGGGGGTGTTTCTCTAGGCACAACACGTTCAATGACCTTAGGTTCTTACCCTCTATTTTGGGCAACTTATGTGTCAACTCGGAACTTTCTTAGATTAGTCTATGTTAACTGGGACCGTCGTGAAATATTGACATGCAAAAGGTGGAGCTAGAGAGACATCAAAGAAATCTATCATTCTTTCATGTTAATTTACTAGCTTCATCTAAGCAATGTAAATAATATTTTCTACACCGCGAGTCAACATTATATAAATTCGATTAAACAACCATCTTACAAAACCCTATATTTATTTACCGACAGAAGTATTATACAAACTTGTCACAATGAATGATCCTATGTTCACTTAGTAAATACTTTTATCCTCATACTTTTATTCTCCAGAGATCCATACAATTACCATTATACTTAATACAGAGTATAAGATTCTAATTTTAGCAAAATATGTCCAAACTTTAATTCAGATATAATTCAATGTAATATGTTTATTTTCATATATTTAATAATACATTCAATTTAACATGAGTTCTTATCCTAGCCCCATCATAAAATTCTTGTTATTATTCTCTACACAATGGTTGTGCAGATGTTCTATTTTAATTCTTATTCTGACATTAATTTTAGTTTTGATTATGATTTTTTTTTCAAATTTAAGCATCAAAAACCACAAAAGTTGTATAATGCATGACATGCCTGGGGGTATTCTGGGAGGAGACAATAGTAAAATTTAACTAACATCTTCTTTGGCTCCCGTTATTTCATCCACAAACAACAGAATTCAATTCTAATTCCATGACCTGATGTGTTTGGTTGCGGGGTGCCACAAAACACGAGAGAATTCAATTGTTGATTCCATCAAAGGGTTCATATATGTAAACCTCATTCTCAGCATATAGGTGCCATTCACTTGGATTTAATGCACGCTCCCTACACCACTTGCCCCGCTGTGTGCTACCTCTTGAGCATGCGTTGGTTTTCCCTTGAAGAGGAAAGGGTGATGCAACAAAGTAGCATAAGTATTTCCCTCAGTTTTGAGAACCAAGGTATCAATCCAGTAGGATACTACACGCAAGTCCCTCGTACCTGCACAAACAAACAAGAACCTCGCAACCAACGCGATAAAGGGGTTGTCAATCCCTTCACGACCACTTACGAAAGTGAGATATGATAGAGATAATAAGATAAATATTTTTGGTATTTTTGTTGTATAGATTGGAAAATAAAGATTGCAAATAACAATAATAGAAATAGCAAGTTGATAGGAAAATAATATGATGGAAGATAGACCCGGGGGCCATAGGTTTCACTAGTGGCTTCTCTCAAGATAGCAAATTCTATGGTGGGTGAACAAATTACTGTCGAGCAATTGATAGAAAAGCTCATAGTTATGAGAATATCTAGGCATGATCGTGTATATAGGCATCACGTCCGTGACAAATAGACCGAAACAATTCTGCATCTGCTACTATTACTCCACACATCGACCACTATCCAACATGCATCTAGAGTATTAAATTCATAAGAACAGAGTAACGCATTAGGCAAGATGACATGATGTAGAGGGATAAACTCAAGCAATATGATATAAACCCCATCTTTTTATCCTCGATGGCAACAATACAATACGTGCCTTGCTGCCCCTGCTGTCACTGGGAAAGGACACCGCAAGATTGAACCCAAAGCAAAGCACTTCTCCCATTGCAAGAAAGATCAATCTAGTAGGCCAAACCAAACTGATAAGTCGAAGAGACTTGCAAAGATATTAAATCATGCATAAAAGAATTCAGAGAAGAATCAAATATTGTTCACAGATAATCTTGATCATAAACCCACAATTCATCGGATCTCGACAAACACACCGCAAAAAGAATTACATCGAATAGATCTCCAAGAGAATCGAGGAGAACTTTGTATTGAGATCCAAAGAGAGAAGAAGCCATCTAGCTAATAACTATGGATCCGAAGGTCTATGGTAAATTACTCACACATCATCGGAGAGGCTATGGTGTTGATGTAGAAGCCCTCTGTGATCGATTCCCCCTCCAGCGGAGGGCTGGAAAAGGCCCCAAGATGGGATCTCAAGGGTACAAAAGGTTACGGCGGTGGAAATAGGGTTTCGTGGTGCTCCCGGATGTTTTCGGCGTATATGGGTATATATAGGAGGAAGAAGTACGTCGGTGGAGCTGCGAGGGGCCCACGAGGGTGGGGGGCGAGCCTACCCCCTGGGCGCGCCCTCCTGCCTCGTGGCCTCCTTGCTTCTTTCTTGACATCCACTCCAAGTCTCCTGGATCACGTTTTTTCCAAAAATAACTCTCCTGAAGGTTTCATTCCGTTTGATATTCCTTTTCTGCGAAATACTGAAATAGGCAAAAAAACAACAATTTGCATTGGGCCTTTGGTTAATAAGTTAGTCCCAAAAATAATATAAAAAGGTATATTAAAGCCCATTAAACATGCAAAACAGATAATATAATAGCATGGAACAATCAAAAATCCGACTTATCACTGTGGTACTCTACTTCCGTGTCTTTGATGCGTTTTTCAGTCACCGGTGAAGGCTACTCTGTTTAGTGAGTCTATTTGATGACCCACAAGTATAGGGGATCTATCATAGTATTTTTGATTAGTAGGAGTGTTGAACCCAACAACGAGCAAACGAAACTGACAAGTAGTTTTTAGTAATGTTTCACTGTAAATGCTGTGAAGATACTTTGTTAAATAGTGTGATAGGAAGATAATTTGTAAAAGTAAATAATAACAAAAGTAATAAAGTGCATCAAGTGGCCCAATCCTTATGTATGCCAAGGACAAGCCGATGGTGTTTCTCATAATAGTCAAAGCGCTCTTGAGGACACACGAGAATCTGGTCAAGTTACTTTCACCATGATTCATTAAGGTACTGTTCATTGCTTTGATAAGTGTTCTATGGGTGGATCGGAGCTAAGTTACTGTTCTTAGTTACACAAATACCTACTTATGGTTATACCCTCCATGCAAGTATCCGCAAATACAAGATAAATAATTAAGATAACTCTAACCATAGCATTAAACAATATGATCGAAAACAGCCCTCACGAAACAATTCATAAACTGAGATTTGGGTTTCTATCACTCCTGCAACCCATCATTTACAAACTAATTGTTGGGGAACGCAGTAATTTCAAAAAATTTCCTACGCACATGCAAGATCATGGTGATGCATAGCAACGAGAGGGAAGAGTGTTGTCCACGTACCCTCATAGACCGTAAGCGGAAGCGTTATGACAACACGGTTGATGTAGTCGTACGTCTTCACGATCGACCGATCCTAGCACCGAAGATACGACACCTCCGCAATCTACACACGTTCGGCTCGGTGACGTCCCACGAACTCAGGATCCAGCAGAGTGTTGAGGGAGAGCTTTGTCAGCACGACAACGTGATGACGGTGATGATGATGCTACCGGAATAGGGCTTCACCTAAGCACCGCTACGATATGACAGTGGTGGATTATGGTGGAGGGGGGCACCACACATGGCTAAGAGATCAATGATCAACTTGTGTGTCCATGGGGTGCCCCCTCCCCTGTATATAAAGGAGTGGAGGAGGGGAGGGGCCGGCCCTCTCTATGGCACGCCCTAGGGGAGTCCTACTCCCACTGGGAGTAGGATTCCTCACTTCCCTAGTTGGAGTAGGAGAGGAAGGGAAGGAGGAGTAGGAGAGAAGGAAAGGGGGGCCGCCCCCCGAAACCTATTCTAGTTCAGCCTCCTGCCCAAGGGGGGCGCACCAGCCCCTTGTGGGCTGGTGTGCTTCCTTCTTATGGCCCATAAGGCCCATAACTTCTCCCGGGGGGTTCCGGTAACCTCCGAGTACTCCGGAAAAAAATGCCCGAACCACTCGGAACCATTCCTATGTCCAAACATAGGCTTCCAATATATCGATCTTTATGTCTCGACCATTTAGAAACTCCTCGTCATGCCCATGATCACATCCGGGACTCCGAACAAACGTCGGTTCATCAAAACACATAAACTCATAATACCGATCGTCACCGAATGTTAAGCGTGCGGACCCTATGGGTTCGAGAACTATGTAGACATGACGGAGACTCTTCCGGTCAATAACCAATAGCGGAACCTGGATGCACATATTGGTTCCTACATATTCTAAGAAGATCTTTATCGGTCAAAGCACATAACAACATACGTTGTTCCCTTTGTCATCGGTATGTTACTTGCCCGTGATTCGATCATCGGTATCTCAATACCTAGTTCAATCTCGTTACCGGTAAGTCTATTTACTCATTCCGTAATGAATCATCCCGCAACTAACTCATTAGTCACAATGCTTGCAAGGCTTATAGTGATGTGCATTACCGAGAGGGCCCAGAGATACCTCTCCGATACTCAGAGTGACAAATACTAATCTCGATCTATGCCAACTCAACAAACACCATTGGAGATACCTGTAGAGCACCTTTATAATCACCTAGTTACGTTGTGACGTTTGGTAGCACACAAAGTGTTCCTCTGGTATTTGGGAGTTGCATGATCTCATAGTCATAGGAACATGTATAAGTTATGGAGAAAGCAATAGCAACAAACTAAACGATCATCGTGCTAAGCTAACGGATGGATCAAGTCAATCACACCATTATCTAATGATGTGATCCCGTTAATCAAATGACAACTCATGTCTATGGTTAGGAATCATAACCATCATTGATTCAGCGAGCTAGTCAAGTAGAGGCAAACTAGTGACACTCTGTTTGTCTTGTATTCACACATGTGCTAAGTTTCCAGTTAATACAATTCTAGCTTGAATAATAAACATTTATCATGATATAAGGAAATAAATAATAACTTTATTATTGCCTCTAGGGCATATTTCCTTCAGTCTCCCACTTGCACTAGAGTCAATAATCTAGTTCACATCGTCATGTGATTTAACACCAATAGTTCACATCTTTATGTGATTAGTTCACATCTCCATGTGACTAATACCCAAAGGGTTTACTAGAGTCAATAATCTAGTTCACATCGCTATGTGATTAACACCCAAAGAGTGATCATATTTTGCTTGTGAGAGAAGTTTAGTCTACGGGTCTGTAACATTCAGATCCGTATGTATTTTGCAAATTTCTATGTCTACAATACTCTGCACGAAGCTACTCTAGCTAATTGCTCCCACTTTCAATATGTATCTAGATCGAGACTTAGAGTCATCTAGATCAATGTAAAAAGCTTGCATCGACATAACTCTTTACGATGAACTCTTTTATCACCTCCATAACCGAGACATATTTCCTTAGTCCTCTAAGGATATTTTTGACCGCTGTCTAGTGATCTACTCGTAGATCACTATTGTACTCCCTTGCCAGAATCATGCTAAGGTATACAATAGGATTGGTACACAGCATAGCATACTTTATAGAACCTATGACTGAGGCATAGGGAATGACTTTTCATTCTCTTTCTATTTTCTGCCGTGGTCGGGTTTTGAGTCTTTACTCAACTTCACACCTTGCAACACACGCAAGAACTCCTTCTTTGACTGTTCCATTTTGAACTACTTCAAAATCTTGTCAAGGTGTGTACTCATTGAAAAATCTTATCAAGCGTCTTGATCTATCTCTATAGATATTGATGCTCAATGTGTAAGCAGCTTCACCGAGGTCTTTCTTTGAAAAATTCTTATTCAAGTACCCTTTTATGATATCCAAAAATTCAGTATCATTTCCGATCAACAATATGTCATCCACATATAATATCAGAAATGCTACAGAGCTCCCACTCACTTTCTTGTAAATACAGGCTTCTCCAAAAGTCTGTATAAAACTATATGCTTTGATCAACTCATCAAAGCGTATAATCCAACTTCGAGATGCTTGCACCAGTCCATAAATGGATCACTGGAGCTTGCACACTTTGTTAGCACCTTAAGGATTGACGAAACTTTCTTGTTGTATCATATACAACTCTTCTTTAAGAAATCCATTAAGGAATGCAGTTTTGACATCCGTTTGCCAGATTTCATAAAATGTGGCAATTGCTAACATGATTCGGACAGACTTAAGCATCGCTACGAGTGAGAAAATATCATCGTAGTCAACACCTTGAACTTGTCAAAAACCTTTTTGCGACAATTTGAGCTTTGTAGATAGTAACACTACTATCAGCATCCGTCTTCCTCTTGAAGATCCATTTATTCTCAATGGCTTGCTAATCATTGGGCAAGTCAATAAAAGTCCATACTTTGTTCTTTATACATGGATCCCATCTCAGATTTCATGGCCTTAAGCCATTTCGCAGAATCTGGGCTCATCATCGCTTCCTCATAGTTCGTAGGTTCGTCATGGTCTAGTAACATGACTTCCAGAAAGGATTATCGTACCACTCTGGTGAGGACCATACTCTGGTTGTCCTACGAGGTTCGGTAGTAAGTTGATATGAAGTTTCATGATCATCATCATTAGCTTCCTCACTAATTGGTGTAGAAATCACTAGAACTGATTTCTTTGATGAACTACTTTCCAATTCAGAAGAAGGTACAATTACCTCATCAAGTTCTACATTCCTCACACTCACTTATTTCAAGAGAAACTTCTTCTCTAGAAAGGATCCACTCTTAGCAACAAAGATCTTGCCTTTCAGATCTGTGATAGAAGGTGTACCCAACAGTTTCTTTTGGGTATCCTAAGACACACTTTTCTGATTTGGGTTTGAGCTTATCAGGCTGAAACTTTTTCACATAAGCATCAAAACCCCAAACTTTAAGAAATGACAGCTTTGGTTTCTTGCCAAACCATAGTTCATACGATGTCATCTCAACGGATTTAGATGGTGCCCTATTTAATGCGAATGCAGCTGTCTCTAATGCATAACCCCAAAACGATAGTGGTAAATCGGTAAGAGAGATCATAGATCGCACCATATCCAATAAAGTACGATTACAATGTTCGGACACACCATTATGCTGTGGTGTTCCAGGTGGCGTGAGTTGCGAAACTATTCCACATTGTTTCATACGAAGACCAAACTCGTAACTCAAATATTCACCTCCGCGATCAGATCGTAGAAACTTTATTTTGTTGTTACGATGATTTTCCACTTCACTTTGAAATTCTTTGAACTTTTCAAATGTTTTAGACTTATGTTTCATTAAGTAGATATACCCATATCTGATCAAATCATCTGTGAAGGTCAGAAAATAACGATACCCGCCGCGAGCCTCAACACTCATTGGACCGCACACATCAGTATGTATTATTTCCAACAAGTCTGTTGCTCACTCCATTGTTCCGAAGAACGAAGTCTTAGTCATTTTGCCCATGAGGCATGGTTCGCAAGAATCAAGTGATTCATAATCAAGTGATTCCAAAAGTCCATCGGCATGGAGTTTCTTCATGCACTTTACACCAATATGACCTAAACGGCAGTGCCACATATAAGTTACACTATCATTATTTACTTTGCATCCTTTGGCTTCAATATTATGAATATGTGTATCACTACGATCGAGATTCAATAAACCATTTATATTGAGTGCATAACCATAGAAGGTTTTATTCATGTAAATAGAAGAACAATTATTCTTTGACTTAAATGAATAACCATATTGCAATAAACATGATCCAATCATATTTATGCTCAACGCAAACACCAAATAACATTTATTTTAGGTTCAACACTAATCCCGAAGGTAAAGGGAGTGTGCGATGGTGATCTTATCAACCTTGGAATCTCTTCCAACACACATCGTCACTTTTCCCTCAACTAGTCTTTGTTCATTTTGTAACTCCTGTTTCGAATTACTAATCATAGCAACTGAATCGGTATCAAATACCTAGGGGTTACTATGAACACTAGTAAAGTACACATCAATAACATGTATATCATATATATACTTTTGTTCACTTTGCCAACCTTCTTATCCGCCAAGTATTTAGGGCAGTTCCGCTTCCAATGACCATTTCCTTTGCAGTAGAAGCACTCAATTTCAGGCTTGTGTCTAGCTTTGGGCTTCTTCATGGGAGTGGCAACTTTCTTGCCATTATTATTGAAGTTCCCTTTCTTTACCTTGCCATTTTACTTGAAACTAGTGGTCTTGTCAACCATCAACATTTGATGCTTTTCTTGATTTCTAACCTTCGTTGATTTCAGCATCACAAAGATCTCGGGAGTCGTTTTCGTCATCCCTTGCATATTATAGTTCATCACGAAGTTCCAGTAACTTGGTGATAGTGACTAGAGAACTCTGTCAATCACTATTTTATCTGAAAGATTAACTCCCAATTGATTGAATTGATTGTAGTACTCACACAATCTGAGTACATGCTCATTGGTTGAGTTAGTCTCCTCCATATTCGAGGCAAAGTACTTGTCAGAAGTCTCATACCTCTTGACTCGGGCATGAGTCTGAAATACAAATTTCAGCTCTTGGAACATCTTATATGTTCCGTGGCATTCAAAACGTTTTTGAAGTCCCGGTTCTAAGCCGTAAACCATGGTGCACTAAACTATCAAGTAGTCATCATACCGAGCTTTGTCAGATGTTCATAACTAATGCATTTTCTCCTGCAATAGTTATGTCACCTAGCGGTGCATCAAGGACATAATTCTTCCGTGCAGCAACGAGGATAATCCTCAAATCACGGATCCAATACGCATCATTGCTACTATCATTTTTCAACATAGTTTTTCTCTAGGAACATATCAAAAATAAAATAGGGAAGCTATATGCGAGCAATTGATCTACAACATAGACATGCAAATACTATCAGGACTAAGTTCATGATAAATTAAAGTTCAATTAATCATATTACTTAAGAACTCCCCTTAGATAGACATCCCTATAATCATCTAAGTGATCACGTGATCCATATCAACTAAACCATCTCCGATCATCACGTGAGATGGAGTAGTTTTCAATGGTGAACATCACTATGTTGATCATATCTACTATATGATTCACGCTCGACCTTTCGGTCTCAGTGTTCTGAGGCCATATCTGCATATGCTAGGCTCGTCAAGTTTAACCCGAGTATTCTGCGTGTGCAAAACTGGCTTGCACCTGTTGTATGTGAACGTAGAGCTTATCACACACGATCATCACGTGATGTCTCGGCATGACGAACTGTAGCAACAGTGCATACTCAGGGAGAACACTTATACCTTGAAATTTAGTGAGAGATCATCTTATAATGCTACCGCCGAACTAAGCAAAATAAGATGCATAAAGGATAAACATCACATGCAATCAATATAAGTGATATGATATGGCCATCATCATCTTGTGTCTTTGATCTCCATCTCCAAAGCACCGTCATGATCACCATCGTCACCGGCTTGACACCTTGATCTTCATCAAAGCATCATTGTCGTCTCGCCAACTATTGCTTCTACGACTATCGCTACCGCTTAGTGATAAAGTAAAGCAATTACATGGCGATTGCATTTCATACAATAAAGCGACAACCATATGGCTCCTGCCAGTTGCCGATAACTGTGCTACAAAACATGATCATCTCATACAATAAAATTTAGCATCATGTCTTGACCATATCACATCACAACATGCCCTGCAAAAACAAGTTAGACGTCCTCTACTTTGTTGTTGCAAGTTTTACATGGCTGCTACGGGCTGAGCAAGAACCGTTCTTACCTACGCATCAAAAACCACAACGCGGTATAGTGATTGCTTTTTGATATTCAGAAAGAACCATGTTCATTGAATCCGATTCAACTAAAGTTGGAGAAACTGACACCCACCTGCCACTTGTGTGCGAAGCACGTCGGTAGAACCAGTCTCGCGTAAGCGTACGCGTAATGTCGGTTTGGGCCGCTTCATCCAATAATACCGCCGAATCAAGAATCAACTAGTGACGGTAAGCAATATGTATATACCCACGCCCACAACTCCTTTGTGTTCTACTCGTGCATATAACATCTACGCATAAACCTGGCTCAGATGCCACTATTGGGGAACACAGTAATTTCAAAAAAATTCCTATGCACATGCAAGATCATGGTGATGCATAGCAACAAGAGGGAAGAGTGTTGTCCACGTACCCTCGTAGACCGTAAGCGAAAGCATTATGACAACGCGGTTGATCGTCTTCACGATCGACCGATCCTAGCACCAAAGATACGACACCTCCGCGATCTGCACACGTTCGGCTCGGTGACGTCCCATGAACTCACGATCCAGTAGAGTGTCGAGGGAGAGCTTCATCAGCATGATGGCGTGATGACGGTGATGATGATGCTACCAGAACAAGGCTTCACCTAAGCACCGCTACGATATGACCGAGGTGGATTATGGTGGAGGGGGCACTGCACACGGCTAAGAGATCAATGATCAACTTGTGTGTCCATGGGGTGCCCCTCCCCCATATATAAAGGAGTGGAGGAGGCGAGGGGCCAGCCCTCTCTATGGCGCACCCTAGGGGAGTCCTACTCCCACTAGGAGTAGGATTCCCCCCTTCCCTAGTTGGAGTAGGAGAGGAAGGGAAGGAGGAGTAGGAGAGAAGGAAAGGGGCCGCCCCCCAAACCTATTCCAATTCGGCCTCCTGCCCAAGGGGGGCGCACCAGCCCCTTGTGGGCTGGTTTTCTTCCTTCTTATGGCCCATAAGGCCCATAACTTCTCCCGGAGGGTTCTGGTAACCTCCCGGTACTCCGAAAAAATGCCCGAACCACTCGGAACCATTCCGATGTCCAAACATAGGCTTCCAATATATCGATCTTCATGTCTCGACCATTTCGATACTCCTCGTCATGCCCGTGATCACATCTGTGACTCCTAACAACCTTCGGTTCATCAAAACACATAAACTCATAATACCGATCGCCACCGAACGTTAAGCGTGCGGACTCTACGGGTTCGAGAACTATGTAGACATGACCGAGACATGTCTCTGGTCAATAACCAATAGCAGAACCTGGATGCTCATATTGGTTCCTACATATTCTACGAAGATCTTTATCCGTCAAACCGCATAACAACATACGTTGTTCCCTTTGTCATCAGTATGTTACTTGCCCGAGATTCAATCGTCGGTATCTCAATACCTAGCTCAATCTCGTTACCGGCAAGTCTCTTTACTCATTTTGTAATGCATCATCCCTCAACTAACTCATTAGTCACAATGCTTGCAAGGCTTATAGTGATGTGCATTACCGAGAGGGCCTAGAGATACCTCTCCGATACTCGGAGTGACAAATCCTAATCTCGATCTATGCCAACTCAACAAACACCATTGAAGACACCTGTAGAGCACCTTTATAATCACCTAGTTACATTGTGACGTTTGGTAGCACACAAAGTGTTCCTCCGGTATTAGGGAGTTGCATGATCTCATAGTCATAGGAACATGTATAAGTTATGGAGAAAACAATAGCAACAAACTAAACGATCATCGTGCTAAGCTAATGGATGGGTCAAGTCAATCACATCATTCTCTAATGATGTGATCCAGTTAATCAAATGACAACTCATGTCTATGGTTAGGAAACATAACCATCATTGATTCAACGAGATAGTCAAGTAGAGGAAAACTAGTGACACTCTGTTTGTCTATGTATTCACACATGTACCAAGTTTCCGGTTAATACAATTCTAGCATGAATAATAAACATTTATCATGATATAAGGAAATAAATAATAGCTTTATTATTGCCTATTGGGCATATTTCCTTCACTAATTCCACAGTGTCTTCCCCTAGGCCCAAAGATGGTTAATTTTCATGTAGTCAACGTTCACACAACACCACTAGAGGAAGAATAACACAACATATCGTCAAAACATTCAACAGTAATCAACTTCACATAATTACTAGCAATAAGACTTCTCTCATGTCCTCAAGAACTAAAGGATCTACTCGCACCACATCATATGAATCATGATTAGTAGGTATTAATATATGACGAACAATCTGAACTCAACAATCAATAAATCTCCTATGCACCAACTACAAGATGTAATCAACACATGTAAGCACTCCCAGTTACAAATATGAGGTCTGATACATAGGTTGAACACAAGGGATGAACTAGGGCATGGAGATGATATGGTGCTGGTGAAGATGTTGATCCTCACAATGAATGGAGTATTGGTGATGACGAAGGCTTCGATTTCCCCTTTCCGGAGGGAAGATTCCCTGGCAGACTCGTTCCGCCAGAGAGCAAAAGTGCTCCGCCAAAGTTCCGCCTCACAGACGAAGGCGGAAAGTCCCGAGGATTTTCTATGGTTTTTCTAGGGTAAATGGGATTTTATGGCAAATGGACATCGGGAGGCGAGTCGCTAGGGATCCACACAGGCAAGGGGCAGCAGCCAGGGGTGGACCCGTGCCACTAGGCTGCGTGGAGGCCTGGTGGGTCCCCTCTAGCACATCTTCAGTCATCATGCTTCATATTTTCTGGAAATAATTTAGTAAAACCCACGCTTCATTTGAAGCTCCAATAAATTATTTGTTCTTCGGTTGTATTTTAGGTCCATATTTCTAGTTGTCCGACAGTTCCCCTCTCTTTGTTTACCTTGCAAATTAAGATAGAAAATGCATTAGAATTGCATCATATTGTGAAATACCCTCCCCGTCCCAAAATAAGTGTCTCAACTTTAGTACAATTTTGTACTAAAGTTGGGACAAAGGGAGTATATAATTACAATGGGATAAATTATAGTAGAAAATAGTGATGCAAAATGGACGTATCACTCCCTATGTATCTTCCCTTTCCCTCCTTCTCTTTCTCTCTTTAACCCTAACCCCCCTTTTTGTACTAGACTTGTCTCGTTTGGATCGAACCAACGCCCATGGACTAGATTGCAACACTACAAGCTTGATGAATGGTTCTAATCACCTCAGTCTTATATCAACATCGTATTTTACAATTGTTCTCCGCCCTTCTCTTAGTAACAGACCCGAGTCGGTAAGAGGCTAATCCATACCATGAACCAGGTGATGGCGGGGAAGCTTGTGCAGCCCATCAAAATGACAGCCGAACATGATATTTTGATCATTTCAATTCATAAGTCCATGTGGCAGCGGAACATACTTATTGGAACTGAATTCTAATTGAACCAAATGAAATGAAACAAGGGTTACCATTTTTTATTTGATTTCATTTATACAAAAGGAAATGAAGGGAATGAGGGGTGCCAAACAACATGGGGTAAGCTGTCTTGAGTAAAGACCTTTAGATTGGTTTAACATTAATTTGCATGCATAATTTTAAAATTTAGATACAATTTTTTCGCATTGCAATTTATATTATTGATGAGAAAATTCAGGGTAAAAACTATCTTTGTATTTATGGCTAAACAAGAGATCCCAATATGGCTCGAGTGGACCCGAGTTGTGACATTTAAGATAAAGGCACAAAGCCACATATATTACATGGAATAAACTATTTTGGGTAAAGATCTTTAGATTGATTTACCATTAATTTGCATGCATAATTTTAAAATTTAGATAAATATTTTTTCATTGTAATTTATATTATTGATGTGCAAATTTGGGGTAAAAACTATCTTCGAATTTATGGCTAAACCAGAGATCCCAATATGGCTTCGGTGGACCTGAGTGACATTGAAGACAATGGCACAAAGCCATATATATTACATAAAACCAACCCTTACAAAGAACTCTCATACAAGAATAAGAAATTATAGTCAAATCCTTGATAACAATAGCACCATCTTCCTCGTGCATCCCTTTGCGACACACTATGAGCAAAGCTCATCGCCACCTATGGGCCTCCATCTTACTGGAACAACCTTGTTAAAACCCAGGAGCTTGTAGAAGCAACGACCAGGAAGTCACCGATGTAAACCTGAAGATGTCAGCGACCATGATCTTTACACATCACAATCACAGAGAAGCTAGTCTCGAGAATGGGAAAGGATAATCCTAACTCGATACAGATATAGGAGGGGGACAAAAGCCTCACAAGTTCTCCGACGGAGCCATATCTTGCTGAGCATCATTGAGAGGAGGCGGATCTAGAAAATAAAAACACGAGTCAACACCATCCCCTCTGCAGGACGCCACCATTGTGGAAAAGCGTAAATCACGCCACCAAATGTGTGACAATCAATACCATCCTCTGACTTGTCGATGCTCCTTCAAGGAAGGCCATTGACACGAGGAAAACTGAGGAACCTCTTTATTCTGATTGTCGTCGTTGCCCAACTTCACTGACGAAGAACTCAAGAACTCTACAGACAAGGCTTAGACAAACATATCAGAGGCCCCCACCTTCTCGCCGTCATGGTTGTCGGCGGAGGGCAGTGGAATCCATGGAGGCGATGGTAGGTCGAGGGGAAAAGGTGGCCACCTCCTGTTTTCAAAACCCTAGAAAAGCCTATATGTATCAATGGAAACCATATTTGAAAGTTTCATAAAATTCTGAAAAAATTGAGATGTTAAGAGGATGATGTTCCATTGCCATGCCAAATTTCAAGTTGATACACATTACAGGATGCGAGCTATGAATAAAACAAATCGACACTGAATAGTTCGCTGATTTTTTTTATTCAGGGCTCTCATCCCATAATGTGGTTTGGACTTGAATTTTTGCATGGCAACAGAGCATCACCTTCTGAACAACCAACATTTTTTTTCATTTTTTTTTGAAACTTCAAAACATCACTTCTGTATGGTTTCCATCGATATTCGTCAAATGCTGGTTTTCATGTTATATTCTCCCCATGGAGTCAAGCTATTAAGATAGAAAAACATGGTAAGTTAAACAACTCGTACTTGAAGTAAAGCATTGGGGTCAAGTAATAATAGATATATTTAAAAATCAGGTATTATTGACACCACGGTAACTATGAGGTAAAAGGTGAAGTAATATTTTTTTTATAGGGGTGGGGGATTATAATTAACCTTATGCATAAATTAATATATGAATCTCAATATTTTTCTTTTAAAGTGTACTCTCTCCGTCTCATAATATAAGAACGTTTTTGAGACTAGTGTAGTATCAAAAACGTTCTTATATTATAGGACGGAGGGAGTAGATGCCAAAGGCAAGGGACATGGTGATGCAAAGATTGACATGGACGAGAGGCCCGAGCCAACTTGCTATGATCCGTATCACAACTATTCCCTTCATGCCAAAATAAGTGTCTTACTTTAACTTTAGTACAAGTTTCGATCTGAGTAGAGATCGACGGATTTAGCTACTCCTACATGTTACATGCATTGCAGCATTGAGAGGCATGGAACAGATGACAGCTAGGTGGGCACATTTGTTTGCTAGCTAGGGACGCATAGGTCACACATGTGGAATCCCTGTGTGCTTGAGCGGCATGGTACCACCGTGTCTCACAAGTGGCAGTCCTGTGTCAATCTTTTGGAGCTTCCAAGCATATTTTCCCTTTCCTCTACTGTTGCTGAAAGGAAATAATAGAGGCCAAGGTTTTTGCTTCGTTTCAGTTCCTCCATTATTGGATGCCGTACCCGAGACAGGCCTAGGCGAGTTGGAGCTTAAAGATCTGGATGCCGGGACGAGCGAATATATTGTATGATCTTCATGAAAAGCTATATTTTTTCCATGTCGCATCCAAGATTCCTCGATTGTGATATGGTCTGGTCCAAAACAAGCTATTTATTTTAGCAAATTCCATTTTCTTGGCCCTAAGTTTCACTTATGTGACATGAAATGCGTTATTTAGCAGATTTTTCACATTTTTAACCCAATTTAGGCAAATTGCTGCCTTTTTTATCTCTTTAATTTTTTTTGCCAATCTGACAAATCGGCCTCACGTTTTAGTGCTGACGTCACTTGCCATGTAGACAACTTAATTACTCCGTCTAGTGTTTTTTTTTGTTCGGTTCGCTTCGGTTTTTCAGGACACTTCATGGCGGCGTTGCTGACGCCGGGGCACTCAACTGAAGGATGGGGACCACCGTCGCCTCCTCGCTTTGCTCGCCACCTTCCTCGCCGGCCGTGGCGTCATACTCCTCATCAGTCGCTCCACTGTCGCACCATAGGCACAACGGGCGGTCGCAGCGAAGCCAGTCGCCGCGAAGGAGCAGGAGCCTGACTCGGATGACGACCGCTAGCCAGTCGCGCTCTTCTTCAATACGTAGACCGCCGCCGCCGCCAGGTTCGCCAAGGTACGTAGCAGCGTGCTGCTATGCTCGCTTGTCTCGTGCAAAGGCCTAATTAAGCTCCCCGCTCTGCTCCTGCTAGGTGCTCGTGGAGGAGGCCAAGGCGAGGGGTTAACGTCTGAGAAAGCATAGGCTTTAATACACCTTTATGCAAGCACTTTTGTCTTTTTGTTTTTTTCAAATAAAATAATGCATGAACTTCAAATTTTGCAGGACAACAAAATATTATAACTAGAATGTGAGGAAAGAAACTTTCAGATTTTTCGTGAATCATATATACTAAAAATAATACTTTTTAGTGAAAAAAACATTTCATTTTGTATATTTATGTCGGACAAAATAATCTAAAAGTTTTCCCCCCACATTGTAGTAAGAATTTTTTGTTGTCCTGCAGAAGTTTGAAGTTCATATGTTGTTTTGTTTTGAAGAAACACAAAAGAGAAAATTTTATGTAGCAAGTTACTTGTGTAGCACATATGTAGGATCGAAAGTATGTCTAGAGGGGGAGTAATTAAACTACTTGATCAAATAAAAATATAGCATTTTCCCAATTTTAGTTCTTGGCAGATTTTAGCTATCTTAGCACAAGTCAAGCAATCTCCACACAATTCAAGCAAGCATGCAAAAGAGTATATGAGCAGCGGAAAGTAAAGCATGCAATTTGCAAGAATGTAAAGGAAAGGGTTTGGAGGATTCAAACGCAATTGGAGACACGGATGTTTTTGTCGTGGTTCCGATAGGTGGTGCTATCGTACATCCACGTTGATGGAGACTTCAACCCACGGAGGGTAACGGTTGCGCGAGTCCACGGAGGGCTCCACCCACGAAGGGTCCACGAAGAAGCAACCTTGTCTATTCCATCACGGCCGTCGCCCACGAAGGACTTGCCTCACTAGTGGTAGATCTTCACGAAGTAGGCGATCTCCTTACCCTTACAAACTCCTTGGTTCAACTCCACAATCTTGTCGGAGGCTCCCAAGTGACACCTAGCCAATCTAGGAGACACCACTCTCCAAGAAGTATCAAATGGTGTGTTGATGATGAACTCCTTGCTCTTGTGCTTCAAATGATAGTCTCCCCAACACTCAACTCTCTCACAGGATTTGGATTTGGTGGAAAGAAGATTTGAGTGGAAAACAACTTGGGGAAGACTAGAGATCAAGATTCATATGGTTGGAATGGAATATCTTGACCTCAACACAAGTGTAGGTGGTTCTCTCTCAAAAAAATGTGTATTAGAAGTGTAGGTATGTTCTGATGGCTCTCTCCACGAATGAAGAGTGGGTGGAGGGGTATATATAGCCTCCACACAAAATCTAACCATTACACACAATTTGCCAAACTCGGTGGGACCGAATGGTTAAACTCGGTCGGACCGATTCAGCAAACCTAGTGACCGTTAGGATTTTCGGTGGGACTGAGATGCAACTCGGTAGGACCGATATGGTTAGGGTTAGGGCATAACGTAATCTCGGTGTGACCGATTACACAAACTCGGTGGGACCGATTTTGGTAATAAGCTAACCAGAGAGTTGGTCAGGTAAACTCGGTGGGACCGATTCGCTCATCTCGGTGAGACCGAAATGTTACAAAAGGGAAACAGAGAGTTTACATTGCAATCTCGGTGGGACCGATCGCTCATCTCGGTAAGACCGAAACGTTACGAAGGGAAACAGAGAGATTACAATCCCATCTCGGTGAGACCGAGATCCCTATCGGTGAGACCGATTTGCCTAGGGTTTGTGGCAGTGGCTATGACATTTGAAACTCGGTGGCGCCGGATAGAAAGAATCGGTGGGGCCGAGTTTGACTTTTGGTTTAGGTCATATGTGGGTGTGGGAAGGTAGTTGAGGGTTTTGGAGCATATCACTAAGCATTTTGAGCAAGCAAGCCATTAAGCAACACCTCATCCCTCCTTGATAGTATTGGCTTTTCCTATAGACTCAATGTGATCTTGGATCACTAAAATATAAAATGTAGAGTCTTGAGCTTCAAGCTTGAGCCAAACTTTTTGTCCTTAGAATTTTGAGGGATCCACTTTCCTCATCCATGCCATGCCATTCATTGAGCTTTTCCTGAAATATTAATCTTGGAATAATGTTAGCTCAATGAGCTATATGTTGTTAGGAATTACCAAAACCACCCAGGGATAGTTGCACTTTCAATCTCCCCCTTTTTGGTAATTGATGACAACATATAGATCAAAGCTTCGACAAATGATAATAAGAGTGAAAGATATTGTCGTTTTGAGAAGTATGTGAAAAGCAAGAGCTCCCCCTAATTTGTGCATATCTTAAGATTTGCTTTGGACTGCAAATGCACAATGAGTTAGGATCATGGGTTACTCTTCCATGTCACATACATCTTGGTGGAGCGCTCAAAATGATAAGAATTAAATACATGCACTCATCACCAAGCAAAGTGAATGATCATATAAGGATAAGTAAGATAATATCATCTAACAAGCATAAGTGTAGCTTATGATCAACCACATGATCATCAACGTCTCACAGATAATAGCATAGTATCTCAAGCAATCAAAAGACAAACAAAGTTCAACCACCAAAGCAAGAGAGAATAAAAAGCAACACTCTCTCTCGAAGCCTATGATCTATACATTTTCTCCCCCTTTGGCAACAAGTTACCAAAAAGTTCATAGAAAATGCATAGCACTAAAACGTCTCTCAGGCTTGGTCTTCAGGTGGTGGTGTCCGGAGAACTCCAAGAACGAAGGCTTCAGTCGAAGTAGATGAAGCTGATGGAGTTGGTGCTGGAGCTGGTTGCGCTGGAGCTGTAGCTGGTGCAGATGAAGTGACTCTAGTGTCTGGAACAGACACTGCAGCAGACCTCTAAGCTCTAGGCACTCTGGCAAATGCATCAGTGGTTGTCTTGCCCTTCCTTTCCTGCATATCATCTTGAAGTTGCTCCACAACAGACTGAATCTCAGTTACCTTCACATCCAAGTCATAGAATTTTTGCTCCACGATTCTTTCCAAGCTCTCCTGGTTTTGAGTCAGGGTGGCCAGTCCCTTCTTAATCCTCAGAGTGGATGCAATCAGGTAGCCAAGCTGATCTTGCTTGCTTTTCAAAAAGTACTCAGATGCCTCCTCTTGAGTTGGCATCTTGGCAGCCTTCTCTTTCTCTGCTTTCTCCTTCTTCTCTTGAACTTGTACTGATGATGGTTCATTCTCATTCATCACAACTTGATTGTCCTCAAAGTCAGGATAGATAGGCAAGTGTTCCTTATCCAACAAGTATGTGCCTGTGCCCATCTTTGAGTTTATCAACTACTGGATTTGTGGGGCATATCCACAACTTCTTTTCTGGTCAGCTGCAATCCTCTTGATAGTCTCAACTATAAGGCTCATGACCTTGAACTTCTGTGGCACATCAAATATATGTAGCAAGTTAATTGCATGGCCTCTGATCATTCTGTGATCACCAGACTTGGGCAAGAGAGTGTGCCTAAGGATCCAATTGATTGTAGGCAGCCCTGACAGCAAGTGTTTTACTGACCCAAACTGGTGAGTCTCATGATCATCTTCAGGAATCTCCTTGTACATGTTTGCCATAGAGTTGTGATCCATCTTCTTCTTGGCATAGACATCCAAGTCATCTTCTTCTTCCTTAGGAGCATTGATCAGATTTTCCCATTCCTCAATAGTTGAGTGGTACCTTGTACCTTCAGACATCCATACTATCCTGCCATCTAGAGAAGTGTGCTGTGGAGTAGAATTGCATTATGAGCTCCTCATTCCACTTTGTGAGCTTCTGCCCAACAAAGTCTGCAACTCCACAAGCACTGAAGCTGTCAAACACACCAGGATAGTGTTCCTCATTTTCCTTGATATACTTCCAGTCGACCCACCTCATTTCACACACTATAGGCTTCTTATCCAACAACACTGTCTCATAGAAGTCCTGTTGTTCCTTTGTGTGGAACCTGTAATCAATAGCAGTCCTTCTCCTGGTAGCATATGGATCTGTCTCTCTCCATAGCCTCAACCCTGAGTCTCTCCCGATCTTCATGTTCTCAGCCATAGGATGAGCATCATTGTGGTCTAGAATCTTGGGTTTGAGCTTTCTCAGGACTTGTCCTTCATCATCTTCATCAGCAGCAACTTCAGGCACTGGGGCCTTATTCTTCTCAGCAGCTGGTATACTCCTGGTATTCCTCTTAGGTGCACTCTTGGGCTTGGAGGCTGCTTTGGGTGCTTCTTTGGGCTTTGATGAAGCAGCCCCTGTCCTAATAGCATCACCCATAAGCTTCTGTGCCTGGGTGCTGGTGCAACAACCTCTTCTTCTTCTTCTTCCATCATGGAAGCCTTTCCAATCACTCTGGCCATGGTCTTCTTGACCCTTTCCTTCCTTTTCTTCCCTTCTGCAGCAGCCTCTTTGGGTTCAGATCCCAAAGGGACTTGAGTAGATGCTCTGGGCTTTGACATGGGTTGTCTTCCTGCTAGTCTTTTGATTTTCATCCCTGGCTTAACTACAGCTGAGCTGTACTCCTTCTTGAGCACTTTCTTCTTTGATGTGGCATCATCCTCAGTGGCCACATAGTCTTCATCCTCAGACTCTGAAGTTTTCTTCTTCCTTGTTCTGGTGGCAGCTTTGGGCAAGTTGCTGGGAGTGCTCCTGCTACCATCATCTGAACTGCTAGAGGGACTAGTGCCCTCACTCAGGTGAACCTGCTCCTCAGACCCGTTCTGGCTGTCACTCTGATCAGACATATTGCAAACATTGACAACAGACCTTGTGAATAGATATAGATGAGATAGAGTGGATGAGCATCACAAAATGCAGAGGTTTTTGCAAAAGAATGAGTCAGAAACTTAGTTTTAGTTTTCCACAGAAAGCATTTCGGATCAACCGATTTGTAAACTCGGTGATACCGAAGCAGCTGTTGGAACCTAAACTAGTGAACTCGGTCAGACCGAGTCACAGTTCGGTGGCACCGAGACTGCTAGGGTTTCACAAAGTCCTGAACTCAGTCACACCGATTTGCAATTCTCGGTCAGACCGAAAATTACATGTGCAATGGCCTGAGCCGAATCGGTGGTACCGAGTTCCACAACTCGGATGGTCCGAGATGGTTTCGGCGGAAACCTAACCCTAAATTTTCAATTCAACTCTAATCTACGGAGTGTTTTGACTGGATAGAAGCGTTTCAATCGTGGTAAGAATCATAATGAACACAATGTGCTAGGAATCGGACGGGGATAGCACTGTGATCGAGTCCATACCCTAGTTCGGCGATGAACTCGCTACGGCGGCAACGGCGGGGAAGAATTCCGTTGACGGCGGCGGAGACCAGCGACAGGAGGCGGCTGGCGACGAGGAGGACGATCCGGAGACCCAGGAGGCAGAGCGAGCTATGCGCGGGCGAAGGGGTTTCGGAGAAATTTCCAAAATTTTGCCCGTGAGTATATATAGCCCGACCCTGTCGGTGTGACCGAGTGGAACAACTCGGTGGCACCGAGATTCATAACTGCAAGCAGTTACTGAAACTCGGTGTGACCGAAAGGTTCAAATCGGTTGCACCGAGATTGAAAACCTAGATCGACTTAGTGATCTCGGTATGACCGAAATGGATGAATCGGTCAGACCGAAACGCACAAAGAAGTTTTGGAAGTTTAAGTCTATGACGAATCGGGGACTCCGAGTGCTCCTCACACAGAGTGGTTCGAATCTGACTTGATCAAATTTTGTGATGTAGCATGAATAGAGTTTGAGACGAGAAAAGCATAGATAGCTAGAGAGGGTTCTTAGGCATTCTTGTCCATCCACTTGGCAAAAGAAAAGAAAACCAATCAATCAAAACAACAAGTGGATGTCCTCGAATGAGTAAAATATGCAATCAACATGCTCACACAATAAAATGGCAATTGAAATATGTGGCAAAGCATGCACAACCAATTCTAGCATCTATCAAACAATTTGCGATGACTAGGTCATCTATATATGAGTATATTGACTTAGGAGTCAAATGAGAACATTTGATCATAGGTCATACTCATCGTTTAAGCACAAGTGGGGTTACCACTTTTACATAAAGCATTGTTGTGTTCACACCATTAGAGTTGCTTTAGCTCAATTCTTAGAGTAAAGCTCCCCCTAGATGTGAGATCCCCCCTAAGAGGGATGAACTAACCTTGGGTTTTGTCGATGATGACTTCATGTAGATGTTGAAGATGTGGATGCTCAATGTTGATGTAGATCATTTGGAGCTATCCATTGGAGTGAGTTGCACTTTCAATACCTACACGGGTTAGTCCCACAAGGAACAAACAAGGATATCCATAGACATAGAGTGATGCACACACAAGATGATGTCTATGAAAGCTTTTAGGTTACCTTGTCCCTTGTCTTACCAACAAGAGGGTTTGTGACTCCTTGAACTAGTGCAAGATGTGGAAGTTGATTGCACTTGTTCTTGCCAAGATGATAAGAGTGAAGTATGTTGGCGGAGTCACCCTCAAGAACTCTCTAGTTCTTCTTCGGGATCCACACCATCTTGATGGGAATCCTCGGTGTTGTAGTTGTACTTGATGAAGTGGAACTTGAAGTAGTCTTGGGAACCCACTTGACCAAGGCCTTAGGAGCTTCTTCAAATGCATCAATTTCCTCTTGAAGCTTGTCCTTGCCTTTTTGCTTGTGGTCTTGTGGTGGAAGATCATCTTGAGCTTGTGTCCCTTTGAGAGAAGTAGGATCATACTTCTCTTGTTGAGGAACAAACTTCGTCTTGGGGTATTGATCTTCTTCCCACTCAACTCCATTGGCATTGAACTTTCGTTCAAAACCAACACCTTGATTCTTCCGGTGCCTTCCTTGCTTGCGTACAATTTCCTCGAATTGCTTACTTCCGGCAAGGCTCTTGTAAACACCTTTCTCTATAATTCCCTTCAATAAGCTATTTTCTTGCTCAAGTGTAACTTGGCTAAGAGAATCATTAGTGGAATCAAGAGAACTACTAGAAGCAACAATATTGGATTTAGCATGATTATTGTTACTACTAGAGGAAGAATCTTTCTTGTTCTTGTTACTAGACTTGACTTGAGGCATGTAAGTGGATAAGAGTAAACGCTTGGCAATGTAAGAAGAACTTTTCTTACGAAGATCATCATTGATTGCTTTTAAGAACTCATGCTCTTGCTCAAGGTTGAGCTTTTCAAAGCGTAATTTCTCATGAGTCCTTAAAAGTTCTCGATGATCTCCTAAGATAGTTTCATGAGCTAACTTAAGAGTGTTTAGTTCTTTAGTTAGAGACTCAATCTTCTCCTTATCATTGTCATTCGTTTTATCTTGATTAGCATGATTAATTGACGTTTCATCATAGGATTCATCACTAGAGTTGTCAACAAGTAAATCATCATCACCGAACAAGTCATCTTCATCACTATTGAAATCAACATACTCGGGGTGTGATACCTTTGGGCCTTTAGCCATGAAGCATGTTCCAAGTCCTTCATTTGGTGAGTCAAATATGTCGTAGGAGTTGGTTGTCACAAGTGCTAGACCGGCAACACCTTCATCTTGAGTATATTTGGAGTCGGAGTGATAGCTTCTCTCGGAGTGGTTGTCGGAGTCGGAGCCGGATACCCATTCACCAACATGAGCTTGATGTCTTCGTTTTGTGTAGCTCCTTGATGCCTTGTCCTTTCTTTCCGAATCCTTGCTTCTCTGTGAGGGTCTTCGTTCATAACGATCATCTCTACTCCTTCTTTCTCTAGATGGTGATTCTTCTCTTCTACTTCTTCTCTTGGGAGACTCTTCTCTTCTCTTGTAGGGGACCGTACACTCATTGGAATAGTGTCCAGGCCTTCCACAATTGTAGCAGTTTCGCTCTCGACTAGAAGATCTTTTGTCATTGTAGGACCTTGACTTGGAGCTTCTCTCTTTGCTTCTACTCTTGTAGAACTTGTTGAAGTTCTTCACCATTAAGCTCAATTCTTCATTGAAGGTTTGTTTCTCACTCGATGATGTGGGGGCTTCACATGAGGCTTTGTAAGCACCACTTGATTTGTTGTGAAGTTCCTCTTTATCCTTGAGTGACATCTCATGAGCAACAATTCTTCCGATGACTTCCGTTGGCTTGAGATCTTTGTAATTGGGCATCATTTGGATCAATGTGCACACGGTATCATATTTTCCATCCAAGGCTCTTAGGATCTTCTTGATGATGAATCTATCGGTCATCTCTTCACTCCCTAAGCCGGCAATCTCATTTGTGATAAGAGCAAGCCTAGAGTACATTTCAGCGACACCTTCACCATGCTTCATTTTGAACTTGTCAAGTTGACTTTGAAGCACATCCAATTTGGATTCCTTGACGGAGTCGGTACCTTCGTGCATATCAATCAAAGTATCCCAAATTTCCTTTGCATTCTCAAGACGGCTGATTTTGTTGAATTCTTCGGGGCACAATCCATTGAAGATGATATCACAAGCTTGAGCATTGTATTGCAGCATCTTCAACTCTTCCGCGGTAGCTTCACGGTTCGGTTCTTTTCCATCAAATAATTCACCTTGCAAGCCAATACACACAATAGCCCAAATGGCGGGGTTATGTCCAAGAATATGCATTTTCATCTTATGCTTCCAACTAGCAAAATTAGTGCCATCAAAGTAAGGACCTCTACGGTGATAATTTCCCTCGCTAGACGCCATACTATCCTAGGTTGTGAGACCAAGGCTATGACCACCAAAAGCTATGGAAATCAAAGCAAATGGAGACCAAAGCTCTGATACCACTTGTAGGATCGAAAGTATGTCTAGAGGGGGGGGGGGTGATTAGACTACTTGACCAAATAAAAATCTAGCCTTTTCCCAATTATAGTTCTTGGCAGATTTTAGCTATCTTAGCACAAGTCAAGCAATCTCCACACAATTCAAGCAAGCATACAAAAGAGTATATGAGCAGCGGAAAGTAAAGCATGCAACTTGTAACAATGTAAAGGGAAGGGTTTGGAGGATTCAAACGCAATTGGAGACATAGATGTTTTTGTCGTGGTTCCGATAGGTGGTGCTATCGTACATCCATGTTGATGGAGACTTCAACCCACGGAGGGTAACGGTTGCGTGAGTCCACGGAGGGCTTCACCCATGAAGGGTCCACGAAGATGCAACCTTGTCTATTCCATCACGGCCGTCGCCCATGAAGGACTTGCCTCACTAGCGATAGATCTTCATGAAGTAGGCGATCTCTTTGCCCTTACAAACTCCTTGGTTCAACTCCACAATCTTGTCGGAGGCTCCCAAGTGACACCTAGCCAATCTAGGAGACACCACTCTCCAAGAAGTAACAAATGGTGTGTTGATGATGAACTCCTTGCTCTTGTGCTTCAAATGATAGTCTCCCCAACACTCAACTCTCTCATAGGATTTGGATTTGGTGGAAAGAAGATTTGAGTGGAAAGCAACTTGGGGAAGACTAGAGATCAAGATTCATATGGTTGGAATGGAATATCTTGACCTCAACACAAGTGTAGGTGGTTCTCTCTCAGAAAATGTGTATTGGAAGTGTAGGTATGTTCTGATGGCTCTCTCCACGAATGAAGAGTGGGTGGAGGGGTATATAGCCTCCACACAAAATCTAACCGTTACACACAATTTGCCAAACTCGGTGGGACCGAATGGTTAAACTCGGTCGGACCGATTCAGCAAACCTAGTGACCGTTAGGATTTTCGGTGGGACTGAGATGCAACTCGGTAGGACCGATATGGTTAGGGTTAGGGCATAACGTAATCTCGGTGTGACCGATTACACAAACTCGGTGGGACCGATTTTGGTAATAAGCTAACCAGAGAGTTGGTCAGGTAAACTCGGTGGGACCGATTCGTTCATCTCGGTGAGACCGAAATGTTACAAAAGGGAAACAGAGAGTTTACATTGCAATCTCGGTGGGACCGATCGCTCATCTCGGTAAGACCGAAACGTTACGAAGGGAAACAGAGAGATTACAATCCCATCTCGGTGAGATCGAGATCCCTATCGGTGAGACCGATTTGCCTAGGGTTTGTGGCAGTGGCTATGACATTTGAAACTCGGTGGCGCCGGATAGAAAGAATCGGTGGGGCCGAGTTTGACTTTTGGTTTAGGTCATATGTGGGTGTGGGAAGGTAGTTGAGGGTTTTGGAGCATATCACTAAGCATTTTGAGCAAGCAAGCCATTAAGAAACACCTCATCCCTCCTTGATAGTATTGGCTTTTCCTATAGACTCAATGTGATCTTGGATCACTAAAATATAAAATGTAGAGTCTTGAGCTTCAAGCTTGAGCCAAACTTTTTGTCCTTAGAATTTTAAGGGATACACTTTCCTCATCCATGCCATGCCATTCATTGAGCTTTTTCTGAAATATTAATCTTGGAATAATGTTAGCTCAATGAGCTATATGTTATTAGGAATTACCAAAACCACCTAGGAATAGTTGCACTTTCAACATATCTCAAAGCAACATTGGAGGGTAATGATAAAAGTGTCCGGAAGCCGAGCTTCAAAAATCCACGTTCCCCAAGGCGAGGTACGACGGGGCCTTCTTCAAGGTGCTGAATGTGGTACACTATGCTAACCTAGATGGCGCTCCTTTGCCGCCTTGGGGAGGGCATTTCTAGTCCCGCCAACTTTCCTCGCCAGCTTGCCTCCGCCTGGAGTAAGAGGAGAGTGAGTGGCCACCATCACAATCGACGCAGCCTTTGCTGACGGCGTGACGGTCCACACCACATTATTCATCCCCAGCTGCTTCCTTGGTGCTAGCAGCGGGGTAGCGCTGATGGGAGTGGCCGACGGGGTTGCAGAGGAGTCCTACTGGAGCCAGGACTTGTGGCGCCGACGACATTTGGCAGCTATGATGGGAAGAGGAGGCGCCTCGGTCGAGAGTTGGGAGACGCAGGATTTTTCTTGAGAAGTGGGTGCGACCGAGCAAATATGAGAGAGTTGGGCCGGGTTTGAGAGTCAACTCCTTCAAATTTTGAGTAGTTAACCGTCTGTGGGTTTGGCTGTTAACTCCTCAAAACATTTTATTGAGGAGTTAAATGTTTTGAAGAGATCTGCTAGAGATGCTCCCTGAAGAGTCAATACTGAACCGTCGAGCCATTTAAAGGGTCATGCTTGAACTAAGAGCATCTACAACCGGTCCCTCAAATCCTTCTCAAATGCCCAAGCGGACAACCCGGTCATTGTCCATATATGAGAGAGAAGAAAAAAGGTGACCCAACCGGACCTCTCATTTTGTCCTCATATGTTTATGTTGTACGCAAAACCTCATACCCAACCCATAAATGGGGACAATATGGGGATGCCCGGGCGTGTGTAGACAGTGCGCCATGTAGGATATGCCCCCCCTCCCGTGGACCAATTTTTCTCTTTCATTTTTTTCTTTTCTTTCTCCCTCTTCATCCTCACCAATCATATGCACACGACCAAATATTTTAGAGGTAAATGGGGAGCATGGCTGCATGCATGGACAAATAGAAGCTCTAAATGGACATGCCGGGGCACTGACCGGGCACGTCCGTGGATGTTTGATGAGCCAAAGTTGCCCATTGAAACTATTTTACCTAAAAGACTGCCATAACCATCACAGACGAGGATACAAACGAACACCAACCCTTCTAAGGATACTAGCTATACAAGAGAAGCACAAAGAGCTAGAAACAGGGAACCAAAAATAGGGACTAAGCAAAGCCAAGCTAATAACTAAACTAAGGAGGCTAGCTACTTCCGGGCAATAAGCTCCAGCCTTCTCAGAACGCCTCCACACACCTCTCCAAGTAGGACACCACTCAAAGGCACACTCTAGTCGACGAGGCAGGCGAAATAAGCTACCTTTAGTTTGACGGAGGAAGGGCCAAATAGATGACGCCTCCAAGGAGGAGAACGACGTCCGCAGACAGCATCGCGGTTGGCTGACAAGGTCAAGCACGACATTTGCCGGCACCCCACCAACCAACCCGAGAGAGCATCACTGTCGACCGACAACCACACCCAAAGCACCTTGACTGAAGAGAATCATCGATGGCGTACCCGCATGGCACAGATCCTAGCAACCCCCAGTCCTGGGATGACCTCGCATTGCAAGCAGACTACTATCTAGAAGAGGCCAAGAAGACAATGAGATACACTATCGCTGATAAGAAGCACCGAGAGGAACCTTGGTAATGAAATCAGATGAGCACCGCTGATGTAGACACCGAGGAAGGGAGGACTCAACCATGTTGAGGAAGTCGGATGTCCAGGGGAGGATGTACTGGGAGCAACGCCTCCGAGGAGGAAAATGACGTCCTTAGATGTCGTCGTCGGCAGCAATGGCCGGAGCCTTGCACAACTTTTGCCGAACTGTCCTCCCATGTGATACGTCTCTGTCGTAACTATAATTTTTTATTGTTCCATACCAATATTATATAATTTTCACATACTTTTGGCAACAATTTATATGATTTATTGGACTAACATATTGATCCAATGCCCAGTGCCAGTTTCTGTTTGTTGCATGTTTTTTGTTTCGCAGAATATCCATATCAAACGAAGTCCAAACGCGATAAACCTTCACGGAGATTTTTTTGGAACATATGTGAATTTCTGGAAGAAGAATCAATGCAAGACGGTGCTCGAGGGGCCCACTAGGCACCAGGGCATGCCAGGGGGGCCTGGCGCGCCCTGATGGGTAGTGGGAACCTCGTAAGGAGATTGTTGCCCTTCTTTCACCGCAAGAAAGATAATTTATGGATAAAAATCCCCTCAAAATTTCAGCCCAATCGGAGTTACGGATCTCCGAAAATTTAAGAAATGATGAAGGGCCAGAAAACAGGAACGCGAAACAGAAGAGAACAAAGAGAGAGAGGGAGAGAGAGAGAGATCCAATCTAGGAGGGGATCTCACCCCTCCGTCGCCATGGAGGCCATGGACTAGAGGGGGAACTCTCCTCCCATCTAGGGGGAGGCCAATGAAGAAGAAGAAGGAGGGGGGCTCTCTCCCCTTCTCTCTCGGTGGTGCCAGAATGCCACCGGGGCAAGGATCATGACGGCGATCTACATCAACAACTTCGCTGTTGTCACCACCAACTCTCTCCCTCTCTATGCATCAGCGTAACCTCTCTATTCCCTCTGTAATTCTCTACTTAAACATGGTGCTCAACACTATATATTATTATCTAATGATATGTGGTTATCCTATGATGTTTGAGTAGATATGTGTTGTCCTATGGGTTGATTGATGATCATGATTGATTTGAGTTGTATATTTTTTTGGTGCTCTCCTATGGTGCCCTCCATGTCGCGCAAGCGTGAGGGATCCCCACTGTAGGGTGTTAGTTCATGATTCGCTTATGGTGAGTGGCTAGAGTGACAGAAGCTTGCGTCCGAGTAAGGGGGTTGTTGCGTATGGGATAAAGAGGACTTGATACTTAATGCTATGGTTGGGTTTTACCTTAATGATCTTTGCTAGTTGCGGATGCTTGCTAGAGTTCCAATCATAAGTGTATATGATCCAAATACGGAAAGTATGTTAGCTCATGCCTCTCCCTTATATAAAATTGCAATAATGATTACCGGTCTAGTTATCGATTGACTAGGGACAAACCTTTCTCTTGTGTTACAAAAACCTTTCTACTACACTACTAAATTTATTATCTTGCAATTTATTCGTAGTTTTATTCTCGCAAAGTACTTCTAGTTTTATTCTTGTTCTAGGTAAAACGAACATTAAGTGTGCATAGAGTTACATCGGTGGTCGATAGAACTTGAGAGAATATGAATTCTACCTTTATCTCAACGTTAGGTTCGACACTCTTATTTATCAAAAAGTTGCAATTGATCCCCTATACTTGTGGGTTATCACCATGGCACTGAAGCGTGACCACCCTGGCGAGGAAGAACAACCGCTCGACGCCACGAGAAAGCCGTCGGTCCCTATCAAGCCACCTGATCAAAGCCGCCCCGGGCCCAAACCGGCAACAGAGTCACCACCAGAAGAGCGATCGTAGACTGCCCTGACCCCCTGGTCACGGCAACTCCTCCGGCGCTATGACCCCACGCTTTTGAGCGCCGGACAATAGGTCCTCGGGCAGGAAGCTCCCCGGCACACGGCTGGCCGAGGCGGCCATCGCCGCCCTGTCCATGACCACCTCAGGAGGAAGGCGTCGGCCTCAACCCCCCTGGCTGCGACCTCCAGCCTGACCATATGCTCCGCTCGACCTAGATCTAGGCTGGAGCAAGCTCCACCATGGTGAGCCCCAAGGGCGACGGAGGGCAAGACACCAGTTTTCCAGCCACGACAACCCACCACGAGCAGCCCCCGTCAACGGGACCACCACCAACACACCGTCAGCGCCTCCCACTTCAGAATGAGATCCAGATGGAAGCAACACGGCTGAAACCCCGCCACTCGTGCCATGGCGGTGTACCACCACCTCCCAACTCAACTATCGACGGAACCGGACATCCCCGACACCTGTAGCCCCACCGGACTCCACGCCCCCACGAGCGGCCGACCCGCGCCGCCGTAGCCTCGAACATGGGAGGAGGGAGAGGCCCATTGAAACTATAGATGCCTGAACATCAATACTTACAAATCATTGCCTAAATATTAATTTACTTTCTTAACATAAAATGAATCTAAGTTTACATATATGTAATTAGTTGAGTATACCAAGAACTTTATAGCATGTTTTTTTACATTATGTTATCCATGAACCAAAGGCGTTTATTCACAAAAATAAATGCTAAAAATGAACCAAAGGTGTCTACGTGATTAGGTACACCACAGAATGAGATGATTAAGTGCCTAGCTCGGCCTTTTTATGTTACTAGGGAAAGGACCCGTGCCTTGCAACGGGTATAAAATCAATTTGAAAGTTCGTGTGTGCAGCTCCAATCCATCTCCTTCTAACTTGTCTCATCTTCCCTTTTATTTGAAACTGCTGGCGGTAAATACTACAATTGCAAAGGCCACGATTGGACATGTTTAATTAGGATTGCTCTTAGCCTCCCAACACATTCTCAACATAAAAGCATTAATTATAAAGTGTCAACCCAACGATGGTGACCAAGTGAAAAAAGAAAAATAACTTCAAGTAATTCTAGATGGATGGAGTATGTCAACAACAAAGACACGCCACATCGTTTTTGAACCAGTGAAAATATCTCACATCTGTATGAAAATCACATAATGTTATCAAGCAGAACAAATACTATAAGTATTTTTCTTTCCTTTGGTCCCAACATATACTATTTAGTAGATCAGATAGACAACCAAGGTTGTGCAAGAGCTATTCCGTTAGAGCATCTACAGCAGGACATAGCAGATATGACCCCTTAAACACCCACGGATGCGCCCGGTCAGTGACCGGGCGTGTCAATTTTAAGCCCCTATTTGTCCATCCACACAGCCACACTTCTCATTTTTCTTCTTCATATGTCCGGTCACTCGCATGTGATTGAAGGAGATGAAGATTGGCGTGTCTGTGAGCCCTCATATCCTCCCTAGATTTGAGATGGACATGAGAGTTCACGGACAGCCCGAACGTATAGAAATTGCATGAGGGTCCGGTTGGGTGAGTTTTTTCCTTCTCTCTCTTGTCCGGTCACTGACCCGGATGCGTCCGCGGGCGTATGAAAGATGATTTGAGGCGTCCGGCTATAGATGCTCTTATTGGTGCCAACTAAATGAAATAAGAACCTAGGACTTTGCTCATATGCATCAAAACAATATGTAAAGGGGTAGTTTCACGAAAAAACCTAACAAACATAGTGTTTCAAGCCTCAAAGAGGTTGATCTGGATGCCCTCGGTATCCTAGACCTAGCATAACATAGTGTTACACATTGATCTGCAATTCTGTCGATGACTCTCAATAGCGACTTGCATATGGCACCATGGCTAGGCATTATGTCAAATAGATGAACAATATTACAAAGAACGTGACATAAAAAAATCGTGCTGATAAGTGATAAAACGCCTAACCTGCTCTGCCATGATTATGGTGATGGATGCTCTCTCGGCAGTATCATTGAGGGGGTATGGATGGCAGAGCTAGCTGGACAACATCTAAGATTATGCATGACTGTGGCATTGCCGACCTTGAGCTTCTGCCCAAGCATGTGGCAATATCAGTCATGATTGGATTATGATCTGGGATGCTTAACCTCTCGGATAGTGCAAAAGACTATGATATACAACCTTGGTGTAAGGTTTTAAGCATCATTACCATTATCTAAAAATTCATAGAAATGTAAGTCAGCAGGATTTCCTCTATACTAATACTTATAAGAGCTGCTATATTACAAACTTTAAAAATATCTATGTAATAAGATTTGGATTGCTTAGCACGTCCATGTTATAACCATAATTCTACACAGTAAGTACTCCATCCCCTTGTCTTAATAGTATTTCGGCAGAGCTCTTGCTTGGTTTTCAGAAAATAGAATACTCACACATTGCCAAAGGCAAAATTTAAGTTGGGAATTTGAGTCTGGTATCATGTAAGTTGTGCTTGGTTGACTAAAAAAATGTACCAATGTATGTTTGATGACAGATACCAACATGTGTTATGAACGTATAATATCACTCCACTTAGTCTAATACCAGAATTGGTATAAAAAATTAGTTTGCTTTCTTATTACCAATAGCTTACCAACTTTTCTATCCCAAACAAAGCACTAACCTAAGTTACAATATACTGACTTCCAACCCTAAAACAAATTGCAATGCAGTCCCTTAATTAACCCACTTAAATTATTTAAGAACATGGAGGCTACCAAGTTAATTCAAAGCTATAGACTATGCCAAAAAAATTATAGATTGCTCTGGATGAGTACACATTACAGATGGGCGAAGAGAAGCATGAAACAATCATTTTTGTGACCACACACCTAATCGCCGCACCTAATCTTCTCAATGCTCATAGTCATGGGTTCTCTCCCCAGATCCATTGAGGGGCATAACTAAGTGGATCGAGGTGGTAGACATCAGTGGGTGGCGGCTCCATGACACATCATGTGAGGCATTGCTGACCAGGAGCTTTGCACTGGGATCATGGCTGCGGGTTGTGGTCGAGGGAGAAAGCTTGCTTCTCTTCTTCCGGATGTGCAGGTTGGTGGTGGACGCAAGTGTTCAGTGAAGCTCAGAGGCAGAAGGCATCCGACCAAATCATCATACTTGACACTTCAAAATCTGCATCCTTGGACAGAATCCCGTTTGTGATGCCGAGGTTTCACAGCGTGTTGCATTGGTGCCTTCTTACCTCACAGGTGCTCTCCTTCCCCGCTCGCAAGACCCTGCACGGAACGAAAATACTTACCATGATAATCGTATATTTCTTCAGGTGCATCGCAATGATTACTTTTGTCAATGAGACAAAACCGAAATCTGGATATAATATTCAGTCATTTACATGCAAACTTTTTTGGGAGTTTTTTTCCGCTGAGTGCAAATTATATATTATTTTAAACAGATCATGTGATCATGAGACACATCAGTGGTTTTCACATTAATTATATTGTATTTATGCCACAGAACATATACGTGATCCATCAGTTTCTTATATGTTCCCCTCCAAACATATGAAGTGGTGAAAAGATTTATAAATCCCGTAACTAATATGGATTAAGAATGTTTATTGCAAATATTGGTACTTCAAATAAATTTGATTGTTGCATAAAGTCGGGAGACGCTCATCTGAATCACCTGCAAATATATAGATTAGCTATTGGTTTCATAAAAAAGAAACTAATTATCTTGCCGGTGTGGCCTTGTGGGAATATTCCAACAAAATAAGAACGCGCAATTTTGTTTTCATATACAGTAATTATCAACCTACTGAGAATGCAATAAACCATAGTACATCTAAGCTTATTAAGGGTCTAATCATATATGTATGCATCCATTAATTCCATCTATTCATCATCAGGTGTCTAATTATGCATCAATTAATCCAACATATCCATCAGTTTCATGTTTGTATAACCAAGTACTATACATATAAGAGCTGAAAAGAGATCAGACCTGAGATTAAACGGGCTGGAGCACGACAATCATATGTCCCACTGAACTCTGGAGCACACAAAAATAGTTTGATGCAAAGGAAAAACAAAGCACTTCGATGCTAGGATCAGTTTGTGCTTGTTCCAGTGTTTCGACACTTCGACCACATACTATCAAAAGAGCACTACTATGTACGATCCACAGTTATCACTTTGACAGAAATTCAGACCACCTACTATCAAAAGAGCACTACTATGTACGATCCACAGTTGACACTTTGGCAGAAATTCAGAAACACATGTTCCATAGTAGAGTTCAGAAAAATTAACATGTCTGATGCCCGTTGCCTTGACCTTCACTATCTACTTCATCTTTGAATCCACGGACAACCAAACAAATAAGATCAATCTCCAATCCCTGAAAAATCAACTGAGTATTCCCCTCTCGATCTCTTCGTTGCTCAGCCACAGGAGGCTGCAGAGCCAGAACAGGGGAGCTTGTGTGGGTTGGAGGCTGTCCGCGAGGAGGGCCCGCACGGGAGATGCAAAGTTTCATCTCTTTAGCAGGTCGTGAGCAGCACTGGATGGGAGAGGATAGAGGTGTGGAGCCGGCGAGCAGCACACCTCGGGGGAGTGGAGACAGAGATGTCAGGGAAAGGTGGTGGTATCCTTGCGCACGACAGCGCGAGGCGATGGCAGAGATGCTGGGGCCTGGGGGTGCCACGCGGTGTCGAGGTTAGTCGCCTCGGCGGGGTCCTCGCCCACAATCAGGACGTCCACCGGCGCTCCATCGTGGCTATCGGCGGGCGCCGTGCTCCAGGGAGCCAGTGGCTAGGGCTCCGTCAAGGCTATTTACCGGCGGCGGGGGACTACAACGGCGATTGGGGACGGAAGATGGTGGCGAGGGCTGCCGGAAGCGGTGCCATGGGGGCGCGGCGGCGAAAGGAACCCTAGTTCCGGGGCGTCTCGCGTCCTCGTGCGGGAGAGAGAGGGCCTCTAGAATCCTTTTTTTCACTTAATAATTAATAACAGATGAAAGTTTGTGGAGTGCGGGATGATTACCCAAAAAAGCAGGAGACAAAAATAAGGGAGGAAGGACGTGCAGACCCAAATTAGTACCACCTCGTTTATATTACGATTTTGTCCATACAAATTGTAAAAGCGTATTATAATTAATAACAGATGAAAGTTTGCGGAGTGCGGGATGATTACCCAAAAAAGCAGGAGACAAAAACTAGGGAGGAAGGACGTGCATACCCAAATTAGTACCACCTCGTTTATATTACGATTTTGTTCATACAAATTGTAAAAGCGTATTATGACATGAGAAGAAAACGTATTGTGACGGTGAATCCACGGAGTCAATCCGTGTTTTATTATTAGGGATAGATTAGGTATCACTCGCTTTTCGTGCACGTATGCAAGTAGACCTACTGAATATATTGGAACTTCATGAGCGTCCACGTCAGCCTCCTTAATTCGACAGCTCCCTCTGAAGATATGTTAGGTCACTAATTTGCTTCTCCCACCTGACTTGTCAAGTAGTAGAACAAAATACTTTGAATATCCAGCAGGCGCATGGAACAGGCATATGGAGATCAGGAGATGGAGCCTAACTGAGATAAACTACACAGCAAAAAAAAGAGAGATAGACTACACAGCCCACGCTGAACGTCAAGTTCAGTTTTGCTTTAACCATACGCAACTGATTAGAAACAGGTAGGAAACAGGTAGTCGTGTCAGCTTCTTACTGCTCACTACTGCTGGCCAATAGCCAGTTAAAAATTTGGAAAACCTTGTCGGCGTCACAGCCCAAAGCTCCTTTACTTGCTACAGCACTATAAAGCTAGTTGATCTTGATCCACACGAACGCTTCTAGTGTACTCCCTCCGTCCCATATTAAAAGACAATTTTGCAAGTTTTTTCAGCTTAAGACGGATTTACAAGCGGTCTCAGCTTGCAAAAATGTCTTTTATTATATGGAGGGAGTAGTACTTATGACGATGACTCGACGAGATTCTGAGGTTTTCTTGGGTGGGAGCATATCGAATTATGAAGGCTGCATGCGTTTCTCCCTCCCGTAAGTGTTCACATACGTACTCCACTTTGGATATGATATCTTTTTATTATCTTCGAACAGACGTACCTATGCAAGATTAGTCTGTGGCATCATCACTTTCCAGTTGTCTGTGGCAGCAAGTGGGCGTGTAGGATGCGAGGCCAGATGCGTGCTTCATACCATAAGCTAATTATAAGCATCCTAATTAGTCTGGTTGAGTAGGAGCATTATTGCATGGGATAGCATTACCGAATCAGCTCTGGTGATTTTGACATCTACAAAGTTTCAACGCCTCTATTTTTTTTAAAGGTTCAGCAAAACTTTTTTGAGGGTCGAAAGATTCAGCAATTGCTGGCTTGTATTATGATAGGTAGGGACCAGTAACGTATCTAAACGTATGGAGTTTTATGAAGGTTTCATAGATCCCTTCCATAACTAATCTTCACCTCCCCCCCCCTTTCAAATTTCAGGGGCTATGGGCCCCTCACCCTGATAATTTGCAAGCATCCCTGTTAATCCTGTAATCATAAGCCCATACGTGTAGCATTGCTCGAGCAGTAATTACAGTATCGTAAGAGAAGCGATCAAGGAGTGCCCAAAATAAAAAAAAGGCATGAAAAGGGTACGACATGGCGATCCCTCACATGGGTTCCTCGAATGGGTGCATCATGCCAGTTGCCCCGGCCGTTCTCCACGAGTCTATCGATCGCCGGACAGATTTGATGATGTAGTTGATCTCCGAGTTTGCCCCGTCGGGCCCAGGCAGTATTGGGGTTTCAACACATCTAATTTTTTGACCCTCAAACCGTAGAATAATTGTCCTACGGTAATTTTCATTAATTAAGTATAATATTTACAAGTGCAAAGTAAAAGTAAAGTATTCATCCGATGCTAGCTCTAGGAAACATGATCAATTAAATAATTACAGGTTCTGTTCTACCTAAATTATGATCTTCTATGCTTTGGATTGCTTGGCTCTGATCTGAGGAGCCCAAACGCCTTCTTGCAAATAGTGAACCCAGCCTGGGATGTGAGGTGCTGCTGACTTGAAGATCTTATCATTTCTAATTGACCAGATACTCCATCACCCCATGATAATAATGTGCATGGCAATCTCTTTTGGTAGATGAACTAAAGCAAGCTTAATGTCATCAAACATTGAAATACCTCTGTTCTTAGATGGAACGATGCGGTCCCAATAGTGAAGAGCAAATGGGCAGTTCCAAAAGAGGCGCAACAACGTTTCCTCAGTGTTGTCTGCACAAAGTGCACAATTATAGCTTTTCAAGTATATATTTTATGATGAAGGAGATTTTTGGTGTTAACACGATCATGAAGCACTAGCCAGAAGAAGATTTTATATCTCAATCTTCATGATGTTTTCCAAAATCCCTGAATAAAGAGGGAGCTGTGATGGCTCCCATCATAAGCTTATACATTTGCAAGGAAGAGTATAATCTTGGAACCACTGGTAGTGCCCATGAATCAGTTGCATTGGTCCTTGTCCTATCAACAAGACGGGTCTGCAGAGTGTTATACTGCTAGAATGCTTGGAGGGACAGAGGTCTATGGAAATGGTCCTCGATCTCTTGTAAGCTCAGGACTTGCTGGAGTGAAATGTCCATGTTGATGGAGAAAGAATAAAGCTGAGGGAACTTATGCCTTAAAGGTTGATCCCACCAACAATCAGTCCATAAGATTGTTGCATTTCTTGAACCAACTTTGCATATAGAAAATTTCTTGTATGTAGCCAAGAGTTTTAAAATAGATTTCCACTAGAATGAGCCAACCTATCTGTCTCCAGGCAAAGAGTTAGAACAACATGTTTCCCAGATAATGTTGACCAAAGATGTGTCCACTTTATTGTGGAATTTATACAAATACTTCATTAGAAGAGCTTGATTATGTGTTGAGATGTCTAAAATAACCACCCCCCATGATCCGGCTTGCAAGCTTTGTCCCATGCAATCAAAGCTGCACCTCTCCCTAGGGTACTATATTTCCTCCATAAGAAATTCTTCAAGTAAATATTAAGTTGGTTAACCAAAGTAGTAGGTATCATGAGTGTGCACATAAACAAGGTAAGAAGCTGGAGAAGACTGATTTGATGAGAGTCAGTTTGTCTCCAGTAGACAACAAAGTGGAGCAGCCCAATAACCTATTTCCACTCTTTTTAGCAGTGGGATAAAATCTTCAACTCTTGGCTTACTAAGGCTAAGTGGAAGACCAACATAAGTATGTAGGGGAGTTCCAATTTGACATCCAAATAAGGCAAAGAGTTCTTGCATCTTTTGATCCTGTGTGTTGATGACAATCATGGTTGACTTGGCATAGTTCACTTTCAGACCAGCATAGGCAACATAGTGGAGCAGGAGGCTCTTGACATTATTCAATTGAGCAACATCAACATGGGCTACTAATATAGTGTCATCTACATATTGTATGATTGGGTAATCAGGTTGGAGTGGTGGATCAAAGGAGAAACCACCAAGGAATTGTGCATGGCTTCATTCAGCACAATTTCCAAATGACCAGCTGCCAGAAAAAAAATTAAAGGTGATAGAGGATCACCCTGTCTAACACCTCTCTCGCGGAGGAACTAGTTTCCTGGCACTCCATTAAGCAGAACATATGAGTATCCTGTGCTATAGATCATTTTGATCTAGTGTATCCATCCCCCCCAATCTTTGGCTTGTAAAATATCAATAATGGTGTCATGGTTTAACATGTAAAAAGCCTTTTCAAAGTCCAGTTTTAGGAGCACAATCTCTTTGTTAGAATGATGGCATTGATGGAAATACTCATAGGACCAAGCTAGACGGTCTTGGATACATCTGTTGGAGAGAAAGCCATATTGGTTTTTGTGGACCAAAGTAAGGATAAATCTCTGTAGTCTATTGGCAAGGAGTTTTGTGATTATTTTCAAAGTGCAATTGAGAAGGGAGATAGGTCTATAGTCATTAGGGTAGGAAGTAGATTCTTTCTTTGGGATAAGTGTACTAAAAGAATACTTGATACTCTATATGTTGATTGTTCGCTTATAAAAATCATCAATTAATCTGTAAACATCAGGTGCCAATATATCCCAACATGCTCTATGAAAAGCAGCATTGAAACCACCAGGTCCAGAAGACTTATCTACAGGCATATTCTTTACCACATCATCAATTTCATCCTAGGTGAATGGGATTTCTAAGTGCAGTAGGCCCTCATGCTGATGTAATAGCCCATGCAACAGAGGTGGGTTTCAAAAGCTGTGGTGGATCTTAGCCTCTGTTTGAAAGCTCTGAAGAGGATTGCTGACCAAAATCCTACTACGAGGTTTTCCCAAGGTGGCACCAAAGTTCTACCTCCTTCCGCGTGCCTAGTGCGGAAGGAATCTCATCCTACACACTGACCATTGGTAACTAAGGTGCTATACTACAACTTTAAGTTCAGGTTTCACATTCGTCAGTTGGCTGTAGCAGCACTACGGATATATGGTGCTATGTCTAAGATGCAACACATGCCCTATTTCGTTTCATTCTTTGAAGTGATATGCACGAGGTCAACATTTGACCAAGATTAGTCAGTTTTTAACCAAGAACATTTCATGATTATTGAGTTTTAATGCATCAACGTGATTTCACACATCACAATAATTGTAATAAACAACGAGAAACCGAGCATGAACTAGAGTTTGATTAAAACTCTAGAAGATTATTATTCCAAATCTAGGGTTAAGTTTACTTCCCGGTAATGTACATAACGATCATTTTACAAAAGTATAGCTATACTCTCTCCTTGCAAACGATTGCCTAAACAGGTCATCGCTCATCGATCTAAAGTGAGAAGTGATGGGATTGACCAAGCTTCTCCAAAGTTTTGAACCGATAAATATCAAACAACAAGCCAATTCGGTGACACGTGAGATTTGCTAGATTTAGTTTTGGTAGTCATTATGATGGTGCCCTAGTTGTTAGTGTTCCACCCTGGGAAAAATGTTGTAATGAGCAATTATAAGATTTTCTTCTCCATCCTGAATTGTTTGTCTTAGATTTGTCCAAATACAAATGCATCTGGACATGTTATAATGTTAGATACATTCGTATCTAAGGAAATCTAAGAAAAATAATTCCGAACGAAGGTAATAATGGTTTTAAAAAAAGAATTATTTCAAATCTGAGGTCAAGTTTACTTGCTAACGATCATTTCAACATCACCTCTATCGCAAGCGAGGTTATTGAAGATCGTAGTAGCAGAGTTTTAAATTTTACGAACTCATCACAAGATATGGATGCACATGGCTATTGGTGGCATAGTCAAGATTGCATAAGGAAACAACTTTCTCACTAGAAAAAGGAGGTCATGGCTTGGGTGTTCGGTTGCAATTTTCTTTTCCTTTAGAGTGTAAGCATATATGATCCATGGACCACTCAACTCACCTATGACTACACTACTCTACTCATCATTGTCGAAGGGAACGTCATCTCCCACCATTATAATATTCCATCTTCGTCACATCCCTAGTTCTGGTAATGCTTATTGCTAGCTTTTGGTGTTGCATCATGTTTAAATTTCAATTAAACTTGAAATGGGGAATGACCAAACCCTAGCACCTCATTAATCCTCTTAGGATAAATTTAAAATATTTTCAATGAACCCAAAAATACCCATTGATAATGTTCATGATTTCTGGTAAAGGTGAAAACCTCTGCCAAAAATGGTGCACATATTTCTAAGACATTTCTGGATTTTTGAATTAACTCATATTGTATTTGAACTGGAGCTATTAATTCCTATAAAATATTTGGTAGCTCCAAATATTTTGAAACTTGTTGAGGGCCTCTAAAACAATTCAGTTACTGCCCACAAATATTTTCAGGATTTATTAAATTGATTTGGTTTTAAAACTAAATCAGAAACAAACTGTAAAAATAGAAAAAGAGAAACAAAATAGAAATCAGAGAGAGAGTGACTTACCTGACCAGCCCGTTACTGTAGCAGTCCAGCCCAGTGGAGATGCCAGTCATCCCCTACCTCGCGCCAGTAGGCAGGGGGGAACAACGCACATGCGCGCTGATGCCACGCCACCAGGCTGCTTGCCTGCGTCCAAGGACAGCGCGACGTCCTAATCCGCCCGACCTCCTCACTCGCCCCCCCCCCCCGTTCTCTCCCTCGCCTCCCGTCTCCATGGCCGAACCACACCGCCGCTTGCCCACTCAGTCACCGTGCACGCCTCGCCTCTCCGTCATGACCACCGGATCCACATCGACACCGTGAAGCTCCCCGCGGAAGAACACGCCCTCGGGTGCCCGAAAACGTCGCCATCGACGGGTCCTCTCCGAGCACGGTTGTCGGCCGCCGTCGACCGATTCGTCGCTGACAGGACACCCCCGAGCTTGTCGTCTACTCCAACTGACCCCCTGTGAGCTCCTGCGCTGTTTCCCTTATTCCCTGATGTCCCTCGCATCCTCTAGTCGCTCCTCCCGCCATGACCGAAGCTGCCGTCCGCCATGGATGACGAGCTCATCCTTGCCGAGCCTCCTCCGACCTGTGCTTCTTTCCATCTTGCTCCTGGAGCACCGTAGATGATGCCCAAATACCTAGTTCGCTCGCCCGCAAGCTGCAGCCCTGAGCACGAGCTAGCCCGAGCGCCACTGCCTGAGCTCGCCGCCGCCGCCGCTAAAGCCCGCCTCCGCACCTGCCGCATCCACCACTCGACTCGTCGCATCACGCTGAGCACGTAGAGCCCAACCCCGCTTGCACCCGTCGCCGGAATCGCTGGAATGGCGAACGCCACCGTGTTATGTTTACCATCGGCGATTAGTCACCGGATTAGATGACATGGCACCGGCTTAATTAGTGCTAATCATAGATTAGTTTAACCTGTAGACAATGATAGTGGGCCCCAGCATTTCTAGTTACTTTAGTTAGGTTTTAGTTAAATCATGTTTAGCTTATTGTGTCACTAACATGTGGACCCCACACGTCAGGTTTGACCTGGTCAGTGTTTGTTGACTTGCTGATGCAAGCATGATGCAGTAAAGCCTTTCTGGAATTTAAATAAATCAGAAAAGGTTTAGGAAATTCCATAAAATGTTCAAAACTTTGAAAAATCATAGAAATTTAATCGTAACTCCAAATGAAATATTTTATATATGAAAAATTATTAGAAAAATTCAACCTATCCATCTGTACCGTTTTCATGCATGACAAACCAACTTGTACCTACTGTATAAGTGAAAACATGATAATGGAATTTTAAGTGCTTAATGTGGAGCTTGCATATGAACCTTTGGTTCATATGGACTCCATCTAAATCGTTGCTAGATGCATTAGGCCAAATCACATCATATTTCCATGTCATGATCATGCATCATATTGTTGTATTGCATTGATTGTGTTCCCTCTTGTTTGGCGGTGGTTGTTCCCCCTCAGTAGCATACCTGGCCAAACAGGCCGGCCCGCACGGCACGGCCCAGCCCATCGTAATCGTGCCTGGCCCGACACAGC
The DNA here is from genome assembly GCF_018294505.1 of Triticum aestivum. Lineage (NCBI taxonomy): Eukaryota > Viridiplantae > Streptophyta > Magnoliopsida > Poales > Poaceae > Triticum > Triticum aestivum. The sequence goes on along the minus strand of NC_057812.1, from coordinate 513,274,251 downwards.
CCGCCAGGGCACGATTGCTATACGGGCCGTGCCGTGCCGGCCCGCGTGTTGCGCCCCCAGGCCCAGGCACGGCCCAGTTAGTAAACGGGCCGGCATGTTGGCCCATTTAGCACGGTGGGCCGCATATTTTTAGCTTGTTATTTGACGCACTGAGCATTTTTAGCCTATTTTTACATGTTGGGCCATATATAGATGTATATAAAAAATTAAAAAACGTAATCGGACCGTGTCGTGCCGGCCCGCGTGCCCAGCCTCTAGGCCCAGGCACGACCTAGGGCGTGCCGCGTGCCGGGCCTGACCCGTTTAGCCCGTGCCGTGCCTGGCCCATGGCGGGCCGTGCCAGCGTGCTAGCGGGCTGGCCTGTTTGGCCCGGCCCATTTGGCCAGCTATACTCGATAGGTGTATGTTCCGACGATGAGTTTGATGACACCGATGAAGAGCTATATCATCTTCAGAAGTGCTAGGCAAGCAAAACCCCCTTATTCATTCCGATACAGTCCAACTCTCTTGCTCCTACTCTCTTTTACTGCATTAGGACAACAACGTTTCAACGGTTACATGCTGCGGTAATTGAACCCCTTTCCTCTGCATGACCTGTCTTTGCCACAGTAAATAGTTGAAACCCACTAGCATGAGTAGGATTTGTTTGAGCCATGATGTGCCTACTCATTCATGCTTTCTTGTTATGCCTGCTATGCTTAGAGTTGTGTCAGGTCCGATTCATCTGGGATGGATTGGAATGGTGTGACCATGTCCTACTGTTGAGAGCTAAGTGTGTGAATACGATTTGGTAAAGGTAGCGGTGAGAGGCCATGTAGGAGTACATGGTGGGTTGTCGCATTGAAACCGTCCTCAGGAACCGAGTTCTGTGTCTATGATCCAAGACAGTTACTACCACACATTGGGCTTCGGGCACTCCAAGCTCTCTCGACTTATTAATCAACCTGATCTCTGTCCAGGAGTTGCAACTAGTTTCTGGTATTTGTATGTAGTGCTAGTAGTCTACCAAGTGGCACCCGATACAGGTGGGCTTGGGACAGACTAGGTGCAGTGGCACGGTGTACCAAGTGGCACCCGGATGGTGGGCTTGGGAAACCCGCTCACATCATTTGGGGCCGTGACGGAAACCTCGGCCGAACTCCCTTGCAGATGGAGCCCGAATAGGCGATAAACCTGGACTAGGGTCTTGCATGGTTAGTCAGGTCGTGGCCGACACCCTTGCCAGGCTTCCGCTTGAAGGTTGTTGAGATACATGACGTGTACATGACGGTAAGTGGCAAGAGCGTGTGTGAAGAAGTACACCCTTGCAGGGTTAACATTATCTATTCGAATAGCCGCGTCCGCGGTAAAGGACTACTGGGTTGCTTGTGCAGTTCATAGACAAGTGAAAGTGGATACTCTAAAATGCGCAAGATAAGCATGAGTGCCACCTATAGGGAGACGGGAGCGGATCCATAGTGGTGTATTGATATAATGAATATGTGGACTCATGTGCGCCACCTCAAAGAGTTACCAGCAGTCGTAGTACAGGATAGCCATCGATTCAAAGCTGGCTTGCTGCAGTTAAACTCCACCACCCCTTTGTTGATACTGATGCATATGTAGCTAGTTCTGATGTAAGTCTTGCTGGGTACATTCATACTCACGTTTGCTTAATTTATGTTTTTGCAGAGAGACTTCAGTCTCACTGGTAGTTCCTCATGGACTTCGATGTTTAGCTTGTTACCTCAGCTACGATCTTGTACCCTTGGGAGGGTCTTGTAGATAGTCAGACTTCTCATCCTTCTTCATTTGTAGTTGTCTGTACTCAGGCATGTTATGCTTCCGATGCTTGTATGCTCTGTATGTTGGGTCATGTGACCCCTGTTTGTAATAAATGCTATGTGGCTCTTCTAGGCCTTTATCTATATGAGTTGTTGAGTTATGTTGTGATGCCATGTTGTACAATACATACTTGCATGTTATGCGTACGTGTAACATGTATTTCTACGTGTGGGATCCGACAATCTAGTTGTTTATTCTTGGTAGCCTCTCTTATGGGGAAATGTTTCCTATTGCTTCCACTGAGCCATGGTAGCTTGCTACTGCTCCGGAACACTTAGGCTAGCTGGCATGTGTCCTTCGTTCCTGTGTCTGTCCCTTCGGGGAAATGTCATGTGTTGTTCCTTTAGGTCCTTGTGGCTTGCTACGACTTGGGTTCATACGTTGATGACCGACACGTTTGTTGTTGGGTCATGTATGCATGTCCCTGTAAGTTAGTGCCACCTTGGGTTTACGACTAGTCATGTCGGTCCGGGTTCTCTGTCATATGGATGCTAGCGACACTATCATATACGTGAGCCAAAAGGCGCAAACGGTCTCGGGCCAGGTAAGGTGGCACCCGTGCGGATACCGTGCGTGAGGCCGCAAAGTGATATGATGTGTTACATGCTAGATCGGTGTGACTTAGGATCGGGGTCCTGACAGCTTTGGTATCACAGTTTGACTGCCTGTAGGATTACCAAGCCAAACTAGTCGAAGTCTAGTCTAGAAATGCTTTAGTTATATAAGGGAATTGATTGTGGAAGGGAACGTAAGGCTCTTTTTACTCCTTTACCTTATGCTCTTCTGATTCGAGTCATCCTATAATTCCTACGGGGTTAAGGAACTAGGCTTTCTCTTCTTTCTATCAGGATCACGTGTTACTAATTCGTAGACTTATAGGATTGATGGATTCAAGCCTCAGTTCAGTTTCTAGTACTTCCATGTGTTGACAGTTGATCTCAGAACCTTGATATTGTGATGTTAAGTGGATATGCCACCATTTTGCAGGATGTCTCAAATCTTTTTGAGCATTTACAGCCGTTATGTTGTCTGAGTCATCCCAGGTTTCTAAATAGTCTGATGCATTTGCAACTCCCTTCTTTCCGTCCCAATGTTCCGTTGGGCCAAATTAACCACACTAACCAGTGTGTTGAGGTACTTCATTGCCTCGACATATATGTTGAAGCTATTATTAGGACACTAGCGTATCTTAGAGAACCACCTAGTAATCTAGCCATGTTTTGGTTCCCAGTGTGATGATTCTGGCCATCATTCTTGAAAGCATCTCGTGATGTTATATAGTTAGTAGGTATTCTATTCTGGGTTCTTGAATCCGAGATTCACCCTACTTACTTCATGTTGATAGTTTTGCTAGTTCCTTTAGGATATTAGTAACCTTTGTGATAGTCCTCGGGGTTCGTGGTATATCATTCTTCCAAAACCATGAACCAATATGGCAGAAGTTCTTTTGAACCACAATATCACAACCAGAGTACTCTTGATGAGTGCTCCATTCTGTAATTGTGACTCTGCCAGACCTACCTTTCTGCACGGGTTATTTGGAAGAAATGTTGAGCTTTGTTAAACATACTAATCTATGCATCAACAACTCAGAAAGTTATATGTTCCTTTGAGTTGTCCCTCTTCAGTTGTATTCCAACCATCATCTATCAGTTGATAGTCAAGGGTAGTTGTGCATTCGTGTTATCGATGTCTATTATTCTTGTGGTTTGTCAAGTCATCCTATTCCAGGATGCTTAGGAGAAAAAAACTCCCGTACCTCATCCATTTCTAGGATTGGGTCAAGATAGTTGTATTCCGCAGATCAAAATGCTAACCAGCTTCTGTTCTGTTCTACCTCCGAGTGCTACCCTCTTTATGTCGGGAATATTATAGGAATTGCACACCATCTTATGAATTCGTGATGGAGTGATACTTCTCACCATCATTGTTCATACCTCGGTTCCTGTGTTATTGTAACCAGAATGCCGACAAGTGAATTGTGATGTGTGAAGTAAATACTCCTAGAAACCCCATTGCTTGGTAGTTAATGGGCGATAATTTCATTCTTAGCGTGTTGGTTAATGGATCAAAATTCTAAGATAGCTACATAGTCCATTTTCCCTGGTGCACTCTTCGATCAAGGGGTTAGGATTGTGTCAATCCCTCACTCTTTGATCATATCGTCTTGCCTGGAAAGCAAGATTGTTCTCGAGCATTAGTAACATATCAGTGGTTCATGATTTTCCGAATATCTTCTCGGAAGTATCACCAGGATGGCCCTGACTGTTATGTTGAGCTCGTGATCAAATGGTTTTCCTATAAACCACTCTTTCTCCAAGAATCTGTGTTGGATGCCTTGAGCTAGTTGGTTAAGCTAAACAACAACTTGGAGAGTTGGAAGATAAAAGCTTGCCTGACTTAGTTCTTTCCAAAGGATATCTTTTGTGTGTGTGTGTGTGTGTGTTGAAGAAAGATGACACCGCATCGATTGATCCTTGTGATCAATTGTCGGACCTATTGTCTTATCCAATCTTTGGTTTGAGTATGGGTTATCATGGTCTCATGAACTAGTAGGCAAGGGCTGCTGGTCATGGTCTTTTGGACGCGTTTTATTTTGTTGAGTTGTTTCGATGTGGATAGCTATGTATTAACAACAATCATACTATTGCTCTGTTTATTGCTTTGTTTCAATGTGTGTACTCTGTTTTCCGTTCATATATGTTCTGTTTCAATGTATGTATATTCACTTTCCATTCTGTATATGTGGATGATAACAGCTAGATTCAAATTAGTATACAAAAAATAGATAGAACATGGAATTCATAATATATATATATATATATATTGTTCATTAGTTCATCACAGAATATATATAATATCATCACATATACGTGATGATACTTAACTACTAGGTACAATGCATAAAATTGAAAATGAATAATACTAAAACTAATAATCCTTCCTGGGGCTAGTATTCCAGCAGCCCCTCTCCAGCAGCTCCCTGGTGCGCGACATCTTCCCAGTGCGGAGGCAAAACTCCGCCTCCTCCGCCTCGTAGCGCTTAACGTACCGATCTGCCTCTTGCTGGCGGACGAGCGCGACCGATCTTGCCATTTCGTTGGGCGCCCACCGGAACTCCTCGTCGGTGGCATGCTGGAGATTATCGGCCCACCTCCACGCAGCGATGAGGCGCCCAATGCCTTTGACCTTCCTCGCGAACTACCCGTCTTCGTACACCTCCTCCGCACGACGACGCGCCCGCCCCCAAAGCTCCGCCTCCTCCTTCTTCCAGGCGGCATCACAGGCTTCACATGCCGCCTGGTACCTGGCTTCCTCCTCCGCCATCTCCTTCCTGAATGCCACTTTCCTGGCTTTCTCAGCCGGCGGCAGCGACTTCCACAGACAAACATTGTACTGGCCCCAAAACCAATCCAGAGTTGAGGGGTCCGGTGCAACATTGTCCGGAGGCATGTAGGGGTCCTCGACGCTGCTATTCGAGTGAGCGTCCTCGGGGGGCGGCGACTCCTCGTCGGCGCGTGGGCAGACCGGCAGTGCCATGGCAGAGATTTGAGAAAGAGGGGGGAGTGAGGGGAGGATGTAGATGAGAGTGCAGTCGGGACGATGTGAGCAAGGTAGTATTTATTGGCAGCTGGAATCTAGATCGATGCGAACAGTACAGACGCCGGTCGCCAGAATTTATGAGTACTGTAGTTTGAATTACACATGATTCCCACAGCAAAATCCATGTGTGAACTTAATAGTTGGCGGTTTCCAACACAGAACCGTGTCTGATTAATGACCCCCACCACTCACCTACCAAACCTCGAGCCGCAAAATAGAGTGCCAATCGTGTGGGGGGCGGTTGTCTTGCTAGATCTTTATATTTTCTTTTTTGAACACCAGATATTTACATCGTCTGATGATTTTTTAACTCGCACACAAGTACACAAAAAAAATATGATTTTTCAAACCGTTATGGTTAGCCGTTACATGTACATGTAGTACAAATTTAAATTACGATCATTAAATGGCTAGAAAATCACTTAAAAAGTCTTGAAAAGGTCAAGTGACCCCTAGAATTTTCCAAATTTTCACATGACAGTTGTAGTAGTGCATGTTAAACGTACAAAAAAATTGAAGGCCGTAAGAGGAAGTTATCTCCCGTTCGTCATCAAACATGCATTGTTCCATCTCGAAACCACGAGCCTTCTAGTGAGTTGCTCCGGTTTGTGAGGGGCGTGTGTCCAAACTTTTGTCAAACAGGCCAATTTTTTTACCACATCATTTTGTTGGCATGAAATTACATCAAACAAGGTTTCATGTTTTTATGATCTTTTTTAATTTTTTGGAACTAAAATGCCATGACACTTCATGCATGTGTCCATGCCATGAGACTAATATATTTGAAAATTCCTTCTAATTTACTGCACATGGAATTAACTCATACACAAGTACACAAATATGATTTTTCAAACCGTTATGGTTAGCCGTTTCATGTAGATGTAGTTCAAATTTTAATTACGGTCATTAAATGGCTAGGAAATCACATAAATGTCTTTAAAAGGTCACATGACCCCTGCAATTTTCCAAATTTTCACATGACAGTTGTATTAGTGCACATTAAATGTAGACAAACATTTGAAGGCCGTAAGAGGAAGTTATATCCCATTCTTCATCAAACATGCATTGTTCTCTCTTGGAACCATGAGCCTTCTAGTGAGTTGCTCCGGTTTGTGAGGGGGTGTGTCCAAACTTTCGTCAAACATGCCATTTTTTTACCACATCATCTTGGTGGCATAACATTACATCAAGCAAGGTTTCATGTTTTTCTGATCATTTTTTTATTTTTTGGAATTTAAATATCATGGCACTCCATGCATGTGTCCATGCCGTGAGACCAATATGTTTGAAAATTCCTTCTAATTTACTGCACATGGAATTAACTCACACACAAGTACACAAATACGATTTTTCAGACCATTATGGTTAGCTGTTGCATGTACATATAGTTCAAATTTGAATTACGGTCATTAATGGCTAGATAATGACTTAAATGTCTTTAAAAGGTCAAATGACCCCAGAAATTTTCCAAATTTTCACATGACAGTTGTATTAGTGCATATTAAATGTAGAAAAAATTTGAAGGTCGTAAGGGGAAGCTATCTCCTGTTCGTCATCAAACATGCATTGTTCCCTCTCGGAAACACGAGCCTTCTAGTGAGTTGCTTCGGTTTGTGAAGGTGTGTGTCCAAAATTTCGTCAAACATGCCAATTTTTTACCACATCATCTTGGTGGCATGACATTACATCAAGCAAGGTTTCATGTGTTTCTGATTATTTTTTATTTTTTTGGAATTAAAATGCCATGGCACTCCATGCATGTGTCCATACCGTGAGACCAATATGTTTGAAAATTCCTTCTAATTTACCGCACAAGGAATTAACTCGCACACAAGTACACAAATATGATTTTTCAAACCGTTATGGTTGGCCGTTGCATGTAGATGTAGTTCAAATTTGAATTACGGTCATTAAATGGCTAGAATATCACTTAAATGTCTTTAAAATGTCAAATGACCCCTGAAATTTTCCAAATTTTCACATGACAGTTGTATTAGTGCACGTTAAACATAGAAAAAATTTGAAGGCCGTAAGAGGAAGTTATCTCCCGTTCATCATCAAACATGCATTGTTCCCTCTCGGAACCACGAGCCTTCTAGTGAGTTGCTCCGATTTGTGAGGGGTGTGTGTCAAAACTTTTGTCAAACAGGCCAATTTTTTTACCACATCAACTTGGTCGCATGACATTACATCAAGCAAGGTTTCATGTTTTTCTGATCATTTTTTTATTTTTTTTGGAATTTAAATGCCATGGCACTCCATGCATGTGTCCATGCCGTGAGACCAATATATTTGAAAATTCCTTCTAATTTATTGCACATGGTATTAACTCGCACATAAGTACACAAATATGATTTTTCAAACCGTTATGGTTAGCTGTTCCATGTACATGTAGTTCAAATTTGAATTATGGTCATTAAATGGCTAGAAAATCACTTAAATGTCTTTAAAAGGTCAAATGCCCCCAGAAATTTTTCGAATTTTCACATGACAGTTGTATTAGTACTACAAATTTTCACGTACATTTAAAACACCATCCGTTGCCACTTTACTCCAAATTCATCTTTCACAGCTAATAAAAAATATCCACAACATCATACACAATTGTTTTGTAGGAACCGTTTGCGATGGAAATTTCTGGGTCTATTTAAGTCTTCCTCCTTAAGCTTCGCCAGCTCATCTGCTCCAGTGCCGGCAACCCCCGAATCCACGAATCCCGATCCCCATTCCCGCACCCCCTTCTTGCAAAGGTAACACCGTGGAAACACTTCGTGAAGGCCCTTACAATGGTCGCGTCCTCCCCGAGCGCCGCCGCCTTTGCCGAGAGCGCGGCCGCCTATGCTGAGAGTGCCGCTGCATCCGCATTGAGCACGGCCGCATCCGCTGAGTGGGCGTCTGCAGCAGCCGATAGAGCAGCTGCAGCCGCCGAGACGGCTGCAGCAGCTGCTGCGACGGCGGCTGCAAACGCCGAGCGCGCTCGAGCTGCCGTTCGTGCCGCTGATGTCGCCCTGGCCCGGGCCGAGGCCATCCATGCCAAGATCAAGGACGCACACGCCAAGATATTGCAGGCCATCTCAGAATCCAGCATGCAACCCTTGTCCAAAAAGGCGGCAATGGCCATGAAGCACCTGCTTCTTCATGAGATCACCGAGCGGGAGCTCAAGATGCAGGCGACGGCGGAGATCGAGGAGTGCTACCTCTTGAGCATGCATTGGTTTTCCCTTGAAGAGGAAAGGTTGATGCAACAAAGTAGGAGACTACACGCAAGTCGCCTAGTACCTGCACAAACAATCAAGAACCTTGCAACCAACGTGATAAAGGGGTTGTCAATCCCTTCACGGTCACTTGAAAAAGTGAGATCTGATAAAGATAAAAGATAAATATTTTTGATATTTTTGTTGTATAGATTGAAAAGTAAAGATTGAAAAATAAATAGTAAACAAGAATTATTGATCGGAAACTTATATGATGTAAAGTAGACCCGGGGGCCATAGGTTTCACTAGTGGCTTCTCTCAAGATAGCATGTATTATGATGGGTGAACAAATTACTGCCGAGCAATTGATAGAAAAGCGCATAGTTATGAGAATATCTAGGCACGATCATAAACATAGGCATCACGTCCGTGTCAAGTAGACCGAAACAATTCTGCATCTACTACTATTACTCCACACATCGACCGCTATCCAGCATGCATCTAGAGTATTAAGTTCATAAGAACAGAGTAATGCATTAGGCAAGATGACATGATGTAGAGGGATAAACTCAAGCAATATGATATAAACCCCATATTTTTATCCTCGATGGCAACAATACAATACATGTCGGTTCCCTTTCTGTCACTGGGATCGAGCACCGCAAGATTGAACCCAAAGCTAAGCACTTCTCCCATTGCAAGAAAGATCAATCTAGTAGGCCAAACCAAACTGATAATTCGAAGAGACTTGCAAAGATATCAAATCATGCATATAAGAATTCAGAGAAGAATCAAATATTGTTCATAGATAATCTTGATCATAAACCCACAATTCATCGGACCTCGACAAACACACCGCAAAAAGTATTACATCGAATAGATCTCCAAGAACATCAAGGAGAACTTTGTATTAAGAACCAAAGAGAGAGAAGAAGCCATCTAGTTAATAACTATGGACCCGAAGGTCTGTGGTAAACTACTCACACATCATCGGAGAGGCTATGGTGTTGATGTAGAAGCCCTCCGTGATCAAATCCACCTTCGGCAGATCGTCGGAAAAGGCCCCAAGATGGGATTTCATGGGTACAGAAGGTTGCGGCGGTGGAAAAGTGGTTTCGTGGCTCTCCTGGATGTTTTCAGGGTATAAGAGTATATATAGGCGAAGGAAGTAGGTCGGTGGAGCTACAAGGGGCCCATGAGGGTGGGGGGTGCGCCTACCCCTAGGCGCGCCTCCCTACCTCGTGGCCGCTTCATTGCTTCCTTGACCTCCACTCCAAGTCTCCTGGATTGCGTTTGTTCCAAAAAAGATCCTCGCGAAGGTCTCGTTCCGTTTAGATTCCGTTTGATATTCCTTTTCTGCGAAACACTGAAATAGGCAAAAAACAGCAACTGGCACTGGGCCTCCGGTTAATAGGTTAGTCCCAAAAATAATATAAAAGTGCATACTAAAGCCCATTAAACATCCAAAACAGATAATATAATAGTATGGAACAATCAAAAATTATAGATACGTTGGAGACGTATCAGCATCCCCAAGCTTAATTCATGCTCGTCCTTGAGTAGGTAAATGATAAAAATAGAATTTTTGATGTGGAATGCTACCTAACATAATTTTCAATGTAATTCTCTTTATTGTGGCATGAATGTTTAGATCCAAAAGATTCTAGACAGAAGTTTAATATTGACATAAAAATAATAATACTTCAAGCATGCTAACCAAGCAATTATGTCTTATCAAAATAGCATAGCCAAAGAAAGCTTATCCCTACAAAATCATATAGTTTGGCCATGCTTCATTTTCAAAATGCTCCCATCATGCACAACCCCGATGACAAGCCAAGCAATTGTTTCATACTTAACCTTTTAAAACTCTTTCAACTTTCATGCAATATATGAGCGCGAGCCATGGACATAACACTATGGGTGGAATAGAATATGATGATGGGGGTTGTGTGAGAAGACAAAAAAGGAGAAAGTCTCACATTGACGCGGCTAATCAACGGGCTATGGAGATGCCCATCGATTGATGTCAATGCAAGGAGTAGGGATTGCCATGCAACAGATGCACTAGAGCTATAAATATATGAAATCTCAACAAAAGAAACTAAGTGGGTGTGCATTCAACTTGCTTGCTCATGAAGACCTAGGGCATTTTGAGGAAGCCCATCATTGGAATATACAAGCCAAGTTCTATAACGAAAAATTGCCACTAGTATATGAAAGTGACAAAATAAGAGACTATCTATCATGAAGATCATGGTGCTACTTTGAAGCATAAGTGTGGAAAAAGGATAGTAACATTGCCCCTTCTCTCATTTTCTCTCATTTTCATTTTTTTATTTGGGCCCTTTTTCTCCTTTTTGCTCTTTATTTATTTTATTTCATCCGGAATATCATCCCGACTTGTGGGGGAATCATAGTCTCCATCATCCTTTCCTCACATGGGACAATGCTCTAATAATGAACATCATCACATTTTTATTTACTGACAACTCAAGAATTACAACTCGATACTTAGAACAAAATATGACTCTATGTGAATGCCTCCGGCGGTGTACCGGGATGTGCAATGAATCAAGAGTGACATGTATGAAAGAATTATGAAGGTGGCTTCGCCACAAAATATGATGTCAACTTCATGATCATGCAAAGCAATATGACAATGATGGAGCGCGTCATAATAAACAGAACGGTGGAAAGTTGCATGGCAATATATCTCGGAATGGCTATGGAAATTCCATAATAGGTAGGTATGGTGGCTGTTTTGAGGAATATATAAGGAGGCTTATGTGTGATAGAGCGTATCATATCACGTGGTTGGGATGCACCGGCGAAGTTTGCACCAACTCTCGAGGTGAGAAAGGGCAATGCACGGTACCGAAGAGGCTAGCAATGATGGAAGGGTGAGACTGCGTATAATCCATGGACTCAACATTAGTCATAAAGAAATCACATACTTATTGCAAAAATCTACAAGTCATCAAAACCAAGCACTACGCGCATGCTCCTAGGGGGATAGATTGGTAGGAAAAGACCATCGCTCGTCCCCGACCGCCACTCATAAGGAAAGCAATCAAAGAACACCTCATGCTTCAAGTTTGTCACACAATGTTTACCATACGTGCATGCTACAAGACTTGCAAACTTCAACACAAGTATTTCTCAATTACACAATTACCCAACTAGCACAACTCTAATGTTACCATCTTTATACCTCAAAACACCTATCAAGTATCAAACTTCTCATAGTATTTAATGCACTCTATATGAAAGTTTTTATTATACCCATCCTGGATGCCTATCATATTAAGACTAATTTTATAGCCAAAGCAAATACCATGCTGTTTTAAAAGACTCTCAAAATAATATAAGTGAAGCATGAGAGATCAATAATTTCTATTAAATAAAACCAGCACCGTGCTCTAGAAAGATATAAGTGAAGCACTAGAGCAAAATTATCTAGCTCAAAAGATATAAGTGAAGCACATAGAGTATTCTAATAAATTCTGATTCATGTGTGTCTCCCCAAAAGGTGTGTACAGCAAGGATGATTGTGGTAAACTAAAAAGCAAAGACTCAAATCATACAAGACACTCCAAGCAAAACACATATCATGTGGTGAATAAAAATATAGCCTCAAGTGAAGTTACCGATAGACGAAGACGAAAGAGGGGATGCCTTCCGGGGCATCCCCAAGCTTAGGCTTTTGGTTGTCCTTGAATTTTACCTTGGGGTGCCTTGGGGATCCCCAAGCTTAGGCTCTTGCCACTCCTTGTTCCAAAATCCATCAAATCTTTACCCAAAAACTTGAAAACTTCACAACACAAAACTCAACAGAAAATCTCGTGAGCTCCGTTAGTATAAGAAAACAAACCACCACTTTAAGGTACTGTAATGAACTCATTCTTTATTTATATTGGTGTTAAACCTACTGTATTCCAAATTCTCTATATATGGCTCATACTCCCCAATACTAGCCACAGATTCATCAAAATAAGCAAACAACACACGAAAAACAGAATTTGTCAAAAACAAAACAGTCTGTAGTAATCTGTAGGTTTTGAATACTTCTGTAACTCCAAAAATTCTGAAAAATTGGGACGTCCTAAATAATTTGTATATTGATCTACTGCAGTTGAAATTGGTTTTTTACCGCTCTCTGGTAAAAAATGAAAATTATTCTTGTGAGCGCATATTTTCTGTTTTTTCAGCAAGATCAAATAACAATCGTCCAAGAAGATCCTAAAGGCTTTACTTGGCACAAACACTAATTAAAACATAAAAAACACAATCATAACATAGGATAGATGATTTATTTATTACTAAATAGGAACAAAAAGCAAGGAACAAAAATAAAATTGGGTTGCCTCCCAACAAGCGCTATCGTTTAACGCCCCTAGCTAGGCATAAAAGCAAGAATAGATCTAAGTATTGTCATCTTTGGTATGCAATCCATAAGTGGCTCTCATAATTGATTCATAAGGCAATTTAATTTTCTTTCTAGGAAAGTGTTCCATACCTTTCCTTAATGGAAATTGAAATCTAATATTTCCTTCTGTCATGTCAATAATTGCACCAATCGTTCTAAGAAAAGGTCTAACAAGAATAATAGGACATGTAGGATTGCAATCTATATCAAGAACGATGAAATCTACGGGCACATAATTCCTATTTGCAACAATAAGAACATCATTAATCCTCCCCATAGGTTTGTTAATGGTGGAATCCGCAAGGTGCAATTTTAAAGAACAATCATCAAATTCACGGAAACCTAACACATCACACAAAGTTTTTGGAATCGTGGAAACACTAGCACCCAAATCACATAAGGCATAGCATTCATGATCTTTAATCTTAATTTTAATAGTAGGTTCCCACTCAACATAAAGTTTTCTAGGGATAAAAACTTCTAGTTCAAGCTTTTCTTCATCAGATTGCATTAAAGAATCAACGATATGTTTAGTAAAAGCTTTCTTTTGATCATGACCATGAGGATAATTTAACACAGATTGCAACAAGTAAATACAATCTATCAAAGAGCAATTATCATAATTAAATTCCTTGAAATCCAAAATAGTGGGTTCATTTCTATGTAAAGTTTTGACCTCTTCAATCCCACTTTTACCAATTTTTGCATCAAGATCAAAAAACACTGAATCATTGGGACGCCTTTTAGCTAAAGTTGAATCATCTCCAGTCCCATCTTTATCAAGATTCATATTGGAAAACAGAGATTTAATAGGAGACACATCGATCACTTTTAGATCTTCATCATTATTATCATGAAAACTAGAAGAACACGCTTTCACTAAGCAATCTTTTTTAGCACGCATCCTAGCGGTTTTTTCTTTGCACTCATCAATGGAAATTCTCATGGCTTTGATAAACTCATTAATGTCATGCTTTGGTGGGATAGATCTAAGTTTCAAAGAATCAACATCAAGAGAAATTATATCCACGTTCCTAGCCAACTCATCAATTTTAAGCAATTTTTCTTCAGTCAAAGCATTGAAATTCTTTTGCGAATTCATAAATTATTTAACACTAGTCTAAAAATCAGAGGGTATATTATTAAAATTTCCATAAGAGTTGTTGTAGGAATTACCATAATTATTAGAGGAATTACTAGGAAACGACATAGAATTAAAATTTCCTCTATACGCGTTGTTACCAAAATTGTTCCTACCAACAAAATTCACATCCATAGATTCATTATTATTCTCAATCAAAGTGGACAAAGGCATATCATTAGGATCAAAAGAAACACTCTTATTAGCAAACAATCTCATAAGTTCATCTATCTTTCTACTCAAAACATTAATCTCTTCAATAGCATGAACTTTTTTACTAGTGGATCTTTAGGTGTGCCATTGAGAATAATTAACCATAATATTGTCTAGGAGTTTAGTAGCTTCTCCTAAAGTGATTTCCATAAAAGTGCCTCCCGCGCCGAATCTAAAAGATTTCTAGAAGCAAAATTCAATCCGGCATAATTTTTTTGTATAATCATCCATAAATTCAAACCATGTGTAGGACAATTATGTATCATTAATGTCATCCTCTGACAAGATTGTGCAACATGCTTATGCTCAAGTTGCTTAAAATTAATAATATCATTTCTAAGAGAGATGATCATAGCGGGAGGAAAATACTTCGAGATAAAATCATCTTTGCACTTATTCCATGAATCAATACTATTTCTAGGCAAAGAATAGAACCAAGTTTTAGCACGATCTCTAAGCAAAAACGGAAATAGCTTCAATTTAACAATATCATTATCCACATCTTTATTCTTTTGCATATCACACAAATCAACAAAGTTGTTTAGATGGGTAGCGGCATCTTCACTAGGAAGGCTAGAAAATTGATCTTTCATAACAAGATTCAAAAAAGCAGTATTGATTTCACAAGATTCAGCATCGGTAGTAGGAGCAATCGGAGTGCTAATAAAATCATTATTGTTGGTATTGGAGAAGTCACATAATTTAGTATTATCTTGAGCCATCGTGACAGACAATCAATCCAACACACAAGCAAACAAGAGGCAAGCGAAAAGAGACGAACGGAAAAAGGGCGAATAAAACGGCAAAGGTGAAGTGGGGGACAGGAAAACAAGTGGCAAATGGCAAATAATGTAATGCGAGGGATAAGAGTTTGTGATGGGTACTTGGTATGTCTTGAATTGAGTGTAGATCTCCCCGGCAACGGCATCGGAAATCCTTCTTGCTACCTTTTGAGCATGCGTTGGTTTTCCCTTGAAGAGGAAAGGGTGATGCAGCAAAGTAGCGTAAGTATTTCCTTTAGATTTTGAGGACCATGGTATCAATCCAGTAGGAGACTACACGCAAGTCGCCTAGTACCTGCACAAACAATCAAGAACCTTGCAACCAACGCGATAAAGGGGTTGTCAATCCCTTCAGGCCACTTGCAAAAGTGAGATCTGATAAAGATAATAAGATAAATATTTTTGGTATTTTTGTTGTATAGATTGAAAAGTAAAGATTGCAAAATAAATAGTAAACTAGAATTATAGATCGGAAACTTATATGATGTAATGTAGACCCGGGGGCCATAGGTTTCACCAGTGCCTTCTCTCAAGATATCATATAATACGGTGGGTGAACAAATTACTGCCGACCAGTTGATAGAAAAGCGCATAGTTATGAGAATATCTAGGCATGATCATAAACATAGGCATCACGTCCGTGTCAAGTAGACCGAAACGATTCTGCATCTACTACTATTACTCCACACATTGACCGCTATCCAGCATGCATCTAGAGTATTAAGTTCATAAGAACAGAGTAACGCATTAGACAAGATGACATGATGTAGAGGGATAAACTCAAGCAATATGATATAAACCCCATCTTTTTATCCTCGATGGCAACAATACAATACGTGTCGGTTCCCTTTCTGTCACTGGGATCGAGCACCACAAGATTGAACCCAAAGCTAAGCACTTCTCCCTTTGCAAGAAAGATCAATCTAGTAGGCCAAACCAAACTGATAATTTGAAGAGACTTGCAAAGATATCAAATCATGCATATAAGAATTCAGAGAAGAATCAAATATTGTTCATAGATAATCTTGATCATAAACCCATAATTCATCGGATCTCAACAAACACACCGCAAAAAGTATTGCATCGAATAGATCTCCAAGAACATCAAGGAGAACTTTGTATTGAGAACCAAAGAGAGAGAAGAAGCCATCTAGCTAATAACTATGGACCCGAAGGTCTGTGGTAAACTACTCACACATCATTGGAGAGGCTATGGTGTTGATGTAGAAGCCCTCCATGATCGAATCCCCCTCTGGCAGATCACCAAAAAAGGCCCCAAGATGGGATCTCACGGGTACAGAAGGTTGCGGCAGTGGAGAAGTGGTTTTGTGGCTCTCCCGGATGTTTTCAGGGTATAAGAGTATATATAGGCGAAGGAAGTAGGTTGGTGGAGCTACAAGGGGCCCACGAGGGTGGGGGGCATGCCTCTCTACCTCGTGGCCGCCTCGTTGCTTCCTTGACCTCCACTCCAAGTCTCTTGGATTGCGTTTGTTACAAAAAAAGATCCTCGCGAAGGTTTCGTTCCATTTGGATTCCGTTTGATATTCCTTTTCCATGAAACATTGAAATAGGCAAAAAACAACAACTGGCACTAGCCTCCGGTTAATAGGTTAGTTGCAAAAATAATATAAAAGTGCATATTAAAGCCCATTAAACATTCAAAACAGATAATATAATAGCAAGGAATAATAAAAAATTATAGATACATTGAAGACGTATCAAGGAGCACCAGGAGGAGGAGTTGCGTGTGGCCGAGGTCGAGGTAGAGAAGAGTCTGTCCGTCAAGGAATCGGCGGTAGAGTACCAATACGAGCTCTCGCACAACCACTACTACGAGTACTACAACCTTGAGGTTGGCGCCGAGGACAAGGACAAGGACGCGGTCGACTTCAGCAGGGGGGACGCAGAGTTCACCAACGGCGGCATTTCGCCATGACAAGTCATCGACGTCTCATCTCACACCGGCGATGCATAGGCCGGCGCGGCGGCGGATTTGTTAAAATTATGCGTACTTAGGCTTTGTTTTTAATGCTGGTATTTTGTTAGAGCAATGTTTAGGTTAACTGGTTCTGTTTAATTACTAAAATTGCTCGATTCAGTAAGTGCGGTCTGTGTGTTGTACGCTCTTTCATGTGCCCAAATTAGCAAGCGATGTTAAATTATGCAATGACGTACCTAGGGAAATGTCCGCCAAAATTTGAATTATCAAACTCATCCCATGCGCGTAAAGCAGAAGAATCGTTTGCGATGCACACAATCGTTCAAGGTGAATGGTGTCCGGCGGCACCGCGCGCAAAGTTTTCCTCCACATTTTCAAATTTTTGGCCTACCGCCAAAATATCTACCCCCTCCCCCTCCCCCCTTTTCTCCCCGACCACAAGTCACATTTCCCCTATTTCCTCCTTCCTTCCTTCCTTCCAAAGCTATAGCAGCTTCCTCTCTCTCACCGTCTCGCATCCTACCACTGGGGTCGCCATGGTCTTGTTCAATGACCTCTCCAGCGGTTCCTCCTCAGACGACGACTCCTTCACCACCCGGGTATGCCTCTCTTCTCTCTCTTGGGCTATGACTTGGAATGAAGGATTTTAACCCGGCGGTCGATTTGATTCATTTCTTCCTCTTGTAGCTCCCTAGGACCATCAGTTGCAATGAATGGAGCAGGGTGGCTGAAGATCCGTCTGCTCGTTGTCACCATCAATCTCCATGCATGAAGCTAGTTGCGTTTGAAGCTGTGGACAGTGGGAGGAAATTTCTGTCATGTGCAGAGAAGGTTAGACCCTCTTTGATTGTTACAAATCATTTGTTAGATGTGATTCAGACACTGTCACAGTCCCAACCCATTCATACCACACCTTCAACTAAACGCATCCTAAGACAATGTCACAGTTTGTACCTAGTATCTAAAAATGTTGCCATCTCCTCAGCGGTGCCATTAGAAAATTATTTGGCATCGCTTCAGCAGTTTGTGCAGCCAACTTTGGTCCACACATCCGAGCAGCCAAACAGTAAAATATTAAATCTTTATGGCACGAAGGAACTGGCCATCAGAGCAACTAGGTGCTCCGGAGTCCGGGTTCCTGATTTTTTTCCGCGGCATCGGCTCGCCAGTGCAGGGCACCGGTGTGAGATGTAGCAACCGTTATCTTTACACCGGTTTTGGCATACATAATGGATGGCCTTAGTGCTATTAGTTCTATGTTACTAAATTTGTGCATGTACACACCTATTATTATAAATTTGCTGTCATCCAAACACCGTCGCTATGCTGTTGCAGTTATATTTACCTTCCTCATAAAATGTTCAATTTGTTATTTATAGTACATGAGTAAGAACTTGTAGCGTTGTAGTTAATTACGCTTTCGGTGTTGCAGAATTTGGTTGTTGTCTTAGTAGCAATTAATTCATTTGCACATTGACCTTTTTGAGAAGATATGTCATAATTAACCTGTTTCTTCTATTTTTCAAAATAAGTATTGATGATTTTCTATGTTGTTATAAACCCATTTCCTTTACAATTGTTACTGATCTAGTTTTAAATATTATAAAATGAATGGAAGTGTTCTTACTTGGAGTGGGTTGATCAAGAGTGGCCACAGTCTTTGAAGATGTGCCTAACAAAGCTCTGGAGCATGTATGAGAAAGAGAACAGAGGTAGGCTTATAGAAAGTGTTGTCAATGTTGAAGAATATTTGAAGATGCGGGACAAAAATAGGAAGGTGGAGAATGAGCTCAGATTTTTTAAATCGGATTTTGCTAAGATGGTGTTGGCGAAGAAGAAGGCAACTTTTCCAGTTGGATAGTGCAAAATAGGTTCTTACTGAACTGAAAGCAGAGGTGGATAAGACGTGTCTGGATGATTTTGATTAGGGAAATGTATATATTGTTCTAATATTGTTTTTTATGAGGTTGAAGTAGCTATATGCTGTATTGTGCTGTTTTCATGTAGCTATTGTATTATAATGTTAAAATATATTTATGTGCCTGATATGAAGTTGGCAAATAGCTGTTCGATATGAAATTTGAAATTGCGTAATACTGGAATTATCTATCTATCTATTATATTATTAAATGATAGAAAACATACGGTAGAGATTAAACATTATAGAGTTATGATAAATCAGCGGCAATAATTGGGTGATCTGATTTTTTTTCATGGAGCGTGATGTGAACTTGGAAAGGCCATCCAGGAAAACAGAGTATGTACGCGAACCTATTCCATCGGCTATAGGCAAGAAGAGTCCATATGCCAACACAAACGGATTCCGGATGAAATCTAATTACTATACGGGTCATGTTATGGTAATCTGTATACGTACAGCGTAACGTGTGGGTGCTATCTTCCAAGTATTTAATTTGCATGCAGAAGGCAAGGCATAATGGCTCTTGCTTGCATGGGCGTGGATTGCATGCAACATGAAACTCAGCTGGGGAACATCAAAGTAATAAGGAACTGCAAGACAGCTAGAATATATATTGCTTGCAAATACGAATCAACCATTCAGAGTCTACACGGGTGAAAAAATGGCCACAAAATTATAGAGGAAAATACGCAGCAGAGTCGTATTTCCCTAAAAAAAATGTCCACAAAAATTGTACAGTGAAAAAGTTTTTTTGCATGTAAAACAATTATAAATTTCAATAGTTGGATGGATATTATAATTCTGTTATTTAGAAAAAATGTAGTACGTATTTGTTTTTCTAAGAATGGCAACACCATTATATATAAAAAGCATTTTTTGGTAGATAAAGAATACACTAATTATATATATGAAATCTATCTATTATATTATTATTAAAACAAGAGACTACAAAAATTGTACAGGCAAAAAGATTTTTTTGCATGTAAAAGAACTATAAAATTCAATAGTTGGATGGACACTATAATTCTGTTATTTAGAAAAATATAGTATGTATTTGTTTTTCTAAGAACGGCAATGCCATTATATACAGAAAGCATTTTTTGGTAGATAAAGAATACAGTAATTATATTTATGAAATCTATCTATTATTATATTATTAAAATAAGAGACTAACAAGCCATCACGGTTATCCACATATGTTAATATTATTTGCATCGTTTGATAAAAAATAACAGTTAAGATTTAAAATAAATTACGTAACATATTAACATGTATGTACGAACACATTGGACTGTGGCATCTTTACTTGAAGATTCCAAATATACACGCTTAAAGCTTCCACGCTAGGTAAAAAAAAAAGAGGCACGTAATGCTCAGAGTCTTGGTTATGCACACGCTTACTTCCCTCACTAATAGAGACCCAAAGGCTGTAAAATAAAATAAAAACAGTCGGTGTATGCTAGCGTGTAGTACTAATGAGAAGCTAGCACATGCATGTATATTACTCCCTCCATTCCTAAATATTTGTCTTTCTAGATATTTTAACAAATGACTATATATGGAGCAAAATGAGTGAATCTACACTCTAAAATATGTCTACATACATCCGTATGTGGTAGCCATTTGAAATATCTAGAAAGACAATTATTTAGGAAGGGAGGGAATAATTAACTAATGCAAAGTTACAGTTTATAAATGGGTCCAGCCGGCTTTATGAGCCTACTTTTTTTTGAGAAAAGGCCATCATGGCTAGCTTTATTAATCATGGATAATGTTTACATCGTCTACTAGCTCCCTAATCAAAAAAAATCAGGAGGCTCATGCAACCAAACAGAAGAAACCTTATTACAATAACTGAAATTTGCTAGCACATGAGCTGCACGGTTACAAGAACGTAAACAGTACTTGTAGATGACCTTCCCGACCGAAGTACTTAAATCCACACATTCTGCAAAGAGCGCTGCTGCTTCATCCCACCATCTTGTTTGACCCGAACAGAAATTGATAACTTGTAAAGAGTTAGATTCCGCCTCCAAACAGCTAAATCCCAATGAATTAGCAAATGCCAATCCGTCCCTCATGGCCATGGCTTCTGATGTAATCGCATCTACTGCCACTGGGAGGAACTTGCATTGGGCCGCAATAAAAGTTCCCCTTACATCTCGTAGGACTACCGAGGTAGCTCCCATCCCTTCATCTGGGAAGAAAGCCGCATCAACATTCATTTTAACGGAACCTGGGCTTTGTTTTGTCCATTTCACTTCAGGCATGCTCAAGGGACCTGCATGTATTGTTGCAAAATTGCGTATTATAGAAAGGACCGAAACCGGCCATCTCCATGTTGGCGGAACCTGTTCATTACGAGTAATCTGCCTCCTTATCCACCACAAATACCATACCCCCACCATCAGACCTTGCTTAAGCTCGACATTAGGGTGTATGGATAGTTGATTCTCCGGTAGAGATAGAATATGTTCAACAATAACAGACCCGACCGATCAACCACAGCTGAGTGTTCGATAACATCCATCATACCCAGTCGTCTCCACAGCTCCTATGCATTAGTGCATAAGAACAACGGGTGTTTAAGACCCTCCACGCCCTGATGGCAAATCGGGCAGGCCCCATCTGAGCCTACATGCCGGTTCATTAGGGTTGATTTTAGTGGGATGATCCCTTGCAATATTCTCCAACCAAAGATTTGAACTTTACGTGGCACATGAAGTTTCCATAGTGTATTCCAAGTATCCAAGGGTGCGGATCCAGTTGGGCTCTCTACCCTGTTTGCATGCGCCCTGAAAGTATGATTCCACTGAAGATGGTAAGCCGTTTTGACAGAGAAAATCCCTGTTCGGTTAGGTTGCCAAGCAATGAAATCTTTGAAGGCTTGCGGGTATAATGGGATCTGCATAATCCTTCGTACATCCACTGCCCAAAATATATCTCTTAGTAATTCCTCATCCCAAGTTCCATTCACCGGATCCATCAAGTCACAAACTCTTGTAAGGAGTGTTTGGTTACGAGGGGTGATCACTTTCCTGTCTGCGCTGGTAGGGATCCATGGGTCGTTCCAGATATTCACATGTTCCCCCGTACCAATTCTCCAAATATATCCTCTTCTGGAAGTTTCTAACCCTTTCAGTATACTCTGCCATGTGAAGGAAGACCCGTTTTTCGGGGTAGCTTCTAGGATACTCCCATTAGGGAAGTATTTAGCTTTCAGCACGCGGGCCATTAGGGACTCCGGCTCTGTCACAATCCTCCAGCATTGCTTTGCAAGCATTGCTAAGTTAAACGAGTATAGATCTCGAAATCCCATCCCACCTTCACTTTTCGGGATGCAAAGTTTCCACCATGCCATCCAATGCATCCTTTTGTGATCCTCATCGTCTCCCCACCAAAACTGAGCTATGATGTTCGTAATCTCTTTACAAATCCCCTTTGGAATACAGAAAACTGACATAGCAAATACTGGGATCGCTTGTGCAACAGTCTTCAGTAAAATCTCTTTGCCCCCAACAAAGAGTTGTTTTTCCATCCACCCTAATATTCTTTTCTTTATCCTTTCAAGAAAATGCCTGAAGCAATCACTCTTATCTGCCCCCACAATAGCTGGAAGTCCCAGGTATTTGTCTGACAAAGCTTCTGTATCAATATGAAGTATTTGACCAATTTCTGCTTTTGTTACCTCACTGGTATTAGGGCTGAAATATACGCTTGATTTAGCCAGGCTCACCATCTGTCCAGAACTTGCACAATAGGCATCCAGAACTTGTTGTAAGGAAGTGGCATTTAACACATCTGTTCTCATGAGAATTAGTGAATCATCAGCAAATAATAGGTGTGATACTGATGGTGCATTTCTACACACACTAATCCCATCCATGCCACCAACTTCTTCTTTGTACTGCAACATGCTGGATAATCCTTCTGCACATAGAAGGAACAAATAGGGAGAAAGGGGATCCCCTTGTCTAATCCCCCTTGAGTGTATAAATATTTCAGTTTCTTGAGAATTCACCCTCACCTTGTATCTTACCGAAGAGACACATGCCATGATCATATCTATCCATTGTGTGTTAAACCGCAGTTTCTCCATCATTCTGCTAAGGAAGATCCATTCCACTCGATCATAGGCTTTATGCATATCTAATTTGACTGCACACAGACCAGCCGCCCCTGCCATCTTGTTCTTGATTTTGTGGACACATTCATGGGCAATCAAGACATTATCCGTGATAAGTCTCCCAGGGACAAAAGCACTCTGAGAAGGTGATATGATCTCAGGTAGGATACCCTTCAGTCTACCAGCCAACAGCTTGGAAATGATTTTATAAAGCACATTACATAAGCTTATAGGTCTATATTGCGTGATTAATTCAGGAGAATCAACTTTGGGAATCAGCACAATAGACGTATCATTCCATTCCTCTGGAATCTGCCTTCTGTTAATAGCAAACAAAACTTCTTGGGTTATCTCATCTCCCAGAATGCCCCAATATTTTTGAAGAAAATGGCATGGAGGCCATCCGTCCCGGGGGCTTTAAGATCCCCAATACTGAAAACAGCTTTTCGCAGATCATCAGCAGTATAAGGGGCCATTAACATATCATTCATTTGATCTGTCACTTTAGTTTGCACTTTATTTATAACAGCAGGGTCTACAAAATTAACCTCGGATGTAAACAGGTTGTTAAAATAGCCTTTAATATGTGGCTTTAGGACGTCCATATCTTCCAGAATATTACCATTTTCATCCTTGAGCTTCTTAATCATATTCTTTTTACGCCTAACACTTGCATAGGCTTGGAAAAACCCCGTGTTGCGGTCTCCATGTTTCAGCCATCCCGCTCTTGATCGTTGCATGTAATGAATTTCTTCTAACTCAAGCAAGAATTCAATGAGCTCTGAGATCTCCTTCCTTTTCTCCTCACTAGCAGCATCCATTGGCCCAGTCATGACTTCCTCAAGCTCTCTTTGCGCTTTCCGGAGTCTCTTCTTTGGTTTCTTCAGCACCCTTTGATCCCAATCATGAAACTAGGTATGCACATTGTTTAGTTTCTCCTGGATGGTTGTAAGGTTCGGATTCAAATTTGCTGCATGCCATGCCTCTTGTACTAGCTCCGGAAAATCTCTTTCCCTTAACCATCTCGCTTCAAAATGCTTTGTCCGTTCTCCACCACTGTACGCAAGAGCATAGTATTCTGTATCAACCAAAATTGGACGGTGGTCTGAATGATTATATAGCAGGTTTTGCAGTGCCGCCGATGGGTACAAAGCTTCCCATCCGGCGTTGATTAGCCCTCTGTCCAACCTCTCTCTGATTCCTCCCCTCCGCCACGTGAACCGATCGCCTTTAAAACCCATGTCCCACAATTCACAATTGTCAATCGCCGACTGGAAGGCCTGCATGTATTGCGGCGGTCTCGGGTTTCCTCCTTCCTTTTCAGACAAGAATTGTATTTCATTCAGGTCCCCCATCAGTAGCCACGGCAAATTGTTGTCCTGGTGCAGCCGGCGCATTCTCTCCCATGTTTTATGTTTGTGCGCCCATCTGAATTCACCGTACATCCCCGTACACCTCCACACTGAATGACTATTCATCTTCCACTTGTACGTCAATGAACATCGGGTCTAACTTTAGTGGGAGTATCTTTATTTTCTTTTTCCATAGCATCAATAGGCCTCCCTTTCTACTATCACCTGGACAAACTATTTTATGATCCATTTTCAGTCTTCTCCTCAAACATTCAGCCGAATAGCTTTCTAGGTGTGTCTCCGACAAAAACATCACATCTGGGCTACAACTTCGTTGGACGTCCAGCAAAGCATGAACTACTAGGGCATTCCCAAGCCCCCGACAGTTCCAACTTAACAGTTTCATTGCTCCCGTCGGACCCCTTCGAAAGGGGCCGCCGATCTCTTATCTGTTTCCTGCTCCATCTCCTCTACGTGACTCATCACTTCTCCATTCACTCCTTTGAGCTTCTTCCTGTTGGCACTCTTCTGGGGGGTAGTTGCTTGATTCTCCGAGTTACAAGGTTCTTTATCCTCTCCTTCATAGCGATGTACTAAGTTTGATACTACCGATTTCGTAGTATTGCCCACCGGTACCATGGCTAAATTTTCTGCCCCTGCCGCCGTCGAATCCTCCGCTGTTCTTTTTCTCAAACAGATTCCCACCCCTACTATGTTCTCAGCATGTTGCATCCCTTTGGCATTACTTGCCTGGTGTGTTGCCAACGACTGATCTGTTTCTCCAACCTTCATCCCTCTCACATCCTGACTCAGGGTGGTGGTGCTTGGGTTTATCATATTCTCATCCTCCTCCCTTGCACTCCTCATTGCCGTATGGCCCACTGCATTAAATCTCCAACTCCCCTGGTATGTGGGATTCGGATCCACCCCCATGTTGCGGCCTCTGCCTCTGCCAAATCCTCTCCCGGACCCTCTTCCTCCTTCCTCCGTCTCATCATCACCCCTATCCGTTCTTCTACGTGTGCCTCCTCGGCCTCCGCGGCCTCCTCCTCTTCCCCTCCTTGAGGCTAAAATAAAAGGGCCCCATTCAAATTTTGTTATGTCATGCTCTCCTGTACCACATTCCTCATACCAGTGCCCCATGAACCCACATGCATGATAGAAGGTTGGAAGTTTTTCAAACTTAACAAGATATTTATCAGTCTTCCCTGCTCTAGTTATTCCTACCGCCCTGGTAAGCTTTTTGTTAACATCCCGTTTCACCCTGGCACGAATAAACTCACCTACGAATCCATTGGGCATTGTCACTTGTACCTCTTGAACTTCACCAATTCTGCTGGCCAAGCTTCTCAACGCCAACGGGCTCCTCAGGACACCATCGGGCAGTTTATGGATCTGACACCACGTCTCCAGCTTATCTAGTTTCACCTTCTCCGGATTATCAAACCCATCATACTCCATCAAAAGCAGGGCCGAGCCCTTAAAATCCCATGGCCCTTGATGCATCGCTTTGTTCCAGTCCCCCAGGCAGTTGAATTGAATTGAAAACAGATTTGTATTGATTCTCCTCCAAACCACCTGATGCGCTGCATTCCAGGCCGCCTTCATGTCCGCAATCAACGCGCTCTGACTGAAGCTTTTGGTTGTCAACAGCCGCCCTAGGGCTAGCCACTTTGGCTTAATTTCCTCAACGTCAGCTTCATCTTCCCAGACTAGATCATCCACCTCCTCATCCTGGAGGTTCAATCTCTCCAGCAGTGTTGCCGCTTCTTCAGGGATACGATCTCCCGATCCACTCCCAGAACCAATCTCCGCCATGGCTGGGACTCTCCAACCTTGAAGCCCTAACTGCGTGCACCCAACTAGGGACGGGGGGAAGCAGGCAGCAGGTTAGCAGGAACGAACTCACCGGATTACACCCGACGACAATGGCTACTCTCGGCGGCGACGCCCCCGGAGGACAAGCAAACCCTAGTCGCGAGACCTAGGGAAAAAAACTCTGCATGGAACACCTTGTTGATTGCTCGCATGTAGCCCTTTATGAGCCCACTTAAAAAGACAACAAGCACAATTTTTAGGTAAAAAATCCGATCAGTTATTCTGGATGCACAGATAGTTGCTCATTCTTTTGCAGGGAGCTGCTCATTACACGTAGGTAGAATTTCGCGAATAAACATGTTTATCTATCTATAAGCTAAAAAAGCAAAAATATATCTGTAGAATGCACGTACTATTTACTATTACAGATACACATTTTTTATTTATTTTCGTAGTTCAGAAATAAATATATTTAAAAATGATGAAATTACTCATGTGTATAGAGCACATCCACAAGTACACATGATATGTATTTTAAATGTTCTGAAAATTTACAAATATGACTCTCTTTACTTTTAAAAATAACTCCCATTATATAGGTATATAAATGGTCTCTAACTCTATATCTTTTTCTCTTCCACTATCTCAAAATTTTCCGGAACCTATAAATATGTCTTTTCTTACTTTTGAAAATTACGGGCCAGCTTTATGGGTATATGGCTGGCCTTCAAACCAATATATTTTCTCTCTCTTTCTGTCGATAAGATTTCAGCTGTTCCCGAAGGCAAAAAAACCGTAATTCAAATTCACATATCAATTCAACTAGCACATGTTTTTTCCAAAAGATGAAAAGTGTGCACCAAGTGGGGCCATATCCGTTGGCCATGTTCAAATTTTACACGCCAACCAATAGAAGGAAATCAAATGCTTGACCGATGGTAGTTTGTAAAGTCTTTTCTTCCATCATGTCAAGGGGTGAGTGGATGAATAGATTACTAAGATCATGTATAACCATCAATATTTGGATTTAATCCCATATAAAATGTTTCATAAATAATATATGTTGTTGAAGGGATAGACATTGCTCGACGAGGAGGAGTGGAGGAGGGAAGTTAGAGATCAATATGAAAGTAAATGATTTCACATGGTAGGTTAAAAACTCGAATAACATCAAAAAAATTATCACCAACCTTGCCAAAGACCAAATAGAACCATTGGAAGATTTATATCAAAATGCAATCATATGTTTCCGCCAGACATATATTATGTATAAATTTTTAAATAATAATTCATCGCACGAACAACATAGCTTCAAGAGAATATAATTACAAGTAAAATAATAAGCACCAACTTTCGAAACATCTTGAAGACAAAACAATATGTGTTGAGCCTAGCCGCGCAAATGCGCGGGTTACTCCGCTAGTTAATTGTAAACTAATAAACATGCTAAATGGGTCATTGAACTTTGCAAACGGTTCTAGCAGTAAATGCGCTTGTGATGGATAGCCCAATGCCACACAGTTTTCTTCATCAAATCGTGTGTGATGTAGTTGATAAAAGCAAACGGTTAACCAAGACAGAGCGTGTGTGATAGTTACACCTTTCACACACGAGCCTATACATAAAACGGTGTGGGGTGTACATACGAACGGAAACTTTTTCCCTGGATTGACTGTGTGGGATGTACATAAGAACGGAAACGTATTCCTAGGATTGTCTGTGTGTGATATACATACGAACGAAAATGTTTTCCTGGGATTCACCCTATGGGATGTACATACAAATGGAAACGATTGGATTTCGATGCCTGATATGTCTCCAACGTATCTACTTTTCCAAACACTTTTGCCCTTGTTTTGGACTCTAACTTGCATGATTTGAATGGAACTAATCCGGACTGATGCTGTTTTCAGCAGAATTACCATGGTGTTATTTATGTGCAGGAGCAAACGTTCTCGGAATGACCTGAAACTTCACGGAGTCACTTTTCAGAAAATAAGAAAAATACCTGCCAAAGATGAAGGCCAGGGGGCCCACCGTCTCTCCATGAGGGTGGGGGGCGCGCCCCCCTACCTCGTGGGCCCCCTGTTGCCTCTCCGACTCCAACTCCACCTCCATATATTGAGTTTCGGGGAGAAAAAAATCAGAGAGAAGAAATCATCACGTTTTACGATACAGAGCCGCCGCCAAGCCCTAAAACCTCTCGGGAGGGCTGATCTGGAGTCTGTTCGGGGCTCCGGAGAGGGGAATCCGTCGCCATCATCATCATCAACCATCCTCCATCACCAATTTCATGATGCTCACCACCGTGCATGAGTAATTCCATCGTAGGCTTGCTGGACGGTGATGGGTTGGATGGGATCTATCATGTAATCGAGTTAGTTTTGTTAGGGTTGGATCCCTAGTGTCCACTATGTTCTGAGATTGATGCTGCTATGGCTTTGCTATGCTTAATGCTTGTCACTAGGGCCCGAGTGCCATGATTTCAAATCTGAACCTGTTATGTTTTCATCAATATATGAGTGTTCTTGATCCTATCTTGGAAGTCTATAGTCACCTATTATGTGTTATGATCCGTTAACCCTGAAGTGACAATAATCGGGATACTTACAGGTGATGACCGTAGTTTGAGGAGTTCATGTATTTACTATGTGTTAATGCTTTGTTCCGGTACTCTATTAAAAGGAGGCCTTAATATCCCTTAGTTTCCGTAAGGACCCCGCTGCCACGGGAGGGTAGGACAAAAGATGTCATGCAAGTTCTTTGCCATAAGCATGTATGACTATATTCGGAATACATGCCTACATTATATCAATGAACTGGAGCTAGTTCTGTGACACCCTAGGTTATGACTGTTACATGATGAACCGCATCCGGCATAATTCTCCATCACCGATCCATTGCCTACGAGCTTTCCATATATTGTTCTTCGCTTATTTACTTTCCCGTTGCTATTGCTATCATCATTACAAAATACCAAAAACATTACTTTTACTACCGTTATGTTTTATTACCGTTACCACTACTATCATATTACTTTGCTACTAAATACTTTGCTGCAGATATTAAGTTTCCAGGTGTGGTTGAATTGACAACTCAACTGCTAATACTTGAGAGTATTCTTTGGCTCCCCTTGTGTCGAATCAATAAATTTGGGTTGAATACTCTACCCTCGAAAACTGTTGCGATCCCCTATACTTGTGGGTTATCAATGCCTCGCCCGATCGCACACGAGTCATTTTGCCCTAGCTTGTGTGCCAGGAGGGCCTATCCCCGATGATTTCTAGGTCGTGTGGGAAGGACTCCCGTATCGCACACACTCACTTGGCGATGGTTCCAAATGCCATCGCGGAAAAGGGTTAAAAACCATTTGTATAGCACCGACGCATACCAGTGTTGGAGAAACTGGAAGCATGGGTTGTACAAGAAGTACATGACTGAAGGGAAGGACCCAATCCCCGCATACCCCCAAATTACAAAGACAGACTAGGAAGAATTCAAAAGGTTTAGGGAAACTATAGAGTTTAATGAGAAGAGTGCCAAGCAATCGAAACTTCAGAAGAGGAACACACACCCCCAATGTATGGGTGTGGCAGTATACTATGACATGAAATCGATATGGGACCAGGAGGACAAAGAAGCAGTAGCTGTGGGTGGGAAAGTGGCATTTAGTGAAATCAGTGGCGAACGCGCTAGAGATTACTTGCGGGCACGTGCAAGGAGGCGTGACGATGGACCCTATTACTTTGAAAACTCACATGACGAAGAACTAAATCGCGTGATGGCAAAGGCTTCCAGCATCCCTGGAAGGTTCTACAGGAACTCAGGGCCATGTGACATTCTGTCTGATGCTTTGGAAACAAAAGAGCCCCCTGACCGTGCAAGGGGTATATGTATCAATGTCCCGCACAAGAGGGCTTTCACACTCATCAAAGAAGAGAGGCTCGCCATGGAAAAAAGCAAGGAGTGAACTGAAGCAGAATCAATTGTATTAAAGGTTGAGGAGGGACATGTACCCCGGGCTTCAAAAGGAAATTGATGATTCATTGATGATGCAGAAGACTCTAACACTGAGAGACAGCCCGGAGATAAGAGGGAAGGAAAGCATGGATGATGCTGCTTATTACGCAAGAACATCGCGTAAGAGTAGCTGTGCATCAGCTGACCCCAGTGACACTAAGACTGCAACTGCACATGATGATGCTATATCTGATCTATCTGGATTGATAGACAGACTGAGGGGCGTGCTTACACATTATGAAGGTATGTTAAAATGTGCAACAACCTGGGTTTGCTCCCTGCTTGGAAAGGGGCCTCTTGTTGGATAATGTGCCATTGAAGCTGGGATGTGTGAAGTGCTATGTGACTGAAGTAAAGCCTGGATTCAGTGAAGCCCTGAAAAATGTCCTAGGGGACTATGAGCAGAGGACCTTGGGAGAAACGCTGTCACATCATATGCAGTGGCCATGGAAGGAAATACACTTCATGCATGAGATCCCTCAAAAGCCCCACCAAGAGCAACCAATGTCGCCCTTAAACCAGTGACTCCCTCCTTGCCACAACCGCTCTTGCGTGCTTCCCCCAAGGAACCTAATACTCGTAATCTGATGACTGATGCATCAACCTGCGATCAGCCTGCCCGACTTTGTGCTGTATAGGCCATTTCATCATACGCCCCTGAGCAGCCAGTGGCAACACACACAACTGCTGAAGACGCACCACTGGTTCAGATGCCGCCCACTGAAGCAGCAGGGGGAGACTCGGCGGCACCGCATGCTCAACAAACCAACCTGGTGGAACGGACTGCTAAGTAGTCTGATGCTTGAGAATCACCCGCTAAGCAATTCGGAGGTCTAGAACTGACCGCTCCTCAATCTGTCGGTTCGCATTCGCGTGACCAGCATACCGATGCCTCAAAACTGCCCGCTTAGCAAACCAATGCGTTGGCACAGCCTCCTCAGCACACTGACAAGTTGGCACCACCTGCACAGAAATCTGACATAGCTTCAATGCTTAGTCAGCAGTGCGATGCCTCTGCTCCTACAGCCCAGCAATCTGTCATAGCAGTACCGCCAGCTCAGCAGTTCGGCGTAGCGAAACCGTTTGCTAAGCAGTTTGTCGCAGCTTTACCTTCTACTCAGCATTCTGCCTTTCAAGCATCCAGACCTTGCACCAGAAGTGCTTCAAGTACCAAAAAGGTAGTGGGCAAAAGGCTGCACCCCCGAGGAAGCGGGCCCTGAGACCAAGGAGGAATGAGAATGATAGTCTCTTACTTAAAGCATTGATCGCCCATAACCAAATTACCAACAAGTTGTTGGAATCATAGAGTAATATTGGTTCTGACATCATGGACGATGAAGAAGTCGATAGTATGCTTGCTAAAAATAAAGCATACGTACTTCAAGTACACAATTACGTCCATGGCCAGTCACTTCTTGTTGGCGAATACTTTGAGGGGTGCGGTTCTAGTTGCCGCATGTTACATAAATATTGCATGGATCAAATGTCCGAAGGTCATGAGGTTCTGCTAGTCCACTACAACAGAGATCATTTCCTTCACGATCCAGGTTCCATCAGTGTAAGTTTTGAGGACTTACATATCTTCTTGAACTTCAATGTGCTCGATGGCACTCTTGTTAAATGACTGATTTTGTAATTACTTCACAAACTCGGATCAACTTCTCCATAGAAGGCAGTAAATGATAAAAATCTAATTGTATTGTATTCCTCTCAAGGGATTGATCGCGCAGAGAAGAAAAAGGGGGAGAGCGTATTTCATAGATCCTGCACTAGCAAAAGGCACATTATTATGTCAGAAGGATGAACAGGAGTGGGCCATTCCCAAGGTCGCTAGTATCTTCGAAAAGACACCCCATGCATAATTATTTCTCTGGCCATATCATGAAAGGTAAGTCAAATAAACAACCACACATGCATTGATCGACTTTCAGGTTTCGACATAATTTGTAAGTCCATGGTTTTCTTATCTGTAGCATTCACTGGATCTTGGTAGCCATTGTTCTAAAGAACAAAGTTTACTACCTGGATTCTCACAGAGAGTCAATAAAGCCTCATGATCTAACGCATCTTCAGCAATTCATGGATAGGTATTGAATTCTACAATGTCGAAAATTGCATTCATATCTGCTTCAAGAATTGAGTATGCGAAAATTCATCTTCATTTGCAGTGTGTTGTCATTGCGCAAAATGAAACCAGGGAACCAATTCAAGAGGGAACTACCTCTGAAGCACGAGATCATTTCTCTGGTAAGACACCGAACCCCGTTATTTTCGGAAAATGCATCTAAAAGTTTGTAAATACCTTTTTTGTTGGGGAACACATTATTTCAAAAAAAAATCCTACGACCACGCAAGATCTATCTAGGAGATGCATAACAACGAGAGGGGAGAGTGTGGTTATGTACCCTTGTAGACCGAAAGTGGAATCGTTGAGTAACACGGTTGATGTAGTCGAACGTCTTCGCGATCCAATTGATCAAGTACAGAAAGCATGGCACCTCCGCAATCTGCACACGTTTATCTTGGTGACGTCCCTCGAACTCTAGATCCAACTGAGGCCGAGGGAGAGTTTCTTCAGCACGATGGCTTGTTGACGGATTTGATGAAGTTACCGACGCAGGGCTTCGCCTAAGCACTACGACAATATGACCGAGGTGGAAAACTATGGAGGGGGGCATTGCACACGGCTAAGAAATCAACTTGTGTGTCTATGGGGTGCCCCCTCCCCCATATATAAAGGAGGGGAGGAGGGGGCCGGCCGGCCTCAAGGGCCCGCCCCCAAAGGGGGGAATCCTACTCCTACTAGTAGTAGGTTCCCCCCTTTCCTAGTCCAACAAGGAGGGGAAGGAAGGAGGAAGGGGGAGAAGGGAGGAGGGGGGGCGCCGCCCCCACCCCTTATCCAATTCGGACTGGGGGGGTCGCCACCTCCTGGCCGACCCTCTCTCCTCTAAGGCCCATGGTGTCCCATTAACTTCCCGGCGGCGGGGGGGGGGGGGTCCAGTAAGCCTCCGGCACTCCGGTTTTATCCGAAACCATCCGGAACACTTCCGGTGTCTGAATAACATGGTCCAATATATCAATCTTTATGTCTCGACCATTTCGAGACTCCTTGTCATGTCCGTGATCTCATCCGGGACTCCGAACAACCTTCGGTAGATCAAATCACATAACTCACAATACAAATCGTCATCGAACGTTAAGCGTGCGGACCCTACGGGTTCGAGAACTATGTAGACATGACCGAGACACATCTCCGGTCAATAACCAATAGCGGGACCTGGATGCTCATATTAATTCCTACATATTCTATGAAGATCTTTATCGGTCAAACTGCATAACAACATACGTTGTTCCCTTTGCCATCGATATGTTACTTGCCTGAGAGTCGATCGTCGGTATCATCATACCTAGTTCAATCTCGTTACCAGCAAGTCTCTTTACTCGTTTCGTAGTGCATCATCCCGCAAGTAACTCATTAGTCAGATTGCTTGCTAGGCTTATAGTGATGTGCATTATTGAGAGGGCCCAGAGATACCTCTCAGACAATCGAAGTGACAAATCCTAATCTCGATCTATGCCAACTCAACAAACACCATCGGAGATACCTGTAGAGCATCTTTATAATCACCCAGTTACGTTGGGATGTTTGATAGCACACTAAGTGTTCCTCCGATATTCGGGAGTTGCATAATCTCATAGTCATAGGAACATGTATAAGTTATGGAGAAAATAATAGCAACGAACTACACGATCATAGTGCTAAGCTAATGGATGGGTCTTGTCCATCACATCATTCTCTAATGATGTGATCCCGTTTATCAAATGACAACACATGTCTATGGCTAGGAAACTTAACCATCATTGATTAACGAGCTAGTCTAGTAGAGGCATACAAGGGACACTCTATTTGTCTATGTATTCACACATGTACTAAGTTTCCGGTTAATACAATTCTAGCATGAATAATAAACATTTATCATGATATAAGAAAATATGAATAACAACTTTATTATTGCCTCTAGGGCATATTTCCTTCAGTCTCCCACTTGCACTAGAGTCAATAATCTAGATTACACAGTAATGATTCTAACACCCATGGAGTCTTGGTGCTGATCATGTTTTACTCGTGAGAGAGGCTCAGTCAACGGGTCTACAACATTCAAATTCGTATGTATCTTGCAAATCTCTATGTCTCCCTCCTTGACTTGATCGTGGATGGAATTGAAGCATCTCTTGATGTGCTTGGTTCTCTTGTGAAATCTGGATTCCTTTGCCAAGGCAATTGCACTAGTATTGTCACAAAAGATTTTCATTGGACCCGATGCACTAGGTATTACACCTAGATCGGATATGAACTCCTTCATCCAGACTCCTTCATTTGCTGCTTCCGAACCAACTATGTATTCCGCTTCACACGTAGATCCTGCCACAACGCTCTGCTTAGAACTGCACCAACTGACAGCTCCACCATTCAATAAAAATACGTATCCGGTTTGTGACTTAGAGTCATCCGGATTAGTGTCAAAGCTTGCATCGCCGTAACCATTTACGACGAGTTCTTTATCACCTCCATAAACGAGGAACATATCCTTAGTCCTTTTCATGTATTTCAGGATGTTCTTGACCGCTGTCCAGTGATCCACTCCAGGATTACTTTGGTACCTCCTTGCTAAAGTAATAGCAACAGAACATTGCATACATGATAGAACCTATGGCTGAGGCATAGGGAATGACTTTAATTTTCTCTCTATCTTCTACAATAGTCGGGCTTTGAGTCTGACTCAACTTCACACCTTGTAACATAGGCAAGAACCCTTTCTTTACTTGATCCATTTTGAACTTCTTTAAAACTTTATCAAGGTATGTGCTTTGTGGAAGTCCAATTAAGCGTCTTGATCTATCTCTATAGATCTTGATGCCCAATATATAAGCAGCTTCACCGAGGTCTTTCATTGAAAAATTCTTATTCAAGCATCCTTTTATGTTATTCAGAAATTCAGTATCATTTTCGATCAACAATATGTCATCCACTTATAATATCAGAAATGCTAGAGAGTTCCCACTCACTTTCTTGTAAATACAGGCTTCTCCAAAAGTTTGTATAGAACCATATGCTTTGATCACACTATCAAAGCGTATATTCCAACTCCAAGATGCTTGCACCAGTCCATAAATGGATCGCTGGAGTTTACACACTTTGTTAGCACCTTTTGGATCGACAAAACCTTCTAGTTGCATCATATACAACTCTTCTTTAAAATATCCATTAAGGAATGCAGTTTTGACATCCATTTGCCAAATGTCATAATCATAAATTGCGGCAATTGCTAACATGATTCGGACGGACTTAAGCATCGCTACGGGTGAGAAGGTCTCATCATAGTCAACTCCTTGAACTTGTCGAAAACCGTTCGCAACAAGTCGAGCTTTGTAGACAGTAACATTATCGTCAGCGTCAGTCATCTTCTTGAAGATCCATTTATTCTCTATGGCTTGTCGATCATCGGGCAAGTCAACCAAAGTCCACACTTTGTTCTCATACATGGATCCCATCCCAGATTTCATGGCCTCAAGCCATTTTGCAGAATTTGGGCTCATCATCGCTTCCTCATAGTTCGTAGGTTCATCATGGTCAAGTAACATGACTTCCAGAATAGGATTACCATACCACTCAGGTGCGGATCTTGTTCTGGTTGACCAACGAGGTTCGGTAGTAACTTGATCAGAAGTTTCATGATCATTATCATTAGCTTCCTCACTAATTGGTGTAGGAATCACTGGAACTGATTTCTGTGATGAACTACTTTCCAATAAGGGAGAAGGTACAGTTACCTCATCAAGTTCTACTTTCCTCCCACTCACTTCTTTCGAGAGAAACTACTTCTCTAGAAAGGATCCATTCTTAGCAACAAATATCTTGCCTTCGGATCTGTGATAGAAGGTGTACCCAACAGTCTCCTTTCGGTATCAGGTTGAAGCCTTTTCACATAAGCATTGCAGCCCCAAACTTTAAGAAACGACAAATTGGGTTTCTTGCCAAACCATAGTTCATATGGTGTCGTCTCAAAGGATTTCGATGGTGCCCTATTTAACGTGAATGCAGCCGTCTCGAAAGCATGACCCCAAAACGAGAGCGGTAAATCAGTAAGAGACATCATAGATCGCACCATATCTAATAAAGTGTGATTATGACGTTCGGACACACGATTACGCTGTGGTGTTCTAGGTGGCGTGAGTTGTGAAACTATTCCGCATTGTTTCAAATGAAGACCAAACTCATAACTCAAATATTTGCCTCCACGATCAGATCGTAGAAACTTAATTTTCTTGTTATGATGATTTTCCACTTCACTATGAAATTCTTTGAACTTTTCAAATGTTTCAGACTTATGTTTCATCAAGTAGATATAGCCATATCTTCTCAAATCATGTGTGATGGTCAGAAAATAACGATACCTGCCACGAGCATGAACACTCATCGGACCACATACATCAGTATGTATTATTTCCAATAAGTCTATTGCTCGTTCCATTGTTCCGGAGAAGGGAGTCTTAGTCATCTTACCCATGAGTCATGGTTCACTAGCATCAAGTGATTCATAATCAAGTGATTACAAAAGCCCATCAACGTGGAGTTTTTCATGCGCTTTATACCAATATGACCTAAATGGCAGTGCCACAAATAAGTTGCACTATCATTATTAAACTTATATCTTTTGGCTTCAATAGTATGAATATGTGTATCACTACTATCGAGATTCAATAAAAATAGACCACTCATCAAGGGTGCATGACCATAAAAGATATTATTCATATAAATAGAACAACCATTATTCTCTAATTTAAATGAATATCTGTCTCAAATCAAACAAGATCCAGATATAATGTTCATGCTTAACTCTGGCACCAAATAACAATTATTCAGGTCTAATACTAATCCCGAAGGTAGATGTAGAGGTAGTGTGCCGACCGCGATCACATCGACTTTGGAACCATTTCCCACGCGCATCGTCACCTTGTCCTTAGCCAATCTTCACTTAATCCGTAGCCCCTGTTTCGAGTTGCAAATATTAGCAACAGAACCAGTATCAAGTACCCAGGCGCTGCTGCGAGCATTAGTAAGGTACACATCAATAACATGTATATCAAATATACCTTTCACTTTGCCATCCTTCTTATCCGCCAAATACTTGGGGAAGTTCCGCTTCCAGTGACCAGTCCCTTTGCAGTAGAAGCACCCAGTCTCAAGCTTAGGTCCAGACTTCACTACAAAAAAAGACACATCCATGACATTTTGGGACGAACAAAATTTTTTTCTGTCATACATATGACACTTCTATGACGATAATTGTGACAAAACCCGGTATCATCATAGATGTGGTGGGCTCCTACTTCTATGACAAAAAATCATGACAGAAAATGGGCTTTTCGTCCTAGGCGGGCCGGAGACGTAGCTGCATGACATTCTTTGGGCCATCCATGACGGAAAAAACCATGGTAGAAGCGAGGGGGAGGAAAATTTCGGGGAGTTCCCGGTTACGGTGGGAGGTCGGGGGCCGAGCGATGCGCGTTTCTCTCATACACGTACGCGCGTGTGTGCGAGGCGTTGGCTCTAACTGAACCTGAGCGAGGCATTGGGCTCTAACTGAACATGAGCGATTGCACTGCAGGTTACGCGTTACTGAACCTGAGCGATCGATCGATGGCTGTTAACTGAACCCGATCGAGCGATTCCTTCGCTACTGCTGCTAACTGAAACCGATC
Organism: Triticum aestivum; assembly: GCF_018294505.1. Taxonomy (NCBI): domain Eukaryota; kingdom Viridiplantae; phylum Streptophyta; class Magnoliopsida; order Poales; family Poaceae; genus Triticum; species Triticum aestivum. The sequence goes on along the minus strand of NC_057812.1, from coordinate 513,236,124 downwards.
GATGGGATGAACAGTGAGCATCGCGGGGGGGGGGGGGGGTTTGGATGAACAGTAAGCGGTGGCGTTGCCTCTGGATGAACAGGACCCTGTGGTGTGGTGGAGGGCTGGATGAACAGTAGACGATGGAGGGTGCCCATGGAGGGGTGGATGAATAGGACCCCGTGGTGTGGAGGGCTGGATGAACAGTAGACGGTGGAGGGGTGGTTGAACAGGACCCCGTGGTGTGGAGGGCTAGATGAACAGTAGACGGTGGAGGGGTGCCCGTGGAGGGGTGGTTGAACAGGACCCCATGGTGTGGAGGGCTGGATGAACAGTAGATGGTGGAGGGGTGGCTGAACAGTAGCCGGTGGAGTAGCGCGCGGTGGAGGCTGGATGAACAGGAGCCCGTGGATGAATAGTCGCAGGTGGAGGCTGGAGGAGGTCAACGGTGGATGAACAGTAGCTCGTGGAGGCTGGAGGGGGTCGACGGTGGAGATGAACAGTATCCCGTGGAGTCCCGTTTTGCGGTACGCCACACCCCTTCCGATGAACAGGACCCCCGTTTCGACCGTAGCGCTCCAACACAAGTCTGTTTCGTCCGTTTTGCGGTACGCCACACCCCTCTCGATCAACAGGACCCCCATTTCGATCGTAGGAGGTCCGTTTCCTCCGTTTTGCGGTACGCCAGACCCCTCCCGATGAACATGATCCCGTTTCGAACGTGGCCAGTCGAACACAAGGCTGTTTCCTCCGTTCTGCGGTACACCACGCCTCGTTTCCATCGCATGTTCCGTCCAAGACCTCCCGATGAATACGACACATTCCGTTGCCTCCCCATGAACATGACACGTTCCGTTGCCTCCCCATGAACACGACGACGACACTGTTTCTCCATTCTGACCCAGCCATGTACACGAGCCCTGGCCGTACATATGCGCGAGTAGCTGTTCGAGACCCCGCCCGTATGTACACATACGTGGCCGTATTTTCTTTCTTGCACCCTGGCCGCTGTACATACGTGTACATGCTACGTGCGCGCCTCTACTACGACACGTGCGCGCCTCTACATCGACCAGTATGTACGTACACGTTCGCGACCAGAATGACAACGCTACGTACGCTTTGACCAGGTGGGTCCCGATTGTCAGGCACTTCCTTGCCTGTGAAGATGTAGCTGGTGGGTCCCAGCAGTCAGGGGGGCGAAATACGGTGGCCCGTCCAGTGGGTCCCCGCTGTCAGGTGGAGGAATAATTATTTTGCACATAATAAGGAGGCACTTCCTTGCTGCGGCCATGGACCCAGCTGTCAGCCTCTTCACGTACAGTCCATGTCCGATGGAAGCCGTTCCTTGACCACGTTGACCATGCCACGCCGAGAGCACCAGGGCGGTGGACGACGGCGAGGCCTAGGAAGGGGACGACGCTGAGCCGGGGAAGACGCGGCAGTGGATGCCCACGCGTAGAGGAGTACGAGGGCACTGGTTCGCTGCGGTGTGAGGCTGCCGTCGCCGCAGAGTAACAGGGGGTGTGGGTGAGTAGAGGGATGGCCTGGCCAGCAGTGGGAGTAGTAGGGTGCGGTGAGGCCTCCGCCGCATCGCAGCCGGCCACGGGAGGCAGGAGCACGAGGCATGACCGGCGCTGGTTTGGGCGGCTGGAGCAAGAAGACCAGAGGTTGAAGAAGCACTACGGCTGTTGGATGGACATCGTACGGTCACTGGAGCTAGAATCGTGCATATTGACTAAGTTGACAAAGCCCTCCGTCCCCATCAACTTAGTAGGCCCACAAGTCAGCCTGCTACTATACTAGGCCCCAGCTAACAGGGGGAGTATTCATTTTCTTTGTGCGTAATAAGGAGGCACTTCCTTGCGTGCGAAGATATAGCTGGTGGGTCCGAGCTGTCAGCGGCGGTAACGTTTTTTTTTCATGAAATACAGAGGCCCTTTCGGTGGGTCCCTGATGTCAGGTGGAGGAATCATTATTTTGCGCGTAATAAGGAGGCATTTCCTTGTGTGCGGCCGTGGACCCAACTGTCGGCCTCTCCACGTACAGTCCACTTTAGATGCATGTCGGTCGTTGACCATGTTGACCAGGCCGCGCCGAGAGCACCTGGGCGGTGGACGACGGTGAGGCTTAGGAAGGGAATGACATGGAGGCATGGAAGACTAGGCAGTTATTTCCCACGCGGAGGGGAGTACGACTGTACGAGGGTTTACTGGTTTGTCTGCCGTTGCCGGAGAATAACAGCAGGTGTGGGTGAGTAGAGGGATGGCTAGGCCAGCGATGAGAGTACGGTGGGGCGGTGAGGCCTGCGCGGCAGCACAGCCATCAGTGGGGAGGAGGGAGCAGGCAGTCCCGCAGGCGCTTGTTTGAGCAGCTGGAGCAGGAAGAGCAGAGATTGAAGAAGCACGACGGCCGTTGGATGGACACCCAACAATCACTGCTTGTGCGTCAACCTTTTTTTTGAGGAAAGCCTCAAATCTATGGAAAACAACATACAACCCATCTGCCATTATTTCTAATAATTTTCAGCCCATTTGCTAATTCTTGAGGTTTTTTGGAGCCCATATTCTTTTTGTTAGCATTACAGCCCAAATTGTGGCCACGGTTAAAAAATTATACGGAATTTTGCATATTTCGGTGCGGTCCGAACTGTTTTTAATCCCGAAATTTCGACTCACATTCAAACTGATTTAAACAATAAATGTATATCAATATAAAATCCAAGAAATTCTCCATGCATAAAAATTAATGTAATTTAAAATCTTGAAATGAAAAAAAAGATATTTGAAACTAATTGCCAGTTTGATGTGTTTTAAAAATGTACAGCCCATTTCTCACTACTGATGGGCCATTTTCACGGCCAGCCGAATGAAAGCTCTCCTCGTCTTGAAAGATTTGCAGCCCAACATGCCTGACAAAGCGACTTACTTGGAAAATCACAAAAAAACTGGGCTGTGGCCGTGGACCCAGCTGTCAGCCTCTCCACGTACAGTACTCTTCCGATGGAAGTCATTCCTTGACCACGTTGACCATGCCGCGCGGAGAGCACCACGGCGGTGGATGACGGCGAGGACTAGGAAGGGGACGACACGGAGCCGGGGAAGACGCGGTAGTGGAAGCCCGCACGGAGAGGAGTACGAGGGTTCACTGGTTCGGCTGCGGTGTGAGGCTGCCATCACCGGAGGGCCTGGCCAGCGGTGGGAATAGTAGGGGCATTGAGGCCTCCGCGGCAGCACAGCCGGCCACGGGAGGCAGGAGCATGCGGCACAACCGGCGCTGCTTTGGGCGGCTGGAGCAAGAAGACCAGAGGTTGAAGAAGCACTACGGCCGTTGGATGGACATCGTATGGTCACTGGAGCTAGAATCGTTCATATTGACTAAGTTGACAAAGCCCTCCGTCCCCGTCAACTTTGTTGGCCCACAAGTCATCCTCCCACTATGGTGGGTCCCAGCTAGCAGGGGGTATTCAATTTTTTGTGTGTAATACGAAGGCACTTCCTTGTGTGCGAAGATATAGCTGGTGGGTCCGACATGTCAGCGGGGGGAACGTTTTTCACGAAATACAGAGGCCCTTCCGGTGGGTCCCAGCTGTCAGGTGGAGGAATCATTATTTTGCGCGTACAGTCCACGACCGATGGATGTCGTTCGTTGACCAAGTTGATCAGGCCGCGCCGAGAGCACCATGGCGGTGGACGACGATGAGGCCTAGGAAGGGAACGACACGGAGCCAGGGAAGACTCGGCAATGGTTGCCCACACGGTGGGGAGTACGAGGGTTTACTGGTCCGGCTACCATCGCCGGAAAATAACATGAGGTGTGGGTGAGTAGAGGAATGGCCTGGCCAGCAATGAACTAGGGTGGGGTGGTGCGGCCTGTGCGGCAGCACAGCCGGCCACGGGAGGCGGGAGCAGGCAGTCCCACCGGAGCTGGTTTGGGCGGCTGGAGCAAAAAGATTAGATATTGAAGAAGCAGCACGGCCGTTGGATTAACATCCAACGGCCACTGCTGCTAGAATCGTTTGTGGACTAAGTTGACAAAGCCAAAGTACGCGTCAACCTAGTAGACCCACAAGTCAGCCTCCAAATCTGTCCCAAACAACATACAGCCTAAAATTTCTAGCCAGATTCAAATTAATTTTAAATCCAAATATACCTTAATTTAAATTCAATGAAATTTTACCCGCACAACAACAATGAAATTTAAAATATCAAAATCCAAAAGAAAACAATATTTTGGAACTAATTGTCTGTTTGCTGTATTTTTTCATTTTACAGCCCATTTATTATTACTTATAGCCCATTTTCTGGGCAAAATGCATCCCTCATCGTCTTGAAAGATTTCCGGCCCAGCAGGGCGTAGAAGAGCAAGGCTAGCAATTTTTAGAAAGGAAAATAGCTGGCTAGCAATTTTTAGAAAGGAAAAAAACAAACTGGGCTGGCCATGTGCTAAACATATGAAATAAAAGCCTGGGCTAGATGGGCCACGTGTCCCGCACAACCCAGTTGATACCCTTCTCCGTCCCGAAAAAACAAAATTACTACGCGCGCTGCTGGGTCCCTACTGTCATCCTCACGATGTACAGTCATCTCCTTATTCCTCTTGGTTGTTGACCATGTTGACAACACCGGAGGGCGGCGCCGCGGCGAGCGAACCAAGGCGGAGGACGATGGTGAGGCCTCGGACGGGAACGAACAGGAGCCGGGGCAGATCACAGCCAGCCATGGGAGGCGGGAGCAGGCGGTCCCGCCGGCGCTGGTTTGGCTTTGGCGGCTCGAGGAAGAAGAGACTGAAGAAACGCGACAGACGTTGAATGTCAATCCAACGGTCAAGGTTGGCACAATCGTTTTGTTGACTAAGCGGACACCAAGTAGCATACTTTTTTATATATAGGAAGAAAACTGCGAGGAAAATGCGTTCGTCTGCCGTCCTCCTCACAGGGAACGTTCGCCACATAAGTGACTAGCACCCTTGGTTTTCAACCGAGAGGTCTTGGGTTCGAGTCCCAGGAACTCTCAATTTTGTCCTCCTTCCTTCCTCGCAAAAAAGGGAAAGAAAATCAAAGACTTGGGAAGGCGTACAGAACAAGCTAGTGTACTAGTAATGAGACGTTGCTGAGTTTTAGAAAAAAGAAAGACGTGCTCCTGTAGCTGGTTCGAATCCAAACCTAGACTATGACTATATATGGTGCTATGCTACTCTGCAAGTAATGAAACTGACATATCCAACGTTCGCTTCTCCTCTTCTCTACTTACTCTGCCTAGCATCAGAAGCTCTGGCCGCAGCAACCATGTCCGCTGGCTGCTCGTCCACCTGCTCTTCAGCAGGCAACAACCAGATATGCGCCAAGTCGCAACCCGTACCATCGCCTGTGGGTCTCATCACACCCTCGCCGGCACGCGCACCGCAGCCGATTGCTCATCGCAACCCGCTGCGTTGGTGTGGTGCCACTGCTGCAAATCACGCAGAGTCATCCGTCGCGTCTCAACCACAATCCGCAACCCTGGCCGAGTCTTCTACAAATGCCCGAATCATGGGGTAATAATATGTTTAAGTGTTGTTCTGCTGCTTTCAGTTGCTGATTTTTTAATAGTTTGGTTGATGATCTACCAATTTGATTCGTGCAGAAAAGGGAAGATTCGTGTGATTTGTATTTCTGGGAAGTTGCTGATGTGGGGGAATGCAACTATGCTGATTATTTGGTTAGCCGAGGAATCCCAATACCAGCAGGTTGGGGTGTTGGACAAGTAACTGAAGGAACGGCAGAAGAGGAAGATGCAGAGCAGAAGGTTAAAGATGTAGTTCCTCTGATCATGGCCAAGTAATAGCTGTTGAACGGCCTTGACAGCAATGAGGAGATGAAAGAGGTTGTGAAGATAATGGGCAAAATCGATGTGCTCTGTAGGATGATTGTCTCTTTATTTGCAGTGTATGTAGCACTCGTGATGTATTCAGTGGCTACGACATGAGCACTTTGCTGAAACTAGTAATGAATGAAACCTGTGTAGCAGGCTGGGCGTAGTGTTGTGAACATCTAATGATTTCTATTAACGGAAATCAGGGGGTATCCCCTTTTGCTCATATAAATAAATAAATAGCAGAGGCCCTGTCGGGTCAGCTTTGTTCTCATTCGAAGACGTCGAGCAAATTGCAGTCCAACAGCAAACTATGTCATCAAATTCAAGTTTCACAGCCAAATATGAGTACAACTAAACAACAATGTCATCATGTTTTAGTTGTCATACAATCACCAAACACAAATCAGCATACATAACAAGTGATGTTCTCACAGCAAAATACTAAACAACATGTTCATCAGGTTTCAGTTGTCATAGCAAACACAATTTCACATAGTAGATAAAAAACGTCTTCTGACAGGCAAATACGACAAAAGCAATGTAATCATCATCCGCAGCAGCAGCGTCAACATCTTCGCCATGTGTATCAGTCTGAATCGTAATTCCCCATGGTGTCATCTTCTTCTTCGTCCTCAACGTCCTCGAACGTTGGCTTCTTCTTGATCAACTCTTGTATGTCCACAGCACGACAGGCAATCTTTTCGCCGGCGTCATTGACGTGATGGTTCTCAAAGATATTAGGAACATCTGTGTTATCTTGTACATCAGGAGCAGTGTAAGCATCATCTTGTTGTGCAACTTCATTAAACGAATTCCTCTGCTCAAACCTTTGCAATACTCTCCAGTCATCGCTACGTGCAAATGTGTCTTCCAAGAAAAATATCTGTGTTGCTTGATTTGCCAAAATAAAAGGCTCGTTGGTCTGGTACGCCGCCTTGACATTGATGGATTTGAAATAATCATCAGCTCTGGGTTTTGCGATCCTGGAAAACAGGTTATACCAACGACAGCACAACAGAACCACACACCGATGATCCTCGAAACTGGAGATATACTGCAACTGAATAATGTCTGTTATGTTAGCATACATTTCAGTTGTCTCTTTGTCATACGTATCCGTGCTCATGATGGCACTGTTTTGTGTCTTCCTGCCTTCGTCTCGTGCAAGGGTGTTGTAGCGCACATCTCCAACAACGCAAGATTCATAATGTCTTACCCGAGTATCAGGACCCATTGCTAGTGAGTAAAGGGCATCATCAACTGCCTGCCCATCCTCCCGCATCTTCTTAACCTATGGTTAGAAAATAGACAAGCTGATCATCTTATGTACTCAATATATTAAAAAAACTGACAGTGCACTTCAAAAGCTTACATGGTTCTTGAACCATTTCGCAAATCCTGCCATAACCAGTTTGTCAATGTTTCTTGGATTTTGCGGCAGTAACTCCTCTTTGTAGATGCTGCACAACATAGTGATCGCGTCAAACATCTAAATATATAAGAATGTGCTGCAAGTTTAGTAGATTACGATGTATAAGCTGCAGTACTGCACTTACTTGATATAAGGTAGTATCTCAGGACAGTTATTCAACACATACCAAACCATTTTGTCCAAATCTTTAGGTTTGTCCTCTTGTCGACTCTTCCCTGTAACTCGAACAGAATAATCGAAAACATTGAGCCCGGGATTGTCTTCACCCACCTCTTTGCTAAGCTGATCAGCTGTTTCAATGTATTTTGAGCAGAATGTCAATGCTTCTGTAGCAATGTAGGCCTCTGCAATGGAACCCTCGGGTCTAGCTCTGTTCCTAACATAGCCCTTGAAAGTGCCTAGCCGCCTTTCAATAGGGTACATCCAGCCATACTGTACTGGACCTCTAAGTAGTGCCTCATCAGGTAGATGAACAGCCAAATGCACCATCACATCAAAGAAGGCTGGAGGATATATCTTCTCAAGGTCGCATAGGATAGTTGGTATCTTGTCTCTAAGACGCTCCAAAGCATCTATCCTGATATTCCTACTGCAGAGTTCCCTGAAGAATTGTCCCAACTCTGCAACTGCTCTGTATAAGTCAGGGCGGCCCAATCCTCTAAGGATAACAGGTAAAACCCTTTGAAGTAGGACGTGGCAGTCATGAGTTTTCAACCCTTGTACCTTGTTTCCATCTGCACTGACTCTCCTTTCAGGGTTGGAAGCAAATCCATGTGGGAATCTCACACGTGACAGGACCTCGCAGAATTCTTTTCTTTTTACCTTGTCCAAGACGTACACAGCTGGTGCCATATCCCGTGGTTTACCTTCATCTTGCACCTGCAAATCCTTTCTGATACCCAGGTGTGTCAAATCAATCCTAGATTTTAAGGTATCTTTCGTCTTGCCTTCAATATTAAGAAGTGTGCCGATAATGCTGTCACATATATTTTTCTCGATGTGCATCACATCAAGATTATGCCTTAGATCCAAATCTTTCCAATACTCCAAGTCCCACAAAGTGGACCTGCGGGTAAACAATAATCTCTCTTCTACCCTGCCACGCTTCCTTTTCCCGCTACCATTACCAGGATGGTTTCCTGGTGTAATATGCCTGACCTTCTCTAATTCCACTTGCAACTCATCGGCGGTGAGCCTCTTTGGCGCATCACGGTTTTCATGCTTTGCATTGAACACATGTCTTCGGTATTTTCTAGGATGCGGCTTGTCCTTGGCAAGGAAACGGCGGTGTCCAATGTAACAGATCTTGCTAAGTATTGCGTATGACAGCGGATTCCTGTCACAGCGAACACATGCATTGTAACCATGTGTCGTTCGCCCTGACATAGTGCCCAAAGCCGGATAATCATGGATGCACCAAATTATAACAGCACGCAGAAAGAAATCAGCTGGTGGGCTGCTATATAGGTCTCGAGTGAGAACACCCTTCCATAGCTGTTGAAGTTCCTCCACAAGAGGCTCCATGAACAAATCAAAATCCTTTCCAGGACTTTTTGGACCTGGGATGAGCAAGGCCATCATGTAGTTTGATTCTTCGGTGCAGACATTTGGAGGCATGTTGTAAGGGATAACAAGCACTGGCCACATGCTATATGTGGCGCTCTGGTGGCCAAATGGGTTAAATCCATCTGAAGCTAAGCCAAGTCTAATGTTTCTCGGGTCAGCAGCAAACTCTTTGTGTTTATCATTGAAGCTTTTCCACTCACTACCATGAGATGGATGGCTCATTACATTCTGATCTCTGTACTCCTGGTTCCTAGAATGCCACAGTACATCCTCTCTTGTTTCAGCATCATGAAACAACCTCTGCAATCTTGGTGTAATTGGAAAATGTCTCAGAACATTATGAGGAATCCTCTTCACAGCATCGCCATCTTTCCATCTTGATGATTTGCATTTCGGGCATTCACTTAAGTTGGCATAATCCTTCCGGAACAGAACACAATTATTCTTACAAACATGGATCATATCATATCCAATTCCAACTGCACGAAGGAAATTCTTCATTTTACTGTAGGTGTGTGGCAGCTCAGACGCATCTGGGAAAGATTCGCGGAAAGCAGCCAACATCGCATCGAATGATTTGTTGGTCATCCGCTCAGATGTCTTCACCTGAAGAAAGGTGACCATAGCTGAGAATACTGACAGCTTATTTCCTGGGGTGACAGCAACGTTGCATTGTTCCAACATGCGGGCCCACCGTTTTTCTTCTGCAGGTGAAAGTTCACGGAATGCACGAGCATTTCGTAGCATTGTTTCAATGTTGGTCAAACTCACTGGCTCCGCCACCACCACCTCCTCCTCCTCTTCCACCTGAGCATCAGGCAGATCAAGATGGTGATCTGCTGCTTCCACGTAGTCAATAACATTGACGTTCACAGCTTCACCATGATGAACCCACCTAGTATATGTGACCGACATCCCATACAAGTGTAGATGATTTTGCACAGTTGACTGGGGTCTTGTAACTGAATTCATACAACTGCTACACGGGCAGAGCACATCTGATTTCGGACCACCGTACTCAGCTCTGATAAAGTTCATGAAGTTTTCAACCCCCTCGACATATGCAGCGGAGAATCTTCGAGCAGAAGTTATCCAAGTCCTGTCCATCTGTTAGACATACAAATTAGTTCTTCTACTAGATATTACAGGAAAAACATATATGCTTTTTTATGAAGTCCAGAAAAAAATACCTAGGTCGATGTCTAAAGCTATGGCAAGATATTTGGACGAGCAGATCTAAGTAACGAAATATATGTAAAGCTAATTCAGCAAACAGATTTGAGTGCCAAATTATGGCAGGCTGTTTCAGCAGTCAATGAGGCCGAGCACACAGCCATCGAACTATCGAAGGCCATCGCAGCAACAAAGATCGAGTATAAAATGGTGTAGAGCTATTTCAGCTAACAGATTGGCTACTAGACCATGGCAATCTACGTCACAATAAATATATGGCAGGATATTTTAGCAACTAATCGGCCTTGGCATGCCATCTCAGCTAAGCAGATTGAGTGCAGAACAGGGCAAGGAAGCTTCTTAAGCAGAGCATATTGACAGTAAACTACTTCGGCAAACAGTGAGATTAACAGCGTCTATCAGCTAACATTCAGCGCTACACCGACATGAACGGGGCCTCAGTCTAGAATGCGCGTACCGTGGGAGAAGCTGACCGCCGTGCGTCTCCACACGAACGTCGCCAGCGGTGGCGGCGCTGACCGCCGTGCGCCTCCACAAGAACGTAGCCAGAGGTGGCGGCGCGGCTAGAGGACGGCAGTCTACGAGAGCGTACTGTGGGAGCGAGAGGATCGCCGAACCGCGGCGCCGACGTATCGGCGCGGCGGGGAGGGCGTCTTTGGCGGAGCGAATGGAGTGGAGGGGGACAGGGGGAGGGGGGTTTGGGGAATATTATTGGCTAGTTGGCCGAAGGGCGGTTGAATCGGATTTGGGGGGAATTTTTGGGTGTGTGTGTGGGGGGGGGGAGGATTTTCGCGCGGTGGGCGGGGGGAGTTTGGCGCATGGTCGGTTTCTCCAAGTGCAGTCCCACGTGTCAGTGAAGAGGCAAGCCGAAGCGCGTTCCGTTTGCGTGAGCCGTGTGCAGGACCGAACGTGTGTGGGGTGCAATGCGACCGCGACAGGAGTGCTGTGAGTGTACCGCATTTTTTCCTTTTAAACTAGGTGCTTCGCCCCCTCAAAAAAATCTGTTGCTTCGCGCGATCCATCGATACTACTACTAGTAATCCGGTAATCCCGACTAAAATGGCGCGGCCGGGTCTTTTCCCACGCGATATGCTGGGAGGTTGGCTTAGTTGGGTTTTTAGGACGAGTAATGCTACACCTACGTAATCCCAGTTACGTAATTAACGCAATGTGAAACGTGTGAGCTGTTGATTGTAGATTGGGGGGAGGGAGGGGCCCACCACCATGAAAATCAGGGGAGGAGAGAGAGAGGCAATTTACGTTAACCCTTTCGTAGGTTCCCGTAGATGTAGAAAGATGTGTCCGATCCTGCAATATAGGCCGTCCGATCTATATCTAACGGATAGGAAGGAAACTATGACAATTTACCCGCACTCCTCTCCACATTTGCAGATAAGGCTTTCCCTCGTTCATCCTTTTCTCCCACAAGATCTTGATCTTCCGTGCAACGCACGGGCATCTTGCTAGTACTCCTACAATATGTATATTATTGTGAAAGTTCATATACACCGGCCGAGATTAATGCAAACACGGCAGATTTTCATTACATTTCGAACTTTTATAGGACAAAAAAATAAAAGAAACCCGACCCTAAACCTATTCTACGGCGGCGACCGACGTCCTCCATCTGTGATCTCCATGTACGGGGCGGGGTTCAAGACCCGTGAAGTGAAGGTGCGGTCTCCGGCGAGGAAAAGTAGAACACGGGAGACGGACCGGCCAGTTGGCACACCATGCCCTGCCGCCTCCCATGCCCTACTCATCCTCGGAGGAGTCCCCGACCTCGGCGGTGCCGGACGTTGGACGGCGGCAAGTAGGACGCGTGGCTGACGGTGCTCCCGTCGTCGGCCGCCAGCGTGGCCACCGCTTGTGCGGCGACTTGAGCGAGGGCGGCGACCTCGAGCTCCATCCCCGAAGACAAGCTCTCCCGCAGAGCGTTCGCGCTTGCGGTCATGGCGGATGTGGTTCCAGGTAGGAGGACGATGCGCTATGGTGTGGAGGTTAGCTGGGCGTTGCCGCTTTAAGTAGCGCATTCCGGTGAGGCCAAGCGTCCGGGTGCGTCATTAAGTCGCCGGAGTTGGTTCCGCGGGCACCGAGCCTCTTAATGACGACATACGAACGGACGGCATGAATGCGGGCAGCTGGCGCCGGCTGGGAACGCACCGCGCGACGGCGCGAGGGACGAGGGTTTTGGTGTGCCAGGGTAGTCAGCTGCGGTCGTGGCAACGTTGGAGATGCCCTTTGCTCACATGCGATCCCCGCATGTCATTGGAAAAGCAAGACGACCCGGCATGGTCTCAGGTCCAGAGGATGCAGTTGGCCGCGCTACACCACTCCGCGGACGCGTCGCGGCGCCCCGTGCATCCTCGACGAGCCGGGTGTTGGGGTGTGTTTGGATTGTGGCCAAAGTGCACCTTGCCAAAATTTTGGTCATGACCAAAAGATTGGTCTTTGTTTGGATGGTTGCCATTTTTTTGGCATGCCAATGAACTCTAGCCAACTCTAGTTCATTTTTCTTGCCAATGTCGGCCAAATCATGGGCAACCAATACCTCAACCAAAATTTTGGTCATGACCCAAAGATTGGTCTTTGTTTGGACGGTTGCCATTTCTTTGGCATGCCAATGAACTCTAGCCAACTCAAGTTCATTTTTCTTGCCAATGTCGGCCAAATCATGGGCAACCAATACCTCAACCAAAATTTTGGCTACCCAATGCTTTGATGGGGCAACCTTGGGCACAAACCAAACATACCGTTGGTCGTGCCACAGCACTAACGCCACCCTCGGCAAACTGAAACCGACCGTGTCTAGCGACGATATGAGCGTGTCGCTCACCGCGGTCGCCGTGTCCAGAGGCGGTGCTGGAGCTGCGCCCCGTTGTTGGCCCCAACGACCCACATGAACGGTTGTCGGTGGCGAGGAGGTCGTGGGCCAGCTCCTCCATTGGACTAGTCTGCGCTACGTCGTCCCGACGGGTGTGCCCCACATGTCTGTTTCCCTGTTTTCCCGGCCATATTCGAGCGTCAGTGCTCCGCGTTGCGCATTAGGCCTTTCACTATGTAGGCCAAGCGAGACAACTTATTGTTTATTTGAGCCGTTCAAGTATAATCATGTGGCGTTTGCTTATTTCTCATTCCTCTCCAACCCTCTTCTCCATCGATCATGTCGCCCTCCAGTCGAGTCCATCCTCCCGCATGCCTCATTTGAACATTCCGCCGAGTATCATTCGCATGTACCCACCCTAGTCCTCTTTCAATAGATCTCCGGACCCCGAGATGAAATCGAGAGGGAACGAGTGGGGGCACGTGATACCTAAGGCGGATTCAAAATTTTGAACCGGTGATCATAGCATCCGCAAATCATATATAAAGGGTATTCAAGGTTCGTTTCGTTTTTGAACGTACAATATACTCCCTCCTATCCTTTCTAGTTTACATATAAGTTTTATGTGTAGTCAAAGTATATCTACTTTGATCAAAAAGGTATCAACATTCAACAACGCCAATCAATATTGTTAGATTCGTACGTACTCCTAGATTTGTACTCGAGATGGTTTCCAATTTGACTATTGACAAGATTAATAGTACATGAGATGTATAATGTGAAAATTATATCATTGGAAACTCCTTTCACATACGAATTTGACCGTATGCTTTGTGTAAGTTGCATGTCATATATTATTACTCTAACATTTGGTCAAAGTTAGCCTCGAAAAACGCATTAGACCCTGTATGCTTTGTGTAAGTTGCATGTCATATATTATTACTCTAACATTTGTGTAAGTTGCATGTCATATATTATTACTCTAACATTTGGTCAAAGTAGTATAGTGGAAGTGGATCCTCTGACGTAGGTATCCCTGCCTTACCCTCCCTTTCGGTCACTTACTGGCGGACCCCATGCTTGCTAGGCCCCGCATGTCAGTTACTCAATGGGTTCGGCCACGTCAGGGGATCCTCATCCGTAGTATACTCCCTCTATTTTTATTTACTCCGCATAAAACGGAGGGAGTGGTGGTATAATAAATGACGCGGGCGGGGGAGGGGGAGGGACGTCGGTTTGCTCTCAACTGCGGTCCCACAAGCGAGCGAAAACGCAAGACGAAGCGCGTTCCATTCGGTGAGCGACGTGGAGGGTCCAGCGTGCCGGGCTGCAACGCGAACGCGACAAGAGCGATGTACAGTCAAAACCGATTGACCGGTCGTCACCGGAACCACTATTCACACCAGAACCTTCGCTGCTCGGCCTACGCCAGCCACTGCCCTAAAACCACACCAAATCTCCAGCCCATTCCCCCACCTTTCGATCCCCTAGCCCGCATCAAGCGTCCCCTAGTTCGCCGGAAAGCCATGGTGCGCCGCAAGATCACTTACTACAAGATGCTGACGCTGGAGCGCCGCGCAGAAATCGCGGCGGCGGTCGGCGGTCGGTGCAACAGACCTCCGTTCCCAAGCTCGCTTTGCGGCGGGCCAATCCCCGAATTCTCTGGAACCAAGCTACGAGGAGGAGGAAGCCGATCCAATGTTCATGGCGAAGGTCGCGGCGCAGAAGGCCCCCGATGGGTATGAGACGATGGACGTCGACTTCGTGCCGGCGTCCGAGTCCCCCATGGTGCAGGCGGACCAGCGGTTCAACATGGCGATACTAAAGGAGGACCAAGAGGCAGAGGCTCAACTCGATGCGGAGCGCGCGCATGCTGCTGCCATCGAGGCTCTCCTATAGGCGAAACCGGATGTTGTAGATGTGAACCGGGCGGTGGAGGCTCAACTTGAGGCGGAGAGCGCGGATGCCGCTGCCATCGAGGCCCTCCTGCAGGCGGAACCGGACATCCTGGACTTGAACCAGGTGGCAGTGGCTTGACTCGACGCAGAGCGCGCAGATGCCGCTCTCATCGACGCACTCCTGCAGGCAGAACCGGACGTCCTGGACTTGAACCAAGCGGCGGAGGCTTGACTCGACGCGGAGAGCACAGATGCCGCTGCCATCGAGGCCCTCCTGCAGGCGGAACCGGACGTCCTCGACTTGAACCGGGCTGTGCTCTCGTCCGTGCAGAGCGCCAGCACGCTCCGCTTGAACGAGTAGCTAGAGGCCGAGGACAACCACAGTGCGGAGACACACTTCGGCAGCGACGGCTGGTTCGCGCCGGCAGCCAAAGACGACGAGGTCGTCTCTTCCCGTGAGCAGTGATAGTTTTTTTATGTTGTTGTTTTTATGGATCTTTTGTTGTGTAAAAACATATATTTGTTATGCAAGTCGCCTGACTTGGGTCAGTCTACCATTTCAGGCGGTTGGATGAATATCCTACGTCTCCTAACCCTTCTTTCCTTCATCCTCACCTCTTCTTCTTCCCCAACAGACCACCGCACGGGCCGTACAGATATTCCCCAACATGCGGTTGGATAAACATACTCTATGAACGAAAATTATGTGTCAGCGATAGGATGGCTGAGTTTGGTGTGTTCCCATGCGACAGCACGTGTCAGTGAGGGTGCGTTCCCTTGGTTGGGTTTGCGGCGTGCAGGAGCGACCGTGTGAGGGTGCGGTGCGACCGCGGCGTGCAGGAGCGACCGTGTGAGGGTGCGGTGCGACCACGATAGCCGTGTGCAAGTGTACCTCCTTCTCATTTTGAAAACTTTAGGCAAGCTTGGAAAAAATGTGTGGCGAAGTTTGGCAATGCAAGGCCTAGACCCAAACAGGATAAGTACGTATGTACTAGGAGTACTAGTGTTAAAAAAGAAAGGTTGGCTTTTCCTTCGCGGGATTTAATCGATACAAATCCTCGTTTCACGTGTCAATTAATGCGTATTTTTTTCTCCAAAGACCAAAGAGCTAACCATCTCACTCCTCATCGCTTGATTAATGCAGCGCCATGCAAACCAACCTTCTCACTTCCGCATGCATGCAGGGGATATTAATGTCCTTGGTTGCTAACCCCATCAATTTTGCCTCGATTAGTGTTAGTGGCCCTTTGCAAATTGTAATTTTGATATACTGGCCTTGTGTACAAAAAAATGGAGGTACTCCCTCCTTCCATCTATATAGGGCCTAATATGTTTTTTGAGACTAACTTTGACCAAGTTTTGGAGCAATAATATATGACATGCAAGTTACACAAAGCATACCATCAAATTCGTACGTGAAAGAAGCTTCCAATGATATAATTTTCACATTATATATCTCATGTATTATTAATCTTATCAATAGTCAAAGCCAGCCTTGAAAAATGCATTAGGCCCTATATAGATGGAAGGAGGGAGTAGTAACTATATTTGACTTCCTTCCCCATTGCGGTGACGTCGACGATATTTTTTTTGGTGGTTTGGCGAAGTGCGTTCGACGGAGAACACCATTGAGGGAGACCACGGTAAGTCGTTCGCAAGTGCCGCCTGCAAGCCGAGACAACCGCCTTATTTGCATCTAGGAAGTCCTTTACTAGTACTACTATAACTAATGCGGTGAGATGGCTTCTCGAAGAAGACGATGGAGAAGCGGAGTCAGCGAAGAGTGAAATGATGGTTGCTTCGTCCGTGCTTTTGTGATTTGACGCCTCACTACTTTGTGATTTGTGATAGAAGGGACAGGGGAGTAGACTCTGTGCTCTATACTGTACTACATGCGTCCAAGCATGGGAGAAAGAGGAGAGACGTTGCATTTTTCTATTCCTTCAATCAATCAATCAGGGAGCTTCGGTTCCATCTTTTTGGCTTTGGCAACACCGTCCACAATGGTTCCCACGATGCCAAAAGCTATTTTCACATTTGGCTACACATTGTGGATGCCCTTAACCGTACCACTTGGTTTTGCTCCTGTGTGCTATCTATACAAATCTCAATTATATTGATCTAAAAAATTATAGAATCGAGATTAGTAAAAAGGAGGTGATTTTGCCGCGCGGATGGCGGGGGAGGTTTCTTATTTTCGGAGGACGTTGTCCTGGCGGTTTGCTAACATGCGGTCCCACGTGTCAGTGCTTTACCAAGCCGATCCGCGTCCCACATGAGGCAGAACAACGGCAGAAGCAACACGTGGTTAAGTTGAAGAAGATGAGGGAGAAGCGGATTCAGCAACGAGTGAAATGATGGTTGCTTCGTCCCTCCAACTTAACTGCGGGAAAGGTGCAGCTTTGTGATTTGACGCCTCATTGCTCATTACTACGCCGGCGCCATGACTGGGGTGCTTCACCCCGGCTGCTCTGCACTGTATTCCGGTATGGCACGTGGACCCGGTAGCTTGATGTCCCACATGTCGGCGAAAGGGACTAGAAGATTTATGAAAGCGAGCGCTCCACTCTTACGACGGAGGAGTAGACGACACGACGGCCCAGTGAACTGTCACTTGTACTGTATAGTACTATAGTTTTGCTGTTTCGCACGATCCATCGATACAAACCCGATTAAACAGGAAAGGGCGGGATTTTTCCCGCGCGGTAGATGATACTGGCCATACATTTCAAAGGCAATTTTAATGTATGCAAACTAAATAATTATAAGTAACAATATGATATCTAGTAAAACTAAAAACACATATGATTTATTGTGTTAGAGTGTAGTAGTAGTGTTGTATTGCATAGTTGTTAGATGTAACATGCGAGAACGTGTAGAGATGTAGTTTTGGAGGGCCTAAGAAAAGCGTAATACGGTCACCGAACTTCAGAATAAGCTGATTACGGTCACTATATATGTTTTGCGGTGATTATACGGTCACTTGCTCACAGCTCAGCATAGGATTGCACTCCGTTGACCGGCCAAATAGTCTGCGTGGCGCCATGTTGACTAGTTAAATTGACCACGTTCGTTGTGGGTCCCACCTATCAGTTCGCATAGGCAAAAGGTCGTGTGGTGTACTGGTGTGTGCATGCATGCGTGTGTGCATGTGAGTGTTGCGTGCGTGCGTGCATGGCTGCGTGTGTACATGTGAGTGTTGCGTGCGTGCGTGGGTGCATGTGTTTGTGTGAGTGTTGCGTGGATGCAGTTCGTGTGCATGCGTGCGTGTGTGTATAATCACCACACCAGCTCCTGTGTGTTAAAACAGACGGCTCAGCATACCAATACAAGGCCACCTTGTCCGCTGTGCCCGCGGTCATGACTTCGAACCACCGTCCAAATATTTTTTTGTCGTTTGTTTTCATTCTTACTAGCAAGATGCTCGTGCGTTGCATGTAACATCAAGATGCATTTGTATGACTTGTTTATCTTGTGAGAGAAAAGGATGAACGAGGGAAGGCCTTATTTGCAAATGTGGAGAGGTGTGTGGGTACCTTTTTGCAAAATTGCCATAGTTTCTTTCCTATCCGTCAGATATAAATCGGACGGCCTATATTGCAGGATGGCAGGCACACCATCATCACCAACTCTGTTTTTTTATAAGAGTGTATTTTATGTATTTTATAAGAGTGTAGATGTAGAGTAGATACAAGTCGACAGGTGGGCACGATGGTAGTGAGATAATGTGATGCAACACTAGAGGTGCCACGTGGAGCGTTTAACTGGTCAACTAGTCATGTCATGAGCAAATACAGAGTTGTACGGTGAGCCCGTGACTGCATAATAACCACTAAACGTAAATGGTGACCGTAATGAGTGGATTCTGAAGTCCAATGTACGTATCGTGCTTTCGCTTCAAATACAATGATCGTCATTGCATATATCGCGAGAGAAAGATGAAACATGCGTGAATTTTCTGGGGGCTTACTTTTAGAGGACCTGGAGATAGTTTTGTGTGCATACGTGAAAGGGGCGTACAGGGGGGTATGCGATGGAGAGAGAGATGCTCTTCGTTTCTCTTTATTATGACTAACTTTGTATATAGTATAAAAATATACAAATTCACAGTGCGGAATAAATATCATTGTGGGCACCATGCAATGCAAATTAGCGTTCGTACTCCTCCATATAACTTTGTAATGTTGTATATATGTAGAAACTCTAAAATAATTTTTTGGCCACACTTTATTCAAAAGGAATGTTGTATGCGAAATAAACGTGAAGAGAGGGCTTTTTAGATCAATGGGGTACGTGATGTAACATGTGTGAATGTGTAGTTGATGCATTTGGCGGGGCCTAGAGAGGTATGTGTGTGTATTACGTATTCGAGAGAGGCATGGATAGAGGGGCCGACGGGGGGGGGGCGTGGGAGAGATAGCACGAGAAATGAGAGTGGTCTAGAGAGAGAGACGAATATGACGTCACGACAAGAGATTCCATTCCCTTGAGTGTGTATATGCAAGGGGGGAGGGAATAGAGGCACCAGGAGAAATTTTCTGTGTGTGGTGTTTGTGTTGGTATGTGTGGGTGTGAGAAGATAATGAGACGTGGGGGCAGAGGGTGTGTCACCGCGTGAGGTCCGGTGGGTCGAGGTGAGGCCCTTCGTTCTGTTCCGTCCTGCGCCACATTGGT
This sequence comes from Triticum aestivum, assembly GCF_018294505.1. Taxonomy (NCBI): domain Eukaryota; kingdom Viridiplantae; phylum Streptophyta; class Magnoliopsida; order Poales; family Poaceae; genus Triticum; species Triticum aestivum. Next base: position 513,216,702 of record NC_057812.1, on the reverse strand, counting down.
CGGCCCGTGATGCATTTAGGAAGACCCATGGATGACTAGTCGTACAAGACAAAGATAGCAGAATTGTGAAGGACTCTGTGTCCACTGACAAAGCCGGCTAGGATTTGTAACCCTAGGTTCTCGGACTAAGGTAACCCCTTTATCTCTGATATTACTATTCATCCAACCTAACTTTAAGGGGCATCCTACAGAATGCTCTGCTAGAATCATACTCGTCGATTAGGAAGAGAGGTGTGAGACAATGCGTGAGAGATAGGCGTAAAGATAATGTGCGTACATGAGACACGTAGGCAGGTCCATGTATATAGAAAGGGTCGATGAGGATTGTGCGTGTGTATGTTTGCGAGAGGAAGAGTGCTTGTGATAAAGGTTAGTGAAAACAGTTGTAAATGGTTACGAGAGGGAGGGAGGGTTATATCTAGAGCATGTGTGCGAGAAAGACACCTCGGGAGAGAGTGTGTGAGCATGTGTGAGAGACCACCGATGGAGAGTGAAACTACACGTAAAAGACTGCTCTACACATTGATTAAAGATATAAATTGTATCCAAATATTAGGATGGGATCATGATATTTGCAATTCGCGTAAGGAGCGGTCATTGATCCATCAGACATCTAGATTCTATCGAATTTGAGCATGTCTATGTTATTATTCGACACAATTGATCCACATAGTTAGTATTTTGAACTCCAGACAATGCATCGCTTTAGCAATCGAATATAAACGTGAGTATAGTTCATGTTGTGTGTGTAAAGCACATTATACATACGAAAGTTACACAATGGACATTATAAATAGCTACTACCTATGAACTAGCATACATTTGAATTCAACTTAAGGTGGTTTAAAAAAATCGAATTCAACATGAAGTCCATTCAATTATTTGAATTTGATATCATGGCATTTGTAAACCATACCTAAATTATGGGGGCACCAATCTTTGCTCTGATTTTGTACATAATAGCATATGTAGTCGTGTACAAAATAGATTCAAATTTAGCTCCTCCATTCCAAAATAATCGTAGTTATAGGATTTTCAAGTGTCAAAATTTCAAAAAGAAGCGGATAATTTAATGAGGTTTTCAAACATACAAGGTCAAATATAACGTTGTATATTTAGGTCAATCCTCATAGTTCAAGAGTACTCTAAACGTGAATGCTTGTGTTTCAAAATTTCGAACGAAGCGCCAAAAGAGCCTCTACTCGCCCGAAACCGCGTGAGACCAATGTTTGGTAGTACAAGGAAATTACTTTTCTAATAACTCCGACCCGTGAAACCTACCGGCCCGACGTCCAAAGGTCTAAACCGGGGTAGGTTTGTAGCTTCATCTAGACGCCACGCAACCGCATCCGAAAAACATTCATACACAATGGCCGCCTAAGCACACATGCGCGCGGCCGAAATCGCTCCCGCCCACTATTTGGGACACCTGGGATTACCATCCTACCCCCGACCCGCAGTAGGTCCGAAATTTAAGAGGGGGGCAAAGTTTGTACTTTCCCCAAATTTCAAACAAGCGCGTCCCATTTCTGTTCAAAAAAGCAAAAAACAAGCGCGTCCCAGACCGAAACATGGTTCCCCCCACCCGTCCGATTCCCCATTCGTACTCCGTGGGCGCCAAAACTACCTCTCCACCAGCCGCGAAACCCCGGCGTCCTCCGTCCGCCACCCCATCCCACCCATCAACCGCCGCCCTCCTCCATCACGCCGGAGCCGATACCCCGACGTCGTCGTCCACCGCAACCTCAACCGCAACGCCCTCCACGGCTAGTAGTTGAAGCCGAGGCCGAGCCGTCCGTACCCGAGCCAGTTCAACCACGCCGTCCTGCGCCTCACCGCTGCCGCTCCAACTTCGCCACCCTCCACCGCACCGGAGCTGTTCCTGCTACGCCGTCCTTCGCCGCCTCGGATCTGCTTCCCCTCCGCCGACATACGGCCACGGCAACACAGTCAACAATTTGGCCATGGGTTCGTCCAAGCCTGCACCCTCCAGAACATCGGTTTCCCCGGTAAAAAGAAGAAAATCGGCGCGACTTGTGGAGGTGACCACACCGGCAACCGAAAAAGGTACTCCTCTTCCCTTATTCGTGCAAATCTTACGTCTCTGCTTGCACGGTATTCATCCCACAGAAGACACTAGTTGACCGCTTCTTCTTGATACTAGATGTTCCTAGTAACTCGCGATGCACAAGGTTTCTCCTCATATACTATTTCACCTTAGCTAGAGGTCCGTCGCCCCCCTGAATTTCAATTTCTGGCCACTTGATTCCCAATTAACGGAAGCATTCCCCGGCGTAACAGGCGCTAGTACGCCTATTACGCCGGGGAAGCAGCGCCTTGGTGTTTATCTTAGGGGCGTGTGCGGCCTAGAGCTACTGGCGCCCGATCTGGAGGTCGGCCGGGATTAAAGGGATGGCCTGGGGGCGCTGCCAAGCACGGCGGTGGTGTGAGGTCGATGGGAGGGCGGGGCGGCGGAGGCAGGGGTCTGGGCCGGTGGTCGCTGGCGGTTCGAGAAAGATCGTCAACAGTGACTGGCGGGAGGTAGACGAAGGCCATCTGCCCGTTCCTTATAGATCGGACGGTTCATTAAAAAAATCGACTGACCTATTTATTTTCAGTCGACTGTTATCTTAGATATGACCACATGTGGTGGTGTGCTGGAGGAGTACCTGCATTTCCTGTGCTCATATATTACAAAATCATACAGAGTAGAATCTAATTTTGTTTGCCATGCAATGTTGTAGAGCTATCATATGTCTCCTGTCATTTATTTTTCAGCCACCTGCTATCTGCTACTTTTACAGTGCACTAGTTCTGCACACACTTCACCCTTACTCTCACTGTTGTGTTTTTATGCAAGGGTATTTCAGACTCTGCTGCCATGAGAGAAGCCAAAAAGAAAAGAGAGAAGTCGCTCCAGTTTGGTGTGCGGGTAGGCAAGACACGTTTCAGCGCTATAATGGGTGCAGTGTCAGCAGATGGAGACGGTAAACGTAGCTCTGGAGTTGATGACCTCGCTCGCAATGAACCACCATCCCAGGTGCTTGCTTTAACTTCGCGGTGTCATATGTGGTTGCATGTTCCATATGGTGTCTAGCTTGTATTCGAAAGGCCGAAGTCGGTAAGATAAGGAAAGATATTTTTTACATGAACCACCATCCCGTGAGCACCAGAAGACAAATAGCTAGTCAGGGCACTGGCCGAGCCAGTGACAAGCCCAGCAAAGATAGGCATCACCTGGAAGCCAACTAAAAAGCTGCGATGGTGGCGAAGCAGCCCGCCTCCCACCAGGCTCTCAGGTCCTAGATGATCATGCTCACCACTCCAGCCGGATGTCTAGCTTGTATTGCTTCCAATTTGGTTAAATTGCATCTGCTTAGCTTACACATTATACCTTTGAATATGACATGCCTTTCTGTTTTTGGTACATACTAGTACATCTGTGTATTAACCATGTTCTTACATCAAACTAATGTTCTTGTGTATCCCTCATCAATCACTTATGACGAGGCAGGCAGGCAAGGGGACTACTCCTCATTTAAAGAATGCAGCGTCAGCCTCCCGACATGATTCTCAAGAAACAGAAATGCTAGATGAAGATAGTGAACGTAGCTCTGTAGTTGATTACAGCATTTCCCCTACACTAGCATCGCAGGTGCTTGCTCTAACTTGGCAGCGTGATATGTGGTTGCATGTTGCATATGGTGTCTAGATTGTAATTCTTCCAATCTGGTTAAACTGCATGTGCTAGTCTGCTTAGCTTATACATTATACCTGTTAATGTGACATGCCTTCCTGTATTTAGTACATAGTACATCTGTCTATTAAGCATGTCCTTACATAAAACTATTGTTTTTTTGTATCCCGCATCAATCAACATGACGAGACACCTTTAGTATATGCAGTGCGATATTAGTTGCATCTTTCATATGATTTATAGCATGCGCTGCTTCTAATTTGTTGAAATTCCATTTATGATGGGACGCTTTTAACTTGGCAGAGTCATATTGGTTGCATCTTTCATGTGGTGTCTAGCTTGCATTGCTTCTTATTTGCTGGAATGGTTTCTGCTTAGTTTACACAAACAGTTGTGAACATGCCATGCCGTCCTGTTTTTCGTACATATTCCATCCTGGTATCATGTGTTTGCCTTACATCAAAGTAGTGATTGTCAGTATCATGCATGAATGAGTTCTGAAGAGAGAATTTTATTGCTTTTTCTTGTCGGTTTTACTTGACAATTCAAAATCAATAAAGCGGAAGGAAGTTAGCAAGGCAGCGGATAAAGGTGCTCCTTCCGAACGGAGGGCCTCTACAGTTTCTACTCCTCCACACCCCCAAGATGATTTCCAAGACAACACATGCATAGACACTCAACAAAGTTGTGTTTATGATGAGCACGTCTCCCCTAGTGCAGCATCACCGGTGCTCCCTCTAACTTGGCACTGTTATATGTGGTTGCATGTTATGTGTGATGTCTAGCTTGTATTGCTTCTAATTTTGTTGAATTCCATCTGCTTACTTTACACATTATACTTGAATAAGACACGTGTTCCTGTTTCTAGAACATACAATATCTGTCTATCACACCATGTTCTTACATCAAATTACTACTGTTGTGTAACCTGCAACAATCACTTATCATAAGACACGTTTGACTTCGGAGTGTGATATAGGTTACATCTCACATTCTTTTCTAGCTTGTATTACTAATTTGTTGAAATGGCACTTATGACGAGACAGTTTTAACTTGGTAGAGTGATATTCGTTGCATCTTTCATATGGTGTCTAGCTTTCATTGCTTCTAATTTGTTGAAATGCCTTCTCCTTAGTTTACACATCATAAGCTGTGAATATGCAATGCTGTGAATATGCAATGGCACTAATGACGAGAGACCTCTAACATGGTAGTGTGATGTTGTTTGCATCTTGCATATGATTTATTTCTTGTACTGCTTCACATTTGTTTAAACGCCATTTATGATGAGACACTGTTAACTTGGCAGAGCGATATTTGTAGCATCTTTCATATGGTGTCTACCTTCCATTGCATTGCTTCTAATTTGGTGAAATGTCTTCTTCTTAGTTTACACATCATAGTTCTGGTTATCTCTTCCGTCCTGTTTTTCATACATATTACATCCTCCTATCATGTGGTTGTCTAACATCAAAGTTCAGTTCGTCTGCATCACGCATCAATTTGTTCTGAAGAACTAAATTGTTATTCGTTTTTCTTGTCGGCTTGACTTAACATGGCACAGAGAAAGAGGAAGAAACACAGAATGGCAGGGAATGAGAAGCGGATGAATCCTGCAGATTCTGCTGGTACTGATGGTGCAATAGAAGGTCAAAGTCCAGCAGAAAATTCTACAAACACGGCATCCCATGCTACACGAGTTGCAAAAAAAGACAAACAGAAACAAATAGCTGCCACCAAACAAGCAGAGACAGCCCTAGTTCTTGCAACACCTACCACAGTACTACCAGCTGCACGACGTACTCGTGCGTCAACTGAGCTAGCAGCACGTTCCCAAGCTCCCTTGCCACCTGACACTACTTCCCAAGCACTCTTGACACAAGACGAGTTGGCAATATCAGATGAACCTTGTGAGCTTCAACAGCAAGAAGGTAGTTGCTGGAGTCAAGTTACAGTTGCATGCTTCTTTATATGTAGTCTCACAGTTTGATGTACACTAACACTTCCTATGTTTGTTGTTGGACTAGCACCTAGGCGCAAGAGGAAACAAACATCAGGGATAATGCTCGATAGGTTAACTAAATCTAGAGGAGGAAGAATGGAGATCCGTTTTGAGGCAGGTTTAAAAAGGCCACGTGATGCTACAGAGTCAGCCAAGTTAGTATCAGAGGCAGCGGTTGCTGTTAGGTGTCATGTACGTATCCTCCCAACATGGATTCAGTACAGGAATGACAAAGACGAAACCCAGTTCAACATCTTCCTCGACCATTTATCTGTAAGTATGGTTATGTATGGAAACTAGTAATATCGTCTTGCTCTGTCCAATACTTTCTAGGTTGCTGATAATGAGACTCCCATAATTTTCAACAGATGAGGTTCAAGTTGGATAGCCAAGATGATGCAACCAGACAAGCTTGCACCCATGTTTTCAAGTCTGCTCTGCGACAGTATCGGTATAACTTGAGGAAAACTCACTTTGAAGGCAAGGCTAACAGTGAACTTGCCCAAACATCTCCAGTGGAAAATATATCTGATGAAGACTGGAGAGGCCTCGTTAAACACTGGTCCGATCCGAAGTATCAGGTACATTATATATATGTCATCAGATCACATGTTGAAGTCCTATTTACGCATGTGCCACACAAATCTATCTTCTTGTAGGTGAACTGTTCAAAGAACAAGGCCAACCGTACGAAAGTGAAATTCCAACAGACGACAGGATCTCGTAGCTATATTGCACACTGCGAGGCTCTTGTAATTAGCTGCTGTTTCACTCTTTTCGCTGTACCATATTATCAGATCTATATTGACTTGTTCCAAATGCAGAGGAAAGCCCGCAAGGACCAAAAAGTACCTGAACCAAATGCTGTGGAAATCTTCAAGGACTGTCACACCAGCAAGAAGAAGGGCATGACTACACCAGTCAAAGCCGCTGTTGTAAGTCCTTCATCCTCATGCCTTTTAACTACTACTTACTCTGACTTGTGCCTTGAACTGCATGGTTTGCAGCCAATGTCTATTACTCTTTTCAATTTTATACACAATTGTCTTAGCGTATCATTGCACCTTACAAGGTTTAAAAGAGAGGAGTGATGTTCCTTTGATCTTGACCCGTAATCTAGTTCCGTGCTGGACTTTCCCACACAACGTTACAATTGCCTGTTTGTCTGTTCTCAGTTGTTTTGTGATATCAATGACGTCATACTATGCTTACCGTATTATAAACTTCGTCTCTTTATCCTTAGCCCTCAATACAATGTGAAGAAATAGACAATACATTAGCGATGGTACATGGTCATATGTTTGGAACCTGGTTTTATTATGTACTTTGCAATAAAATACAACTAATATTTTACATGGGTTCACCAGAATAAGTTCTGTATATAGACCAAAGCTATTTTGTTTGGTTTTGCTGCCTCCTTAATATCTTCTGTTCTGGTACTACTAATGTAAAACCTCAACTTTTCAGCGAGCTATGGAAAAAATGGTGGAACCGCCACCTTCTGAAGGTGGCGAGGCAACTATAACCGCAATGTCAGCTCTTGCTGCAGTGGGTCAGTACCTGTCCACTAACAGTGCCAAAAGCACGTTCCTGCGTAATACTGGGTTGGTTGTTAAGGCAATATCGTCCAAACTGCCTCATGATCAAGATATGCAAGCTCAAAGCAATGTTGTATCTGCGCTCCAGACACAAGTCCATTCCCTAACAGAGACCCTTTGTGAAACAAGGAGAAACATTGCTCAATGTCGTCAAGATATGCATGGTTTTGAAACCAGACTATCAGACATTTGCTATGTTGTTCAGGAGCCTAGGGGAAATGAAGGCGAGGGTTATGGTGCTCCATCGGACAATACAGCATGAAAACGTAACAGTCAGGTCAAATGAACTGAGCTTCTGAACTTCTGGTGGTGCATTTATCTGCTAGACTGTTAAGTTTTATGCCAACCTTCCTTTTGTTATATAGTTGTAATTTGTTTTGGTGCGATACAAAATTTATTCTTAACGTGCAGCCACCGCCTGAAGAAAACAGCAAGCCATTTTTGTATAGTGTAGGGTGTTCCCTATATTTGCACTGGTGGCGATCTTTGATGCCGAGTGGATGTAATCTGTGCAATCGCCTTAATAGCCTAGCGTTAGTTTCGGCCTTATTTATTTCCTAGTCTTCTTTTTCCCTGGTTTGCTAGTGGCCGCAACTACCATGGGCCATATACGGGCCGTAGGATCCATGGGTCTCCTACGGGCCGTCGATAAATGGGCCTGTAATCGGTGGGCCTCGGGCCGTCGGATAAATGGGTCTACATGGGCCATAATCGGGCGTAATTGGTATCGGCCCAGCACGGTAACAGGCCGTTAACAGGCCGTAGGACAGCAAAGGCTTAATTCTGTCACAGGCATAACGGGTCGTTAATGGGCCAGAATATAGGACGGGCTGGAAACGGCGCAACGGGTTAACAGGCCAGAAACGGGCCGACTCTTGCCATGGGCCGAATTTGGCCCATTAGGGTAACAGGCCAGTAACGGGCCGACTCTTGCCATGGGCCGAATTTGGCCCATTAGTGGAACAGGCCAGTAACGGGCCGACTCTTGCCATGGGCCGAATTTGGCCCATTAGGGGAACAGGCCAGTAACGGGCCGGAAGTAATCGAGGGCCGAAAAGGAGCCCAAGAACGTATGGGCCGTCAATAGGCCGAAAGCTAACACGGGCTGGAAACGGCCCATGTAAATCACGGGCCGTTAACGGGTATAAAGAAAATTACTGTTCATTATGGGCTAGAGTCACCGTGGGCCTTTACCTGGGCCGGCCTATTATGGCACACGAAAATCTTGTGGGCCTTTACCTGGGCCGGCCCATTATGGCCCGCGAAATCTTGTGGGCCTTTAGCTGGGCCAGCCCATTATGGTCCGCAAAATCTCGTGGGCCTTTAGCTGGGCCGGCCCATTATGGTCCGCAAAATCTTGTGGGCCTTTAGTTGGGCCGGCCCATTTAAACTTGTTGGGCCGTGCCACGTGTCGACGTATCATAGGCGCCTTCTGTCCAGTGAGTGGATGACATCTGTCCCGACGATGAGCCGACACGTGTTTCCTCTAGCCAATGATGATTTTACACATGGAAAATCCCCATTGGTCGGGGCTGTTAACGGGTTATCGGATCCAAAACCCGACCCGATAGCCTAACAACGTTCCGGTACGGTGGATGCCACGTGTCGGTCACCCTTGACAAAAGAACTTCTGTGACGCGCGATTTATCGTCATGGAAGTGGACACTTCCGTGATGATAATTTTGGTAATGTCATGGAACACTTCTACGACAGCACAGGTATGACTATCTTGATTCTGTCATAAATTTGTCATGGATGTACATGCATGACAAAAAAAGTGACCTACTGTGACAAACATGTATCATCACGGAAGTGTATTTTTTTGTAGTGTTTGGGCTTCTTCATTTGAGCATCAACTTGCTTGCCATTCTTCTTGAAGTTTCCCTTCTTCCCTTTGCCCTTCTTCTTGAAACTAGTGGTCTTGTTGACCATCAACACTTGATGCTCCTTCTTGATTTCTACCTCCTCAGCCTTCACCATTGTGAAAAGCTCAAGAATTGTCTTATCCATCCCTTGCATATTATAGTTCATCACGAAGCTTTTGTAGCTTGGTGGTAGTGATTGAAGAACTCTGTCAGTGAAACTATCATCAGGAAGATTAACTCCTAGTTGAGTCAAGTGGTTGTGGTACCAAGACGTTCTGAGTATATGTTCACTGACAGAACTATTCTCCTCCATCTTGCGGCTATAGAACATAGTGGAGACTTTATATCTCTCAATTTGGGCATTTGCTTGAAATATTAAGATCAACTCCTGGAACATCTCATGTGCTGCATGACATTCAAAACGTCATTGAAGTCCCGATTCTAAGCCAAATAGCATGGCACACTGAACTATCGAGTAGTCATCAGCTTTGCTCTGCCAGACGTTCATAACATCTGGTGTTGCTCCTATAGCGGGATTTGCACCTAGCGGTGCTTCCAGGACGTAATTCTTCTATGCACCAATGAGGATAATCCTCAAGTTACAGACCCATTCTGTGTAGTTGCTACCATCATCTTTCAACTTAGCTTTCTCTAGGAATGCATTAAAATTCAATGGAACAACAACATGGGGCCATTTATCTACAACAACATAGACATGCGAAATACTATCAGGTACTAAGTTCATGATAAATTATAGTTCAATTAATCATATTACTTAAGAACTCCCACTCAGATAGACATCTATCTAGTCATCTAAATGATTACGTGATCCATATCAACAAAACCATGTCTGATCATCACGTGAGATGGAACATTTTTCAATGGTGAACATCACTATGTTGATCATATCTACTATATGATTCACGCTCGACCTTTCGGTCTCAGTGTTCCGAGGCCATATCTGCATATGCTAGGCTCAACCCAAGTATTATGCTTGTGCAAAACTGGCTTGCACCCGTTGTATGTGAACGTAGAGCTTATGACACCCGATCATCATGTGGTGTCTTGGCACGACGAACTGTAGCAACGGTGCATACTCAGGGAGAACACTTATACATTGAAATTTAGTGAGAGATCATCTTATAATGCTACCGCCGTACTAAGCCAAATAAGATGCATAAAAGATAAACATCACATGCAATCAATATAAGGGATATGATGTGGACATCATCATCTTGTGCCTTTGATCTCCATCTCCAAAGCACCGTCATGATCACTATCGTCACCGGCTTGACACCTTGATCTCCATCGTAGCATCGTTGTCGTCTCGCCAACTATTGCTTCCATGACTATCGCTACCGCTTAGTGATAAAGTAAAGCAATTACATGGCGATTGCATTTCATATAATAAAGTGACAACCATATGGCTCTTGCGAGTTGTCGATAACTTTGTTACAAAACATGATCATCTCATACAACAATTAATATAATCATGTCTTGACCATATCACATCACAACATGCCCTGCAAAAACAAGTTAGACGTCCTATACTTTGTTGTTGCAAGTTTCACGTGGCTGCTACGGGCTTCTAGCAAGAACCGTTCTTACCTACACATCAAAACCACAACGATTTTTTGTCAAGTGTGATGTTTTAACCTTCAACAAGGACCAGGCGTAGTCACACTCGATTCAACTAAAGCTGGAGAAACAGACACCCACTAGCCACCTGTGTGCGAAGCACGTCGGTAGAACCAGTCTAATGAACGCGGTCATGTAATGTCAGACTGGGCCGCTTCATCCAACAATACCACCGAATCAAAGTATGACATGCTGGTAAGCAGTATGACTATTATTGCCCACAACTCTTTGTGTTCTACTCGTGCATATAACATCTATGCATAGACCTGGCTGGGATGCCACTGTTTGGGGAACGCAGTATTTCAAAAAAATTCCTACGACCACGCAAGATCTATCTAGGATATGCATATCAACGAGGGGGGAGAGTGTGTCTACGCACCCTTGTAGACCGAAAGCAAAAATAGTTGAGTAACGCGGTTGATGTAGTCGAACGTCTTTGCGAGCCAACCGATCAAGTACCGACCGCACGACACCTTCGCGATCTGCACACATTCAGCTCGGTGATGTCCCTCGAACTCTAGATCCATCTGAGGCCGAGGAGAGTTTCGTCAGCACGACGACATGTTGAAGGTGATGATGAAGTTATCGACGCAGGGCTTCGCCTAAGCACTACGACAATATGACCGAGATGGAAAACTGTGGAGGGGGGCATTGCACATGGCTAAGAAATCAACTTGTGTGCCTATGGGGTGCCCCATCCCCTGTATATAAAGGAGGAGAGGAGGGGGTCGGCCGGCCTCAAGGGGCGCGCCCCAAAGGGGGGAATCCTACTCCTACTAGGAGTAGGTTCCCCCCTTTCCTAGTCCAACAAGGAGGGGAAGGAAGGAGGAAGGGTAGAGAAGGAAGGAGTGGGGCGCACACCCCACACCTTGTCCAATTTGGACTGGGGGGGCGCCACCTCCTGGCCGTCCCTCTCTCCTCTAAGGCCCATGGTGGCCCATTAACTTCCCGGGGGGGGGGGTTCCTGTAACTCTTCGACACTCCGGTCTTATCCGGAACCATCTGGAACACTTCCAGTGTCCGAATAACATGGTCCAATATATCAATCTTTATGTCTCGACCATTTCGAGACTCCTCGTCATGTCCGTGATCTCATCCGGGACTCCTAACAACCTTTGGTACATCAAATCACATAACTCATAATACAAATAGTCATCGAACATTAAGCGTGTGGACCCTACGGGTTCGAGAACTATGTAGACATGACCGAGACACATCTCCGGTCAATAACCAATAGCAGAACCTGGATGCTCATATTGGTTCCTACATATTCTATGAAGATCTTTAACGATCAAACCGCATAACAACATATGTTGTTCCCTTTGCCATCGGTATGTTACTTGCCCGAGATTTGATCGTCGGTATCATCATACCTAGTTCAATCTCGTTACCGGCAAGTCTCTTTACTTGTTCCGTAGTGCATCATCCCTCTACCAACTCATTAGTTGTAGCGACCCGATCCCAATGGACCGTAGTCTCTGTGCTTATGTGTCATCCCTGGATCGGTATTGCTGACACATAGTACTCGAGGATTTATTGCAGAGTTCAATCACACTTATTACACGAGGGTCTCAAAAAGATTACTTATTACAATAATATGGCCGAAGGCCATCTAAATAAGATAACTGCGGAGGCATCAAAGATATATGAGTCCATCCAACTCCACGACAATACTGAGTGCATGACAATGACCTATTGCACCTTACTCTTTGTCTGAAAATTCAGCAAGATGATACGTTCCAGCCGTGTAGGTCAGCACATGGAATATGCTGGCAAGATAACACCATAGAGCAATGAACAAATAGTAGCTATCACTACATGCATATTTGGCTGGTGGAGGCTCTATGGTTATCGTTTGCATAAAGCTAATTTTTCCCTACAACAAAGGAATATAATTTTATTTCACTACAAATTTTAAGTCATTATTGAGAAGGTTCATCCAACTAAATCCCAAAATAATACTTACAACCCAACAAATTCATTAAGCAAAGTGATGAGATCAAATCAATAATTCAAGTACCAGATACTCAAGATGTCCATAGCCGGGGACACGGCTAACCATGATTAGTTTGTACACTCTAGAGAGGTTTGCACAATTTTCCCCACAAGACTCGATCTCCTCCATTGGTTTCCTCGCATTACATGATGTTTGAGAAATGGATGACCGAGACATAGTCTTTCAGAAGCATTAACTCATTACTCTGGGTAGACAGTACCACCTACATCCCCTACATCTGCTAGCCTACCACTAAAAGAGGTCACACAACTTACTCAACTATGCCAGAGCCCATAATGGCTTGTGGATGCACATGGAAGCTTCTAGCATGAAAAATCTTATGATCTCTTTGAGCCTGGGTGGAAAACCATAGGATGATCACACGGGTACTCCAGGATATCCTAGGAAAACACTGGATTGCTCCAGGTGCCCACAACCAATCCACCCAGACGTGTATTTAAGTAGCCACCTTAAGTTTAACCTTAGATATCAATAACTCTCACATCTTTCATGAATCTCACATACCAATCCACGTCTATGAGCATAGAAAAGTAATGCAATCATAACGTAGTAACACCCAGGGTTTGAATATAAGACAATGTGTTCCTACCTCATCAACTACTTCCCAAGTACCCACATGTTATAAAATCCTACTCATGCAATGTTTGAGGGTTGTAACTAATGCATAAAAACTGGGTAATAAGGGATATGATCAAAGTGTTACTTGCCTTGCTGACAATTGGAAAGCCCTAGAGATTCGTAGTAGCAAGCCTCACACTTTGGAAACTCTATCATGAACAAACAAGAGCATACATAAGCACTCAAGCATAAGATGCAAAGGTAAAACCAAAAGAAAAGATTTAAACAGAAAGTTCAAGTGAAGACCTTCGATACGCAAAAAGAATCAATTGAATCGGAGTTATGAAACTCAAACTACAATAAAAAAAGTTCAAATTCAAATCTGCTTGAAACCAAATTTGAAATTTCCAAAATCATGTTCAAGTTGTTAACCTGGACAGAGGGGAACAAGATGAAGATTTCGGTGTTGGTTTCACCTGATTTGGATAAACGAGCAAAAAGCAGTGAGGGTTTGAAGATCAGGGACTAATCGGTAAGAAAACTATTCATGGATAGGTCCCTGGCTGAAAATTAAATTAAAAAGAAAATCTAACGAACGAACGTTCGCTAACAGAAACTAACGAACAAATTCGTTTGCTAAAAGAACAAATCGGGTGAACGTTCGCTAATTAATGAAACCTAAAAATAAAACTGATCTAAAAGAATAAACCCAGACTTTAAAAAAAAACCGGTCGGGTTAACTCGGTTTATACCGGTTCGGGGAAGATGAACCGGCAGCGGCAGCGGCGTTCTCTGGCGAGGCGGGGCAACGGTGACGGGCAGCATCGGCGGCGGCAGGGAGTGGCTGCAGCGGCAGGAGGTGTTGCGACTAGGACGGCAGGCGGCGGCGTGGCGTGAGGCGGCGGGGTGGTGCGGGCGCGGGCGGCGTCGGCAGCTCGGGGCGGCGGCTTAGGGAGAGGGGGGACGGCAGCAGTGGTTATTTAAGGAGGGGGAAGAGCCGGCTTGGGGGAGGGGGCAAGGCGGCTGCGGAGTCGGAGTCAGAGCCGGACTCTGGCTCGGCCACGGCGGCGCGCTCGGGGAAGACGGCGGCGGTGCGGGCCGACTAGGCCTTTGGCCCAGTTCGGTCCAAAAGAAAACTTTTTTAAATAATTTTGCTGAAAAGGAAAAATCCAAAAAATAAAATAAATAAAAATCCTAAAATCTCAAAAATAATTTCCACGGTCCTCTACTAAAATTTGGACCACATGAACATTTTTCTGGGGTAAAATACAATTTTTTAAAATGCAATTTTTACCTAATTTAACCAAATAAGATCTCAAATGAATAAATATTTTTATTTAAAATTAAATTTCCATTATTTCCGCTGTTTTGAAGAAGTCATATTATCTTCTATCATAATTTTATTTATTTTGAAATAATTGGAAAAATAAATTGAAATAAAAATAACTTTGATCCAATTTACCAATTTCAAAAATTCAAAAGTGGAATTTTATGGAAACCTCCAACTCTCTCACATGGTCCTTGAGTTGCTTAAGGTCTCTAGGATCAAAATGTCCAAATAAACCAAATTCAAAAATGCAAAGAGCATGGATGCATATGATGACCTAATGATTAACATCCAAATTGAAAATTAGGATGTTACATTAGTCACATTGCTTGCAAGGCTTATAGTGATGTGCATTACCAAGAGGGCCCAGAGATACCTCTCGGACAATCAGAGTGACAAATCCTAATCTCGATCTATGCCAACTCAACAAACACCATCGAGGACACCTGTAGATCATCTTTATAATCACCCAGTTAAGTTGTGACGTTTGATAGCACACTAAGTGTTCCTCCGGTATTCGGGAGTTGCATAATCTCATAGTCATAGGAACATGTATAAGTTATGGAGAAAGCAATAGCAACAAACTAAACGATCATAGTGCAAGATAATGGATGGGTCTTGTCCATCTCATCATTCTCTAATGATGTGATCCCGTTTATCAAATGACAACACATGTCTATGGCTAGGAAACTTAACCATCTTTGATTAACGAGCTAGTCTAGTAGAGGCATACAAGGGACACACTGTTTGCCTATGGATTCACACATGTACTAAGTTTCCGGTTAATACAATTCTAGCATGAATAATAAACATTTATCATGACATAAGGAAATATGAATAACAACTTTGTTATTGCCTCTAGGGCATATTTCCTTCATTTTCTTATGCTAGTCAAATGTTCAAGTTTGTAAATAAACCTCTTTCTATTTCTCCTAAGAAAAAAAATTACATTTTACATCGGTAAAGTTGTTCCTAATAGGGCAAATACATGACTAATTCTGTACAAAAAATTCAGTGTCCTCAACAACAAGCATGGACCAACCTTTGTGGATACTATGTTTGCAGACACATGATCTCCACCTATAATTCTACTGATTGTTGTGACAATGCTCGCGAATTAGTACGAGTAAGTCTATCTTAATTATTATCTTCTACTACATTCGTATGGCACATTCTGATCTTTAAACCGATGACCCCTGAACCGCTCCCCGTTGGTGAATTGCTATTGGTTAGGAGATTTATCAGCAACTCCTTCCTGAATCACTACATCAAGCCCACTCATGATAATGAAGATTTTAGCATGGTTCTTCCTGTAAACATACACGTATGGATTCATTGTTTTCCATGTGATGAGGTCTTCGTATTTCCTACACTATACTGCATATGTCGACAAAGCAGTGGAATTTAGTTAGCATTTGTTCAATTGCATATTGTTGCGAATTCTGATGAGTGTTATTCCTGTGGATACTATTTGTTCAATTCCATAGTGTGGCGAATTTACTTTTTGCATAGCGATTCTAATCTGCTTTTTTTGCTTTAACCTAGCCATTGATGCACACATGGTTCAACAAAATGAGTGTGTGTGATCTAGAACGGAAAGCACACGTCACTCGTAGCGGAACCTTCGGTGTGATGACCCACAAGTATAGGGGATCAATCGTAGTCCTTTCGATAAGTAAGAGTGTCGAACCCAACAAGGAGCAGAAGAAAATGACAAGTGGTTTTCAGCAAGGTATTTTCTACAAGCATTGAAATAGTCGGTAACAGGTAGTTTGATAGCAAGATAATTTGTAACGGACAAGTAACCGTAACGGTAAATAAAGTGTAGCAAGGTAGCCCAATCCTTTTGTGGCAAAGGACATGCCAAAATGGTCTCTTATGATAAGCAAAGCATTCTTGAGGGCACACGAGAATTTTACCATGTCACTTTCATTGTCAGAGTAAATGACCACGGGTAACCTAGCCGGCTTCCCCTGGTACTTCAGAAAAATTACAGACCGTACAAGCCTCCAAGCTTCCAAGACATGGGGCCGTCTTCCCCCAGCCGGCTACCTCTCAAGCCGGCTGCGCAAAGGCAGCCCAGCCCTGAAATCCTTGAGAAACAAGACCACGAGAAGGCCGACTTCCAGAAGCCGGCCATAAAAGGGCCGACTCCCAGGAGCCGGCCCCTCAGCAGGCGGCTGAGATCTTGCCCTCAGTGTCTGCACCCACATAACGGCGACAAGACGGGGCGTGGCTACAGTAAAAGCCTGCCAACCCCGAATCCCGGCACACGCATGGCCATAGTGCACCGTATGGGGCGGCCATCCCCGTCCGGTGCGGCACTGTTGCCACGATGATCGTGACGTCACCCACGGCGAGGGGTCAGTACGACCCGTGGGTGGCGGGCCCCTCGGCCAGGGAGATCCCGAAGGCGGCCAGGCTTCCCACAGTCGGCCAGGGGTATGGCCGGCTTCCAACAGCCGGCCAGCTCTCTCCCTTCAAGGAGGTGCTTCATTAAGGAGACAAGAGAAGGTAAGGCTACAGTGATGAGCCGCCTCGCAGCGGCACTGTAGCCATGCTTACCACGACAAAGCCATAGTCACCAGGGGCAAGGTAACAGTAACCAGCCCTCGACAAGACCCCCGAGCGATGGGGCCGTCCTGTCGGCCAAAGGGTCGGCAGCCGGCGGGCCTACTAGTCGGCGGGCCCCACCAGTCGGCGGAGAAGCCGGCGAGCGTAGACACAGACGGCTGGGGCCCACGCCTAGCCGGATTATCATTTTACCCCTAGGGAGTAGGCCTATATAAACCCCCCAGGGTTCCCATGCAGGGGAGATCACTCTTTGGATAGATTTTAGATGCCACAAGGAGAAGAGGAGCGGGCTAGCCTGGCCCTCCCTCATCCTTTCACCGAACAGCTCAAGGAGCATTCTGTAGCAACCCACCGAGCTAGTGATCATGCGGAGACCCCGCAGAGCAGCATTAGGGGTGTTATCTCCACGGAGAGCCCTGAAGCTGGGTAAGATTCGTCGGCGTGCATGTCTTCGCCTTATCCCATTTCCACGCACCGGCGATGTTTTATTGGCTCCCACAATGATAAGCCATCCATTGGCATATGTCGCACCAACCGCCCAACATTTGGCGCCCACCATGGGGCCAGGTGCACCGTCATCCGGAGACCTGCTCTGGACGGGAACCCTCTTCCTTCGCAATGTGCGTAGCCAGCCTGGCTCACCCGATGGCGCTTGCCCCGACGCGCTGCAAGACGTCGCCGACGCCTGCACGGTGAGCTGCCTCGCCGATCTTCTTGGCGAGGCTTGCATCTCTGACGAGCCCGCATCCGATGCGGGCACAGACTGCCCCGAGAGCCACCTCGTCAGCCTCCTCGACCAACTCCACGTCTCCGGCGAGCTTGCCGCGGACTTGGAGTCGGTTGGCTCCACCGACCCGATGCTTGTCGACTCCGACACGACATCCCTTAACGCCTTCCCCACCAACGTGGTGATCATCAATGACCCTCTTCCTCAAGCCGACAGCAGCAGCAGTGCCATCACCGAGGTACTGGTTATCAGCCACGGCGCCTCCTCAGGCGAAAACGCCCACGACGCTCTGCAGGCGGCGCTGCACAACTTGTCCGTCCCCGTCCTGACCGACACAGACGCCAAGACATTGGAGGCGCGCGCCTCGCCCTCGTTACGGAGGGCCAGAGGCTCGCCACCATGAGACGCCTCACGAGGCCCACCAGCGCGAGGTTGACCGAGCCGCCTTCGGCACGCCGCACCCGACGGGCCGAGCCGCGTCGGTATCGTCAAGAAACACGGCGCAGCCATCACCGACATTCTGGGAGCAGACCGCCCAGTCTATGCCACGCCTCTTGAGAACTTGCGCGCCGCCCAGGTGACCATAGACGAGTTGAATGGGTTGGGGCCTGATGAGCTCCCTTACATGACCAGACGCATCCAGCAACTTATCGACGCGGCCACAGAGCGGCACGAAGCCGGCGTCCACGCCGAGAGTCCTCCCCCGCGTCGAGAGCACAACGCGACATCCCGAACACTGACCGCGGGCAACACCCGCGCGAGAAAAGAAAAGGAGCCGGCTGCCAGCCGCAGCCGGACTTGAATCTCCATCGAGCGTGACGCCGAGGGCCGCCCTCGATCCGTGGAGTGGCGGGCAACCCTCCTCCTCCTCCGTCTCATGGGGAGAGATACCCTACCCCGCCGCCTGTCACGCACCCGACTCTCAGCGGTCGGCTGGGTCGCCGCGAAGGAGTCGACGAGAATGATGCCCGCCACCGGATCGACCGCCTTGCGCGATCCTTGGCCCTGGAAGAAGAAGATGATGTCGGCACGTCTTGCTTCGGCCCCCGCATCCGCGACGAGCCCTTCCCCAAAGGGTTCTCTCTCCCAAGAGACACGCCCAAGTACAACGGCTCCGTGAAGCCGGAAGATTGGTTGATCGACTACTCCATCGCGGTTAGCATCGCAAACGGCAACAGGCGTGTTGCCGTAAAATATGTACCGCTCATGCTCCAAGGCACGAAGCGCACCTGGCTTAATAGCCTCAAGCCTTATAGTGTCAACAGCTAGCTAGACTTCACTGAAGCCTTCATACGCAACATCACCAGCACCTACAAGCGGGCTCCTAAGCCCCGACAGCTCTCCTTGTGCATCCAAGGGCCCAATGAATCGACTCGTGACTACCTCACGCGGTGGGCCGAGCTTCGCAATTCCTGCGAGGGAGTGGACGAGGTCCAAGCTATAGAGTACTTCACCGCCGGGTGCCGAGAAGGCACCCTCCTCAAGCACCGACTCCTCTGCGATGAGCCGACTACGCTTGACGAGCTACTGGTCATAGCTAATAAATACGCCATGGCTGATTCCTCGATGAAGACCGAGCTCCGAGTAGATGCCTCCGGGAAGGTGCTCGCTCCAAGTCCCAAGACACCGGCTGGAGAATCCAGCCGACGCCCGCACCAGAACGACCACAAGCGCAAGGCTCCCCTGCCGCCTTCCACCAGTCGGCAGGTGGCCACAGTCGAAGATGAACAACCCAAAGGACGGCCCACACCCAAGAAGCAGAAGGGCGGCAGGCCGGCTTGGCAGCCGGCTTTCTCCTATGAGCAAGCACTTGATGCCCCCTGCAAGTTTCACAACGGCGCAAAGCCTTCAAACCACACGACCAGAAAATGCCATTGGCTCACTCGGATCTCCAAGGGTGAGGGGATGGCGCCGCCTCCGCCTGCTGGTCAGCCGCCTCCGGCTCCTCCGCAGCCGGCCGCTCGACCAGCGGTCGGGGCAGTTCAAGATGAGTACCCCGACGAGCATGCCGCCTACGTCGTCTTCACCAGCCAGCCAGAAGATTGGTGTAGCCGGCGCCGACAACACCAAGAAGTCAACGCAGTCGCCTCCAACAACCTAGAATTCATGCACTGGTCAGAAAGGCCTATTAGCTGGAGCCGGACAGATCACCCAGAGGTGATGCCGTCTCCCGGCTCCTACGCATTGGTTTTGGACGCCACCCTCACTACGGAAAGGCGAGCCGCCCGTTTCTCCCGTGTGCTGATAGATGGTGGGAGCAACATCAATATCCTATACCGCGACACCATGGAGAAGCTGAGCATCAAGGCAAAGCAGCTCATGCCCAGTCGGACTGTGTTCCATGGCATCGTACCTGGCTTGTCCTGCTCCCCAATCGGCAAGATCAAGATAGATGTCCTCTTCGGGGACAAGGATCATTTCTGCTGAGAGGCGGTGTGGTTTGAAGTGGTGGATCTAGAGAGCCCTTACCACGCGTTGCTTGGCCGACCTGCCCTGGCCAAGTTCATGGCTGTACCCCATTACGCCTACCTCAAGATGAAGATACCAAGTTCCAAGGGCATCATCACCATAGCCGGAGACTACAAGAAATCCTCCGAGTGCGCGGCTGCTAGCAGCCGGCTGGCCGAGTCCCTTGTAATTGCTGAAGAGAAGAAGATACTGGACCGAGTCGTGGCCATGACCGGCAAGCAGCCGGCCCTGTCCCCCGACCCCAAGGAGTGTGGTGCCCAAGGTTCCTTTCAGTCGGCCAAAGAAACAAAGAGGGTACCTCGGGACACAGATCACCCAGAAAGTTTGCCACCACCGGGGCAAACCTGGACAGCAAATAGGGACAGTTTCGCATGGTCCCCCAAGGACATGCCGGGTGTGCCGAAGGAATTCGCCGAGCACAAGCTACATGTCCGAGAAGGTGCGAAACCAGTCAAACAGCCTCTCCGCCGACTATCGGAGGAGAAGAGAAGGATTGTGGGAGAAGAGATAGCCCGACTTCTGGCAGCCGGCTTCATTATGGAAGTTTTCTTCCCAGAGTGGCTCGCCAACTCGGTCCTCGTGCTAAAGAAAAACAACATGTGGCGCATGTGTATAGACTACCCTAGCCTCAACAAGGCTTGCCCCAAAGATCCCTTTGCCTTGCCAAGGATTGATCAAGTAATAGACTCCACAGCCGGATGCGAGCTGTTGAGCTTCTTGGATGCTTACTCAGGCTACCACCAGATAAAGCTGGATCCAGCTGACCGCCTGAAAACCGCCTTCATCACACTATTCGGAGCCTTCTGCTACCTGACTATGACATTCGGCTTGAGAAATGCCGGTGCCACTTTTCAGCATTGCATGCAGAAATGCCTCCTCAAGCAGCTCGGCAGAAATGCCCACGTCTATGTAGACGATATTGTGGTGAAGACGGAGAAGCGCGGCACCTTGCTGGAAGACCTCAGAGAAACATTTGAAAACTTGTGCCAATTCCAAATCAAGCTCAACCCCGAGAAATGCGTGTTCGGAGTACCAGCCGGCCAGCTCCTAGGCTTCCTGGTCTCCGAACGCGGCATCGAGTGCAACCCAATAAAGATCAAGGCCATAGAGAGAATGGAGATTCCCACCAAGCTGCGGGATGTCCAGAAGTTCACCGGATGCTTGGCTTCCCTGAACCGCTTCATTAGCCGGCTCGGAGAGAAGGCCCTCCCCCTCTACTGACTCATGAAGAAGTCCACTCATTTCGAGTGGAACGACCAGGCGGACCAAGCCTTCCACGAGCTAAAGAAGATGCTGACCACGCCGCCTGTCTTGGCGGCACCGGCTGAAAAGGATCCCATGCTCCTTTACATTGCCGCTACTAGCCGGGTGGTCAGCACTGTCATCGTAGTCCAACGCCCAGAAGAAGGCCGGGCTCAGCCGGTTCAGAGGCCGGTGTATTATTTAAGCGAAGTCTTATCCACCTCGAAGCAGAACTACCCACACTACCAGAAGATGTGCTATGGTGTGTACTTCGCAGCCAAGAAGGTCAAACCCTATTTTCAAGAGCACCCCATTACGGTCGTATGTACTGCCCTGCTTGCCGAGATCATAGGCAACCGTGATGCTTCCGGCTGAGTGGCCACATGGGCCATTGAGCTGGCCCCCTACGCGATCTTCTACCAGCCCCGCACCGCCATTAAGTCCCAGGCACTGGCCGACTTCCTCGTCGATTGGGCCGAAACCCCGTTACCTGCCACCGGCTCCTGACTCCACTCACTGGCGGATGCACTTCGATGGGTCCAAGATGCACACCGGCTTGGGAGCCGGCATCGTCCTCACCTCTCCCAAGGGCGACAAGCTCAAGTATACATTGCAAATTCATTTTGCCGCCTCCAACAATGTGGCCGAGTACGAGGCGCTCATACACGGGCTCCGACTAGCCAAAGAACTCGGCATCTGCCGGATCTTGTGCTATGGCGACTCAGATTTGGTGGTCCAACAGTCATCCGGTGACTGGGACACCAAAGACGCAAACATGGCGAGCTATCGTTTCCTCGTCCAGCAAATCAGTGGATATTTTGAAGGATGTGAGTTCCTTCATGTACCACGTGCCGACAATATGCAAGCGGATGCCCTGGCACGAGTAGGATCCACCCGGCAAGCCATACCAGCCGACGTTTCTCTCCACCGACTCCTCAAGCCGTCTATCAAGCCGTCTCCAGAATCTGATTCCATCTTCGTGCCGCCTGACCCCAACGCAGTCGGATCCGACTTGGGAAACCAAGCAGGCGATGCAGGGACTCCAACAGGCGGCCCGGGGAATTCGGAACTCAGCCCGGGGACTACTGCAGCCGGCCCGGGGACTACATCAACACAACAGGCGATGGCCGACTCCGACCCCAACTCTTCACTACCGAGCCCACCCGCCCCTATCACAGTGGCAGTCCTGACAATAGAAGAAGTCACAGCTCCATCCTGGGCCCAGCCCATCCTCAACTTCTTAGTAAACAAAGAGCTGCCAACCGACGAGATCTCGCCAAGACAAGTTCAACGCCGAGCCGGAGCCTACACAATCATCAACAGAGAGCTTGTTAGGCGCAGCGTCACTGGAGTATTCCAGTGCTGCGTCGAACCAGAGAAGGGCACAGCAATCCTCAGGGACATCCACCAAGGCGAATGCGGCCACCATGCAGCCTCAAGATCACTCGTCGCCAAAGCTTTTTGCCACGGATTTTTCTGGCCGACTACCTTGGAAGACGCCAAGGAACTAGTCAAAAATTGCAAAGGGTGCCAAGTTTTCAGCTCCAAGCAACACCTGCGGGCTTCTGCACTCAAGACCATCCCCCTCACCTGGCCCTTTGCCGTCTGGGGGCTGGACATGGTGGGCCCATTCAAGACGGCACGCGGCGGCATGACACATTTGCTCGTCGCTGTGGACAAATTTACCAAGTGGATTGTGGCGAAGCCGATCAAAAAGCTGAATGGGCCGACTGCCATCACATTCATCGCAGATATTATAACCCGGTATGGCCTACCTCATAGCATCATCACCGACAATGACACAAATTTTGCAAAGGGAGTACTGGCACGTTTCTGCGCAACACACGGCATCCGGCTGGACCTAGCGCCCGTTGCCCACCCGCAGTCAAACGGCCAGGTCGAGCGAGCAAACGGCCTCATCCTCTCCGGCATCAAGCCCCGACTGGTCGTGCCACTGGAGCGTTCAGCCGGTTGCTAGCTTGACGAGCTGCCGGCCGTCCTCTGGAGTTTGCACACTACGCCAAACAGATCGACCGGCTTCACCCCTTTTTCCTTGTATATGGTGCCGAGGCCGTCATCCCAACTGACATCGAGTTCGACTCGCCTCGGGTCACCATGTACACGGAGGCGAAAGCCAAGGAAGCACGAGAAGACATCGTCGACCTACTGGAAGAGGGCCGGCTGTTAGCTCTCAGTCGGTCCGCCATCTATCAGCAGGGTCTGCGCCACTACCACAGCCAGAAGGTCAAGCCAAGATCTTTCCAAGAGGGTGACCTTGTGCTCCGGCTGATCCAGCGAACAGCCGGCCAGCACAAGCCTCGGCCCCTTGGGAGGGCCCCTTCATCATCAGTAGAGCTTTAGGCAACGACTCCTACTACCTAATCGACGCGCAGAAGCCGAAGGCACGCAAGACAGACGATTCCGGCAAGGAGTCGGACCGACCGTGGAACGCCAATCTCCTCCGAAGATTTTACAGTTAAAAAGCAGTACGTAGCACGCTACCTTTTGTACTAAGTACGAGACAAGGGGTGCCCCGAGGAGTACTCAGGGACTACCCTCTTTTATCTATGAAAGATGAGTATCACGCATACGATTATGTTGCTACACTTGCTTTCTTCGTCCGGCACCGGGTTCGACCAGTCGGCCCGGGGACTCGCCGCCTCAAGTTATATCTGAAGTTCCACCTGCAGCCAGACAAGTAGTGTGCCGGCACCCAAGCCCCCTCTTGCCAAAAGTCGCAGCTCGAAGAAACGACTATCCAATTGGCAAGAGCCAAGGGCAGGAAAGGATGCCCACATGAAAAAATGGCTAAGGACTAACGAACTTATATAACACGAGCCGGCCTCCCTCCCCGCCATCCGACTACTAGAACAGTCGGCTGGCCGGCTTCCCGCTCACCTTGCTGCAATCTAAGAAAGCTCAAGTACTTGCCTTCCCAAAAACGACCAAGTCCTTCTCTGGCCACAGACTGCAGGGTAGCTGTCCGGCTGGGAAGGCGGCGGCCAAGGGAAGGCGGCAAAGGAAAAAGCCACAGGATAAAAAGCAAACATAAACGGAAGCCAAACACATGCATAATATTTACACAAAAGACCTTTAAAAGGCCAGCATTTAACATAGTCTGAATACACCCCCAGTGGGTGGAACTGTGCAAATTTAAAGATTGTTCAAAGAAGTAACAAGCAGGAAAGGTAGGACGGCGGATCAAGCCAGGGGAGCTACAGGCGAGTGGGGCAGGTTGGCGGAGTCGGCGGTGCCGGCTGGAGGAGTGACCGGCTGGCGAGTCTCGGCATCGTTGCTAGAAGCACGATCGGGCTGAGGCGGGCTGGTCGCTTCACCATCCGGCGCAGCATCTTCGTCATCCTCTCCCTCTTCCTCTTCGCCCTCATCACTGGAGGCAATCTCCTCCACCGAGTCCTCACCTTCGGCCAGGTTCAGCCTGAACCACTCCTCCGGCTGAGCGACGCCGGCGTCATCCACCTCAGGAGCAAAGGCGCTGGTATCGGTATACTCGGCGATCGCCGAGGTGCGCTGGAGGATAGCCGACCACACCGCCTCCAGCTCCTCGTCAGCCTCCTGCCGCCAGGTGCTCAGCTGGTCCAAGTTCAGCCCAAGATACCAAGCCCGGACAAACTCCAGAGCCCGCCCAGCGCCGGAGCGGGCCGCTAACGCCTTCCAAGCCTCGAAGCGGCCGACTGCGACCTCCAGCCAGTCGCCGGTCTGACTTGGGGTGCGCGGAATCACCTCGCCAGGCCAGAGGGCGGCCAGCACTTGCGCTCCGGCACACTGAAGACCGTGGAGCATGCGATGGGCCGGCTGCAGGCGGGCCTGAAGCCCCAGAAGCTGCTCCTCAAGTGACCGGCTGGCATTCGGCGCAATCTCGGGCCCCGCCTGCTGTTGCGTGTCGCGGTAGGCCTCAATGGCTTGGGTGGCGGCGGCGGCTGAGTAGCCGGGGAAGTAATCTGCGCAAAGGGGAAAGCAGCGACACAAAATCAAAAAATGAATCAGATAGTAGAAGGCAGGCAAGGAAGCAAAGAAGAAGGCGGCCTACTGTCAATCAAGTCTTCCACCCGGATGTAGCCTTGGCTCAGCGCCTGCCTCATCTCGGCCTAGTTTGCCACCTCGGTCTCATACTCGGCTTTGAGGGCGGCCTCGCTGTCCTGCGCCGCCTTCAGGGCCGCCCTGTGGCTCTCCTCCTGGTCGGCCAACCTCTTGGACAGACGGTCACGCTCTTGAGCCAGGGCGGTGCACTCGGCCTCCTTGGTACGAAGGGCGGTCTGGGCTCCGCTTAGCTGGCTCCTCAAGTCGGTGTTGGCCCCTGCAATATAAAGAAAGAAGTCGTCAGGAAAAGATCCGACCCGACTACTCGGTAGTCGGCCCGAATCTCGGGGACTACACATAGTGGGTGCGCTGACGCCCCCCCCCCCCACTTAAAAGAAAAACGGAGCGCTTACTCTGGCTCTCGGTTAGATCAGTGGCTTTCTGATTCAACTCCTGGGCCTGGGAGTTGAAGGCAGCCGCGCGGAGGTTGTGATACTCCTGCAGAGAAGACAAGGGACGTGAGTAAGAACAAGATGGTAATCAAGCTTTCCAATAAGTTCCAAGCCGCCTGCTCAATAGCCGGCTCGGAACTCGGGGACTACACCCAGTGGGTGCGCTGACGCGCCCCCACGGAAGAAATTAAAAGCAATCAAAGGAGCAGGAGGACTCACCCGAATAACCGACCGCGTTGTGAGAAACTCCTGGGTGTACTGCTTCAGCGCGGTGGCTTGGGCCTGAAGCCGGCTCCGGACGTCCTGCGCCGCCACATTCAGTACGGCTGTCCCACCGATCGGCGTCCACCCGGATGAGCTGTCGCTGGCCGCTTCTAGGTCCTGGGCAGACAAGCCAGCGTCCATGGTCTTCTACGCGTCCGGCGCTGAAGTCGCCTTCCCCGCACGCCGGTGAAGCGGTGACGAGATCACAAGATCCCCTCCCATGGTCGGCTCGCCCCTAGCCGGCCGCGCTGGCGGCACTTCAGGCCGGCCTCCTCGGCCCGCTACAGTCGGCGGCGATGGCGCCGTCTCCCTCTCCATCTCCGGCTGGTCGCGGCCGGCTTCCTCCAACAGGGGCACAAGGGTGTTAGGAGCCG
Source organism: Triticum aestivum (assembly GCF_018294505.1). Taxonomy (NCBI): domain Eukaryota; kingdom Viridiplantae; phylum Streptophyta; class Magnoliopsida; order Poales; family Poaceae; genus Triticum; species Triticum aestivum. Next base: position 513,189,860 of record NC_057812.1, on the reverse strand, counting down.
TGGCACGGAGGGGAATGACGAACTGTGGAGGCTGGTTCTGCAGGGCCTCCGCCTCCCTCTCCGCGTCTGTGGCCTCCGCCTGGGCCTTGGCGGCTGCGACGGCTCGCGCCTCCACCCACTTCTGCTCCGCCTCCCGGGCCGCCCTCCACTCCTCCGCCTCCCGCTCCTCCCGCGCTTCCCACGCGTTCCGCTCCGTCGCCTCTAGGAGGTCGGCGCGGGGATCTACTCGGCGCGAGTTTGAAGACCCTCCTACGGCTCCGACTATGGAAGCGGCCGGGACTCGCCCAAGGGAAAGAGGGGCCCTATTTGATAAATTGAGAAAAAGGGTTTGGAAAAACATTAACCGAAGAAGAAGAAAAAAGAAAGGCATAAGAACAGCGACACTTACGCTGAGACCGCCTACGGCTGCTTCACCACCTTGCGGAAGCGGGCTGCCTTCGCGGCCGCCTCGTCCCGTTTGGTCGGCGCCGCGGTACTCTTGGGCTTCTTCGGCCGACTGCCGAAGTGGGTCGACACGGCCCGACGCTTCTGTGCGCCGCCCTGGGCAGTCGGCCCGGCGGATGGGCCCGCACCATGGTGCTTGGGCGCCGGTCGGCGGCGCGCGATGACTTTGGCCTCGTCGTCATCTGGCCAGTCCTCGAAGCCGGCCCCGAGCCCGGACCCGCCTGCGTCGCCACCTTCCTCCACGACGTTTTTCTCCATGGCGGCCGCCCCCAGGTCTGGGTCGTCTACATCGTCCATCGTAAGGTCGGGGAGGAACTAGCCTTCCACCCCTGCGGCCCCAGCTGCTGGCAGAAGCATGGGGTTCTACCAAAGAAAGGCCAGATGGTCAGGAGTCGGCCACCATGAACTCGGCAACGAGCAAAGAGGAAGAGAAACTTACCACCGATGGAGGATTGGCGCGAGAGTACGGCACCTTGCCATACTGCCACTCCTCGGCGAGCTTGCAGTTGGAACTGTAGTTCACCATGTAAGACACCTCGGCGTGAGGCATCTCCTTGGTGCTTAGCCGGCACGGGTCGAAGCGACCGCTCATCTGGCAGATCATATGAGGTCGGCCCTAGAGCGGGAGCACCCGGCGCTCCATGAAGGCGGCCACCAGGTCGGCCCTGGACAGACCCTCCGACTGGATCATCACCCGGAGCCGGGCAACGGAGGCTGACCCGCCCGAAGACAGCGACCTGGACCGAAAGGACCATGAAGGCTGCCTCCTAGCTGGCGGGCCGGCTATGTAAGCCGGAAGGTTGACGAAGTCGCCTTGCGGAGCAATATTATTCACGTAGAAGTAGGACTTCTGCCAGAGCTTCACCGACTGGATCAGCGGGATGAGCGGAAACGGGTTGTTGTCGCTCGCCCTCCGCATGGCGATGAAGGCACCACATGGGGCGGGCACGCCCGCGACGACGGTGCCGAGCTTGCACTGAAAGAACTCTCCCCACAGTTCAAGAGTGGGGAGGACGCCGAGAAAACCCTTGCACAGGGTGACGAAGGCCAACAGCAGCATCACCGCGTTGGGAGTGAGGTGATGCGGCTGGAGATGATAAAATTCAAGGAACGAGCGGAGGAACCCGCTCGCCGGCAGACCGAAGCCGCGCATGTAGTGCGAGCGGAAGATCACCCGCTCATCCTCTTCTGGCACCGGCGAGATCTCCCTCTCCGGCGCGAGGTGGACCCGTACGAGATCCGCGCCCGGCAACCGCCGCGTCCGACAGAGGAAGTCGACGTGGTCATCATGGACATTGGAGCCGTCCCAGGAGCTGGACAACGCCATGGGGACAGCGCGGCGGCGAGAAAGGTACGACGAAAGGAGGGCGCACGACCCAGCTGTGACGAAGCGGCGGCGAGCCAAGAAGATTGGCAGGAAGGCCGAGTGGCGGCAGATAGCTGTCGTGACGAGAGGAGGAAGAAGAAGGAGGGGGTGGAGCGAGGGAGAGCGCGCGAGCGTTTTGGCGCTCCCCTCCTCTACCCCTACTTATAGCCTCATGCGGCGAAGCCGGGGAGGCAGGACGTGAGGGGGGGGGGGGATTAACTGCACCCACTCCCCCACGCCCCACGATTATTGCACCATTACGGCATGGGGAAACCGCCACTGGGGCGCGTGCAGTCTGTCCAGGCCGCAAAAGATCCGCGCGTGGGCCGAGGCCCTGTAGTGGCGGGCCCAAAATTGCGGCGGCGTCCCGTCGCGCGCGTGGGCTGGTAGGCCCCTCCAGCCGGAGGATGCCACGTGGCACGCAGACGATGAGCGGTGAGTTCACAGCCGGACTCGCGCGCCGACTGGCACCCGCCTTCAAACTTCAAGATCTCTAAGAGACGGCGCACCTAGTAGAAACCGACTTCTGGTTTCCGGCTCCTCAAGATAGGAAGCTGACTGGGCTCCTCGACTTTTTTCTGCCTCGGAGCCCAACCAGCTTCGGGGACTACTGTCGGAGTAAATGACCACGGGTAGCCTAGCCGGCTTCCCCTGGTACTTCAGAAAAATTACAGGCCGTACAAGCCTCCAAGCTTCCAAGACATGGGGTCGTCTTCCCCCAGCCGGCTACCTCTCAAGCCGGCTACACAAAGGCAGCCCAGCCCTGAAATCCTTGAGAAACAAGACCACGAGAAGGCCGACTTCCAGAAGCCAGCCATAAAAGGGCCGACTCCCAGGAGCCGGCCCCTCAGCAGGCGGCTGAGATCTTGCCCTCAGAGTCTGCACCCACATAACGGCGACAAGACAGGGCGTGGCTACAGTAAAAGCCTGCCACCCCCGAATCCCGGCGCACGCATGGCCACAGTGCACCGTACGGGGTGGCCATCCCCGTCTGGCGTGGCACTGTTGCCACGATGATCGTGACGTCACCCACGGCAAGGGGTCAGTACGACCCGTGGGTGGCGGGCCCCTCGACCAGGGAGATCCCGAAGGCGGCCAGGCTTCCCACAGTCGACCAGGGGTATGGCCGGCTTCCAACAGCCGGCCAGCTCTCTCCCTTCAAGGAGGTGCTTCATTAAGGAGATAAGAGAAGGTAAGGCTATAGTGATGAGCCGCCTTGCGGCGGCACTGTAGCCATGCTTACCACGACAAAGTCGTCGTCACTAGGGGCAAGGTAACAGTAACCAACCCCCAACAAGACCCCCGAGCGGTGGGGCCGGCCTGTCGGCCAAAGGGTCGGCAGCCGGCGGGCGTAGACACAGACGGCTGGGGCTCACGCCCAGCCGGATTACCATTGTACCCCTAGGGGGTAGGCCTATATAAACCCCCCCAGGGTTCCCATGTAGGGGAGATCACTCTTTGGATAGATTTTAGACGCCACAAGGAGAAGAGGAGCGGGCTAGCCTGGCCCTCCCTCATCCTTGCACCTAACAGCTCAAGGAGCATTCTGTAGCAACCCACCGAGCTAGTGATCATGCGGAGACCTCGCAGAGCAGCATTAGGGGTGTTATCTCCATGGAGAGCCCTGAAGCTGGGTAAGATTCGCCGGCCTGCATGTCTTCGCCTTATCCCGTTTCCAGGCACTGGCGACTTTTTATTGGCTCCCACAATGATAAGCCATCCATCGACATATGTCGCACCAACCACCCGACATTCATCAGGCTGGTTTGATTTGTGTTTGCTACTTTGATAATTTGATATGTGGGTGGATCGGTGTTTAGGTGATGTTCTTACTTGAACAAACCTTCTACTTATGATTAACCCCCTCGCCGGCATATGCAACTATGAGGAAAGTATTAAGATAAAATCTAACCATGGCATTAAACTTTTGGATCCAAATCGGTCCCTTACAAAGTAACGCATAAAGTAGGGTTTAAGCTTTTATCACTCTAGCAACCCATCATCTAATAGCTACTCCATGATGCATTCCCTTAGGCCCAATTATGGTGAAGGGCCCTGTAGTCGACGTTCACATGACACCACTAAGGGAATCACAACATACATATCATCAAAATATCGAACACATATCAAGTTCACATAATTACTTGCAACATGACTTCTCCCATGACCTCAAGAATAAAAGTAACTACTCACAAATGATAATCATGCTCAAGATCATAGGGGTATTAAATAGCATAATGGATCTGAACATATAATCTTCCACCAAATGAACCATATAGTAATCAACTACAAGATGTAATCAACACTACTAGTCACCCACAGGTACCAATCTGAGGCTCTGGTACAAAGATTGAACACAAGATATAAACTAGGCTTTGAGAGGAGACGGTGATATTGAAGATGTTGATGGATATTGGCCTCCCAAAGATGAGAGGGTTGTTGTTGATGATGATGGCTTCGATTTCCCCCTTCGGGAGGGAAGTTCCCCCGACGGAATCGCTCTGCTGGAGGGCAAAAGTGCTCGTGCCTAAGTTCCGCCTCAAGACGGCGTCGCTCCGTCCTGAAAATCATCCCCTCATTTTTTCTAGGTCAAAATGACTTATATACAAGAAGATGGGCACCAGAGGTGGGCTGGGCTGAACCCACCAGGGCGCGCCTGGGGGCCTGGCAAGCCCTGGTGTCTTGTGCTCACTAGGTGCCCCCCTCCGGTATTTATTTGATCCAGTATTTTTATATATTCCAAAATAATTATCCGTAAATTTTCAGCTCATTTAGATATGTGCAGAATAGGTAACTCTGACATACCTTTTTCAGGTCAAGAATTCCAGCTGTCGGCATTCTCCCTCTTTGTGTAAACCTTGCATATTATGAGAGAAAAGGCATTAGAATTACTCCATAAAGCATTATGATGCATAAAAACATTATAAACAACAGTAGGAAATCGTGATGCAACATGGACGTATCAACTCCCCCAAGCTTAGACCTCGTTCGTCCTCAAGCGAAAAACCGATATCGAAAAACATGTCCACATGCTTAGAGAGAGAGAGAGGTGTCGATAAAAACAAAATATGGACATAGTAGCATCATCCTTATTATCATAACAACAAAGAACTTTGACATAAAACTTTATCACACAACTTTTATCACATAACTTCTCATGAACAAGTAACAATTCATCACAACATTGAAGTATAAAGCATAAACTCTATTGAAAACCAAAAAACTATATTCTCAGTCAACTTTGCAAGTCATATTTTCAGGAAGGGTCACGTACCGGAGCCTTTTGGCAAGTCCATATACTCAACCATCAATTAATATTCTATGATTGCTAACATTCACAGCATACCCATGAGGAAAAAGTTTCAACCGGACACATAGAAAGATAGGGGCTTATAGTTTCGCCTCCCAACGTATTCACCTCAAGGGTGATGTCAACAACAATAACTCATGCTCACTCATATCCGACTGGATATATGTGCCTAGGACTTTCCTCACCACACGACGCTTGCAAAAATAGAAAATAAAAGGAATTGGGAATAATACTTTGACTCTTGCATAAAAGTAAATACATAAAAGTAAAAGATAGGCCCTTCACAAAGGGAATCAGAGGTTGTCATGTGCTTTTAGGTTTGTATGCCAAATCCCTTAATGCAAAAGAACATCACGTTATATTTCCCCTTATGATAGCAACCTTTATTATGCAGCCCGTCGCTTTTACTACTTTGCCATCACAAGTTCGTACAACGCTCAATTTTCTCTTACACTAAATGACCCAACGCATTTAGAAGCATTTTTTATTTCCTTATTTCACCGATGACAACTTACTTGAAGCATCTTACTCAATCCATAGGTAGGTATGGTGGACTCTCAGAATAAGATTTTGGGTTTAAAGGGTTTTTGGATGCACAATTAGTATCTCTACTTAGTGTGAAGTTTTTGGCTAGCAAAGGTATTGAGCAAGCACCACATGTTAAAGGATCTCTGACAATATAACTTCTATATGAATATGAACAAACATAAATCATTACGTTGGCTTCCTTGTCCAACGTCAACAATTTTGTCATATAATATTTAATGGGGGCTCACAATCATAAAAGATGTCCAAGAAAGTGTATTTGCATGTGAATCTTGTATTCCCTTATTAATTCTTTCATGAATTGCATCATTGACCAATGCTATATTTGTCAACTTGCAATAAATTTTACTAGTTGTACTTTTCCTTATGTGATGTCATTACTTACCATAAGATCTTCTTCATTATTTCATTTTCTTTTTATTGAAACAAAAAAGAAACCAAACTCAAGCTACTCTTTATTATATATCTCGCACACGATTACATAGATAGATAGATAGATAGATAGATCACTAAGGAAGCACTCGAAAATAAATCGAACTGAACTTTTATTCAACTAATTCTTAGGATAACTAAAGATCGAACTAAGATAGTGTCGGATTTTGGGTTCCGGCAAAACCCTTGAGGTTCGAACACTGGGGTGTGCATGAAGATCTCTCCCCTCTCTAGCTCGCGCATTCAATGATCTCACGGCCTAGCTTGACGGCCCAAAGAACATGAGACACAAGATTTATACTGGTTCGGGCCACCATTGTGTTGTAATACCCTACTCCAGTGTGGTGTGGTGGATTGCCTCTTGGGCAGTGGATGAACAGTTACAAGGGAAGAACAGCCTCCCAAGGAGAGGTGTTCTTGTGCTTGGTGAGCTTGTGTGGTTGAGGATCGTCCCTCCCTGTTATGGTGGTGGCTAGTCCTATTTATAGAGGTCCTGGTCCTCTCCCCAAATATTGAGCGGGAAGGGATCCCACAACGGCCAAGTTCGAAGGGAGACAACTAGTACAAGTTATCTTGACAAAAGTAGTCTTCGCCTACCAAAGGCTTTGGTGGTGACGCTGTCTTGGGCTCCACGGTGACCTCCGTCCTGCCGTCCTGCTGGTCTTGGTCTTGTTGCACCGACATGGAAACCGTTTCCTGATGCCTCGGAACTCCTCGCCTGCGCTTGCCTCCTTAACACCAAAGAGGAAACAAGGACATTGTGCGCGCTGGCGCCCACCTTGTCTTGATTGTCATGGCTTGCTTCATTGGAACCTCGCGAGGTTCGCCTTGCCTTGATATCTCTGCCCCTCGCGAGCCAGCCTGGTGAGGCCGCCCCTGAGGAGGTCTTGCGTCGTCCGCCTCGCGAGGGTCTTGAATGTTTGTTGGTGAAGATGGGTCATACAGGGCCGCTGGAGGAGCCACGCTGCGGGCCGTAGGTAGGCAAGTCTGGGGACCCCCATTCCCAGAACGCCGATAGATAGATAGCAAATAAAGTGGTGGTGATCCGATACCGGGGCACCTCCCCCAAGCTTGACAGAAGCCAAGGGGAGTGCCCATACCTGTTACTCAAGTCTCCTTTGGCAGGGAAGATGATGATGTAGTGGCCATGTTCTCCAATATATCCATAAGTACCTCCCTCAAACTTTGAATCTCTCGAAGGGTTGTATGAAGCAACTCGGTGTTCTTCTCCACTTCACCCACAATGTTTTTATTTTCTGGTCCCTAAGAATTTGTTCCTGCATCACTTTCTCTTGGACGAGATATGTCCCAATTGGACGGTATGTGCACACGAGAGTATTCTTGAATCCATAATTATGAATCAAATTGTGAAAATTGTTTTGATGTAACCTGTGTAAAGGCCTCCTTGGAGGGAGTCCTTCCTGCACATCAGGGCTCTCTTGGTTGTTTGTTGATCTTATGGCTTGATGGGGTTTAGGACGAGTGGAGATGCCGGCTAGTGTGCCCTTCTCGGAAGTCGGTGGGTAAACTCTAAGATAATTTCCTTCGCGTTCCTTTATGGCAACCTCCTCAATTCCTTCTCCCCTTAACTCTGCCTGTAGCAACCAAGCTTCGTCTTCTTCATTGTTGGAGGAGGGACAAGACATGACACCTAGCTTGATAAATCTGACAGAAAAATAGCACGGAACAAGAACAAAAGATATCTCTATGATACGGTGGTCAATACGTTCAGGGGGCATATAAAGATTTTTTATCTTGGGAAACAAGCAAACGAGAGGAAAACGGAGTCGGGAAGGTTCCCGAGGTGGGCACAACCCACCTGGGTGCACCAGGCAAGGCAAGCGCGCCCTGGTGTCTTGTGCCCTCCTCGGTTGCCTTCCTGGTTATTTCTTATTTCTTATTTTCCTAATTTTTGTAATATTCCAAAACTCATAGAAAATATTTTTGTGGATTTTTCGGAGTCCGTTTACTTACTATATCACGTACCTCCCCTTTTTCTTATGATTTTGGAGTGTTCCTCTTTTATGTGTTCCTCTGGTGTCATGGTTTGAATAATATTGCTTTCTACATTAATAGGCGTACCGGAGATATAGTGTTTAATTCTTTGCCCATTGACCACCCTCAGATTAGTACCTTCGGCATTATTAATTTTGATAGCTCGACACTGATAAACCTCTGCGGTCATATATGGTCCTTCCCATTTGGAAAGAAGTTTTCCTACAAAGAATCTAAAATGATACTTGTACAAAAGAACATATTCTCCAATTTTGAATTCCCGCTTTTGATTCTTTTATCATCCCATCTTTTAACTTTTTCTTTAAATAATTTGGCATTTTCATAAGCTTGGGTTCTCCATTCATCTAGTGATCTCATATCAAATAGCCTCTTTTCACCGGCAAGTTCGAAATCATAGTTGAGTTATTTAATTTCCCAATATGCTTTATGTTCTAACTCAAGAGGCAAATGACAAGCTTTTCCATAAACTATTTAATAAGGAGACATGCCCCTAGGATTTTTTTTATAAGTTATCCTGTAGGCCCAAAGTGCACCATCCAATTTCTTATTCCAATTCTTTCGAGACCTATTGACAGTCTTTTGTAATATTGGTTTTATTTCTCTATTGCTAAGCTCAACTTGACCACTAGATTGAGGATGATAGGGCGATGCAATTCTATGTTAACATCATATTTAGCAAGCATTTTACGGAAGCACCATGAATAAAGTGTGAGCCACCATCAGTCATTAAATATCTAGGGACTCCAAACCTTGGGAAAATAGATTCTTTTAGCATTTTAATGGAAGTGTTATGATCAACACTAGTAGTTGGAATAGCTTCTACCCACTTAGTAACATGATCAACAACAAGCAAAATATGTGAATACCCATTAGAGGAAGGGAAAGGTCCCAATAATCAAAACCCCAAACATCAAATGGTTCAACATCAAGTGAATAATTCTAGGCATTTCCTGACGCTTACCAATATTACCTATCCTTTGGCATTCCTCACAAGATAAAACAAACTTACAAGCATCCTTGAAGAGAGTAGGCCAATAAAAACTAGATTGCAATACCTTGTGAGCAGTTCTATCTCCCGGATGATGCCCTCCATATGCTTCAGAGTGACATTTCCATAGGATTTGTTCATGTTCATGCTCAGGTACACAACATCTAATAATACCATCTACTCCTTTATAAAAATGTGGGCCATCCCAAAAGTAATGTCTTAAATCATAGAAGAATTTTTCTTTTGTTGGTATGTAAGACTGGGTGGTATATATTTAGCTGCAGTGTAATTAGGATAGTCAGTATACTAAGGAGTGTTATGAGAAACATTTATTGCAGCTAGTTGTTCATCAGGAAAGCTATCATCAATAGGTAGTGGGTCTTCAAGAACTTCTAACCTAAACAAGTTATCAACTACAGGGTTCTCAGCTCCTTTTCTATCAGTGATATGTAAATAAAATTCTTGTAGCACGAGAACCCATCTAATGAGTCTAGGTTTAGCATCTTTCTTTTCCATAAGATATTTTATAGCAGCATGATCTGTGTGAGCAATTACCTTGGAATCAACAATATAAGATCTGAATTTATCACAAGCAAACACAATTGCTAAAAAATATTTTTGAATAGTAGCATAGTTTTGTTGGGCACCGTCTAGAGTTTTGCTAGCATAATGAATAACATTTAATTTCTTATCAACTCTTTGTCCTAGAACAGCACCAACAACATAATCACTAGCATCAAACATAATTTCAAAAGGCAAGTTCCAATCAGGTGGTTGAACAATAGGTGCAGAAGTTAAGGCTTTCTTAAGTGTTTCAAAGGCTTCTACAGAATCATCATTGAAAACAAATGAAACATCGTTTTGTAAAAGATTTGTAAGAGGCCTAGAAATTTTAGAGAAGTCTTTAATAAACCTTCTATGAAAACCAGCATGACCAAGGAAACTACGAATACCTTTAATATCTTTATGTAGCGACCAGATCTCAAATAGTCTGATCTCTGTGCATCAGTGTCATCCCTGGATCGGTAATGCTGACACGCACAGTACTTGAGGATTTATAACAGAGTAGCAATCACACACTTATTATATCGAATGTCTCAAAAAGAGAACTTATTAGAATAAATATGGCTTAAGGCCATCTAATACGATAACAGCGGAAGGCTTGGAAGATAAAGTGAGTCCATCAACTCCAACGGCATCACTGAGTGAAAGACCAGGACCTAAGGCACCTTACTCGTCGTCTGAAAAGTCTGCAACATGAATGTTGCAGCCCGAAAACGGGTCAGCACATGGAATATGCTGGCAATGTAACACAAGAGAGTAATGAACAGAATAAAGCTATCACTACATGCATATATGGCTGGTGGAGACTGTATGGTTAATATGTTTTGCGGAAAGCCAATTTTTCCCTACAACAAAGGAACAAATTTTTATTTAACTACTATGGTAGTTGTTAAACATTGAGGAGGTTCACCCAACTCAATCCCAATTAAGCATCATCATTAAACCCAATCAATTGTATTAAGAGTGATGAGATCCACATGATAATCCAAGAACTAGATACTCAAGATGTCCATAACCGGGGACACGACTAACCATGGTTAGTTTGTACACTCTGCAGAGGTTTTCCCACTTTTCCCCACAAGACTCGATCTCCTCCGTTGGATTTTTCGCACTACATGATGTTTGAGAAACGGATGACCAAGAAACAGTATTTCCGAAGAGGTCCCCTTCACGGATAGATAGGCCGGTACACCTACAATCCTCTACATCTGCTAGCCCATCATGGAAAGGTTTCCCACAACTTACTCAACTATGCCAGAGCCCATAATGGCATGTGGATGCACACAGAAGTTTCTAGCATGAATAATCTTATGATCCCTTTGAGCCTGGGTGGCAGTCCATAGGAGAATCACATGGTACCCCGGGATTTCCAAAAATACAAGCAACACTGGGTTCCCTAGGTTGCTCAATCCACCCAGATGTGTATTAAAGTTGCCACCTTAAGTTAACCATTAATTAACAATACTCACATCTGTCATGAATACACTCAAACCCAAACCACGTCTATGAGCATAGCATAGCAATATAAGCAACATAGAAGTAACTCCCAAAGGTTTGGTAATAAATAGGACAATAGGTACTACCTCATCTACTTCCCATAACCCACATATTAATCAGATCCTAACCATACAATTGTTTGAGGATTGATCTAATGCAATAAAACCGGGAAGTAAAGAGGTATGATCAAAGTGTTACTTGCCTTGCTGATGATCCGTGAAACCTAGAGACTCGTAGTAACACGCTTCGCACTCCGGGTACTCTATCGCAATCAAACAAGCATACAATAAGCAATCAAGCAAAGATGCACGGGTAAAACTCAAATAAGAAGATCTAACCAGAAAGTTCGACTTAAGAACTCCGGTTTGCAAAAAAAATCAAATCAAACGAAGCAAAGAAACTCAAACTGCAAAAGAAACAAGATCCGTTTACTAATCTGGACTAAAGTCAAATTTTACAGTAGCAAAAACTTGTTTAAGTTGATTAAACAGAAAGAGGGCTTCGAGACGAAACTCTAGGCGCTTGATTCCGCTAAACGAGCGAAAAGTAAACTAAAACGAAAATCGGATCAGAAATCGCGATCGAAAATAATCGCGAAAAATCCGAGAAAAAGAAAAACTGACGAACTGGCTAACGAATGAACGTTTGCTGTCTGCGGCTAAACGGTGAAAATCGTTCGTTAAAACGAACGAAGGAACGAACGGGCGTTCGCTAAAAAACTAAACCTGAAAAAAAATAAAACCGATCTAGTAAAAAAACATATCTAGGGTTTTACCGAAAAAAACTGAACCGGCAAAGGAAACCGGCGGCGGCGGCAAACTCCGGCGAACTCCGGCGACGGCGGCGGGGTGGCGGGGCGGCGGCCCGGCTCCGGCGGGTCGTCGACAGGGTGGCACGGCGCGGTGGCGGCGGGCGGCGGGGCTAGGGTTTCGGCGGGGTGGGCGACTTGGGCCTCGGCGGGGTCGCGGGCTCGGCTTATAAAGCCGCCCGGGCACAGTGTCCCGATCGGACACGGCCCGGTAAGTCGGTTGACTTTTTTTTAAATAATTCCACGCAGAAAAATGAAGAAAAGAAATACTAACCGGAGTCCAAAAATCCTGAAATAAATTTTCCCCGTCCTCTAAAAATCTACCGGACAAGGTGAACATTTATTTGGGACTCTAATGCAATTTTGAAAAACGCTTATTTTTCCTAATTCAAATAAAATAGCGATAAAACTCCGAATAAAAATCTTATTTGATTTTAATATTAAATCTCCAATATTTCTTTATTTTTAGGAAGTCATTTTATCCCCTCTATTTTATTTTCATAGAAGAAATATTCGAAGAGAAAATAATTAAAATCAAACGATCCTCTTTTCAAAATTTGAGAAAAAACTCAAATATGAAAATAACGAAATTCCCAACTCTCTCCGTGGGTCCTTGAGTTGCGTAGAATTTCTAGGATCAAGCCAAAATGCAATAAAATATGATATGCAATGATGATCTAATGTATAACATTCCAAATTAAAAATTTGGGATGTTACACTTTAGGACATGGCACTTTCTCAAATGCATTGACTTTAGCTTTATCCACCTCAATACCTCATTCAAAAATTTTATGCCCCAAGACAATACCTTCATTAACCATAAAGTGGCACTTCTCCCAATTCAATACAAGATTACTTTTCTCACATCTCTGCAAAACTCGATCAAGGTTGCTTAAGCCATCATCAAAAGAAGTTTCATAAATGGAAAAATCATCCATGAGAACCTCAACAATCTTTTCACAAAATTGAGAGAATATAGCCGTCATACATCTTTGAATGGTAGCAGGTGCATTGCATAAAACAAAAGGCATACATCCACAAGCATAAGTTCCAAAAGGGCAAGTAAAGGTGGTTTTCTCCTGATCAGGTTGTGACACAGGTATTTGAGAAAAACTAGAATATCCATCAAGAAAACAAAAGTGTGTATGCTTAGATAGTCTTTCTAGCATTTGATCAATAAAAGGTATAGGGTAATGATCTTTTCTAGTAGCTTTATTTAATTTTCGAAAACCAATTACCATTCTATAGCCAATAACATTTTTTTGTGGAATAAGTTCATTTTTATCATTAGGAACAACAGTAATACATCCCTTCTTAGGGTCACAACAAACGAGACTTGCCCATCTACTATCAGCTATGGGATAGATTATTCATGCTTCCAGAGGCTTTAATATTTCAGTTCTTACCACTTCTTCCATCTTAGGATTCAAACATCGTTGGTGATCAACAATGGGTTTAGCATCAGGTTTCATATTAATCTTGTGCTGGCAGAGAGTGGGATTAATGCCCTTAAGATCAGCAAGAGTATATCTAATAGCAGCTTAGTGCTTCTTCAGAATTTTCAATAATCTTTCTTCTTCATGTCCTGAAAGGTTAGCACTAATAATAACATGATATATCTTTTTCTCATCAAGATAAGCATATTTCAAAGTGTCAGACAATTGTTTTAATTCAAACATAGGATCACCTTTAGGTGGAGGAGGACCTCCTAGAGTTTCAATAGGCAAATTGTGTTTGAGCAGAGGTCGTTGTTCAACGATTTTTTTTATCAATTTCATTTCTTTCATGCATATGCATATCATTTTCATGGTTTAGCAAATATTGTTCTAGTGGATCAGTAGGAGGCACAACAATAGAAGAAAGACCAATTATTTCATACTTACTAGATAATTCTTTCTTATGAGGTTATCTACTAAACTTGGAGAAATTAAACTCATGAGACTCATCACCAAAGCTAACACCGATAGTTTGTTTCTCACAATCTATTTTAGCATTAACGGTGTTCGAGAAAGGTCTACCAAAGATAATGGTACCAAAGTCATATTGTGGGGAACCAAGAACTAGAAAATCAGTAGGATATTTTCTTTTCCCACACAAGACTTCAACATCTCTAACAATCCCAAGTGGTGTGATGGTGTCTCTATTAGTAAGTTTAATAGTAACATCAATGTCTTCTATTTCAGCAGGTGTTGTGTCATCCATAATTTCTTGGTATAATGTAAAAGGAATAGCACTCATGCTAGTACCTAAGTCACATAAAACCATGATAACAATGATCTCCTATTTTAACTGAGACAACAGGCATGCCAACAACATGACTATGTTTATCTTTATAATCAGGTTTGACAATTCTAGAAGCTTCATCATAGAAGTAAATAACATGCCCATCAATATTTTCTACCAAGAGATCTTTAACCATAGCAACACTAGGTTATACTTTAATTTTCTTAGAAGGAATATTACTTTTGCGAACCACAGTTGAAACCTTACCATGTTCCTTTATCCTTACAAGGAAAGGTGGTTTTTCAATATAAGAAATAGGCACAACTAGATCAACATTGTAAATAATAGTTTCATCTTTAACCATGACTGGTTCTTTAATTTCTTCTTTAATAGGGGGATGATATTTAAACCACTTCTCCTTAGGGAGATCAACATGAGTTGCAAAAGATTCACAAAAAGAGGCTACTATCTCAGAGTCAAGTCCATATTTAGTGCTAAACTTGTGCTTAATACCTGACTCTTTACCTTCATCAAGTTCCCAATCTTCAGAGTTGCATTTAATTCTTTCTAAAAGATCCCACCTGAATTCAATAGACTTCTTCATAAAAGAACAAGTACAAGAAGTATCAAGCATGGATTGATCATCACAAGAAAGCCGAGCATAAACATTCTGAATGATGATTTATCTTGAGATCTCATGACCGGGGCATGAATATAACATTGACTTAAGCCTCCCCCAAGATAGAGCGATACTTTCTCCTTCATGAGGCCGAAAATTATATATATAATTCCGATCACGATGAACTAGATGCATAGGATAAAATTTTCTCGAGGTGGCAGTGGCTCCATACTGTAAACGTGATGAAACTTTGTCTCTATTTTTTTCTCGTGGAAACAAAATTTATAGGCTTGTAATACGTTAGATGGCTGCTTGCGGGACCCACAAGGCATCAGGGTGTTCCCTGGGGGGTAGGCGCACCCTGTTGCCTTGTGAGCAACTAGTGGCCCCCTCCGGTGGATCTTCCTTCCAGTATTTTTTATATATTCAACAAAAATCTCGACAAAGTTTCTTCTGATTCCGAGAACTTTTATTTCTCCACAAAAAACAACACCATGGTAGTTCTGCTGAAAACAGTGTCAGTTCGGGTTAGTTTCATTCGAATCATGCAAATTAGAGTCCAAGATAAGAGCAAAAGCGTTGGGAAAAGTAGATACGATGGAGACATATCAATCACCACCCTTCACATCATGAAATATACCAGTATGTGACTTGAGTGAATAGAGGGGGATTGGGAGAGGAAAGCACCTTTGAATCCTTTAAAGATTCATCTTGATCATCATCCAAAATGACCTTAACCATTAAATGTTTGTGGGAATTGCCTTCATAGTCCTTCATGTAGTTATACTTGACCACCTTTTCATTCTTGTTGACGAGGTTCAATTGGGCTACACCCGCAACACAAAAACATCATATGAGTCATAAGCCTTATGTCGGGGTACACAAACAGGGGTGTATGTTTCCCCCTGACTTGTACACGGACAGGCCAGCCTCAGGCACAACGGCAAGAATGCAAGCAGCCTCGAGAAGACCAAGACAAGTCGAAGGAACAAGATATTACTAAGGGGAAAACCTCCCTTGCCGGGCAGGCGAGCCTGGTCAAGTCGAGGCCCCCCCAAGGACAAGTCACAAGACCTTCCCGGCAAGGGTTGCCGGGATGCTGGTGGCCTGCTTCCCCGCCAAGGATCCACCGCTCCACCTCACAGCAACGCAAGTCATCCATCCATGCGTTGTCGAGCCCCCAAGTGATTAAGTGGCTGTCATTTGGCACGTGGCAGCCATTTCTGAGGAAGATCACCCCTAAATGACACCCGTCCACGGCCGTGTCACGCAAGCAAACGAGAAGGTGGTTGAATGGCACGGCAAGGCTTGCCGAGCTACATCCATGATGTGACACTAAGTGGTGCATTTAATGTGCCTTGTCCTGTTTGTAGAGTTAGGTATGATAGCAATGTGGCTATCTAATCACTGGATAATGAGTGTTTTGCCATTGTGGTAACCACTTGACCTATAAAAGGAGGTCCGAGGCAACCTTAGAAAGGATTCGGACCCTTGTACACCCATACACGCGTAGTTTCTCTCCCCGAGGCGACCTTGCCGGGCTTGAGCACTGTGTCTCCACCACGGCCCTCTCATCAATCAACCAAAGTAGGAGTAGGGTTTTACGCCTCGCGGTGGCCCGAACCTTGGTAAAAACCACCCATGCCACCGCTACTGTGCTGCTCGACGGCCTTCGCTCTTTGTGCAACGTGCCCTTCCCCTTGCCGAACCACAAGGGGCCGATGACCCATAGGTGATTGTGTTCGACCACGATATTTTTGGCGCGCCAGGTAGGGGGAAGCGCTTGCGCGGATCCAAGGTCATAAGCAGTGTGTCAATCTTCATCACCATCTTCTTCATCAACGGTTCATCATCCATGGTGCCCAAGAAAAAGTGCGGCACAATAGTTTGAGAAGGAAGCGACATCGCTCCTTCATCCATCCCGCTCGATTCCCGTCAGTCATCTCCGCGGCGGCTGTAGCTGCAGTGGAAGGAGTGGATGACGGCGGCACGACAACCATGGACAGCTCGAACAGCATGACCACCATGCGACCCCATTCGGGAAAAAGGGCAAGGTGATAAGGTACATGGTTTCTTCCTCCACCACCTTCACTTGTCAATGATCGAGCCACACTGGGTTTTAGCATCGTCAACGTCGATAAGCCTGCGCGGAACTCAGTCCAGCATTTTCCCTGCTAAGGGAAAATCCTGAGTAGAGCGTGGGTGCAAATCCGTTGGTTGACGCCCCGGCAAGCACGCTCCGACAAGGTCGTCCGTTTCAGCATGACTCTCATGCCAGCTACCTTAAGATCGTTAAAAGTGTAAGGAGAAGGAGGGAGAAACCGGCCTTACCTTGCACCATATTTTGTTGCCCACGAGAGATCCGTGATCCCTTCCGGCCATTGCTGGGGATCCGAAAACAACATGTGAAGCGCCATCCTCCAAAGGCACGCGGACGTGACGAATGACCACAATCAGAGAAGGAGGGAAGCGTGGACGAAAGCTAAGTTCACATGTCACAGATCTTTTCTCTCTAGAGCCCGCATTTTCTTATCCCTCGGATAACCAGGGTGTTTCGTATGGAGAAATCTTTTGTGTGATGGCACCTTGATGGATTTGTCTGCGCCCCCGCTTTGTTTCAAGCCTGCTCACAAAGCGGGCGGTTATGTCAAAGACTCCTAAGGAAAAACCTATCGGGGCATGTCTTTGCTAGCTGAATGCAAAGGACCCATTCCTCGGAGCAATCGCGGTAGCATGCTACTGGCGGGCAACCAAGACACACGAAAGGAAACCAACCATACGAACATCCATGGGTAAAACACAAGAGGGATAGCATGCATTTGAAATTAATTAAGCATCAGTTCAGTAGGAGCAAGTATAGTAGCGGATCTAAACACAAGACATGCATAATGTTTTGTTACAGGGAAACACAGCAATGTGGATGATTCAGGGCCATGCTTGTCGGCCTTATGAAGCCCTCGGGACGGAGAGGACCTTGTCGGTGCAGGGGGAAACCTTCTCCTCGGCAGTGGAAACATCCGCGCCTGACGGCAGCCTCCTGAAGCCATCAACGAGGTTGAAATCCGGGTGATGGTAGGTGATGTTGCTCAGGACCATGAAGAGGGTGTTACGGGCAAGCTTCCAAGATTCGCTTGTGAAACGAGCAGCTCTTCCCTCCTCGTGTGACTTTATTCCTTTAATCAACTCGTTGAAGAAGAGCCCTAGCTTGACGCTTGGGACCTCATGCGTGCCAGTCAAGAAGACTAGTCCATCCATGCCCATTGTTGCAATATGGGTAGTGAGGTGCTCGGCAATGTCGACGAGGCTCTTGATCCAGAGGTCGACCTGCTCGGATTGGTTCGCCAGCTTGTCCTCTGCAAACTTTTGGAGGATTCTTGTGTTGTCCAAGTCCTGCATCAGCTACTTCTCACGAACACCGCCAGACTCGATCATGCTCTCCAAAGTGCCGAGCCTTGCCTTCATGTCGGTGATGGTGCCATTGGCAGTCTCAAAATCTTGGCTCTTGGAGGAGAGCTGCGATTGCGCTTCCTTCAGGAGAATTCAAGCTTTCTGACCTTCCTCCTTGAGAGCCACGACTTCTTTGGCACTCCCATCAAGGTCCTCCATCAGCTTGGCCACCTGTTGATCAAGATCAGCCTTGACAATGGATGCAACAGCAAGGTCATTAGCAACCTTCTTCAACTAAGCGACGGAATCAGTGGAGAGCGCATCGAGGGCCACTTTGTGCTTGTCCTCCAGCTCCTTTGTGCGTTGCTGGACAAGGGCCTCCAGTTCCTTGTCCTTGCTGCAAAGGGCGGCCACGAGCTTCTCCTCCCGGGAGGAGATGTCCTTCTCCCAGGCGTTCGAGAGCGTTGTGCGCTCTGCCAGGCGGGCCTCCTGGGCAGCTATGCCCTCCTTCACCATGAAAATCGTCTCCTATTGCCACAAAAGGACCTGGAATTGCTTGAAATGCCACTCGCGCAACTCGCCACCCTTGTCCCTTAGCTTCTGGTCCACGCTGTTGGCAGAATTGCATTGCTCCTTGAGTGCCTGCCACTTCTGGTCGTACCAGTTCTGCATTTCTTTGATGCCTACTACCACAGACTTCAGGAAGGACAGGTCCATGACTGTATTGACAGAGTCATCGACTTCCCCAACTTTCTGGGACAAGGGCGCCATAATACGTTGGATTTCCTCATCAAGCTCCACGCTCACTGCTGCAGAAGAACCGGGGGCTCCGAGGCCAGGTTGGGCAAGCACCAACGCCAATTGGCTTGAAGCTGGTTGCGGGGTCCCAGCCGAGGTGCCAAACGAGGGAAGAGGGCTCATGGTTTGAAGGGGGATTTTCTCTTCAACCATCACCCCCAATCTTGATGCACTGCCTGGGGTCTTCTCTTCTTCCTTCGGGGGCACACCGGCAGCGTGTTCCTGCCCCTCCGCGGTAGCAATCTTGGCAGCCTCCTCCGCAGCTTCTTTCCCAATGCTGGCCACCTCCTCCAAGAACTCGGGCTTCTTGGCCAATGATATTGCAAGCAAAGGCAACAAGCAATAATGAGGATGCAGAAGCGTTGAAGGACCAAGAACTTAAAAAAAGAGTTACCGGGAGTCGTTTGCCATGGAAAATCTTCAGCTTCACTGGCAACATCAGTTGTCAGGGCGTGGACACCACCCCCTTCCTCGGTAACCATGGTGTCGACCTAGGCAGACCCTTCTGTGGGAGCCCTTGTCGGGGATCCCTCAACTCGATCGGTGGGTGGAGTGGGCCCCTCCTGGAAGGCCTCGCGTTGAGTTTTCTCCCCGTCCACGTTGGCTGGGGAGGTGGGGTGCTCTTCTGCGCCACCTCTGGCGGGTGAAGCCAGTCCCATGCCTCCGTGCCGGGGCCTGGGATGGGGGCTTGTCGCTGGATCATTCGTGCTGCTTCCCGCTAAGCCTATGCCTTTCGGGGACCCCACTGGCTCCACATGCCTAAGCCGTTTGGCCCGTGGACGAGGGTCTCCTCCTACTCCTCTTCCCTGTCGGATGCAACAAACAAGATTGAATCAGCGAGCCAACAAGCACACAAAACTTCAACAAAAGAAGAAGTTGTTTTCCTTACTCTGAATCAATAAGCATGGAGCTCAGCGCGAACTCCATGGGCGGTGAAGGTGCTCTGTTCCTCTTCAGGGTCGAAGGGGCAGTGCTTCCCGGCAACTTTAAGACCCACTGAGGCGTAGGGGGCTCCAGCAAGGATGAGCTACGCGAGGAACTCGAATCAGATGGGGAGCAGGAGTCAACTCCCGTGAGTGCCTATCACTTGGCGGGAGGGGTCTTGGCCTCGGGGAGGCGAGAAGAATACCAGCGCACTGTATCTGGCTTGTCCCTCTTGGAGGCGATTTTCTTTACCTTCCTAGCGGCAGGCGCAGGAGCAGGAGCCACTGTTCCCTGACTAGCCACCCACCTACGGGGGTGCTGATCCAAGACTGGTTCGGGGGTTTGTGGGCCTACTGCGAGCCATTCTTCCTTGGGCTGCCCCGCCTCCTCGACTCTGTCCTCTTCCTGGGCCTCCGCTACCACAACATATAAAGCTTCAATCTTGGCAGGCCCACCCTCAGCAAGATCACCTTCGGCAGGCTTGTCCCTGCCAGGGTTGTCCCCAACAACCCCTTCTATGGCATGCGCCTCACTCCTGCCGTGGGAGGAGCCTTCGCCCTCGGCGTCCTCTTCCTCTTCCTCCTCCACTCTTCCGGACTTTGCCTTTTCAGCAGCCCGGAATGCCTTGTCCTCAATCCGCCTCTTGATGAACACCACCTCTACATTGGAGGTATGCTTGAACATGTTATTCTCCACCCTGGTAGCCCTTTCCACCAAGTTGGAAGCCCACTTGAGCTCCGCGTCAAGTTCGGGTAGTTGCCAGTCGCTTGCAACCTCGTAAGCATTGTAGTCGGGCATCCACTTCAAGATCTAGTCCAGGACGGAGTTGACATTCAGCGGAACAATCCTTCCCGGTAACTTGAATGGCTTGAGAATGCCAAATAGTTGTTAACATAGCCAGGCATGGCTGTAAACCAACAAGTTGTTAGTCAGGCTTGGATACATTCGCATCCTGTCTGCAGCATCTCCATCCACCAGGCAAACATGTCCCTTTTTTGAAGTGCCGCAATACGACGACGGAGGAAATCGGCTCCTACATGTTCAATGGTTAGCCCGGCAGCCATGAGATGGGCAATTCTGTTCAGTGCTAGGCGGAGCCTGTCGTCAGTAAGGCCCAACTCCTTCCAGTAATTGCCTCCATCCGCGTCTGGCAATACTCTGGAGCTTCCTCATCCTGGATACAGCACCAGTCCGCCCTCCACTCCTCCCATCTGTCGCGCTGTTGATCGAGAAGGTAATCCCAAGTTTCCCTCTTCTCCCGGGGGATCCAGCTTACGTTTCCAGAATGGTGGGCTTTGTTTTCCACCCGCGGAACGAAGAAGTGCCTGAACAGATCCACATTGGGGGCAACTCCAACGAATTTCTCGCACAAATGGGAAAAAATCACCATGCACGCCATTGCATTTGGCATAAAATCCAGGAGGTGGAATCCATAGATTACCATCATCGCTTCAAAGAATTTTGAAAGGGGGGGATGGGCAGAGGCCGCAGAGGAAATACTCGCAGAAAAATCGGTATGAATCCCGCAGATCCTTTTTTTCCCTCCGG
This sequence comes from Triticum aestivum, assembly GCF_018294505.1. Taxonomy (NCBI): domain Eukaryota; kingdom Viridiplantae; phylum Streptophyta; class Magnoliopsida; order Poales; family Poaceae; genus Triticum; species Triticum aestivum. Next base: position 513,168,390 of record NC_057812.1, on the reverse strand, counting down.
CGGGACCTTGGGCGCACCATGCCCCTTTGGAACTTTCCTCCCCCACATGTATCCATACCTTGTGACCAAGGCGTCACTGCCCAAATTCGACGGGAAGATGACCACATCTCCCCTTCGCTTCTTATCCAGCTCCGCTCCTCTCTTCTTGTTCCCCTCCGCGGTCACCTCCTTCGGAGTGGTCGCCCGCTTCCACTTGGCAGTGGCGGTTTTCTTTCCCATCCTCGCAAACTATGGAAAAGACAGAAGAGGGAAGACTGGTTGGGGAATCAAAGGCAACTGTGGGCATGAGGTCAGCCGCTTAGCTTGAGGAAGAAGATGATGGGGGAGAAGCGGATGCGAATGAGCAGTGCCCTTTCATGTATTTTCCTTTTAAGAGGAACGAACATGGGGGGAGTTGCGGCTCTTTGATATTCCTTCTCAGAAAGTTACCATTTTACATTAACTGCTATAGTCCCACAACCCCACGACCTGCGGTAATTATGCAGAGTGGACGTTGGATTGACTGGTCATCATGAAAAATCGCTCCACGTGCAGCACCTCCTCGACACATGTCCGTGCACCATTTTTGGGCCTAACCCAACGTGTCTGGCGACATGTATGGCTTAGGCCCAGGGTCTTTTGTCGGGGTACACAAACACGGGTGTATGTTTCCCCTAACTTGTGCACAGATAGGCCAGCCTCAGGCACGACAGCAAGAATGCAAGCAGTATCGAGATGACCAAGACAAGCTGAAGGCTTCGTCCGTCATCTTGACATCACGGACGCCATCAGAGAACGCAGAGATGATGGCTTCGTCCGTCACCTTCGGGATCTTGAGATGAACATTGTTGAAGCGCTGGATGTACTTCTAGAGGGTCTCTCCTGGTTGTTGCTTGACGCGACACAGGTCTCCCGCGGCCGGGGGGCGGTCGTGAGTGCCCTGGAAATTGGCGATGAAGAGGTTGCGCATCTCGTCCCAAGAGGAAATCGAGCCTAGAGGCAGGTTCAGGAGCCAGGAGCAGGCGCCACCCTTGAGGGCCATGGGAAACTAGTTCGCCATGACATTCTCGTCGCCGTTGGCTGCCTCGATGCTTAGCTCGTAGAGCTACAAGAACTCCGCGAGGTCAGGGGTGCCGTCGTAGCGAGGAGGCAGATCTGGCTTGAACTTGCCCGACCAGGCGACGCTACGCAGCTCGGGGGTGAAGGCGCGGTAGCCGGCCATGGTCACTGGGGCCTGCCTTGGAGGTGGAACTTGGTCTTGGCACCCGCACGCCGCTACGGCAAGCGGCGTGGGGCCTTGCTGCAGCAAACGATCCTGGCGCGGCGGTGCGAGGAGTGGCAGAGCGTTCTCTTGCGGTCAAAGGAATTCTTGACAGCTTCTTTCTTCACGCGCGGGCGCCGGACGTGGTGGGTCGCGTCGTGGAGCCGCGCGCCTTGGCTCTAGGCGCCGTCCTGGTGCAGAGGTGGTGGAGGTGCTTCGTGAGCTACGTCGCCCATGGCTGGCGGAGGGCGAGTCAGAGAGTGGGACAGTGCAGGGGAGCCCCCTGTGGCGTGGACAAGCTCGGCGATGCGGTCAAGCCAGTCCTCGTAGAGGTCATCGACTGGGCGGTAGCGCAGGTGCTCGTGCGCCATGAGGAGGGCGTCCCGTGCTTCCGTGGGAACGTGACGAGCATGAGACGACGAACCAGCGGGAGTCAGTGATGAGTGGCGGTGCGGCCGTCCTGTCGCACCGAGGGGTGCAGCAAGGATGCTTGCTGATCGTTCCCCGCCGGGCCGGTGGTGGCGTTGGCGGCGGGCGAGGGAGAGCGACGGGGTGGCCCGCCGATAGGGGCCGTCTGAGCAACGCGGGTGGCGAGGGCAGCCCGGCGCTCGGCGCGGGCGCGGCATGCATCCGCCATGAAGACGATGAAGTGACATGATGCGGAGCGACAGAAGGGAAGCTCCGGCGCACCCCTACTTGGCGCGCCAAATGTCGGATCACGGGTTCTGGCAAAACCCTTAAGGTTCGAACACTAGGGTGCGCGTGAAGATTTCCCCCCTACCGATCCACGTCCTAACTCAGCTAAGATCTTATGAACTAACTCGACGAACTCGCAACACAAAGGACACAAGATTTATACTAGTTTGGGCCACCGTTGTGGTGTAATACCCTACTCCAATGTGGTGGTGGTGGATTGCCTCTTGGGCTAAGGATGAACAGTACATGGGGAAGAAGAACCTCCCGAGGAGAGGTGTTCTTGTGCTTGGTGGATGTGATTGTGGGGATGAACTAATTCTAGTCTAAGATCCCCCATAGATATGGTGGTGGCGAGTCCTATTTATAGAGGCCCTGGTCCTCTCACCAAATATTGAGCGGGAAGGGAGCCAACAATAGCCAATTTTAAAGGGGACAACTTGTACAACTTATCCTGACAAAAGTGGTCTTTGCCTGCAAAAGGATCTGGTGGTGACGCCACCTTGGGCTCCATGGTGACCTCTGTCTTGCCGTCCTGCTGGTCTTGGTCTCGTTGCACCGACATGGAAACCTTTTCTTGATGCCTCGGTACTCCGCGCCTGTGCTTGCCCCCTTAGCACCAAAGAAGAAACAAGGGTGCTGCATGCGCTGGCGCCCGCCTGGCCTTGGTCGTCATGGTTCACGTCACTAGAACCTCGCGAGGTTTGCCTGGCCTTGAACTCTTCGCCCCTCATGAGCCAGCCTGGTGAGGCCACTCCTGAGGAGGTCTTGTGTCATCCGCCTTGCGAGGCTTGGCCCCTCGCGAGGGTCTTGAATGTCTTGTTGATGAAGATGGGCCGTACATGCCTGCTAGCAAAGCCACGCCGTGGGCCGCAGGCAGGCAAGTCTGGGGACCCCCGTTCCCAGAACGCCGACAGAAGACCTCATGGGGTAAATAGGAGTGGTCTTGTTCTTCTGAATCCCCCTCAGAACAGTTATCTTCCTCTTGATTACGATCCAAAATGGGTGGAGGGGGGCTGCCTTTGCGCCCACCATGCATGCAATTTTATTGCCACACAAAGCTCGTCTCTTTTGCTCTACATGTTCAGTTCCATTGTGTACAATAACTGACATGCATAGGAATAAAACATAGTGATATTATGTAAGGAGTGCATGCACAAATCTAGAGTGATGATAGCAAACTGTGGATAGACCCAAAACCAATGATAGAAGGAAGATAATAGCTTTAGTTAAAAAATACAGATAATGGCTCCTTTAATGTTTGTTTGCACCCAACATGAAAATCATTGTAGACACCCGAGATTAACCAGATAGTAGACAGATAGTACTGATTGCTGCCCCAATATGTACCCCACAACCATTTAAAAACTCAAGTTTCAGCATAAGTTTGGACCTGACTCGGAGTCTAATAGGTCAACACGGTGATAAAGTAGCATGTCATCATATTAAGCGATGCATAACGTAAGCAGACACGGAAGAGTGCGACCTCTCTTGAGGACCCGTGTAGTCCTCAAGGTCATCTGCTCAGTTGATGATGGTAATGTAGTTCTCATGGCCGCCGGCGATGGGGAAGAAGATCTAAGGCGTTGAAAGACAATCTGGAGAGCAGATCCCTGCTGTGGTGAACCCTTCCATCGTTGGAGCAGCTGAGCTGGGGTGGAACACAGCACCGTAGGAGCAGGACAAACCACACAAGGTTTTCTTTGACACATATTTGTAACAGAAGTAATTGTGTAAGGGATTGTTTGAATTTGAGGATTCTAACATGCAGGGATAGGAAATAGACAGGAATAGTATAGGAATGCACGTGCAAAACATGGAATTTAAAAACATGGGATTTCTACCAATCTGGGTGTTTGGTTCACAAGAATTGGAAGATCACGGGATGCAAAGAAGCATGGTGAGATTAAGTCAAACCACAAGAAGATGTACGGTTACAATGCTATTATGCTACTATCTCTTAGTCTTGTGCTTCATGAATAGGAATTTGAAAAGGAGGACAGGTGGAAATTACAATTCCTACGGGTTTTCTTTCAAGGAGACACTAAAGGAACAAATCCTATAGTTTTCCTTTGCTCCATTCCTTTGCACCAAATTCATGAAAAGTAGTACCATAGGAAACTTTCCAATTCCTATGTTTTTCATTCACTTTTCCTTTCAAGCACTGGCGATTCTAGTAGGAAGGCTTGAGCAAGGAAAAGGCTACACTAAAAAATGTTTCTGTGCTACTTCTATTACTTTGGACCCAGGCCACTACCATACTAGCTCAACTCCCAGGGCCATCGACAAATGCACAGCTCAAATGCGCAGAGATAAATAATGATGACGTTCAAGAGAGTCCATCACGGATAGCTAAGTTGCCTGGTACCTCACTGCTTGTCATATAGTAGGATAAAATAATCGTATTTCCCGTTACTCCGTGTGCTCAGTGCACAATATATATATAACATGTTGAGTAAAAAAGATATGCAACAAGTGTACAACCTCTTTGGCGAAGCCATGTCGATATCATCATGATTGGGTTGGCCGGTGAGGATGCTCCGGCTGACTTGGCTGTCGAAGGAGGGGAAGAAGATCTTAGGCGTCTAGAGATGGAGCCCGAGGTACTACTCCGTTGTGATGGACGGTTCGTCGTTGGAGCAGCTCCGGTGAGTTGTACGACACTGAGGCTGAAGCAGGACAAGAGAGACAACATTAATCTGAGTGGAATTCTAATAGCATCTCCAATAGATGATGTAAGATACATAACCATAAAGTCCTAGATGTAAAATACATCAGCCGCTCATCTCTGAACTTAACTGTCAAAACAGAATTTAACTGTCAAAACTGAACTTGACTGTCGAAACTGAATTTTACTGTCGAAACTGAACACACTAGAGGTGAGGCTACATGTCAGTTGACTGACTTTTTCATCATCTCTGGTCAGTCGATTTTGCGGCCGTTGGATACGAAATCAAGGGCCTGCAGTTCATCTTCAACCTCCACCCCCCTGAGCCGCCAGGCACCACCGGCCAAACAGCCGTCCGCGGCCGGTGGTGCACCGCCCCGCCCGCCCCGAAAACACTCCCCACCGCTGGACCGCCGCTGCCCCGGCCATCCCTCTAGGCCCCCCCGTTCCGAGCTTTTTCTCCGGCGATCCCCACGCCACCGCCCCACCACCGCCAGCGACCACCGCCCCCACCCTGAACCCTAAGATAGATAGTGGGCCACCTCTCCGACGAGCCCCCCTCCCGCTGCGGCTGGTTCTTCCTTAAATCGGGTGAGCCTCCCCACCCCCTGAAAATCGACTGACCCAAAAGTAGATTCAGTCGACTGAAGTGTAGGTAAATCGGAGCAGCATCGCAAGCAAGAGCAGCAAGCGAGCAAGAGCAAGAGCAGACAAGGCAGGGGACCGAGAGCAAGAGCAGAGCAGTAGCGTGAGCGAGAGCTAAAGCAGCAGCAGCTCCTACTGATGTGGACGTCGCCGCCGAGGGAGCGACACCGTGGAGGAAGTGGCCGGCGATGTCGCCAGGGATGGAGCCGCACCGTATCGGCTCGAGACCGAGCGCCGGCAGCACCGTGAGATCGAATCAAGAAGAAAATGCGGCGATTAGTGTGCAACCTCTTTGGTGGCGCCGATTAGGCCACAGCTTCATCCGAGGAAACAGTGATGATGATGCTCTTCGGGTGGTGCAGGTGAAGACGGCGGTGTGGGAATGGAGGTGGCGCGAAAGACGAGGGGAACATCGGGGCAGCTCCTTGGAGGTGCAGGATGGGTTTGCTGAACTGGCGGGACGCCCAGATTGACGACGGATCCTCATCCGGTACGGTGGATGAGGGACGTCGAGGTGTTGTTGTGGACGACGTCGTTGGGGAAGAGGCTCCAGCTAGGTGGCGGACGGAGGAGGGTGTGGGGCTTCGTGGGTTTTCCCGGCCTCGGTGTATGAATGGGTGGGCGGATGGGATGGGAGTGGGGAACCATGTCTTAGGGACGCGCTTGTCCAAAATGTGGGGTAAGTTACGAAAGTACCCCCACCGATTTGAGGCGGTTCTTTCGGTTCAGGGGTACCACGGGCATTTCACGTGTCGGGATTTCACAGGAGGTGGGAGTTTTCGCGCGCGTTGTAATTTTGGAATAGCAAGGCGCGGGTTGAGATGGTGGGAGTTGTCGGAGCACAACGATACAAAGATATATCTTAAATATTTCGGGCTAACAAGGCGCGGGTTGAAGAGGCGGGAGTTTCGCAGCACGATAGACAGAGATGCTAGCTTGAATTTTCGGCATAACAAGGCGCGTCTTGAAATTGCGGAAGAACAAGCTTAACGTGTACCCCAAAAAAAGACAATTTGCACCTCAACATGCACAACACACACACAAACACCATTTAGACTAGACTAAGGTACACGTGCGTTGCACGCATGAGATTTGGCAACCAAATTATGAATAAATACCACATTATAGCATGCAAGCTTTGAGTCATATATGCATGATGTAGATGTTCGTTTAATTCTTATAGTTCATTTCATTCAAAATCATCTAGTTTTTATAAGAACGCTAATCTATTTTAAGATTCATGGAATTGTGCGTTGTAAGGCATAAAGTAAAAACAAATCATGTAGAAAAACATTTGGGAAATTCTGATACGGAAGATTCTTGAACAAAGAAGAAGTGCTTGTGTTTTGAGGTTTGTGCATTATGCTTAAGTTCAACCATAGAGTCATCTAGATTGTACATGTGGCAAAATCTGGTGGAATCTAGATGATATCCAATGGCCAGTAGTACTCAAATTTGCCAGCTCTGCACCATCGGATTGGCCTCATCCAACGACCATCTTTCAAAATTAAAGTTATCCGCACACTATATAAAAATATAAAATATTATATATATAGGGGTATAGATATAGACATGTGATGCGAAAGCCACCCATCATCTCCAATTATAATAGTGTGTCTATGCACGGATGCAATGTGGCCAAACGATGTCTGCCATCGGTATCTCAAATTCAAACCAGTCTGACCTTGTTCAATGTGTATACATTACAGCATGCTCGTTTCCAAACTACACCGCGCAGATCTCCGTTATATTCATGCATGCATGGGTTTCAAACATCATGATCTCTTATTCAAATACTTGAATTCAATTTTACATTGATTATGACCTCACCTAGTCTTTTACACCCACACATTGGTCTTCTCTTTATAATTGTACCACTAACTTTTTCTCGTGCATGCATGAACACGCACTACGAGTCGGCATTATCCATCGCACACATGCAATCTTTTTCTTCAGGTCAGTCTCCCATGAAGGCACACACACACACACATCCCCCTCTCCATCATATAGGGCATTCTTTATCTCTCACGTGCATGCGCAACGATCGATGTTCCTCTATGTGTGTGTGTGTATAGCTAGGTCTTTCATAGTTTTCTACATAAACCGATCAATCTATATATCTAGTGAGGTCTCACCCTCTTTCCCATGTCCACATCGATCAATCTATACCTCTCTATATAGGATTACATATATAGCTAATACACCCACATTAATTGTATATCCAACGCCCCCTCTCATCATCCATGCCTTACGCTTCATCTCTCAGACGCGCGCACAATGGCGAAGACAAGGGGCAGCAAGCCCCCCCCCCTAACATCACTATATATCGAGGCTAATATGAATGTGATCATTAGACAATTGCCGGTAAAAATGGTTTAAGTTGATGAATTGGCCCTCCTCGTAAAGGATTAGCAATGCTTGCCCCCCTAGCTCATGGGATATTTTTCATGGCTCCGCCACTGCGCAACAGCGCACGTTCTCGCCCCCTCTCTCTAAATATTGATCTCGTAGTTGTGCACTCCTTCATAGTCTCCCTCCACTCGTGCCCTCGCACCATCTTCTAGCCCCCACCGGATTTTGCCACATGTACAATCTAGCAGACTCCATGGTTGAACTTAAGCATAATGCACAAATCTCAAAACAACAGTGGTTCTCTTTTGTTCTAGAATCTTCCATATCATAACTGCCCAAACTTTTTTTCTAGTTGAATTTCCATTATTTGTTTTTACTTTATGCTTTACAACACACAATTCCATGAATCATAAAATAGATTAAGGGCTTCTTTGATTCAAAGGATTCTCAAAGGAATTTTGGAGGATTCCAATCCTTAGGAATTTTTCCTATCTTGGTTGTTTGATTCGTAGGATTGTAAACCATAGGAATTTTTCCATATGATTCATTTGCACTAGATTTCATAGGAAACATCCCATCCACTCAAACCTCTTTGAAAGAATTCTGCATTTTTTATGCATAATCAAACACTCGTACAATCCTGTAGGATTCAAGACGACATTCCACTCTAATCCCACGCTCTTCCTATTCCCGCATTTTGGAAATCCTACGAATCAAAGAGGCCCTAGGTTTTTTTATAAAAACTAATTGATCTTGAATGAGATGAACTATAAGAATTAAACGAAGGTCTACATCAGGCATATATGACTCAGAGCTTACATGCTATAGTGTGGTATTTATTCATAATTTGGTTGCAAAATCTGACGCGTGCAATGCACGTGTACCTTACTAGTACTTCGAGTATGTGCAAAACACAATGGCACGCTACATAGTGTCTCTCTTACAGTTCATGAAGCCACGTGGCACATGTGGAGGCGTTGTCGCGACATCCTTGTGTGGATTGATCACAGTGATGTGCTGCTGGTTCCAGAAGAATGTACTCGTCCTCCCTGAGCAACAATGGTGGTACATGCACGAAGAGAAGATGTGCGCGCACGCCACACATGCACTCATTCCCTCGCACGCACATGCAGGTACACAGGCAGACGCAATTTTGTACCAAGATCCACCCCATGTGATAATTTGACGCGTGTAAAGTCCTTCACTTCATTGATGGTCAATTAATATAGCGCATGCAAATTGAGTGGACGTGAGGGAGGAAGAAAGACATTACTACTCCACTGCGCGCATACGAGTAGTTAAATCATGGGTTGCTAGTAGTACTTCCATTGGTCTCCTTCATATTTTGTGCCAATTTTTGACAGTAACATAATATTTACGCATCTGAGCAGTGTAGTCTACTTGAAATTTATGTTCCACTAAACTCACCGGGAGCCGTTTCGGGCCTCGAAACCAAAACCCATCAATTTATCTTTACCTTGTTCCCATCACATTCGAAAGTACTAGTGCTACAATTAAGTGCAAGCCTGCTCACACCTACTAGTACGCACCAAACCTGAACGTGTTCCCACTATGCAGGTATTAGTACTAGTGCTGGTACTTAGGTTATAAAAAGGGGAACTACCTAACCAAAAATACTCTACCTTTCCTCCTCATAAGTGCTTCTTCTTCGGCCGTCCTTGCCATGTCCGGTGCGCAGAGCTCTAGGTCGAGAACTACTCATAACAAGGGAGCGGCAACCAAGGCTGCGAAAGAAAAGAGAGGGCTCGTCGCCACGCAGAGACCTAGAAAGATCTCTCACGGACTGGCGATGGCTCCCAGGAGCGCCTAGTCGCGGAGGCGAACATGCCAAGCGGGCAGCACTGGAGTCGTTATCCCTCGACGGCATGCCTGATCAACTCAATAAGCACCTCAATAAGCAGAAGTAGTTCATCCATGGCTTGGTGGAGCTGCTGAAGGAGAGCCTCGACGACATGCCTGCTGAGCTCAGTAAGCAGGGGTAGTTGACCGCCGGCTTGGTGATGCTGCTGAAGAAGAGCATTGCCTTGGAGAAGAAGGTGACCGGTGAAATCCTGCAATGTCAGGAGGACAAGGTGAAGCTCTACCATGAGCTTGACCTGCTGAAGGAGAAGAACACCGGCTAGAAGAAGATGCTGCAGGCCCTCGTCATGGAACAGAAGGAGGAGTTGGCGAAGCTCCTCATCGAGCACCCGTCTGCTGTCAAGGTACGTAATGCGGCCGTGGAACAGATGATGAAGGCTCGCATCAAGAAATCCCACGTCATGGACAGAATGAAGAAGATGGCAGAGGAGACGCACAAGGAGATGGAGGTCGTGGAGGCGATGAAGAAGCAGTTACGACTCCGCGGTAAATTAGATCATTTGGGGTGATAATCTTCCTTCTTCTTTTGCTCCTGTATTTCGCCGCACGTGTCACGTTCTCTGCGAGGCATGAATAGAATAATGCTAACAATGAGATGACTAGCAAATTAGATCATTTTTATCGCCATATGGCACTGGGCTGCTGTGTTTCGTGCTCCTCCGTCGTACTAGTACTACTCTAGTGGAAAACATGAGTATACTGCACAGTTCTTTGCTCCTCCTTAGGTCGTCGGCACATTTATACGAGCAGTCAAATCACAAGGCCCCGCCTTCCAGCAGTAATGAGCCATCAAATCACAAAGGCCCTCGCCTCTCGTGAAAAGGACCAAGCTAGACTGCCCCGCCCTCTAGCCTTTTAAAAAATGTATACATTTGTACAGTAGTAGTATCGATGGATTGCGCCATGGAGTAAAACTAACAAGATGAAATTAAAGAAAAAAGGTGGTACATATAGAGAGCGCTCGTCGCCAAATTATGCATATACTATATAACACCACCCACTATGAAGGTACTAGTAACATAAACTAGTAACTAGTCTATGTTACTCTCCACTATGACCAGTGAAAGTCGAGGCGCGGATACCAACGAGGGCCTGGTTGTGTCTATACTTGGACAAATCACCCGACTGCATGCGCACCAGGCAGACGAAGCTCGTGTCGTGTCGGTGCCATGTGCGGCCCGTACATTAACCAAAACCTCGCGCCTCCATCTTAGCCTCCACGTTTTAAACCTCTCAATCTCAAGGCCAAGGAGCAACGTGAAAGCTATGATAGAGCCAATCGGATGGTTGAGAACACCACAATTCGTAGCTACAAATGCGTGTGTGAGAGAGGACGAGTGCGTGCATGCACCTCTTCTAAGAGTACAAGTGTATGTGGGTGGCATCGACCTAGGGAGCAGTGATGGTGCGTGCGAGAAGTCCCGACAGATAGGTGTAATGCGTCTGAAAAAAAGACCAGTCTATAGCTCGCGACGAGGTCGAACGCCAAGCGTAATATATGTATTCGACGTTGCCAGTTTTTGCACATACACAGTAGTAGAAAAAGAACTAGTACCATGGCATATGCTACACCACGGCCGAGAAAACGTGCCGACGTTACGTCATCCGGGAATAGTGCCGCACTTTAAAACTAGAACCGTCAATAAATTTTGAGTGTGTCTCGTTGCATTCCAAATTACTACTACTACCACGCTATATTTAATTGCAAACCTATTCACACTGATCACAACCTAAACGGTTTCCCACTTAGGAGCGTATTAGTAGTACTCGGTTATAAATACTACTATGCTAAGATGACTGCACATTCCTCCTCAACTCCTCATCCTAAAAAACAATCAAGTCAATCAAGCCATAGCCAGCGTGAGTTCTGGGTCGAGAGATTTCCACAAGGGAGAGGTGAGTATGGAAGAGGAAGCATGAGAGATGTCCCGCCTCGCTGCGAAAGCAGCCGAAATGTCCAGCCACGCAGTAGTAGCAGCACAGAGGTCCCGCTGCGCTGTCGAAGCAGCACGGGGGTCCCGCCGCACCGTCGATGTAGCAGACTGGTTCGGCCATGCCGCCGAAAGTAGCAGAGATGTCCTGCCGCGCCGCCGAAGCAACATGGAGGTTGCGCCACGCCGCGGCGGCCTGGGAAAATTTCTCGCGGGCAGGCGAGGACTCTTACAGGCGCATGCATGCGATGGTCCATAGCCAGATGGATCAGATCTCTGGCTGGGCGAGGTTGGAAGACGAGGCTACCGGTGTCATCCGGCAACTAGGGGAGGGCAATGCGAAGCTCCGGGGCGAGCATGACCTGCTGAGGGCGAAGATCGCCGGAAGGGCGAAGCAGGAGGAGGAGACCGCTGCCTTGTTGTAGAGAACGGGCGTCATCATCAAAAAACTTATGGATGAGAATGCCATGCTCCGCATCGAGCGCAACAGGCTGGTGGAGGAATCCATGGATGCTGCCAAGCAATGTATTAAGGACATGAAACTGATGAAAGAGATCATTGCCCGCTGCGAGAACTAGGCTCCGCGACCTGCAGCGCATAAAGAAAGTAGAGATCAGTGAGCCAGATCGTTGTATGCGTCTTCCTTCTTCTTTTGCCCTTGTGTATTTTGGGCGTAGCCACATGTGGCTTTTTAATTATCTTCCTAATTATGTAAGACAATTATTATCCACTCTCGTCGTCCTTATATATATTCATCAGTCTTGCTATAAGTCGCAGTAGATGCTATATAGGTCCGTCAGATCTTACATCAAGATTCGTGAAAAATTTTCTTTTCAGATTTTTTCTCTTAAATCTCAGTCGAGTGAGACATTGCCACGCCATTAAACAGAGGTTTGGGCGCCATTAATGGAGACCTTGGGAGAGAGGTGGATGACAGATGGAGGTCAAAGGGCTCGCACACGTCCCGTACTCAAATAGCTACCCTGCACGGCGCCTCACAGCTAATAAAAAAAGGGGACGCATGGCGGCATGTAAATGGTAAATAGAACACCCACGGTTTCAATAATACTTGTGTTTCCGATTGTAACGTGACATGACTTGTTCCAAAATGACTTTGTTGATTGTTAATGTGTGCGCCTTCGCAAATCGGACAACAAAATTACCACAGCATGTTGGTGCCATGTCATGACACCAAGCCAAGTTTCATGATTTTCATGCGTGTTTCAGATTTACAGGAATTAAAGAACCAAGTTTCTCAATGTTTCTAGTCGAGCCATGATGCCCAGATGTTTGCATTTCATTCCCATTTCTGGCATGGGACCTAGAAATTTACCCGAGGACACACATGTGATTTTTCAACCAGCTTTGGTGCACTGGAGCATGTGCTTGTATTTAAAATTTGAATTATGCACACAAAGGTGACACGTTCCCTCTCAGAACCACGAGTCTTCTTGAGAGAAGCTCTAGTTTGCAAGAAACTTATACCAAAACTTGTTCCTATTCTGCAATTTTTTTACCATAGCATGGTAGTACCATGACATGACACCATGCCAAGTTTCATGATTTTCAGGCGTGTTTTGGATTTACAAGAATTTTAAAACCAAGCTTCTCAAAGTTCTCAGCCGAACCACGATGCCCAGATGTTTGAATTTCATTCCCATTTCTTGCATGGGACCTAGAAATTCACCCAAGGGCACACATGTGATTTTTCAATCAACTTTGGTGCACGGGAGCATGTGCTTGTAGTTCAAATTTGAATTATGCACATTAAATGACCAGAAACTCAATTAATGTATAAAAAAGGCCAAACAAACCCGGAATAATTCCAGAATTTAACAGGGCACTCATATAGTTCTATGTTGTCTCTGTAAAGAAAATCTGGGGGGAGGCAGCGTATATTGTTTCGCACACAAAGGTATAAAGAAATAAAGAAATTAGCATACCTATTTAATTCTTGGGTTCTTATTATTTATGCCACTAGTTGTGTATCACCACTCAGTTTTGCCATTAGAAGTTACAACTACTCAAAAAATGCCATCGATCCGTGAGATGCCTGCTCAAAAATGCAATTAGATATCTAAAAAATGCCATCGTTAAGTTAGATGTTTGCTCAAAAATGCTATTAGACATTGTTATTTTCACGTCAAACCCGTTGACCATGTTACATGACAAAAATAAGCTGATTCTCACAATGATAAGTTAATGGTATCCAGCACAACACACCCCTCAAATGAAACTAAGCACCCTGGAATTCTTTGACAAAACTAAGCACCCTGAAATTCTTTGACAACTAAACTACTGGCTATATGGTGTTGGCCATATATATTGTATGTATATAATTTGAAGAAACGAGTGGTAGTACTATACCAACTAAAAGATGAAATGTACGAAATATAACGAGAAGAAACATAACATAGTTCTGCCGGGGGCTCAGCACAACGCACCCCTCAAATAAAACTAAGCACGCCTAAAATTAAACTAAGCAACTAATCCGATAGACACTGCAATAGAACCACCATGAGCAATGCCACTGCCACCTTACTCGGGCTCCTCATCCACGTCCTTGACTTTGTCCTTGTTCCTCTTCCTCTTGGCTGATGCTTCTTTGCTTGAATCGCACACTTGGCTCTTGCTCTTCATCCAACCCTTGTAGATATTGAAACAAAGGTAGCCATCCATTGCAGCGTAGTGGATGTGGTCTATATCAAGTACATTCCACTCCCATGCAAGATGAAAATTGAACGGAGGTTTCTTCAATGTATCGTAGGAAGGATGAACCATGGCTCCTGCCAGGGTCAGCATTGAAGGCTGATCACAGGAGGGCACCAGCCCTTTCTTCCGGAGGTCGAAGGGGTTGCCTACAACGAGGCCTATCCGATCCAGGACATCCCTGTCGTTCCTAAAGTCTACAGTAACGACTTTGACTCAGTCATCCTTGAGGAAATTCTTAAAATCCTGGCACTCAACGTCGGCATGGCATATGTGGTAGACCAAGCATAAGTCATGCACGCAAACCTGGATCACAGCGGGCTTCTTCTTCTCTGCCTCCTTTAGATTCTTCTCGCTTCCCAGGACTGTGGTGTACTCAACATCTAGCCCAGCGACCCACTCATCATTTGAGTTTTCGAACGTGCGTTTGAAGCAAGCAAGGAATTCTTTGACCTTTGCAGAAGAATGGGTGTAGATGACGTAGAACTCATCGCCGGTGATGGTTCTAGCCTTGTACTCACCGCTGATCATGGAGATTTGGGACGCCATGGATTTGGGAGGAGGGTTAGGATTAGTGGAACTGCCGTAATGTGAAAGGACGGGACGTGTCAGGAATATACCCCGCGATGTGACCCGACCGGAAATATGACCTGGCCGGACTTGGCGGTTTACTTGAGACCCGGCTGACACTTGGCAATTCACTGGCGACCCGCCTTGACCTGGCGGTTTACAAGCGACCCGCCTAAACATTATGACTCACTGGTGACCCAGCGGGCAGGTCAGACGGATGACAAGGCCCAAGGCCCAGAAGGCCGGTTCATGTTAATGGTGGGCCGGTTTGTGAGGAAAGCACAAGGAATATTTTCCTACAAAGGAAGCAAGACAAGGACTCCACTTGTAATAGAGTAATCCTAATCCTACTAGGAGTAGTCATGTAAACCGCCCCTTCAACATATATAAGAAGGGGCAGGGCTCTCCAAGAGGGACAGAAAATAATAGCTAAGGCTAGACACAACTAGAGGAGAGACGGCTTATGCGGCGTCTCCCTCATGAACATAATGAGACCTAGCCACAAACAGCATCTGGGTTGTCACCGGATGATGTTTCCCTGGGCCCGAAGCTGTCTAAATCCTTGTCTTGTGTGTTGATCCGCCTTGCGTCTCTCATCCCAATCAACCCCTCTCAAGCTACTGCATAGATGTGTTGGCCTCACGACTAAGTCCTCACACTAGGGCATCTGCCGTGACAAATCCACGACAGGACGACTAGGGGCGGTTTATCGATTGTAAAAATGTCGAGTGGGGGGCGCATGCGAATGGTAGGGTAGTGGCTTGCCTAGTGGATAAATGGATTCATGCACAGTACTATGGGGGCCCAATTAGATGTCATGTCTACTCGACGCCCAATTAAATGGTTTTCCATTCTCCCATGATACGGGCTTCCGAGAGCCCTTGGATCTGAGATCGAACGGTTGCATGGCGTGATTCTAGACCTATGGGTGAATATCCTATCCTGGAGGGTTATTCCGCAAATTTTCAGCAACTTAGCATGTGACCGTTCGATCTCAGATCCAAGGGCTGCCAGCAGCCCGTATCATGGTCGCACCGACCACGACCGTCACCTCGCTTCCGCGGTCTCGCCCTTGGAGATTTAACATGGTGCATTAGGCTATCTGATGTTGGCATGTCATACATAGTCATCACTTAGTCACTCGTACAACGAGGTTAGCTACAAGGTTGGTTATAAGAGTATTTTTTGTTTACTTCTCTCTATCTCTTTCTCCGTAGTATTTATTGCATTTGCCAAGGAGTGACCTCTTCCAATGAAATGGTGCTTAGATGAGGTGCTATGGGCATTAAATGGCTTAGCAACTCAAGTCCCCAATGCATAGGTGCTTAGTTTTTTGTTGCTAAGTTTGCTTCATCTAGGTACACGCGCTTACCACCATTTCTTCCTGGGGTCACCAAACTAGTCTCTCTCTTCTTAATTAACTTGCCACATCAGACTTTATGCCTATGTGGCAGGCTTAGCACCTGTAGGATCAAGTACAATAGTGGGCTATAAGCCCGCTTTACATGGCATTTTCGCATATGTGGGGGAAAGAGGCAAGGAAAAAGTGGAGGAGTGGGCTCTCAAGCAAGAGCCAGCCTCTATATGGTGGAGCATCGGGAGAGGCACCTGTATGGAGGTGGTCAGGAATCGGGAGACTCACGCCGGTCGTAGCGCCGCAATTAAAATGATAATGGCAAGTCAAATCACCGAGCCCCACCTGTCCAGCAGTAACTCACTGCCAAATTACACATCCCTACATTTGCAGCAGCCTACTCCCTCATCTTCTCGCGTCTCTGTCGAACCAACTAGGCGAAACCGCCCCACCTACCACGCGGGAAAAGCCCCACCCTCGACTTTGAAATAGTACAATATACTAATTTTGTATCCATGGGTTGCACCATGGAGCAAAGCCTCAAGAAAACGGCGGTACACATGTACGGAGTATACAGCACGCCCGTCGCGTTCGCGTCACACCCTAGACGGTCGGTCGATCTGGCACGCTGCTCTTCGAATGGAACGCGCGCCATATTGCGTTTGCACACACATGTGGGACCGCAATTGAGAACCGACCATAGGCACACTCTCCGGCCCCGCAAGTCGGGTTAGTTAATAGAAGAGAGAGACGAGCGATAGTATTACTGGAGAAGTGTTGTAGGAGTACATACGTTGGTACCTGGACGATCCCTGCAAGACACGGAAGATCAGTTCGTCCATGCATGTGACCAGACTCCAGCAGACAAGCCTGGATTGGCTATCGTCTACATATCGTGTAGGCTGTGTTGTATAGGGCTATATAGTTCTGGTGAGAAATCTAAAAAAATGTTTCTTGTCATCTCGCAAAATTAGGTGTCATGTGCTTCGGATCACTGCGAGGGTTAAACATCGACAACTAAGTTGGGATAGTCATTGGGGGCACATGCATGAAGACTACTCGGCTGGCATCTAGGTCAAGCCGGCTATGTTAATTAGGACATCTATCGACGGACCCCTTTTCTACGAGTTTATCTTTAATTTGAACTTTGATCCTCGTCTAGTTTGTCCGCCGGGATTCATCTTGTCTCCTTTAGGGAGTGATGTTATGATTTCTTGTCATGTGGCATTTTTTCGTGTAATATGTTATAATCCGGTGCTTCAGATCAAAATGACGACAACTGTGCCTCCGGGGCACGTGCATGAAGACTTCTCGACAATCATTGCCAAGGTCAAGCCGGCTCTGGCAGGTAGACTAAAGAAAACTAGTACTCCACTATACAGGCAGGAGCCTCCGCGCTCGCTTGCTAGTGTTTCTCTCTTCACACTGTCTTGTCCTCTCCAGATCTAAACACGACAGCGGTGGCTACACTCTCTCTCTCTCTCTACTCATCGCTGGTTACAGATCCAGCCGGATCCTCTCCACCGGGGAAGGTGAGAAGGTGCAACGTTCACGCGGTCGTCCTCAGTGACGACTCTTACCCATTGTCGGCGTGTCCCGATCAGCGTGCCTTGCCGTTCTCTCCCAAGCATCACTGGTGAGGGAGGGCCTCCCACCCCTTCTTCCTCGCTGCCATAGTGTGGGCAGATGTGGCCTCCCGCCGCCCACCTAGCGACATCCCGACGACCCTCAGGTATAACTTCGTTCGAAACCGGCCTTGCTCTACTTCCCGAGCTCCTAACGTCACTGCATTTGTATCTTTTACTATTTCTCAGGCCCCCTCGTAGATAGGATTGATCGGCTGTTCAAAAACCACCTAATTTTTTACTGTTAAGAGGTAAAACTAGTTCATGCACTCGAATCTAGTAGTACTTGGTTCAAACAAGGAATAAAGGGGTGGGGGTGGGGGAAGATTTGTTACCTGGATCAAGGACTTGGTCGAAAGAGGAAATAATGGGGGCGAAAAGTAGCAGAGACTGGCTATCCAACTGGTCTCTAGGTCTAATAGTGAAATAAAGGAAACACAGTAAAAACTCAATATAAACCCGATCTATTCGTTGAAAAAAGGAAAGAAAGTGGGGACAGGGGGACAAGTCAAGAGAGTAAGTCCAGCACTAGATTTGCTAGCCTCACACAGTATAAGGTGGCTATATACCGAACAAAAATGGGACCAACCCGGATATCCTCTTCTGATGTTTGTTGCCCCAAGCCGCTCTTATGTAATGACACTGGTAAAATGTAGCAGTTGCATCGTTAAAAGTAAGGACACATTAAACCAATGTTGTTTTCAATGTAATGCCTCCAGTAATATGAATCAATGGCACTTTTTTTCATGTCCTGCAATGTTTTAAATAGAGGGCTATGGCTTATAGCGGCGACCCTTAAAAACAGCTATAACTGGGCTATAGCGAGGCTATAGCGGCAAATTGTACATGAAATCATTTAGCGGCAACATGCTCAAATAGTTATAGCGGAGCAATAGCGGGGCTATAGTCGGCTATTTAAAACTATGTGTCCTGCTAAATTTCCCATTAAGATAAGTTGCTTCTTTTCATTAGAGATGCAACTATCCTGGTCCGCCTACTCTCCCGTGCCCAAATACCGACTCTGTAGCAGCTGTTAATGTAATATTTCTGGTAAAATGAAGCAATGGAACCATTAAAGTAATGTCGTATTTAACGATTGTCATAGTTAATCCTAATGCCCACACTAATATCTAGCAATGCTGCTAGAAATTGCTACTGTGCTTGTATGATTGCCATTCAGATAAGGAACATGCTTTTTTCATTTGATGCATGTTTCATCACTTGTTAGTCACCCTCCTTTCCACCTTTTTTGTGCAAACAGAGATATACATTTGACGCTTGACCTTAGTTGAACTGCACAAATGATATCCAAATTATAGTTGAACATTCCAGTTGCTTCACAACCAACCTTGATGTTGCTCAATTTTATTGCAACTAATGAAGAAGAAGCTCTGTGGGTTTCGTTTTCTGATGGAAATGGAAATGGGGCTGGAGCCCTTTTCTTGGAAAAAAGAGAAGAAGCTACTAGCTCATGGGACATTGCTTCATTTTAGGTGAACTGCACCAAAAGGTCCCATGAATTGAATCATCCATGCTGGTGACTGGTGTCATCCCTTCTACGATAGCGTTGACTGTAGATATGGTTCCCATCACAAGGTATGTTCCTTTTTGGTCTGACCGTTTGCCAAAGCTCCAGCATGTTGATCCTGCTCTTGTGCTACTGTTTTGGCACTGCCATGATAAAGCGGTAATGTTATTATTTTGCACCTTAATCTAGTAGCACTATTAATTTGAGGCAATGTTTTGGCACCGCTAGTGCCACTGTTTTTATATATTGAAAGAGGGGGTTCCCTCTGATTTCATTAAAAAAACCCAACCATAGAGAACCATTATCTGACAACATCTCAGTGTAGGTAGTTATGCAACTACTACTAGAACGGACTGAGTACTAGCAGGAGACAAGTTCGCCACATAAGCCAGGCAGGTAGGGGGACACAACACCAGCTCGACCAAGTTTGGATTGCAACCCAAATGCTACCACAGAAACATCAGGGGGAAGATAGGGACTGAAAAAGCCAGCTTCAGCATCCTAGTCTAAGCACCCCCGGCCTTCATCCTTGCGACGCACGGTACACCTTGTTTGCCATTGTCGGTGTACTAGAATAGGGGTACCATAGTACCCCGAACTTGTGCACGGGCAGTTGCAGCACCCCGTGGCAAGGCTTGCCGGGAGAACACCAAGATCCTCCGTGGTTCCCTTGGAGCCATTCAAGAACAAAGTATTTAAGCTCAGGAGACAAGGCCCCGGCAAGAGGAGCTTGCCGGGAAGGCCAACCAAGGCACTCCAAGGAACTTGCAGCGACGCGCCACGCGCTCCGGCAAGGCAACAAGGCCCCGGCAAGAGGAGCTTGCTGGGAAGACCAGCCAAGGTACCCCGAGGCCCGGTGAGCGACAAGCTTCCGGACCCAGGCGCGCGTGGCGGGAGGCTGTGCAGCCAGCGGTGCGCAGTGGCATGCAAAGCTGACAACATCGCCATCGTGGCGAATGGTGGCGCCCCTAACGGTCCTTTTCTGCACTGTTTGGGCGACTCAGACGGGCATTTAATGCCCTTGTCCCTTGCCGTCAGGGTTAGGTAGGGTGCACTGTACAAGTAACTGTACCAACCACCTCACTTTTTACATTTGTACTGTACCCTTCTCTGTGTTGCCACCTGTCGGTGACCCCTTTAGCGTATAAAAGGAGGCCCATGCGCAACGTAGAGGGGGTTCGGTTCGATTCATTCGTAAGCCAGAAAACACTTAGCTCTCGCGAGCAAGAACATAATACAACCAGACAAGCAGCAATAAGAGTGTTATCTCTCCGGAGAGCTCCGAAGCTGGGTAAACTGCTCATGTGCTTCGCCTCGATCTGCTCTTCATGCGATCTCCGCCCCCCGCCGAACCGAAAGGGGCTCGGTCCGCCGGCCCCATAGGTGTTCGTGGATCAGTTTCCCCGACATCTTTGGCGCGCCAGGTAGGGGGCGTCGAGATTGTGCGAACCTGATCCGGCGTTCACACGAGCTAGATCTTCATTCCCTTCATCAACATGCCACCGAAGAAGAAGACTTCGGCGGCAGCCGCTCCGTCCACGTCACTTCCGCCACCGTTGGAGCAAACGGGTGGTGGAATGGACGCCGGTGGAAGAATGGACGTCGACGAGGAAGCTTATGATGCTGCCAGGTCCAAGGACAAGGCTGCACAAACCTCGGCGACTGTACATGTTCCGCGAGACTCTCAGGAGGCGCAAGACCAACAGCGTCATGACACTCGCAGTGCCATACGCATGATAGGCCAAGACCAAGCTGGTGGATCTCGGGGCGCTCAAGACCAGCATGCACGCCAGCATGCTGGCACGAGCGGGGCACGGTCGCCTGGACGGGATACTGCTCCTTCTAACATAGTTAGAAGTCTGAGCACGTCCTGCTCCTCGCGCCGTCCGCCACTGCCACCCACCACTCCAGTAGAAGCTTTGGCGCGAGCTCAACTGCTCCTAGATTACCCTCCAACGTCGGACAAGATCGACGAATGGAGGGCCACCATTCAGACTCTCATCGGCTACGCCAACGGCAACCCTGCCGCGGCGGCAACGACAAGCAGGGGGCTTCACCGACAAGCTCTGGTCCCGACAGAGATAGATCTGCGCAGGAGCAAGATAAGATGCAGAAGAGAATGGTGCAGCGTCCAGTTTACTTTGTCAGTTCCCTTCTACAGGGGGCTAGATCAAGGTACTCTGGTGTGCAGAAGTTGCTTTTCGGCCTCCTCATGGCCTCGAGAAAGCTGCGCCATTACTTCCAAGCACATGAGATCACAGTCATCACTCGCTTTCCGCTGAAAAGGATACTGCAGAATCCAGAAGCGACAGGCAGGATTGTCGAGTGGGCGCTGGAACTTTCAAGCTTTGGCCTCAAGTTTGAGAGCACTTCAACTATCCAAAGCAGAGCATTGGCAGAGTTCATAGCAGAATGGACACCAACGCCAGATGAAGAAATTCCAGAGACGAGCATCCCCGTCAAAGAGGCAAGCAAAGAGTGGCTGATGTACTTTGATGGTGCCTTCTCGCTGCAAGGCGCCGGTGCAGGCGTGCTGCTTGTCGCGCCCACCGGAGAGCACCTCAAGTACGTAGTCCAGATGCACTTTCCCAAGGAGCAAGCAACCAACAATACTGCAGAGTATGAAGGATTGCTTGCCGGTCTCAGAATCGCAGCAGACCTTGGGATCAAGAAGCTCATTGTCAGGGGTGACTCACAGCTTGTCATCCGCCAAGTGAACAAGAACTACCAGAGTCCATTGATGGAAGCATATGTTGATGAAGTGAGGAAGCTAGAAGAGCGCTTTGACGGCCTACAGATGAAGCATATCCCAAGAGCTCAGAATGTCATTGCTGATGGCCTGTCAAAGTGCGCCGCACTAAAGTTACCTGTGGAACCAGGGATCTTTGTGCTCAAGTTAACTCAACCATCCGTAAGACCATCAAATGGACAAAGCAAGAAGAGGAAGTTGGTTTCTGGTGACTACTTTCCGGCAGAGCTCCCGAAGCTGCCGCCAAGAAAGTCCCCAAGATCAACACCAAGGATGCTGAGGGGCAGTCTGCTCCGGCAAGCCTTATGGTTTGTTCCGTTGAAGCAGACGCTCCGGACAAGTTTTGCTCCGGCAAACTTGCCGGGGAACATCAAGCTCCGGCAGGGCCGCAAGTCCTTCCCGTAGAAGCGGATGTTCCCGCAGCAGCAGATGTGCCTTTAGTCCTTGTTGTCGAGCCACAAGCTCCAGCATGGGCACAGCAGATTGTCCATTTCCTTCAGACAGGAGAACTTCCCGAAGAGCAAGAAGAAGCGGAAAAAGTAGCCCAGCAGTCAAGTATGTACCAGTTTGTCGATAGCATACTGTACAAAAGAAGACTCAACGGTGTGAAATTGAAGTGTATTTGCCGGGAAGATGGACAAAAGTTGTTGGCAGAGATACATGGAGGCATATGTGGCCATCACATTGGCGCAAGGGCACTTGCCGGCAAAGCTTTCCGGCAAGGTTTCTTTTGGCCGACAGCCCTCCAGGATGCAACTGCACAAGTAACCAAGTGTGAAGCGTGCCAGTTCCACTCAAAACAGATACACCAGCTAGCTCAAGCTCTCCAGATGATCCCTTTATCCTGGCCATTTTCGGTCTGGGGGCTCGATATCCTCGGCCCTTTCCCACAAGCTGTCGGGGGCTTTGAGTACTTGTACGTTGCAATCGACAAGTTCACAAAGTGGCCGGAGGTGCAGCCAGTGAGGAAGGTGACAGCACAGTCAGCAGTCAAGTTCTTCAGGTCAATTGTTTGCTGTTTCGGGATCCCTAACAGGATCATCACCGACAACGGCATGCAATTCACGAGCCGCACCTTCATGCAGTACGCCCAAGACCTTAGCGCCAAGGTCTGCTTCGCTTCTGTTGCTCATCCAAGAAGCAACGGTCAAGCAGAGAGGGCAAATGCTGAAGTGCTGCGCGGGCTCAAGACCAGAACTTTCGACAGGCTGCGTAAGTGCGGAAGAAACTGGATCGAGGAGCTGCCGGTGGTTCTTTGGTCGATCAGAACGACGCCAAATGGAGCCACTGGCCAGACGCCTTTCGCTCTAGTCTATGGGGCGGAGGCAGTTCTCCCCACGGAACTCGTATATGGATCGCCTCGAGTGCTCGCTTATGATGAGCTTGAGCAAGAACAGCTGCGACAAGACGACGCGCTGCTCCTTGAGGAAGATCGTCTTCAGGCTGCTGTACGAGCTGCTCGATACCAGCAAGCTTTGCGCCGCTACCATAGCCGCAAAGTTAAGGCCAGAAGCTTCGAGGAAGGCGACCTTGTTCTTCGGTGTGTTCAGTCCGCCAAGAATTCCAACAAGTTGACGCCGAAGTGGGAAGGCCCTTATCGGGTGAAACGAGTCACAAGGCCCGGCGCTGTCTGCCTTGAGACCGAAGATGGCATTCCGGTGAGCAACTCCTGGAACATAGAACATCTTCATAAGTTTTTCTCGTAAGGCGCGGTTGCCGGAACCCGTTCCGGCAACCACCTTTTGTACAAGTCTTGCCGTTGTTGCATGTAATCCTTTGTACAAAGCCGGGCGCAGATCCCGTGCATAAACAAAACCCCATGTGCTCCGCACAACTTGTCCTTTCATGCATTAGTTTCTTTCTTGCATGAGTTATCTGACACTTTGTGCAACACCTACATCCGGTAAGCAATAACGAGCCGAAGGGCTCCATATCATTATTTCCTCTTCTTTCTTCTTTTCAACAAAGGAAAAGAAGGTTCCCTCGCACACAAGTTTGCCGAGGGGGAAGGAGAAGATTGTGGTATGGACCAGGCGTCGTTCAAGCAAAGTTTTGCCTTGCCGGGAAGCAAACGATAGAAAAGCTAAGTTGCCAAAATTTGAGCAATCAGTTTTTAAATTTTTGAGTTATCTTCCTCGAACGACCCTGCTTTGTATGGAAAACCTGTGCGCGGAGGAACCAACTCGTGGCTAGTTGCGCCCTTACTTTGTTTCGAGTCCGCTCAACAACTTAAGTGTGCTGCATCTAGTCGCGACAAGGTTTCTTGTCGGAAGCAGCGCCGCCAGTAGGCTGCTGAAGTTCCGCACTCAGCGCTCGCGGCTCAGGTGCCTACGCCGACAAGTTCCCTAGAAGCGTAGGGTAAAAACATACGAAGGAAGGAATCTAGTAGAGGAAATAACATAGCAATTGATAAAAGAAATAAAGTTATATTACAAGATAACTTGTCGTAGCTCTAACAGACTGTTTTCATAACATGATTAGCAGCGACAAGGGAAAAGAAGAAATGGGCGGCCTAGTCTACGTGGTCGCCCTCAACCCTCTTGATCTCGCTCACCTTGTCCACAATGGGTGCGACAAGGGCCTTGAGTGCGTCCCGATCGGCGTCTGGCGGCAAGGACTTGAGGACGTTGGTGAAGCCGAGGCCTGGATTGCGGAAGGCCACCTTCATCAGCACCTTCTGGAGAACCCCGGCGCAGATTTTGCACGACTCGTCGGCCAGCTGCTTTGGGATCCTTTCCCGGAGCCGCTGGAGTGCCGTCGCCACGCCCTTGAAGAACAGGCTAAGCTTGGCGCTGGGTTGGAGATTCTCGTCGGAGGGATACCCAAAGTCCTCCATCCCCAGCTGCGCCAGCTCCTCGTTGATGACTGCGGCAATATTCACCAGACCCTCGGTCCAGTGCTCCACAGTATCTCTGAATGAGTTCTGGGTAACTGCGATGCTCTCCAGCAGCGCCGTGTCAGCCTTGACCTTCTCCGACAAGGTCTTCTCCCACTCCTTCCGCAGCGCCGCGAGCCGCTGCGCCTCGGCCGACTTCACGCCCTTTCCCTTGTCGGCTTTCGGAGCCATGGCGGAGGTGGTGGGGGAGGTCGACGGCGTTGGTGATGCTGGTGGCAATGGGGGGCGGAGCGCTGCTCTCTCGGCTTCGAGAAGAAGGGGGGGAGCGGCGGAGATTCGTGAAGATGGAGTAGTAGCAACCAGCGAGGGGGAACGAACTGCCCCTGTTTCCTCTGCTTATAAAGAGGGACGGGGCGGACGTTTCGCCCTTCCGAATAAAGAACCACCCACGATCTCTCCCACGACGCCGCATTCAACGCGTGCCGTTAGGGGAGAGCGCGGTGGATACGGAGCGAGATTCGGTGTGGCCCAATCCGCGTGTGCCCGTGCCCTGTCTTGGGCCTGGCCCAACAGCGCTCGACACCGTGTTTGGCCCAGGCCCGGGGGCTCCTGTCGGTGTACTAGAATAGGGGTACCCTAGTACCCCGAACTTGTGCACGGGCAGTTGCAGCACCCCGCGGCAAGGCTTGCCGGGTGAACGCCAAGATCCTCCGTGGTTCCCTTGGAGCCATTCAAGAACAAAGTATTTAAGCTCAGGAGACAAGGCCCCGGCAAGAGGAGCTTGCCGGGAAGGCCAACCAAGGCACTCCAAGGAACTTGCAGCGACGCGCCACGTGCTCCGGCAAGGCAACAAGGCCCCGGCAAGAGGAGCTTGCCGGGAAGACCAACCAAGGTACCCCGAGGCCCGGTGAGTGACAAGCTTCCGGACCCGACAAGATAACAGCAGCGGCAAGGCACTTGCCGCGGCAGGCGGCCACTCTGTGCCCACGCTCCAGCGCATCCACCAACGTGTCGCTCTGGGGGGCCTCCCCAGGCGCGCGTGGCGGGAGGCTGTGCAGCCAGCGGTGCGCAGTGGCATGCGAAGCTGACAAGATCGCCATCGTGGCGAACGGTGGCGCCCCTAACGGTCCTTTTCTGCACTGTTTGGGCGACTCAGACGGGCATTTAATGCCCTTGTCCCCTGCCGTCAGGGTTAGGTAGGGTGCACTGTACAAGTAACTGTACCAACCAGCTCACTTTTTACATTTGTACCCTTCTCTGCGTTGCCACCTGTCGGTGACCCCTTTAGCGTATAAAAGTAGGCCCATGCGCAACGTAGAGGGGGTTCGGTTCGATTCATTCGTAAGCCAGAAAACACTTAGCTCTCGCGAGCAAGAACATAATACAACCAGACAAGCAGCAGTAGGAGTGTTATCTCTCCGGAGAGCTCCGAAGCTGGGTAAACTGCTCGTGTGCTTCGCCTCGATCTGCTCTTCTTGCGATCTCCGCCCCCCGCCGGACCGAAAGGGGCTCGGTCCGCCGGCCTCATAGGTGTTCGTGGATCAGTTTCCCCGACAGCCACCTGCTCGACCCTAATGTCACTGATAAAATAAAGTAATAATATAGTTAAAATAGAGTGAGTGTCCTCTCTATCATTTCATTTCAAATGTAGATAAAGAAAGTGCTTCTCTTTGTTAATGTATGTTTCATCAACTAGTCCCATTGTTAATATTTAAGCGTTTCTGCAAACTGGGGTGCTTAATTTTAGTTGATCTGCACAAAAATAGAGATTTGAATGTCTCAAGGCCCCTCCTTGTACTACCGTTGTACACTGATGTTCATCACTGGCAGAAGGTGTATCGGGGAGACTTGGGACGATTTCCAGTATGAGGCGTGTCGTACCGTATGAGGCGTCGCAGGGCCCATCTCGCCCTCACAGCATGGCATACTATGATACTATCGCAATATTTTCTTATATTTATTTTGCATGTTTCATCAACTAGTGCCACTATAATGTAATCACACTTTTTCATTATCTGCGCAAACAGGGTTATCCAGTTGCATTTTGGTGGAACTGCACAAATGTACGGATGGAACCAGCATATATGCAAAGTGCGAGGTGTGCTAAGTAAAAATTACCGACACCAACCATGCTCCATGCACGTGTTGGCATCCACCACCACCACCAGTGGGATGTGTGGCGCTCTCTATGGACGGATCTTTCTCTCCAGCAAATCCTCTAACTAAATACTAGTAGCTTATATTGGCAGTTTTCTAGGGAGTACTCCTTTCTGAAAGAAGCACCAATCTATTTTTCTTTATTTGTACACAGTGTCACAACTTTGACCCAAAGGTCCAGAGCTATTTAAGGGTGATTGGCATAGTACTCGAAGACTGATTGTAAGCACGATTTTCATTAGTTGTCACACTGATTGTAAGCATGAGCAGGTGGAAGATTAGGTTAGTGCGAAGCTTACCTTAAACCCTACCACCACCGTTGAAACGAGGCAAGCGTCTAGGGAACCATGGAGAACGGCGGGGAAGCGACGTTGCGCCATCCGGCCTCCTCTTGCGGTGGGAGAACGAATACTCATGTGGCTCCGGCTGGCTTTGCACCCTCACGAACAACACACCGTACTCGATCGATTTGTTATCCTATAGGTGCTCGACCTTCGACCTGTACGCCCACTACCACCGCCTGACTTTCGCCTCGGGCGAATCTGTCTGCTCCATCGCCCAGAGGGGATACTCAATGAACTCAGAGGACTGCGGTGTGACTGCCACGGAGGAGTACATGTACATTGCCACCCTCATCACCGTTGTCTCTCTCTTTCGCATACATTGCCACATGGCCCTATACCGTCCTCGAAATATCCCACTCATTGTCAAACCAAGTAAGGATCTCCTTCAACCTGGCTAACTTTGCTTGGTCCCCGCCGGCGATCTGCCTGATTCGCTGCTGCATCCTCTCCATAAATGTCCTTCTGAGTGGTCCGGTGCTAGATTTGGAAGATGGGAGGAGAGATGGTGGTCTTGCAATAGAGAAGAGGGAGAGGCGAGATGGTGGTTTTGGAATGGAAATGATGGAGAGGAGAGGAGGTGGTTTTGCAATGGAGAAGAGGGAGAGGCGACACGGTGGTTTTTGAATGGAGAAGATGGAGAGGAGAGGAGGTGGTTTTGCAATGGAGAAGAGGGAGAGGCGAGATGGTGGTTTTTGAATGGAGTTGATGGATAGGAGAGGAGGTGGTTTTGCAATGGAGAAGAGGGAGAGGAGCATGCGGCGGCGATTTAGGATTGGACGAGAGGGCCGGCGCACTGTGACTGGATCAAAATCAAAATCAATTTACCCTTCAATTAAGAAAGCGACCCCACATTAACTAGTCTCCCTTTTATTCTGGGTCATAATTAACCATGATTTTCACAAATAAAATATATGTTATACATTGCAAAAATAATATAATTTGAAAGTACATTCAGATACGAACCAAATGATACAATTTTTGGTGACATAAATTCACATTTTGCTTGTCAAATACAGTACGTGGTCAAACTTTGACCCAAAATACGCAAAACAAAAAAATACTTCCAAGACCAGCGTCGCTCTTCCGCTCTTCTCCTCTTAAACCACCGCCGCTCCTCTCCTGTTCCAATCTAAATCCAGTGCCGCTCCTCTCCTCTTCCATTTCAAAACCATTGCACCTCCTCTACTATTCCAATCCAAAACCAGCGTCACTCCTCTCCCGTTCTAATCCAAAACCAGCGCTGCTCCTCTCCTCTTCCATTCAAAAACCACCGCCGATGAGTGAAGGTGCTGTGGAGAAGTAGATCGATGGAGGAGTACAACCGATACATGAGGATCGCAGACGGTGATCCTGTGAAGCTAGCTAGGATGTTGGAGATAGTCTTGGTTTGACAACAATGACCAACTAGCAGCGACAGCGACATCCATGGCCAAATATCTGCAACAGAGCAAAAAGGCGGCGATACTCCCGAAGGGAGTCGCACGGGAGTACATAGAGCTGCTCCTCTGGGCCATGGAGCAAACAGATTCACCGAATCCGGTCGTGAGGGAGCGGTGGTGGGAGTACCGACCCCAGATGGAGTATCCACCAGAGATTGAAGGATCGAGCATCTACAGGGTGCCGTTTGTCAGGGTGTCGTGCCAGAGCGAGCCGGTGGAGTCTTCGTCGACCGAACCCAATTGCAAGAGGAGAAAACCTGTTGGCCCGACGACGCTTCCATGCCATCCTCTCCCTCGCCGTTCACATCGTCTCACGGGGCGGCTGTCCGCCGCCGAGGAATGGGAGGGACTGCCCCCCCCCCCCCCCCGGTGCAATTGTCGAGCAGGTTGTGAATTTTCAGGAGGAGCTTAGGGTTGTTAGTATTTGCAGGTTGTGAATTGTGTTTTGTGTTGTGTCTTTTGAGAGTACTTTCAGATATGAATGTCTTTTGAATTTCAGATTTGCAGCATTAAGCATATGAAGTATTTTATGAATTCTAGAGATCTATTTTTAGCACTTAAAAAATGTAGTTTCACAGGAGTATAAAAACACAGACAATGTGGTTCTCAGAGAAGAAACTGCAAGTTTCAGTTTCAGATAAGAAACTCCAAGTTCAGTTTTAGATAAGAAACTACAACTTTCAGAGGCAGAGCATTTATATTAAAACGGCCTTTAAAAACAGTGTTAACATCATATTGGAAGTTTTATTCATGGTCGAAACTGGAACTACCAGCCAGTTAACATCATGCTGATCAACATTCACGCATAGCACATCGTCATATGATGCACAGTCAAAAAGATATGCTATTTTCAAAATGCCCACACAATGTCGAGTGTGCGAAAACAGAGAAAACGAGGGACGAAGTTTTGGCAAATGTTGGACGTGGTGTGCGCAGATGACAATTGGGAC
The DNA here is from genome assembly GCF_018294505.1 of Triticum aestivum. Classification (NCBI taxonomy): domain Eukaryota; kingdom Viridiplantae; phylum Streptophyta; class Magnoliopsida; order Poales; family Poaceae; genus Triticum; species Triticum aestivum. Next base: position 513,138,719 of record NC_057812.1, on the reverse strand, counting down.
CCACATGTCAATAAAGGCAGAGGCAAAAAATGGAGATATTTTCTCTACACAGGTGGAATCAAACCCGGGCGGAACAACTGTCGGGTAGTGTCCCTCGGCCACTAGGCTAGTTCAGTTGTTTCATTACTAATAAGGCACTTCCTCTGGTGGTGATCTCCTCCTGCGCCTTTGTGCGCTCGCCGCGACACCGCTGTCTGCCATTGTGAACATGCTGAACAAACGAGAGGAATTTGGAGAGGACTGTACGTGGAGAGGTGGACAGTCGGGACCCCCCCAGGTCTATGGCCATACGCAAGCAAGTGCCTCATCGAAAAAATACTTCCTCCTAATGCTATGTTGACGTTGGGGCCCACGAGTTTGTCAACATAATTACATTTTTAGGTGCTTCAAGGTAGTTACTATCTCTACTCTTATACAAAACGAAGTTGGTGATGATGGTGTGCCTGCCATCCTGCAATATAGGTCGTCCGATTTATATCTGATAGATAGGAAGGAAACAATGGCAATTTTGCAAAAAGATACCCACACCCCTCTCCAGATTTGCAAATAAGGCCTTCCCTCGTTCATCCTTTTCTCCCACAAGATAAACTACTCATACAAATGCATCTTGATGCGTGCAACGCATGGGCATCTTGCTAGTAGGAGATAAATTCACAACGAAGCCGGGAAGCTGGCAGGTATCATTTATTATCAGTGGGGCAGCAAGTATCAACTGGGTTTTGGGCTGCCCCGTCTAGGCTTTCTTTTTTAACAAGCGCAGCCCACGACCTCGGATGGGAGGTCCATATGCCTGTTTGTATTTTCTTGAGGGCCATCATATATCGACCGGCCTATGGACCTCCCATCCGAGGTTTTATTTGTCATGAAACATCAACAGCCCAATTTATGTACTTTTTTTGAAGAAAACGCAGAGGTCTGTTCTATTTTTCTCTATAAGAATAGGAACGCCTAGTCCAACTTATGTTTCCTTCTAATTATATTATATATATTTAAAATATTATATATGTTATTATATATGATTTTTATTGTCATCATATATTTAACAGATACTTACATATGTAAGAAAACAATATCCCACATCTTATTAACTTATAAAAATAATTTCTTAAATTTAAAATCCTGGATTTTTTTGCCAACGAAAATCCTGGTGATTGTGTATAAAAGCTTGGTAAGATTTAAAGACCAATGTAATAATAAATCACTTATTATTCAAATATATATATATATATAACAAAATGCTCAACCCCTGTTTATTTTTTGATAACATTGCTGCGCCCACCCCAACATTGTAATTATAATCAGCCCAACAAAAAAGTGTATTTCGAGAAAGTGCATATGGCATGTAATTTTTTTAGGAAAAACATAAATGGGCCGCATGGACGCTACATTATTTGTTCACCCAGCCCAGCTAATGGATTGTAATTCAAAAGAAAAAGAGAGATCAAATTGACTGTAAATTCTACCCCGCAAAAAAAGACTGTAAATTCTGAAAAAATGGGTTGAATACATGCCACATTTTTGGAGGCTAAAATATGGGCCAATAGTTCGAAGCCGATGCAAGTTGTTGTCAACTTTGTCAACAAATGATTCTGACATCGTTAGCCATTGATTTTACATCCAACGACCAGCATCCATCTTCAATCTCTCGTCTTCTTCCTCCAGCGCCGCCGGGACCACCTGCTCCCGCCTCCTTCTGCTAGCAGCTCCGCTTAGCACGCTTCGCTGTGAAGCGCTACTCCACCATTGGCCAGGCCATCCCTCCACCCCTCCACACCTCCTGTTCTTCTCCACTGACTTCCTAACCAACCGCACCAGAACCAGTTAACCCTCATACACCTCTCCGTCTGCGACTCTACTCCCGCGTCTTCCCATCTCTAGCTCATTGTTGTCCGGGTCCTCGCCGTCGTCCACCACCTTGGATGCGCTCGGCGTGGAGTGGTTAATGTGGTCAACGAACGACACCATCGGAAGTAGACTGTAAGTGGAGAGGCTGACAGCTGGGTCCATGGCTGCATGTAAGGAAATGCCTCCTTGTTACACGCAAAATAATGATTCCTCCACCTGACAGTTGGGACCCACCGGAAGGGCCTTTGTATTTCACGAAAAAACGTTCCCACCGCTGACAGGTCAGACCCACCAGCTATATCTTCGCATGCAAGGAAGTGCCTCCTTATTACGCACAAAAAATGAATACCCCCTACTAGCTGGGACCCACAATAGTGGGAGGCTGATTTGTGGGCCAACTAAGTTGACGGGGACGGAGGGCTTTGTCAACTTAGTCAATATGAACGATTCTAGCTCCAGTGACCGTACGATGTCCATGCAATGGCCGTAGTGCTTCTTCAATCTATGGTCTTCTAGCTCCAGCCGCCCAAACCAGCGCCGATCGTGCCTCGTGCTCCTGCCTCCCGTGGCCGGCTGTAATGCCGCGGAGGCCTCCCCGCCCCCTACTACTCCCACCGCTGGCCAGGCCATCCTTGTACTCACCCACACCCCCTGTTATTCTATGGCGACGGCAACCTCACACCACAGCGAACCAGTGAACCCTCATACTCCTCTACGCGTGGGCATCCACTGCCGCGTCTTCCCCGGCTCCATGTCGTGCCCTTCCTAGGCCTCGCCGTCATCCACCGCCCTAGTGCTCTCGGCGCGGCGTGGTCAACATGGTCAAGGAACGGCTTCCATTGGACGTGGACTGTACGTGGAGAGGCTGACAGCTGGGGCCATGGCCGCAGCAAGGGAGTGCCTCCTTATTACCCGGAAAATAATGATTCCTTCACCTGATAGCAGGGACCCACCGGACGGGCAACCGTATTTCACAAAAAAAAACATTTCCCCCTGACTATTGGGACCTACCAGCGACATCTTCGCACGCAAGGAAGTGCGTCCGGGCAAAAAAAAACGGTTCGCCCCTTGACTGCTGGGACCCACCAGCTACATCTTCGCACACAAGGAAGTGCCTGACAGTCGGGACCCACCTGGTCGAAGTGTACGTAGCGTTGTCATTCCGGTCGCGAACGTGTACGTACATACTGGTCCATGTAGAGGCGCGCACGTGTCGTAGTAGAGGCACGCACGTAGCATGTACACGTACGTACAACGGCCAGTGTGCAAGAAAGGAAATATGGCCACGTATGTACATACGAACAGGGTCTCGAACGCCTACTTGCGCATACGTACGGCCAGGGCTCGTGTATATGGTTGGGTCGGAACGGAGAAACAACGTCGTCATCGTGTTCAGGGGGAGCCAACCGGCTGGGTCGAAACGGAATGTGTCGTCGTGTTCATCGGGAGGGCTTGGACGGAACAGCCGATGGAAACGAGGCCTGGTGTACCGCAGAATGGAGGAAACGACCTTGTGCTCGATCGGCCATGGTCGAAACGGGGTCCTGCTCATCGGAAGGGGTCTGGCGTATCGCAAAATGGAGGAAACGGACCTCCTACGGTCGAAAGGGGGGTCCTATTCATCGGGAAGGGTGTGGCGTACCACAAAATGGAGGAAAGGGACTTGTGCTAGAGCGCTACGATCAAAATGGGGGTCCTGTTCATCGGGAGGGGTGTGGCATACCGCAAAACGGGACTCCACGGGATATTGTTCATCTCCACTGTCGACCCCCCCCCCCAGCCTCCACGGGCTACTGTTCGTCCACCGCCGACCTCCTCCAGCCTCCACTTGCGACTGTTCATCCATGGGTTCTTGTTCATCCAGCCTCCACCGTGCGCTACTCCACCGACTACTGCTCAACCAGCCCTGTCCACACGGGCTCCTGTTCAACCACCCCTCCACGGGCTACTATTCATCCAGCCCTCCATGGGGTGGTCCTGTTCATCCAGCCCTCAACGGGGTCCTGTTCATCCAGCCCCAACCGGCTCGATCGATCGGGGTCCTGTTCATCCAGAGGCAACACCATGGGGTCCTGTTCATCCACCCCCACCATGAACTGTTCATCCAAACCCCCCCAGCAACACTCACTGTTCATCCAGCGGCAACATCGATCGGCTTCAGTTAGCAGCAGTAGCGAAGGAATCACTCGGGTTCAGTAACGTAGCTAGTGCAATCACTCGGGTTCAGTTAGATCCCAACGCCTCACACACACGCGCGTACGTGTACGACAGAAACGCGCATCACTCGGCCCTTGACCACCCACCGTAACCGGGAACTCCCCGAAATTTTCCTCGCCCTCGCTTCTACCATGGTTTTTTCCGTCATGGACGGCCCAAAGAATGTCATGCAGCTGTGTCTCCGGCCCGCCCAAGACGAAAATCCCATTTTCGGTCATGAATTTTTGTCATAGAAGTAGGAGCGCACCACATCTATGATGATACCAGGTTTTGTCATAATTATCGTCATACAAGTGTCATAAGTATGATAGAAAAAAATTCGTTTGGACCAAAATGTCACGGATGTGTCTTTTTTTTGTAGTGATATGATGGGTCTGTGACCCTACCTGTAATAGGTGACCTCATAATTAGCCCCCAAATCGGTTAAGGTTTCATAGGAGAGTCGAGTTGATCTGTCGGTTAGGTCGGAATGCTGCGGGGGCACTCGGACTATGTTTCTGAGTCATGGTTCACTGTTCTCTGGATGAAAACGCAACGGCTTCTAGACTACAGGTTCACCCGGATGACTAGGTGCTGTTGATCGCCAAGAAAAACCCAATGGCATTTGTTTTGTCTCTCGGAAGAGATAGACTTGGGACCCAAGTGAGGGCATGCCATTACAACTCGAGTGGCAACGCTGGCGCGTGGTCTGATTCTCTGGAGAGATGCTACTCCTTGTCCCAAGGGAGCGACAACGCGGGCCTTATACGAGTCCAGGTTTACGAGTCATGCGCCTACTGAGAGGGCCAAGTGAACCCGTGGAGGGGCGTCAAGCTCATCACATAGTGATCCTAAAGAAGACTTCGGTCGGGTGGTTAACGTGGACAAGTGCACGGATCCCCATGGAGGGTGGTCAGTCGGGCTGACATGTGTCCTTTAGGAAAGGAATTGTAGGCAATCAATCAGATCGATTCGCCTTAGAAATCACGGGATTCGAATTTGTGTGTGTGCACGCAGAAGCAGTTACGTCGTGCGTTAGTGGGGAAAGTGGGGGCCCGGCTCCTCGATTTTCATGCATGATCCTTGCCATGTGCCGCGCTCGCTCTGCGCAAAGTTCTGTCGCGTGCGCTGTTGATCCAGAGATCTGTGGCGTGAGATCCGGCCCACGATTCGCTTTGTGATATAAAATATTTGGAGACTGAGGCTGGGACCTCATATCCCTTTTCTTCTGCTCCAGCTCCTCCACTTCTCTTCTCCACTCGAGCGTGCAGAACCTCCACGGTGATGGCGAGAGACTCCATGGCCAAGGCGGAAAAGGCGAAGAGCACCGGAAAGGCCTCCTCTTCCGGCTCTAGTGTGGCGAACGGAGGTGCAGCAGGGGATTGGATCCCGTCACGCGTCTCAGCTAGTCGGCTGGAGGAGCTTGTAGAGAGGGGCTCATCCCGTGTGAAGGGTGGCGTTGCCCGAGTGCGGGGGAGATCGAGTCGGCGCCGCAGGAGGATGAGCACATCCTGCATGTCACCCACATCGCGTGAGGCTTCTCTATGCATCCTCACCTCTTTTTCCAAGCATTCCTCGATTACTTCGGTGCGCAACTGCACCATCTCCCTCCAAATGCCATCATCTATCCTTCATCCTTTGTCTCCCTCTGTGAGAACTTCCTCGACTACCAACCCCATTGGGGGCTTTTCAAGCATATCTTCACTTATCGATCGATGACCGTCAAGAAGGACTCATCAGCCGGCATGAAGAACCATCTCACCCAGCTATGCGGGGGTTGGGCATCCAAGTCCGGGGGCACCTTCCCGAAGATGACATTCCGCGATTCCGTCAAGGGGTGGTAGGGGATATGGTTGTATTGCAGGGATGTCCCCATCGCCCACAACCAATTGGGCCTCCCACCATACTCGATGGAGAGGGTGAGGGCTCGTGAGTCCCTTTCGGTGGCGAAGGAGGAGAGGACGGAGGTCGGAGTGGTACACCTCTCAGATGAATTTGATGTCAAAAAGCCGTGCTATCGCCTCACCAATCGCCTTGCGCTTCTCAGTGGAAGATCATCGAAGGTGCTCCTTGATAGACTTCATATTTGAGTCTACACAGAGTCTGTGCTCGGCCAGTTCTCTGGGAACACCCGACATGTCAGAAGGCTTCCATGCGAAGATGTCCCAGTTCTCATGGAGGAACTTGACGAGCTCGCCTTCTTATTGGCTATCAAGGGTGGTCGAGATGTTGGTCGGGGCAACATTCTGGTGCTCGGGATGAATGTGTACTAGCTTTGCCTCCCCTGCCGACTGGAAAGCAGATTCCATCGTCGGCTTTTTGGACTTCAGCAGCTCACTCGAATCCATCGCTTTCTTGTACTCATCCATCTCGGCCATTGCCATCTGTTCCTCGATGATTTGAGAGCCCTTCTGGAGACATTCTTCGGCCAACTTCCGATTGCCCGTGATAGTGATCATGCCTTTCGGTCATGGCGTCTTATGCTTTAGATACACGTAACATGGACGGTCCATGAAACGTGCGTATGCGGGCCTACCCAGGATAGCGAGGTAAGCACTCTGGAAGCCTACCACTTCGAAAGTCATTTGTTCCTTTCGGAAGTTCTTCTCTTCGCCGAATACGATGTTGAGGGCAATCCGTCTTAGTGATTTGGCCTTCTTCCCGGGGATTACCCCGTGGAATTCCATATTACTCTTGTTGAGTCGGGACATCGAAATGCCCATTGCCTCCAATGTGTCAGCATAAATAATGTTGAGCCCGCCACCGCCGTCCATTAGGAATTTGCGTAATCGGACTCCTCCAACAACTGGGTCAACCACCAAAGCCTACCGCCCGAGGATCGGTATATGGGCCGAGTGATCCAACTGATCGAAGGTCACTGGCGTCTTGGGCTAGTCGAGGTACTTTGTGACAGTTGGAACCACCATGTTGACCTCTCGGTTAATAACCTTGAGGTGGCTCTTGCTTTCGATGTCGGCGAATATCATCAGGATTGTCTCAATGTTGGGGTTACCTGGAAGTACCTTTGCCTCCGTCATCGTCGTCTTCATCCTTGTCCCTGGAGGAATCTTACCGCATCTCTTGCTTCAGGAGTCGGTACTCCCGAGTGGTATGCTTGGGCAAAATCAAATTCCCCTCCTCGTCCTTCTTCGTGGGGATCTGGCTGGGTTGATCGAGGATGTCATTTTTCATGTGGACTTGCTTCTTCCCCTTCGAGTTTTATTTTCCTTTTGGGAGTGATATGTCTCCAACGTATCTATAATTTTTTATGTATTCATGCCATGTTTATAATATTTTTACATGATTTAGGTATGATTTGGTTAGAACTAACCCGGACTGAGGATGTTTTCAGCAGAACTACCGTGGTGTTGTTTTTGTGCAGAAATAGAAGTTCTCGAAATGCGCAGAAAATCAACAGAGATTTTTTCTGGAAAATATAAAAAATACTGGAACAAAGAGTTACAGGAGGGGAGTCCCGTGGGCCCCACGAGGGTGAAGGGCGCGCCCCCTGCCTCGTGGACTCCCTGTGGGGCCCCCTGACTTGTTCTTGACGCCAACCTCTCTTATAAATCCCCAAACTTCGAGAACTTAACCTAGATCGGGAGTTCCGTCGCCGCAAGCTTCTGTAGCCACCAAAAACCAATCGGGACTGAAGGCAATATGCCTTAGAGGCCATAATAAAGTTCTTATTTGTATTTCCTTATATCATGATAAATGTTTATTATTCATGCTAGAATTGTATTAACCGGAAACTTGGTACATGTGTGAATACATAGACAAACAGAGTGTCCCTACTTTGCCTCTACTTGACTAGCTCGTTAATCAAAGATGGTTAAGTTTCGTAGCCAAGGACATGTGTTGTCATTTGATGAATGGGATCACATCATTTGAGAATGATGTGATGTACAAGACCCATCCGTTAGCTTAGCATAATGATTGTTCAGTTTTATTGCTACTGCTTTCTTCATGACTTATACATGTTCCTCTGACTATGAGATTATGCAACTCCTGAATACCGGAGGAACACCTTGTGTGCTATCAAACGTCACTACGTAACTGGGTGATTATAAAGATGCTCTATGGGTGTCTCCGATGGTGTTTGTTGAGTTGGCATAGATCGAGATTAGGATTTGTCACTCCGTCTATCGGAGGGCTATCTCTGGGCCCTCTCGATAATGTACATCACTATGAGCCTTGCAAGCAATGTGACTAATGAGTTAGTTGCGGGATGATACATTACGGAACGATTAAAGAGACTTGCCGGTAACGAGATTGAACTAGGTATTGAGATATTGACGACCGAATCTCGGGCAAGTAACATATCGATGACAAAGGGAACAATGTATATCGTTATGCGGTTTGACCGATAAAGATCTTCGTAGAATATGTGGGAGCCAATATGAACATCCAGGTTCCGCTATTGGTTATTAACCGGAGATGTGTCTCGGTCATGTCTACATAGTTCTCGAACCCGTAGGGTCCGCACACTTAACGTTCGATGACGAACGGTATTATGAGTTTATGTGTCTTGATGAACCGAAGGTTGTTAGGAGTCCCGGATGTGATCATGGGCATGACGAGGGGTCTCGAAATGGTCGAGACATAAAGATCAATATATTATAAGCCTATGTTTGGACATAGGAATGGTTTCGAGTGAGTTTGGGCATATACCGGAGTACCGGGGGGTTACCGGAACCCCCGGGGAGTATACGGGCCCTAATGGGCTTTAGTGGAGAGAGAGAGAGAGAGGCAGCCAGGGCAAGCCGCGCGCCCCTCCTCCTTTGGTCCATATTGGACTAGGAAGGGGCGCCCTCCTTTCCTTCCTCCCTCTCTCCCCCTTCCTTCTCTCCTAGTCCAACTAGGGAAGGGGGGAATCCTACTCCCGGTGGGAGTAGGACTCCTCCAGGGCACGCCATAGAGGGCCGGCCCTCACCCTCCTCCACTCCTTTATATACGGGGGAGGGGGCACCCCATAGACACACAAGTTGATCATTGATCCCTTAGCCGTGTGCGGTGCCCCCCTCCACCATAATCCACCTCGGTCAAATCGTCGTAGTGCTTAGGCGAAGCCCTGCGCCGGTAGCTTCATCATCACCTTCATCATGCTGTCGTGCTGACGAAGCTCTCCCTCGACACTCAACTAGATTGAGAGTTTGTGGGACGTCACCGAGCCAAACATCTGTAGATCACGGAGGTGCCGAACTTTCGGTACTAGGATCGGTCGGGTCATGAAGACGTACGACTACATCAACCGCATTGTTATAACACTTCCACTTATGGTCTATGAGGGTACGTAGACAACACTCTTCCCCTCTCGTGGCTATGCATCACCTAGATAGATCTTGTATGTGCGTAGGATTTTTTTTGAAATTACTGAGTTCCCCAACAGTGGCATCCGAGCCAGGTCTATGCGTAGATGTTATATGCACGAGTAGAACAGAAAGGAGTTCTGGGCGTCGATATATACATATTGCTTGCCATCACTAGATGATTCTTGATTCATCGGTATTGTTGGATGAAGCGGCCAAGACCGACATTACGCGTACGCTTATGTGAGACTGGTTCTACCGACGTGCTTCGCACACAGGTGGCTGGTGGGTGTCAGTTTCTCCAACTTTAGTTGAATCAGATTAAATGAACATGGTTCTTTCTGAAGATCAAAAAGCAATCACTATACATGTTGTGGTTTTTGATGTGTAGGTAAGAACGGTTCTTGCTCAGTCCGTAGCAGCCACGTAAAACTTGCAACAACAAAGTAGAGGATGTCTAACTTGTTTTTGCAGGGCATGTTGTGATGTGATATGGTCAGGACATGATGCTAAATTTTATTGTATGAGATGATCATGTTTTGTAACAGAGTTATCGGCCACTGGCAGGAGCCATATGGTTGTCACTTTATTGTATGAAATGCAATCGCCATGTAATTCCTTTACTTTATAACTAAGCGGTAGCGATAGTTGTAGAAGCAATAGTTGGCGAGACGACAACGATGCTTCGATGGAGATCAATGTGTCAAGCCGGTGAAGATGGTGATCATGACAGTGCTTTGGAGATGGAGATCAAAGGCACAATATGATGATGGCCATATCATATCATTTATATTGATTGCATGCGATGTTTATCCTTTATGCATCTTATTTTGCTTAGTTCGGCGGTAGCATTATAAGATGATCTCTCACTAAATTTCAAGGTATAAGTGTTCTCCCTGAGTATGCACCGTTGCTACAGTTCGTCGTGCCGAGACACCACGTGATGATTGACTGTGATAAGCTCTACGTTCACATACAACGGGTGCAAGCCAGTTTTGCACACATGGAATACTCGGGTTAAACTTGACGATCCTAGCATATGCAGATATGGCCTCGGAACACTTAGACCGAAAGGTCGAGAGTGAATCATATAGTAGATATGATCAACATAGTGATGTTCACCATTGAAAACTACTCCATCTCACGTGATGATCGGACATGGTTTAGTTGATATCGATCACGTGATCACTTAGATGATTAGAGAGATGTCTATCTAAGTGGGAGTTCTTAAGTAATTTGATTAATTGAACTTAAATTTATCATGAACTTAGTCCTGATAGTATTTGCATATCTATGTTTGATGTCTACTACACAACCTTCTTCTTGTAGACGTTGTTGGGCCTCCAAGTGCAGAGGTTTGTACGACAGTAGCAAATTTCCCTCAAGTGGATGACCTAAGGTTTATCAATCCATGGGAGGCGTAGGATGAAAATGGTCTCTCTCAAACAACCCTGCAACCAAATAACAAAGAGTCTCTTGTGTCCCCAACACACCCAATACAATGGTAAATTGTATAGGTGCACTATTTCAGCGAAGAGATGGTGATACAAGTGCAATATGGATGGTAGATATAGGTTTTTGTAATCTGAAAATATAAAAACAGCAAGGTAACTAATGATAAAAGTGAGTGAAAATGGTATTGTAATGCATTGAAACAAGGCCTAGGGTTCATACTTTCACTACTTCAAGTTCTCTCAACAATAATAACATAATTGGATCGTATAACTATCCCTCAACATGCAACAAAGAGTCACTCCAAAGTCACTAATAGCGGAGAACAAACGAAGAGATTATTGTAGGGAATGAAACCACCTCAAAGTTATGCTTTCTGATCGATCTATTCAAGAGTCCGTAGTAAAATAACACGAAGCTATTCTTTCCGTTCAATCTATCCTAGAGTTCATACTAGAATAACACCTTAAGACACAAATCAACCAAAACCCTAATGTCACCTAGATACTCCAATGTCACCTCAAGTATCTATTGGTATGATTATACGATCTGCATCACACAATCTCAGATTCATCTATTCAACCAACACAAACAACTTCAAAGAGTGCCCCAAAGTTTCTACCGGAGAGTCAAGACGAAAACGTGTGCCAACCACTATGCATAGATTCCCAAGGTCACGGAACCCGCAAGTTGATCACCAAAACATACATCAAGTGAATCAATAGAATACCCCATTGTCACCACGGGTATCCCATGCAAGACATACATCAAGTGTTCTCAAATCCATAAAGACTCAATATGATAAGATAACTTCAAAGGGAAAACTCAACCCATTACAAGAGAGTAGATGGGGAGAAACATCATAAGATCCAACTATAATAGCAAAGCTCACGATACATCAAGATCATGCCGAATCAAGAACACAAGAGAGAGATCAAACACATAGCTACTGGTACATACCCTCAGCCCCGAGGGTGAACTACTCCCTCCTTGTCATGGACAGCGCTGAGATGATGAAGATGGCCACTGGAGAGGGATTCCCCCCTCCGGTATGGTGCCGGAACGGGTCTAGATTGGTTTTCGGTGGCTACAGACGCTTGCGGCGGCGGAATTCCCGATCTAGGTTTGTTTCTGGAAGTTTGGGTATATATAAGAGGTGTTGGAGTCGGGAACAAGTCAGGGGGGTCTGTGACAGCCTGGTTTTTGCCCTCCTTTATTTGCCTGATTTTCATTTGGTTTGATTATGAAATTTGGAGTTTTTGAATCTTTTCTTATGGACTTAAACACTTGGGTACCCTTGGCTTTCACCCAAGTGCCCCATTTCCCTCTCTAATCATCATTCACTCTCTGGTTCTACCCAAAATAATATTTGGAATATTTTTCTTTATTGAAAAATATTCATTTTCGCCTCCAAAACCCTAGCCAGTTCAATGTGCTCCAAAGCAACCCCACTTTTTCTTGCCCACAAAAATCTGAGAAAATTCAAAAATATTCTCTGAACCCTAGGGCACCTTCCTGAGCAAAAATATTGTACCACTTTTTGGAATATTTTGCTACAGAAAATATTTTCTGATCTATACACAAATGGTGGTTTCTACAGCAACTACCATTTTACTTGCTCCATTGTGCCTTATTTTTCTTGTGCATCATCACCTTAGTAGATGATTGCTAACCTCCAAAGCACAGCCTCCAACTCCCAGCCATTTAACCTCAGTAACCTCTCAAAGTTATTGGTCAGAAACTTACCAAACGTGTGAAATCTTTTCTACTGCATCTGGAGCCAAACCAAAGCATGGTAATCTTCAAAACTACCACGAACAACAAGCCAGACATGATCTTTGGATGTTGGTCGACCTGAGGGCAGAGTTCGCGGTGACCACACGTGTCCATGATGCCAGCCTGCATGTCGACGCGCTCTGAGTGCCGCCGAGCGCTCTGTTTCGCGCGTGCTCGCTTCCACGACTGGCTTAGCATGCCAAACCGCGCCACCATCTTCGTCTCAACTCCCTTAACTCCCCCTGGCACTCGCCGACGCCAGAGCTCGCCGCAGTGAGCACGGGCGCAGTCCGACAAACGTAACAGTGCGGTGCGCACTGTGCTCGCCGCCTTCTCCTTGATCTTGTGCTCGTCTCCATTCGCCCACAGTCCCCGCGTGAGCTACGTCGCCTTCTCCCTCTCTCACTGACGCCGCTCGTCGCCGGGTGTAGTGTCCAGGTGTCACCGGCGGAGCCTGATCCACCTCGTCGCTCGCCTATAAATGGAGCCACCCCCAGCCTCCTCGAGCACCATCCTCCACTCCCACACACTCCACAAACGTGTAGATAGCCGTAGCCCATCCGGGCACGCTGCTGGCCACCGGCCCCAAGCTCGAGCTCGCCGACGATCCCCTTGGATCATCACGGTAGCTCCAGCCCCTCCCTGGCTTGGGCGACCCTTCCAGAGCCTCCGCCGCTCTTCTGTGAAGTCGTTCCGTCCACTTGGAGCCCCTGGAGTCGCTGCAGTTCGCCGTCATCTTTGTCTCTGGCGACCCCCGCTCTCTGTCTGAGCTTGCGAGGTTGATTCCGACGCTGTCCGACCACCCCTAGCTATGCTACGGGTACAGCCTGGTCCGCCTCCATCCCCTCTCTTGGTCCCTCCCTCTAGTTTCGGCCAAGGAGCCCTCGTCGCAGGCTTGAGCTCCGACGAAGCCGCGACCCCCTCTGTTTCCTTCTCCCTCTTTCCCCACCTAACTAGCAGGGCCCGCTAGTCACCCACCCAGTACGCGCGCGAAGCGGTACGAGTGGTGGCGCCCCGAGGCTTTATGCCTTCGAAGTCACTCCCCCTATCTGTTTTATTTAAATTCAAATTTCCAGAGAGATTCAAATAGCTATAACTTTTGAACCATCAGTCCAAATGAATTGATTCTTTTTGCATTGTGTTATTTGCAAGGAAATCTAACAGCTCACCAAAAATGGGATTTTTCCCTGCTGTCTAGGTTTCTGGTGAATTTCAGAAGGGTTCTTGATATTTTCTTTTTGTGTTTAAATTTATTTTCAGAGAGTAAAGCTTGTCTTGAGGAACACCAAAGGGCTTGTGAGCCTCATCTACACTAAGGCAAGCCACAGCAACATTTTCATGATGCCACTTGAATATTTGTGATATTTTTCTACTTGAATGAATGATTTAACCCATGCATTTAAATCATCGTCATTAGGTTATTTGTATTCTGTTAGTACTTGTCTAAGTTTACATGCTTATGTTATAAGAAAGTTGTAGCTACTAAGAGGTTAAAGAAACTAGAATTAATCTTTGCTATGATAGAAAAATAATATGGCTATGGATATAAGTAGTTTATTAGAACCATTTTCTTGCATGAGAAAGATGGTAAAATTTGTTAGAAAAGATTTTGTTTAATGTGAGTTTATATCCTAACTAGAGAAGTATGAGGTGTTGTTGATGTTCATGCTTAGTGTGGATTCAGTTGACTCAGTCATTTCCGTTATTATGTGGAGCATATGTTAGTGATTGCATTTCATGGCATACTATGACACCGGTTATTTTCAATTTAAGTTGAACCTGATAATAATACAACTTGAATTTATCGTTGACCGAGTCATGGTGCCACTGAATCGAGTTTTTCCCAGTGCAACCACATTTTCCTGTATGGGAAGGCCTTTATTCGGTCCGTTGTCATGCCTCTGGTCGGTGCCTCCAACTAGGGGAGGTTATGGGCATGCGGTACCCTGGCCCGGTAAGCAGACATAACCTTGTAAGACCGTTGTTGGGAAGTAGGTCGGAGTGGCCGAGAGAGTGTCATGGCAATGGAGGGGTTTCGTCGGAATGCCGTTGGTCCACCCGAACGGGAGTATGAGGCCATGGGTTCCGTGGTGTGGGTACAGTGTGTTACCTCTGCAGAGTGTATTAATCTATCGATAGCCGAGTCTACGGTTACAGACACCTCGAAAGTAGGTCACACCATGGGTCAACATTTAATTAATCTTGCACCCTAAGTCATGAACTTTGCACTGTTGAGGATGGCGGGAAGGTCATCCTGTCGATCGAGACCAAGTGTTGGCCGTGGTTGTGATTGCCGGAAGGATCACCGTTTGAGACTAAATAGTGGTCGTGGTTGTGGCTGCCGGAATGATCACGAGGTATCCCGAGTTAAGATCATGTGGTTGGTACATTTGTGATCCAGAAGCGATCACCGTGGTAAGCTAGTCCGAGGGACTGTGCGCATAAGAGCGTGATCACAACATGTTGGTCACATTGTTGCATTACTAATAACTGGTTAATTATCATGATATTGTTTGTCATTATGTTTATGCTTGTTGTGAGCTTGCAAGTACATTAAATGTACTAACCTGGCGTGTCATGCCAGATTTCAGGAAAGTCCCGTGGAAAGGAGTGCTGCTCGAGTCTAGATCGTGTCCTCATTGGTGTCCTTGTGCTATGGAGTTCTGCTATGACATTGTTCCGCTGCCGCGTTGTTGTTATGATAGGGGCCCTTTTTTGTTCACTAAATAATGTACATATTGTTCAGCCGCACCGGGTGTGCCGCTTGGCCTCGCTACCTGTTGTAATGTAAACTTTGAGCCGCTAGTATCAATAAACCGGTCGCTCTTTTATGTTCACTAAATAATGTACATATTATTCAGCCGCACCGGGTGTGCCGCTTGGCCTCGCTTCCTGTACCAAGATGTTGTGTGTTGCCAGAAGACATGGTCTCTGGGCTAGCAATGCAAGGTAAACCGGTCGCTCTGAGCCGGGGTGCCACAGGGTCCAGACCCCCGAGACGACCACGAGGTAGGGGGTGCGCCCAGGGGGTAGGGTGCGCCCCCACCCTCGTTGCTGCCTCCGGACTCTTCTGGCCCATCTCCGATACTCTGTGGGCTTCCTCTGGTCCAAAAATAATCTCCATGAAATTTCAGGTCAATTGGACTCCGTTTGGTTTTCCTTTTCTGCCATACTCAAAAACAAGGAAAAAACAGAAACTTGCACTTGGCTCTAGGTTAATAGGTTAGTCCCAAAAATCATATAAAATAGCATATAAATGCATATAAAACATCCTAGATGGATAATATAATAGCATGGAACAATCAAAAATTATAGATACATTGGAGACGTATCAAGCATCCCCAATCTTAATTCCTGCTCATCCTCGAGTAGGTAAATGATAAAAACAGAATTTTTGATGTGGAATGCTACCTAACATAATTTTCATTGTAATTTTATTTATTGTGGCAAAAATATTCAGATCCATAAGATTCAAGACAAAAATTTAATATTGACATAAAAAAATAATACTTCAAGCATACTAACCAAGCAATTATGTCCTCTCAAAATAACATAGCCAAAGAAAGCTCATTGATACGTCTCCGTCGTATCTACTTTTCCAAACACTTTTTCCCTTGTTTTGGACTCTAACTTGTATGATTTGAATGGAACTAACCCGGACTGATGCTGTTTTTAGCAGAATTGCCATGATGTTGTTTTATGTGCAGAAAACAAAAGTTCTCGGAATGACCTAAAACTCCACGGAATATCTTACAATAAATAATAAAAAATCCTCGCCAAAGATGAAGACCAGGGGGTCCACACCCTTGCCACGAGGGTGGGGGGCACGCCCCCCTACCTCGTGGGCCCCCTGGAGACCTCCCGACTCCAACTCCAACTCTATATAACTGCTTTTGGGGAGAGAAAAATAGGAGAGAAGAAATCATCGCGTTTTATGATACGGAGCCGCCACCAAGCCCTAAAACCTCTCGGGAGGGCTGATCTGGAGTCCGTTCGGCGCTCCGGAGAGGGGGATTCATCGCCGTCGTCATCATCAACCATCCTCCATCACCAATTGCATGATGCTCACCGCCGTGCGTGAGTAATTCCATCATAGGCTTGCTGGACGGTGATGGGTTGGATGAGATTTTTCATGTAATCGAGTTAGTTTTGTTAGGGTTTGATCCCTAGTATCCACTATGTTCTGAGATTGATGTTTCTATGACTTTGCTATGCTCAATGCTTGTCACTAGGGCCCGAGTGCCATGATTTTAGATCTGAACCTATTATGTTTTCATCAATATATGAGAGTTCTTGATCCTATCTTGCAAGTCTATAGTCACCTATTATGTGTTATGGTCCGTTAACCCCAAAGTGAGAATAATCGGGATACTTACCGGTGATGACCTTAGTTTGAGGAGTTCATGTATTCACTATGTGCTAATGCTTTGTTCCGGTTCTCTATTAAAAAGAGGCCTTAATATCCCTTAGTTTCCATTAGGACCCCGCTGCCACGGGAGGGTAGGACAAAAGATGTCATGCAAGTTCTTTCCCATAAGCACGTATGACTATATTTGGAATACATGCCTACATTACATTGACGAATTGGAGCTAGTTCTGTGTCACCCTATGTTATGACTGTTACATGATGAACCGCATCCGGCATAATTATCCATCATTGATCCGATGCCTACGAGCTTTCCATATACTGGTTTACGCTTATTTACTTTCCCGTTGCTATTGTTACAATCACTACAAAATACCAAAAACATTACTTTGCTTTCGTTACTCTTTTGTTATCGTTACCATCACTATCATATTACTTTGCTACTAAACACTTTGCTGCAGATACTAAGTTTCCAGGTGTGGTTGAATTGAAAACTCAGCTGGTAATACTTGAGAATATTCTTTGGCTCCCCTTGTGTCGAATCAATAAATTTGGGTTGAATACTCTACCCTCGAAAGTTGTTGCGATCCCCTATACTTGTGGGTTATCAAGACTAATTTCTGGCATCATTGCCGGGGAGCATAGCTCTATTCTTTGAGTCACTTGGGATTTATATCTGCTGGACACTATGAATAATTTGAATGACGCTAAGACAACAATTTATCCCTCAACTACGAGGGGAGGTAAGGAACTGCCATCTAGCTCTGCACTTGATTCACCTTCTGTTATGAGTAAGCTTGCGACACCTAAACCTGCTACTACTATTCGTTCTGATATGTCACATGTTATTGATGATGCTACTTCTGCTATACATGATACTTATGACGAAACTACTTCTATGCTTGATACTACTGTGCCACTTGGTGATTTTCTCGAGGAACGACTTGCTACGGCTAGAGAGATTGAAAATATTGAATCTGATTATGAAGATGAAAGTGATGATGAAGAATCACTTGTTATTCCTGAGGGTTATTTATTTGATCAAGAAGCTCCTTTAGCTATTTTAGCTTGCAAAGATTGATATGAACTCAAAAGGTTATTAGCTAAATGGAATAAGCAATCTCTAAATGCCAGGATGAGACCTGACCCTGCTTTTGCTACTTCACCTATCTGTGTTGCTGATAAGGATTATGAATTCTTTGTTGATCCTGATATAATTACTATGGTTGAATCTAATCCTTTTCATGGCTATGAATCTTAAACTGTTCTGGCACATCTTACTAAATTAAATGATATAGCTACCCTGTTCACTAATGATCAGAGATCTCTCTACTTTTATATCCTTAAAATATTTCCATTCTCATTAAAGGGTGATGCTAAGATATGGTTTAATTCTCTTGATCCTGGTTGTGTGCGTAGTCCCCGGGATATGATTTACTACTTCTCTGCTAAATATTTCCCCGCTCATAAGAAACAAGCTGCTTTAAAGGAAATATACAACTTTGTGCAAATTAAAGAAGAGAGTCTCCCACAAGCTTGGGGGAGGCTTCTCAAGTTACTTAATTCTTTGACTGATCATCCTCTTAAGAAAAATGAAATACTTGATATCTTGTACAGTGGACTAACCGATGCTTCCAGAGATTACCTGGATAGTTGTGCTGGTTCTCTTTTCAGGGAAAGAACACCGGATGAAGCTGAAATCTTATTGAATAATATGTTGACAAATGAAAATAATTGGGCACCTCCTGAGCCAGATCCTGCTCCAATTAATGATCATATTCCTAAACCAACTCCGAAGAAGAGAGGTGTTCTATTTCTCAGTCCTGAAGACATGCAAGAGGCAAAGAAATCTATGAAAGAAAAAGGTATTAAAGCTGAAGATGTTAAGAATTTACCTCCTATTGAAGAAATACATGGTCTTAATTTACCGCCTATTGAAGAAACATATGATCTTAATCCTTTATTTATTGAAGAACCTCCAGACCCCGATAACCCGACACAGGTAGTAAAGGTAAATTATCTCTATAGATATGATAAAGCTGAAATCCCTCCTACTAAAATTGCTAGTCAATGCTTGGATGAGTTTGATAATTTTATGTTTAAGCAAGAAAAGACTTCAATGCTTATTTTGGTAGACAATTAAAACAAGATGCTGATATGATTAAATACTTGGGTGATTATATGGCTAATATTAGAGGTGAACTTAAACTTGTTAGCAAACATGCTTCTATGGTTACCACTCAAGTAGAACAAGTACTTAAAGCTCAAAAGGAATTGCTCAATGAGATGAATAGTAAGAAAAATGATTATGCTATTAAAGTGGCTACTAGAACTGGTAGAATGACTCAGGAACCTTTGTATCCTGAAGGCCACCCTAAGAGAATTGAGCAAGATTCTCAGAGAAATAATATTGATGCACCTAGTTCTTCTAAAAGAAGAAAAAGAAAAATGATAGAACTGTGCAAACTTCTAGTGAACCTATTGCTGAACCACCTGATAATCCAAATGATATCTCTATGTCTGATGCTGAAACACAATCTGGCAATGAACATGAACCTAATGAAAATGTTAATGATGATGTTCATAATGATGCTCAACCTAGTAATGATAATGATGTAGAAATTGAACCTGCTGTTGATCTTGATAACCCACAATCAAAGAATCAACGTTATGATAAGAAAGACTTTGTTGCTAGGAAACATGGTAAAGAAAGAGAGCCTTGGGTTCAGAAACCCATGCCTTTTCCTCCCAAACCATCCAAGAAAAAGGATGATGAGGATTTTGAGCGCTTTGCTGAAATGATTAGACCTATCTTTTTGCGTATGCGATTGACTGGTATGCTCAAAACCAATCCTTATGCTAAGTACATGAAAGATATTGTTACAAATAAAAGAAAGATACCAGAAGATGAAATTTCCACCATGCTTGCTAATTATACTTTTAAGGGTGGAATACCAAAGAAACTTGGAGATCCAGGAGTACCTACTATACCATGCTCCATTAAAAGAAACTATGTTAAAACTGCTTTATGTGATCTTGGAGCCGGTGTTAGTGTTATGCCTCTCTCTTTATATCGTAGACTTGATTTGAATAAGTTGACACCTACTGAAATATCTTTGCAAATGGTTGATAAATCAACTGCTATACCTGTCGGTATTTGTGAGGATGTGCCTGTTGTGGTTGCAAACGTTACTATTTTAACGGACTTTGTTATTCTTGATATTCCCGAGGACGATAGTATGTCTATTATTCTTGGAAGACCTTTTCTTAATACTGCAGGGGCTGTTATTGATTGCAACAAAGGCAATGTCACTTTTCATGTTAATGGTAATGAGCATACGGTACACTTTCCGAGGAAACAACCTCAAGTTCATAGTATCAATTCTATCGGAAAAATTCCATCGATTATATTTGGAGGTTTTGAATTTCCTCTTCCTACTGTCAAGAAGAAATATGATATACTTATTATTGGGGATGTGCATATCCCCGTTGAGGTAACCTAGTGTTATTCGAAATTTCTCCGGTTTCATGTTAATCGGAATGAGTTTGTTAACAAGACTTGATCAACCTTGTTAGTGGATTCCTTTTGACGAGCATGAGATGGATGAAACTAGAAGCACAACCTTCTGTACCCTCTCTATACTTTCTATTATTTAGTTGAAATAAAGTAAAATAAATACTTTTCTGTCTGTTATCTGATTATCCGTGCAATATAAAAATACCTCGAAAATAAAAGTTCTCCAAATGCCCTGAAAATTAAATATGATTTTTTCTAGAATATTTGAGGATTTATGGAACAAGAACACACCAGGGGGGCCAACCACCTTGCCACGAGGGTGGAGGGGCGCCCACCCCCTAGGGCGCCCCCCTGCCTCGTGGGCCCACGGTGGCCCTCCTCCACTTATTCCTGCACCCATCCTCTTCTTCTTCCTCCCACAAACACGAAAAACCAACTCACGCACGAGTTCCAGCCCTCTTTGCTGCCATTTTCAATCTCCTTGCTCAAAGCACCTCTCACAAACTGCTTGGGGAGATTGTTCCTTGGTATGTGACTCCTCCATTGGTCCAATTAGTTTTTGTTCTAGTGCTTTATTAATTGCAAATTTTTGCTGCTTAGGTGACCCTGTTCTTGAGCTTGCATGTCAAATTTATATGGTCAAAAGTAGTTTTGATGCATGATATAGGCCCTAGGCACTTGTAGGAGTGTTGCTATCAATATTATTGAGTTTGGTTTACTTCTATTTTGAAGTTACTAAAAATTTCAGAATTTTTCAGAAAATGATGAGGAGATTATTGAGGGGCTCATCGAGCCAAAGCTCGAAGGAAAAGGCACCGAAGCCTAAGTATAATTTGCCGCGCACCGCGGAGGTTCGGGCGTGTGAATGGCCTTCCGAGGATTTCTTGAGAGCAGCCGGGATTTATGAAGATTTTCATGAATTGGCTCATAATGCAGGCCTCACCGCTTTCCTCCACGACCAATGCGATCAGTATCTCTTACTCACAAATACCTTTGTGCAAAACTTTCATTTTCATTCTAGGAACTCACCACCTACGGTGGAGTTTCATTTATATGATGAGCATAAGGAGATGTCACTTTATGATTTCTGTCGGATTTGTTTAGTCCCTTTTGGGGGCAAGACAGAAGAACCACATCATGATGATGTGGAGGGGTTTATTGATACTATCACTGTAGGAGAAACTAGGAAGGTTTCCGATGCACGAATCACTAGCATACATTTTCCTGTTTTACGTTACTTTGCATTATTTGCTAGTCGTTGCTTAATTGGACGCGGAAACTGTGGAAACCTTAGTATCCCTGATATAATTATTCTGCTCCACGGTTTATACAGTGATAACACTTTTAGTATGGGCGGTATTATTGCTAAACGGTTAAGTCTGAACCGTACAAAGGGCCCCATCTTTGGAGGCATCTATGCTACACGCCTAGCTGCACATTTTAACATACCTATTAGGCATGCTGAGAAGGAAGAAAAAGTGTTGCCTCGTGTTTATCTAGATTATAAAAGTATGGTGGCACATGATTTTATTATTAAGAATAGGGCAGGAGAGCTTAAATATCAATTGTTCTTTAATAAACATCATCCTGAGACTATTACCTTGCCTGCTCCTTCTTTGTTTGATTTGACTGTAGGCACGTACCTTGTTCCGTTGACGGCTATCCACGCCTACCGGAACCCTGCACCAGCCGAGGAGCCAGAACCGGAACCACAGTTTGATCCTTCACGACAGTCTAACTATCAGTGGGATCCGGAGATGATTGCCAGCCAGTGGCAATCGGAGCCTTCTTCTTCCTCATCGCAGTACGACCCCAACAACTATTATTATGGATATCAACCAGGCCAGCCGTGGCCATAGACCAACTTAGGCCAAAATCCTAAGCTTGGGGGAGTACATATTTCTCACCAACATTACATTTATGTTCACACACACTCATTGCTAGATGTCGGTGCTCATACTTTTTCATTGTACCATCCATGCTAGTTTATTTCCTTCTATGCTTTCTTCTTGTGTGTCTAATAAACCTTAAGAAAAAAAACCAAAAAAATTAGTTGTAGCTTTTAATTAATTTACTTTCCATGCTTGTAGTAGTAATTAAAAAGAAAACCTAAAAATATTTCTCGTTCTTCTTTTGCTTGTTGGGAGCTTTCCCATGTAAATAGTTTTATTTCTTTTCTTTTCTTTGGGGGTCAGTAGGAGAAGACCATGATTAAATTGTTGAAGTGGCTCTTATATGCTTTATTGTTGATTTAACCAAGAGCCCATATTACCTTGTCTTCTCCTGTTTATTGAATGCTTGCAGATTCCAGTTTAGTCCAATGCACGTGCACTCTTATTATTATTCACATCGTTCGGTCGTACAAATGAAAGGCAATTATGATGATATATGATGGACTGAGTGAGATGAGAAAAGCTGGTATGAACTCGACCTCTTTTGTTTTTGTAAATATGTTGAGTTCATCATTCTTGATTCAGCTTGTTATGAATAAACATGTTTGCAATGACAATTAGAGATCATAGTTGCTTATGCCATGCTTGATTAGCTATGACTTATAATGGTTTACCTTGTGTGCCAACATGCTATTAAAATGGTTATGATGTGGTATGATAGGGTGGTATCCTCCTCTGAATAATTTAAGTGACTTGACTTGGCACATGTTCACGCATGTAGTTGAAACAAATCAACATAGCTTTCACGATATTATGTTCATGGTGGATTATATCCTACTCATGCTTGCATCCATTGTTTATTAATTTTAATGCATGTACATGGTTGTTATCGCTCTCTAGTTGGTCGCTTCCCAGTCTTTTTCTAGCCTTCACTTGTACTAAGCGGGAATACTGCTTGTGCATCCAATCCCTTAAACCCCAAAGTTATTCTAGATGAGTCCACTATACCTTCCTATATGCGGTATCTACCTGCCGTTCCAAGTAAATTTGTATGTGCCAAACTCAAACCTTCAAATAAATATCCTGTTTTGTATGCTTGAATAGCTCATGTATCAACTAGGGTTGTCCGTATCTTCCATGTTAGGTGGGTTATTCTCAAGAGGAGTGGACTCCGCTCCTCACTCACGAGATAAATGGCTTTATGCAAACTAAATCAAAAATAATTGCAAACAAAACTCCCCCTGGGACCTGATGTATGTTGGAGGCACTCGTTGTTTCGAGAAAGCTATGGATTGATGCCTGTTGGTGGAGGGGGAGTATAAACTTTACCATTCTGTTTGGGAACCGCCTATAATGTGTGTAGCATGGAAGATATCGCCATATCTTGGTTGTTATGTTGACAATGAAAGTATACCGCTCAAAATATTATTCACCTCTATTTCAAAACCGAGCTCTGGCACCTCTACAAATCCCTGCTTCCCTCTGCGAAGGGCCTATCCATTTACTTTTATGTTGAGTCATCATCCTCTTATTAAAAAGCACCAGTTGGAGAGCACCGCTGTCATTTGCATTCATTATTGTTAATTTATATTGGGTGTGACTATGATTGGATCTCTTTTACCATGAATTACAATGTCTAGTCAGTCCTTGATCTTTAAAGGTGCTCTGCATTTATGTTTTGCAGTCTCAGAAAGGGCTAGCGAGATACCACCCTATTATATCATATTATGATTGTTTTGAGAAAGTGTTGTCATCCGAGTTTTATTATTATGGCTCGCTAGTTAATTATGCTATTGATATGAGTAAACATGAGACCTGAGAATTATTGCAACTATGGTTAGTTATAATCTTTGCTGAAAATGTGAATGCTAGCTTGACATATTTACAACAACAAGAGCAAACAGAGTTTGTAAAAGTTTTTCTTTATTTCTTTCAGTTTGTCAACTGAATTGCTTGAGGACAAGCAAGGGTTTAAGCTTGGGGGAGTTGATACGTCTCCGTCGTATCTACTTTTCCAAACACTTTTGCCCTTGTTTTGGACTCTAACTTGTATGATTTGAATGGAACTAATCCGGACCGACGCTGTTTTCAGTAGAATTGCCATGATGTTGTTTTATGTGCAGAAAACAAAAGTTCTCGGAATGACCTGAAACTCCAAGGAATATCTTACAATGAATAATAAAAAATCCTCGCCAAAGATGAAGACCAGGGGGCCCGCACTGAGGGAGTCCTGGATTAGGGGGTCTCCGGACAGCTGGACTATATCCTTTGGTCGGACTGTTAGACTATGAAGATACAAGATTGAAGACTTCATCTTGTGTCCGGATGGGACTCTACTTGGCGTGGAAGGCAATCTAGGCAATGCGGATATGTATATCTCCTCCTTTGTAACTGACCTTGTGTAACCCTAGCCCTCTCCGGGGTCTATATAAACCGGAGGGTTTTAGTCCGTAGGACAACATACAATCATACCATAGGCTAGCTTCTAGGGTTTAGCCTCTCTGATCTCGTGGTAGATCTACTCTTGTACTACCCATATCATCAATATTAATCAAGCATGACGTAGGGTTTTACCTCCATCAGGAGGGCCCGAACCTGGGTAAAACATCGTGTCCCCTGCCTCCTGTTACCATCAGCCTTAGACGCACAGTTCGGGACCCCCTACCCGAGATCCGCCGGTTTTGACACCGACATTGGTGCTTTCATTGAGAGTTCCTCTGTGACGTCGCCGTTAGGCTTGATGGCTCCTTCGATCATCGTTAGCGATGCAGTCCAGGGTGAGACTTTTCTCCCCAGACAAATTTTTGTATTCGGCGGCTTTGCACTACGGGCCAATTCGCTTGGCCATCTGGAGCAGATTGAAAGCTACGCCCCTGACCATTAGGTCAGGTTTGGAAGCTTAAACTACACGGCCGATATCCGCAGAGACTTGATCTTCGACGGATTCGAGCCTCTGCCTTGTGTGTGACGCGGTCACGATGAATACAATTTAGCTCTACCATCAGACAGTGTTCAGGCGGTCGCACCGACAGCCGCTCCAACCCTCAATTCGGAGCCAGTTGTGACGTCCATGGACGGGTGGATGGACCCGCCACGGAGGCCTCACCCTCAGCGGCGATCGAGCCGAATATCGACCTTACCCTTCATGAGAGCCGTGTTGCTAAACTGCCGGATTCTTCTCCGGCCACGGACTCTGAACCGCCTGCGCCCGTTCCTATTGAATCCAATTGGGCGCCGATCATGGAGTTTACCTCCGCGGATACTCTTCGGCACTCGGCCTTCGGCGACGAACTGAGACCATTAAGGTCTCTCTCCTTGTCAGGAGGATCCTGGCCGAACTATGTCTGGCAGGATTGGGATGCGGATGACGAAGAAATTCGCCGCCCACCCACCACCCGCTTAGTAGCCACTGTCGATGACTTAACCGACATGCTCGACCTCGACTCCGAAGACATCGGCGGTATGGATGATGATGCAGGAGACGAACAGGGACCACTGCACAAAGGGCACTGGACGCCCACTTCATCACATGATGTATACATGGTGGACACACTAAAAGAAAACGACGACGAGGAACAGAAGGACGCAACGAAGGCTTGTCCCCTCGAGAAGCAGTCAAAACGGTGGCGTAAGCGCCGCTCCAAATCCCGCCTTGGCAGAAACAACGATCATATAGACCCAGCGTTAGAGCAGGATGAACCATCGCCGGATCACGGCAACACGGAGAATCAAACCGAACAACCCGACTCTGTCAAAGATAATAGTCCGGACGACATCACATCGTACAGACACCCGGAGCAACATAATGCCCATCAAAGGCTTGTTGCTACCGCGAGGAGTCTAAAAAAGCAGAAGCAAAGGCCCAAAGCTGCGCAAGACACAGTCAAAATCAGATGGAGTAAAGTACTCAACACATCAGAGAAGTACGGCGGTAATCGCCACACCAAGAGCTACCCGAAGCGAAAGTTGCTACCTGAATTCGATGAGGAGGTCTTAGATCCCCTGCAACCAAAAATTAAAACGGCCATCTGGCCGGATAGACGACCTCACGGCCAACATAGAGCGGCAAACATCACCGAACATGAGCCAATACGCGACCCACGCGAGGGCTCGCATCAAAAGGATGGCGCAACCAGATCCATCTATGGACCACGCAAGCGCGCTCCAGCATACGATGCAACACAACAAACATCCGAACACCACGGTACACCCAGATACAGGGTGCCGCACACCCCCTATGTTTCACCGATGAAGTGCTGGACCATGAATTTCCAGAGGGATTCAAACCCGTAAACATAGAGGCATATGACGGAACAACAGACCCTGGGGTCTGGATTGAGGACTATATCCTCCATATCCATATGGCTCGAGGAGATGATCTCCACGCCATTAAGTACTTACCCCTCAAACTCAAAGGGCCAGCTCGGCACTGGCTTAAAAGCCTCCCCGAAAGCTCCATTGGAAGCTGGGAAGAGCTCGAAGACGCTTTTCGGGCAAATTTTCAAGGGACTTATGTCCGACCTCCGGATGCGGACGATTTGAGTCATATAACTCAACAGCCCGGAGAGTCAGCCCGAAAGCTTTGGAACAGGTTTCTTACTAAAAAGAACCAAATAGTCGACTGTCCGGACGCCGAAGCCTTGGCAGCTTTTAAGCATAGTGTCCGAGACGAATGGCTTGCCAGACACCTCGGCCAAGAAAAGCCGAGAACAATGGCAGCATTAACAAGCCTCATGACCCACTTTTGCGCAGGCGAGGACAGCTGGCTAGCCCGATGCAGCACCAGCGACCCAAGTACATCCGAAGTTAGAGATGGAAACAAGAAATCATGACGCAGCAAAAGTAATAAGCGCCGGAGTAAAGAAGACAGCCCGAAGAACACGGCGGTAAACGCCGGATTCAGAAGCTCTCGGCCAGGTCAGCAAAAGCCGCCCTCTAAAGGCACCAGAGATGAACTGTCCAGCCTAAACAAAATTCTGGACCAAATATGTCAGATCCATAGTAGCCCCGATAAACCTGCAAATCATACCCATAGAGAATGTTGGGTCTTCAAGCAGTCCGGCAAGCTCAACGCCGAACATAAGGGGGAGGATACACCAAGCAAAGACGAGGATGAGCCTCACAAGCAAAGCACTGGGGAACAGAAGAAATTTCCACCAGAAGTCAAAACAGTAAACGTGTTACACGTGATAAAGGGGAGAAACAAAGCGGCACTCCCAGATAAATATGCCCAAGGGCCTATCACCGCGGAGTTCTGCCACTGGCCATCCCAACCGATCACCTTCGACCATCAGGATTACTCGGCAAGTATCCGGTGCGCAGGATGGGCTGCCTTGGTATTAGACCCAATAATTGACGGATACCACTTCACACGAGTCCTGATGGACGGTGGCAGCAGTCTAAACCTGATATATCAGGACACAGTCCGCAAAATGGGGATAGACCCAATGAAAATTTGCCACAGCAATACTACCTTTAAAGGAGTAACGCCAGGCCCAGGGGCTCATTGCACGGGCTCCCTGCAACTAGAGGTTATATTCGGCTTCCCTGATAACCTCTGTAGCGAAAATTTAACCTTCCACATTGCTCCGTTCCAAAGTGGCTATCAAGCACTACTTGGACACGAAGCTTTCGCTCGCTTTGATGCAATACCACATTACGCTTCCCTCACGCTTAAGATGCCCGGTCCACGTGGCATCATTACAGTAAGTGGAAATATTGAGCGATCCCTGCGCGCCGAAGAGAGTGTGGCTGCCTCGGCAGCCGCACACTAAAACGGCCTCACCAACTAAAGCATTCGACAGGTCGTCAAGACTACGGACACGGTTAGACGAGTCTGACGCAGCTATCTGTAATTCATACAGGTCTGATGGCCACACCCCTATTACAAATACAAGGGGCTCAACGCGCGCAGACAAGTGGCAATTTTTACTCATCTTGAATTATACATGGTTTCTTTAAACCTACCTTTTTGCACGACAACTTTTCACCTAAGTTCCTCTCTTTTACAGATGACCATCGTGCTACACCCGTCCAGGATACGGCACAACGGAGACACAGGCGCAGACATGCAGCAGGGACCCGTTCCAAGGATTCTTTTAGATTAAGACCCTGCGTAAACCTTTTTTACTGTCTCTTGTTGATACACATCCCTCGGATTCTCAGTACCATTGAGAAGGATGCTGACGTCTTGGCATGTGGCCACGTCAGAATAATGCACGTACCTGGACACCAGGGGCTTCTTACAAAGGGCACTGTTTAGGCCCGGTTTATACCATAAAGACCGAATACCTTAGGGAGTGTTCGGCGTCGCGAGTTTGGCCTTATATGCATCAGCTCCGAATCATGTCTTTGGTCAAATGTTGGGTTTTCCCGGCTCCTGTGTTTTGCTGCCTTACGTTCCGCTCTATCGGCTAAGGCGGCACCGGGAGAACTACTGTGATTGTGCCCTGGTTCATCTGGACGAGCACCTCAGTAGAGAAAGCCGAAAACTGACTGTCATGATATAGCGTGAGACTGGTCAACCACTCGATGACCCATCGGAATCTTAGAATTCCTCCGCCTTAACGAAGGGCCGTTTCCCAGCCGGGCAAGTACGCACCTTGAATTCGGATGAGTGCGGAGCCACCAGGGGCTATATAGTAGCCCCACTGTCAAACTCATATGGCTAAGTGAATGTGTTAAAGCATTATAGTCCGGTTGCCTAGTTCGCTGCGCTATCACCTCCTTATTAGGACCAAGACGTTGGATTAAGTGTGAATACGCGTCTTCTGTGAACACCCTGCATTATATGCGTGGGGGCTGAAGCCGACGACTGCAATCTTTCAGGTTATACACATGTATACATAAACGGCCGCACAGGAGGCATCACAATACTTTTGGGCACAAGTATAAATACAGCCTTGATAAATTCAATAAAAACATTGTTTTTACAATGGGAATACATGTTATTCAAACATAATATTCTTCGAGCACTGGGCCTCTGAGCACCCTCAAGTACTTCTTCAAAATATTGCTCGGCGGCCACTCGGCCTATGGCCGAACCCTGCGCCGCGACGGTGGTAGCATCCACCTCCGCCCTGTATGCTTTGACACGGGCAAGGGCCATCCACGAGCCTTCTATGCACGCCGACCTCTTCATCGCATTGATGTGCGGCACTGCACCAAGGAACTGCTGCACTAAGCTGAAATATTTGTTCGGCTTCGGCTTTTCCGGCCACAGATGATCTACGACGGACCTCATGGCAAGTTGGACAACCTATTGAGTTTGGCCCATTCAGCTAGCTGATCTGTCAATGGAAGCGGACGCTCTGGCACGCTGAACTGCGACCAGAACAGCTAGTCCACTTCCCGACCTGTTTGATCTCGGAAGTATTCGGCCGCATCGACAACGCTCGCCGCCAAGTCCAGATATGCGTCCGCCGAACTCCACAGCCGATCCAGAGGGTCATACCGCGGATCTATGAACTTCCACCACAGCAAAAAGGGCTTCCCAGCCACAATATCACATTCTTCACGCAGTTCCTCCTTCTTCGCTCTCATGGCAGAACGGGTGTCTTTGGTCGCCATCGTGGCCTTTTCAAGGTCCGTCGCCTTGGCTCGGTTTTCTTTTTCAAGGAACTGGCAACGGTCGGCAGTGTCTTTTAACTTTGCAGCCATCTTGGCCATTTTCTCTTTGCTCTCGCAATGTGCGGCCTTCTTGGCTTTCAACTCTTCGACCGCCTTTAAAGCAGCCGCATTACTACTCCTTGTTTGTTCTTTGGCTCGGGCAAGTTCCGCCCGAAGGGTTTCCACGGTGGCAGCTCCATCTGCAGTCACAAAATATTAAAGATACTAGCATCACGCTGCTCTTACTGTGTGACATTCACCAGAAAATATCACTTACCACGTGCCTCGTCAAGCCGCTTGTTAACAAGCTCGATGTCGGCATCTACCGCATCAAGTTGCCGCTTTAGTTTGGCAAACTCATTAGTCCGGCTTGGCACCGGAGCTTCCACCACCTGCACATAAATGCGGTATGGTTATTACCTGGGACTATGATCCTCTGTTTGCTGCTGTTCTCGGTGACAACCAGAGTCTCAGGGGCTACTATCTACACAGGGCACACCTAAAAATGTGCGGTACTATCACAAATGTATATCATTTCACGTACCTCAAAACCCGTCAGTAGACTCATAAAGGCTACATGAAACCCGCTTTCGGCGGACGAAATCCTTTCAATCACCGTACCCATCAATGTACGGTGTTCTTCTGAGATAATGCTCGCTCTAGCAGACCCCTCAGTGCATCCGACCGCATACCAGACGGCGTCGGATTCTTTTGGTTGCTCTCTTTAAAAGCCGGACCCTGTGGACTTCGGGCGACCATAGGATTATCTTCTGGCCTCACCTGATCCGGCGAGGCCCTCCATGACGACACTTCAAGGTTGCCCGCTCCTTGAGCGGGGGAGTCCGGGGGAGGCGTTTCGCTCTCCATCATCTCCGGAAGAAGATCCCCCAAAGACGAGCTCTGCTGAGAAGGGCTAAGATCCAAACTGCAAGATAAATGCTTCAGTTATTTTCCTTAGAGGTAAGGTAGTATATCTTCACTATTAAAGTACTTTTTGATTACTTACAGATCGTTAGAGGGCTGATCCCTGTGCGGACTTTCTGCGGCAAGAGCACCCTCCAAGGCAGGACCCTCTGGTGGAGATTTCTTCTCCCATTTGGAAACCTTGGTTTCTGGATCTTCAGAGGTAGTCCTCTTCCTTCCCCGGGGTGAGAGAATGTCAGATTCCTCCCCTTGGTTATCCTCCCTCATGGAGGCGCTCGTTCCCTCGGTCGGAATAGGTAGCGGTGGAGGCCCGCTTTCGCCCTCTTTATTCCCCCCTTTATCTTCCTTTGAGGGCACCGGGCAAGGTGCTAGCTCGAGCATCTTCTCCAGTACCGGATTGTCCAAACCCTCAGGAAGGGGGGCCGAACACCGAATCATCTTCGCCTTTGTTAGCCAGTCCTGGTCAAAGAGCGATTTCTCAGAATGATGTCATGATAAATGAAAGATGGTGTGTTCGGCTTGAGGATTACTTACTTGGTCTACAGTGCGGTTGCTTCTCAGGCCCACGTCCTCGGTAGTATCTGGACACTCTATTTAGGGTCCGAAGAATGATTTTATACATCTCCTCGTGCGTCAAGCCGAGGAAATTATGAATAGTGCGCGGTCCTTCTGGGTTGAACTCCCACATGCGGATGGGCCGGCGTTTGCAAGGCTGGACTCGACGAACCAGCATGACTTGCACCACCATAACCAGACTGAAATCTCCTTCGAAGACATCTTGAATGCAGCTCTGCAGTATAGGCACGTCCTTGTCTGGACCCTAGCTCAGCCCTCTGCTAATCCATGACATCAGTTGTGGTGGAGGGCCCGAGCGGAAAGCAGGGGCAGCCACCCACTTGGCACTTCTGGGAGCTGTGATGTAAAACCACTCCCGTTGCCATAATCTAGACACCTCTGGAAAGGAACCCTTTGGCCATGGAGCTCCAGCGATCTTTCTTATTAATACGCCTCCGCATGCTACAAGCTGCCCCTCGACCATCTTGGGCTTCACGTCAAAGGTCTTGAGCCACAAGCCGAAGTGAGGGGTAATGCGGAGGAAGGCCTCACATACGACAATAAATGCCGAGATGTGGAGAAAGGAGTCCGGGGCTAGATCGTGGAAATCTAGCCCGTAATAGAACATCAAACCCCTAACGAAGGGATCCAGAGTGAGGCCTAGACCTCGGAGGAAGTGGGAGATGAACACGACGTCTCGTTGGGTTCGGGAGTAGGGACGACCTGCCCTCGGGCAGGCAGCCGATGCGAAACCTCGGCGGTCAGGTATCTGGCCTCCCTCAACTTCTTGATATCCTCTTCCGTAACGGAGGAGGGCATCCACCAGCCTTGAAGGCTAGATCCGGACATGATTGAAGGTCCGAAGCACCTGACCTGGGCTTTGGGTGTTAGAACTCGAGGCGGGGGAAGGATTCGATTGAGCACGAGAGGGAAAAAGTAAAAGCCTTGTCCCTTTATAAAGAGGGTGAATATCAAGCGTCCTCCTAGTGGCCGTTTGGGACTTACCTAAAATCTAGGAGTCTTAGGCGTGGTTGGGTTACCCACGCCCGTATTGATGAGAATCCCGTAATAAGGGGAACACGATCTCTGCTTTGACAAGGCGTGTCAAGAAACTGCCTCGCGTTATGTGCGGGGCTAGTTAAGCAAAAACGGTTCAAATAATCACCGAGCCATGGCCCGATGTCATGTTGCCAAAGCGTGTCAGCAGATTAAGATTTGTGGAAATATTATTATCTCTATGGTGGTATGTGGAAATTATTTTGCAAGATCGGACACTATCCTGGTATTCAAACTCTTCTGTGATGTGTTCGGAGGAGGAACCTGCCTTGCAATGCCGAAGACAACACTGCACGCCGGACTCATCGTCATTGAAGCCTAGTTCAGGGGCTACTGAGGGAGTCCTGGATTAGGGGGTCTTTGGACAGCAGGACTGTTGGACTATGAAGATACAAGATTGAAGACTCCGTCTCGTGTCCGGATGGGACTCTACTTGGCGTGGAAGGCAAGCTAGGCAATACGGATATGTATATCTCCTCCTTTGTAACCGACCTTGTGTAACCCTAGCCCTCTCCGGTGTCTATATAAACCGGGGGGTTTTAGTCCGTAGGACAACATACAATCATACCATAGGCTAGCTTCTAGGGTTTAGCCTCTCTGATCTCGTGGTAGATCTACTCTTGTACTACCCATATCATCAATATTAATCAAGCAGGACGTAGGGTTTTACCTCCATCAAGAGGGCCCGAACCTAGGTAAAACATCGTGCCCCCTGCCTCCTATTACCATCAGCCTTAGACGCACAGTTCGGGACCCCTATCCTATATGCGCCGGTTTTGACACTGACACTGGTGCTTTCATTGAGAGTTCCTCTGTGTCGTCGTCGTTAGGCTTGATGGCTCCTTCGATAATCTTAGCGATGCAGTCTAGGGTGAGACTTTTCTCCCCGGACAGATTTTTGTATTCGGCGGCTTTGCACTGCGGGCCAATTCGCTTGGCCATCTGGAGCAGATTGAAAACTACGCCCCTGGCCATCAGGTCAGGTTTGGAAGCTTAAACTACACGGCCGATATCTGTGAAGACTTGATGTTCGACGGATTCGAGCCTCTGCCTTGTGTGTCACGCGGTCACGATGAGTACGATTTAGCTCTACCATCAGACAGTGTTCAGGAGGTCGCACCGGCAGCCACTCCGACCCTCAATTCGGAGCCAGTTGCGCCATCCATGGACGGGTGGATGGACCCCGCCACGGAGGCCTTACCCTCAGCGGCGATCGAGCCGAATATCGACCTTACCCTTCACGAGAGCCGTGTTGCTAAACTGCCGGATTCTTCTCCGGCCACGGACTCTAAACCGCCTGCGCCCGTTCCTATTGAATCCAATTGGGCACCGATCATGGAGTTTACCTCCGCGGATACTCTTCGGCACTTTCCTTCGGCGACGTACTTAACTCATTAAGGTCTCTCTCCTTGTTAGGAGGATCCTGGCCGAACTATGTCCGGCAGGATTGGGATGCAGATGACGAAGAAATTCGCCGCCCACCCACCACCCGCTTAGTAGCCACTGTCGATGACTTAACCGACATGCTCGACCTCGACTCCGAAGACATCGACGGTATGGACGACGATGCAGGAGACGAACAGGGACCACTGCCCACAGGGCACTGGACACCCACTTCATCACATGACGTATACATGGTGGACACACCAAAAGAAAACGACGAGGAGGAACAGAAGGACACAATGAAGGCTTGTCCCCTTGAGAAGCAGTCAAAACGGCGGCGTAAGCGCCGCTCCAAATCCCGCCTCGGCAGAAACAACGATCATATAGACCCAGCGTTAGACCAGGATGAACCATCGCCGGATCACGGCAACATGGAGAATCAAACCGAACAACCCAACTCTGTCAAAGATAATAGTCCGGACGACATCACACCAGACAGACACCCGGAGCAACAGAATGTCCATGAAAGGCTTGTTGCTACCGCGAGGAGTCTAAAAAAGCAGAAGCAAAGGCTCAAAGTTGCGCAAGACACACTCAGAATCAGATGGAGTAAAGTACTCACCACAACAGCGAAGTATGGCGGTAATCGCCACACCAAGAGCTACCCCAAGCGGAAGTTGCTACCTGAATTCGATGAGGAGGCCTTAGATTCCCTGCAAACAAAAATTAAAACGGCCATCTGGCCGGATAGACGACCTCACGGCCAACATAGAGCGGCAAACATCGCCGAACATGAGCCAATACGCGACCCACGTGAGGGCTCGCATCAAAAGGACGGTGCAACCAGATCCATCTATGGACCATGCAAGCGTGCTCCAGCATACGATGCAACACAACAAACATCCGAACACCACGGTACACCCAGATACAGGTGTGCCGCACACCCCCTATGTTTCACCAACGAGGTGCTGGACCATGAATTTCCAGAGGGATTTAAACCCGTAAACATAGAGGCATATGACGGAACAACAGACCCTGGGGTCTGGATTGAGGACTATATCCTCCATATCCATATGGCTCGTGGAGATGATCTCCACGCCATTAAGTATTTACCACTCAAACTCAAAGGGCCAGCTCGGCACTGGCTTAAAAGCCTCCCCGAAACTCCATTGGAAGCTGGGAAGAGCTCAAAGACACTTTTCAGGCGAATTTTCAAGGGACTTATGTCCGACCTCCGGATGCGGACGATTTGAGTCATATAACTCAACAGCCCGGAGAGTCAGCCCAAAAGCTTTGGAATAGGTTTCTTACTAAAAAGAACCAAATAGTCGACTGTCCAGATGCCGAAGCCTTGGCAGCTTTTAAGCATAGCGTCCGCGACGAATGGCTTTCCAGACACCTCGGCCAAGAAAAGCCGAGAATAATGGCAGCATTAACAAGCCTCATGACCCGCTTTTGCACGGGTGAGGACAGCTGGTTAGCCAGATGTAGCACCAGCGACCCAAGTACATCCGAAGTTAGAGATGGAAACGGAAATCACGATGCAGCGAAAATAATACGCGTCGGAATAAAGAAGACAGCCCGAACAGCACAGCAGTACATGCCGGATTCAGAAGCTCTCGGCCAGGTCAGCAAAAGCCGCCCTCTAAAGGCAGCAGAGATGAACTGTCCAGCTTAAACAAAATTCTGGACCAAATATGTCAGATCCATAGCACCCCTGGTAAACCCGCTAATCATACCCATAGAGAATGTTGGGTCTTCAAGCAGTCCGTCAAGCTCAACGTCGTGCACAAGGGGGAGGATACACCAAGCGAAGATGAGGATAAGCCTCTCAAGCAAGACACTGGGGAACAAAAGAAATTTCCACCAGAAATCAAAACAGTAAACGTGTTACACCTGATCAAGGGGAAAAACAAAGCGGCACTCCCAGAGAAATATGCCCAAGTCATAAAGAACTAAAATACTTATTGCAAAAATCTACAAGTCATCAAAACCAAGCACTACGCGCATGCTCCTAGGGGGATGGATTGGTAGGAAAAGACCATCGCTCGTGCCACCACTCATAAGGAACATTCTTGGCTTTTCCCCAATTTATTTTGAATGTGTCCCATCTCGGTTGCGTTGCCTTGGGAAAAATCATAATAGGATGCCGCGGGGAGGTAGCAGTAGCAACATTCGTGAGGGTACCCATGTTCGTCGTTCCGCACGACAGGCAGGACACTCCCCCGAGCCGTACGTTCCACCACCGCCAAATCCGCCCTCCACCGAGCAAATTCTGCGAATGTTTGAGGAAAGATGGAACAATGATTTGATTGAAATATTAAGAAGTGTGCAAGCTATGGTTGGTCAGAATGTAAATCAAAATGGTCACCACTCCAAGCTGTCTGATTTTTAGAGGACCAAGCCTCCCAGTTTCAGTCAGGTCCTTGATCCCTTGGATGTAGACGATTGGTTACGAACCATTGAAAGAAATGTTGAGATTTCTCGTTCGGAAGAGGATGATAAAGTTCCGTTCGCAACTCATTATCTTGAAGGCGCTGCTGCCATATGGTGGGAAAATGCAAAAACCATGTGGCCCGCTGATGAAGAAATTACCTGGACAAAATTCAAAGATCAGTTCCGGAAATATCATATCCCTACTGGAATTATGAAAACTAAGCAGCGCGAATTTCTCTTGCTCCTCCAAGGAAATCAGTCTATGGGTGAATATCTGCAAAAATTCAATCAGTTGGCCTGTTACTCCCTTCATGACCCGGCCACCGAAGAAAGAAAGATTGACAGGTTTCTTATTGGATTAAACCCGCAACTCCGGTGTACTCTCAGCATGTTTGACTTCCCAGATTTCCAAACGTTGATGAACAAAGCTTTCATTGCTGAAGGGAGCACAAGCTCGTATCATACAACAGGCCTGTCAACAATGATCACAAGCGCAAGTTCGAGCCAAAGAAGGATGGGCAACCCGTGCAAAAGGCCCGTACCTGGCAGCAGACTCAGGTGGAGTACAAGCCCAATTGGCAGCAGAATGTTAACAAGACCACCACTCAAGTCAAGAATGTTGTGTCCAACCCTGTGCACGAGGAGCGCCAGCGCATCAATGCTTGCTTCAGTTGTGGGCAAACCGGACATTATGCCAGAAAATGCCCCAAGAACAGCAAGGCAAATGCTCTATACAGACCACAAGTCAACTATATGGAGTCATCCCTGACCCAGCAAAACATCCTGGGGCACGTTCATCATCTCTCTGCCAATGAATCCCAAGAGAACCCCGAAGTCGTCATTGGTATGTTCCCTGTTAATAGCATACCCGCAGTAATTTTATTTGACTCTGGGGCTTCCCACTCTTTTATTTCTCGGAGTTTGGTTGCCCAAAACAAATTTCCTTGTTCACTTTTGGGAAAGAATATGCTGGTACAAACCCCAGGATCATTAATCAGGAGAAATCTGGTTTGCCGTAACCTGGAAATCAATATCAGCAGAGTCTGTTTTCCAACTTCTTTGATAATCATTGAGTCGAATAAGTTGGATGTTATCCTGGGTATGAATTGGCTGACGCAATATCAAGTCTGCATAAACTGCGCGACCTGAGAAGTTACTTTGACCAGTCTGGAGGGGTAGACTACCAAATTCTATGCTCGCAGAAGCATACCCAAGAAAGAAATGGCCTTCACCGCTGTGGCTGAATTGGAATTAATTCCTGTGGTCAGTGAGTTTTCGGATGTATTTCCCGAAGAATTGCCAGGCATGCCACCCGACCGTGAGCTTGAGTTTGCAATAGATCTTGTGCCCGGAACCGCACCATTATACAAGAAGTATTACCGGATGCCCTCATCAGAACTAGTGGAGCTAAAGAAACAGCTTGATGAAATGCTCCAAAAAGGATATAGCCATCCCAGCTCTTCACCATGGGGATCACCTGCTATTTTCGTGGACAAAAAGGATGGAAGCCTCCGCATGTGTGTGGATTACCGTCAACTGAATGATGTCACCATCAAAAATAAATATCCACTGCCAAGGATTGATGATCTGTTCAATCAGCTCAGTGGGGCCAAAGTATTCTCCAAGATTGATCTAAGGACAGGGTATCATCAACTCAAGATTAAAAAGGAAGATATTCCTAAGACCGCATTCACTACTCGGTACGGTCTTTATGAATATACAGTTATGTCCTTTGGTCTCATCAATGCCCCTGCCTTTTTCATGCATATGATGAACAAAGTATTCATGGACTTCCTCGATAAATTCATAGTAGTCTTCATTGATGACATACTCATTTACTCCAAGAGTGCAGAAGATCACAAGGATCACCTCCGAGCAGTGCTACAACGACTCCGCGACCATCAGCTATACGCCAAATTCAGTAAGTGTGAGTTTTGGCTCAAGCAAGTTGGATTTCTTAGACACGTTCTATCTGCCGACGGTATAGCCGTGGACCCAAGAAAAGTAAAGGATGTGCTCGATTGGTTGCCACCCACAACCGTATCATAGATCCGGAGTTTTCTTGGATTAGCCGGATATTATCGTCGTTTCATTGAAGGGTTTTCCAAGATTGCTAAGCCCATGATGGAGCCGCTCAAAAAGGATAAGAAGTTTGAATGGACCAAGGACTGTGAGAAAAGTTTTAATGAGCTAAAGATACGGCTGACGACCGCACATGTGTTAACTCTTCCAGATATCTACCACAGTTTTGATGTGTATTGTGACGCCTCTAGACAAGGACTTGGATGCGTACTTATGCAAGATGCCAAGGTAGTAGCATATGCATCGCGATAGCTACGACCCCACGAGGGAAATTATCCCACTCATGATCTGGAATTGGCCATGGTGGTTCATCCTCTAAAATTTGGAGGCACTACCTCATCGGGAAGAGGTGCCAAGTTTTTATCGATCACAAAAGCCTCAAGTATATATTTACCCAGCCAGATTTAAATCTCCTTCAACGAAGGTGGCTTGAGTTAGTCAGGGATTATGATCTTGGAATAAATTACCACCCGGGTAAGGCCAACGTGGTCGCCGATGCGCAAAGTCGAAAGCCTGTCAGCCTAAATGTCATATTGGGATCCTTGTCCCCTGAACTTCAAGAGAGATTGCTCAGGTCAACCTGGTCATAGTGATGCTGGCCTTGCTAATATTTTGGAAGTTGCCCCCATCCTTGAGGAAGAGATCCGCAAGGCCCAGCCAACTGACACCATTCTGCAAAAACGTGCCATGATAGCAGGACAGACTTCAGACTTCTTGACGGATCTATTGGGTACCCTCCGTTTCCGGGGAAGGATTTGTGTACCCAATCAATCCGAGCTAAAGCAGAAAATCCTGTCTGAAGCACACGAATCTTCGTATTCCATTCACCTGGGAGGTACAAAAATGTATGAAGACCTCCGACAAATATTTTGGTGGGATGGAATGAAGAAGTACATTGCCTATTTTGTGGAATGTTGCGACATATGCAACAAGGTAAAGGCAGAGCATCAGAAGCCAGCCGGACTTCTCCAACCACTGCTAGTCTCACAATGGAAATGGGATGATGTCTGCATGGATTTCATAACAGGACTGCCCAAGACTCAGCGAGGCAATGATGCAATCTGGGTCATAGTGGACACTTTAACCAAGGTTGCTCACTTTATCTTGATCAGAACCACATATCGAGCAGACCAACTCGCACAGCACTATGTCTCCCGGATAGTCAGTCTGCATGGAGTACCTCAGACCATCATTCTTGACCGAGGTTCACTTTTTACCTCCGCCTTTTGGTCACATCTCCATCAAGCCTTGGGGAAAATGCTGAAATACAGTACCGCTTATCATCCTCAGACCGATGGGCAGACAGAGCGGGTAAACCAAATACTTGAAGATATGTTACGATCTTGTGCTTTGGCCCAAGGATGTAAATGGGAAGACTGCCTGCCGTATGCCGAGTTCTCTTATAACAACAGCTTTCAGACCATTCTAAAGATGTCACCGTATGAATCTTTGTATGGCCGTAAGTGCCGCACTCCGTTAAATTGGTCTCAAACTGGAGATAGCCGCATTTTTGGGACATATCTCATGATGGAAGCTGAGAAACAAGTTAGGGAAATCAGAGATAGGTTGCAATTGGCCAAGTCTCGACAAAAGAGTTATTATGATGCAAAGCACCGACAGATTAGTTTTGAACCTGGAGAACATGTATATCTCCGAGTCACTCCTATGAAAGGAGTCAAGAGGTTTCAGACTCGTGGAAAGATGGCACCTAGGTTTATTGGACCATTTCCAGTCATGTCCCGAGTAGGTACAGTTGCATATCAGTTGGAACTACCCCCAGAATTGTCAGATGTGCACAACGTGTTTCATGTCTCACAAATGAGGCAATGCATATCGCCGCCTGAGAAAAGGACTGCTATGACCGAAATAGAGTTGGCAAAGTATTTAACATACGAAGAGAGGCCGGTCAAAATTTTGGATTGGATGGAAAGGGTCACTCGCAGTAAAGTGAGAAAGTTCTACAAAGTCCAGTGGGCACATTACACCAAGTCAGAATCAACTTGGGAACAAGAAAAATTTCTAAGGGCACATTATCCCGAATGGTTTTCTCAAGCAACCGAATCTCGAGGACGAGATTCATTCTAAGTGGGGGAGGTTTGTGATAGCCTGGTTTTTGCCGTCCTTTATTTGCCTGATTTTCTTTTGGTTTGATTTTGAAATTTGGAGTTTTTGAATCTTTTCTTATGGACTTAAACACTTGGGTACCCTTGGCTTTCACCCAAGTGCCCCATTTCCATCTCTAATCATCATTCACTCTTTGGTTCTACCCAAAATAATATTTGGAATATTTTCTTTAATGAAAAATATTCATTTCCCCTCAAAAACCCTAGCCAGTTCAATGTGCTCCAAAGCAACCCCAATTTTTCTTGCCCACAAAAATCTGAGAAAATTCACAAATATTCTCTAAACCCTAGGGCACCTTCCTGAGCAAAAATATTGTACAACTTTTTGGAATATTTTTGCTACAGAAAATATTTTCTGTTCTGGACAGAAATGGTGGTTTCTGCAGCAACTACCATTTTACTTGCTCCATTGTGCCTGATTTTTTCTTGTGCATCATCACCTTAGTACATGATTGCTAACCTCCAAAGGACAGCTTCCAACTCCCATCCATTTAACCTCAGTAACCTCTCAAAGTTACTGGTCAGAAACTTACCAAACGTGTGAAATCTTTTCTGCTGCATTTGGAGCCAAATCAAAGCATGGTAATCTTCAAAACTACCACGAACAACAAGCCAGACATGATCTTTGGACGTTGGTCAGGCCTGAGGGCAGAGTTCAAGTGGTGACCACGCATGTCCATGATGCTAGCCTGCGTGTCGACGCGCTCTGAGTGCCGCCGAGCGCTCTATTTCATGCGTGCTCGCTTCCCCGACTGCCTTAGCGTGCCAAACCGCGCCACCATCTTCGTATCAACACCCTTAACTCCCCCTGGCACTCGCCAACGCTGGAACTCGCCGCAGCGAGCACGGGCGCGGTCCGACCAACGTAACAGTGCGGTGCGCACTGTGCTCGTCGCCTTCTCCTCGATCATCTGCTCGTCTCCATTCACCCATAGTCCCCGCGTGAGCTGCGTCGCCTTCTCCCTCTCTCACTGACTTCGCTCCTCGCCGGGCGCAGTGTCCAGGTGTCACCGGCGAAGCCTGATCCACCCCTCGTCGCTCGCCTATAAATGGAGCCACCTCCAGCCTCCTCGAGCCCCATCCTCCACTCCCACACACTTCACAAATGTGTAGATAGCCGTAGCCCGGCCGGGCAGGCCGCTGGCCGCTGTCCCCGAGCTCGAGCTCGCTGGCGATCCCCTCGGGTCGTCGTGGTAGCTCCAGCCCCTCCCTGGCCTGGGCGACCCTTCCAAAGCCTCCGCCGCTCTTTGGTGAAGCCGTTCCGTCCACTTGGAGCCCCTGGAGTCGCCGCAGTTCGCCGTCGTCTTCGTCTCCGATGACCCCCGCTCTCTGCCTCCGCTTGCGAGGTCAATTCCGACACCGTCCGATCACCCCTAGCTACGCTACGGGTACGGTCAGGTGCACCTCCATCCCCTCTCTCGATCCCTCCCTCTAATTTCGGCCAAGGAGCCCTCGTCGCCGGTGTGAGCTCTGGCGAAGCCGCGACCCCCTCTGTTTCCTTCTCCCTCTTCCCCAACTAACTAGCGGGGCCCGCTAGTCAGCCACCCAGTATGCGCGCGAAGCGGTACGAGTGGTGGCGCCCCAAGGCTTTACACCTTCGACATCACTCCCCCTATCATTTTTATTTAAATTCAAATTTCCAGAGAGATCCAAACAACTATAACTTTTTAACCATAAGTCCAAATGAATTGATTCTTTTTGCATTGTGTTCTTTGCAAGGAAATCTAACAGCTCACCAAAAATGGGATTTCCCCCTGCTGTCTAGATTTTCTGGTGAATTTCAGAAGGGTTCTTGATATTTTCTTTTTGTGTTTAAATTTATTTTCAGAGAGTGAAGCTTGTCTTGAGGAACACGAGAGGGCTTGTGAGCCTCATCTGCACTAAGGCAAGCCACAACAACATTTTTATGATGCCACTTGAATATTTGTGATATTTTTCTACTTGAATGAATGATTTAACCCATGTATTTAAATCATCATCATTAGGTTATTTATATTCTGTTAGTACTTGTCTATGTTTGCGTGCTTATGTTATCAGAAAGTTGTAGCTACTAAGTGGTTAAAGAAACTAGAATTAATCTTTGCTATGATAGAAAAATAATATGGCTGTGGATATAAGTAGTTTATTAGAACCATTTTCTTGCATGAGAAAGATGGTAAAATTTATTAGAAAAGATTCTGTTTAATGTGATTTTATATCCTAACTAGAGAAGTATGAGGTGTTGTTGATGTTCATGCTTAGTGTGGATTAAGTTGACTCAGTCATTTCCGTTATTATCTGTAGCATATGTTAGTGATTGCATTTCATGGCACACTATGACACTGGTTATTTTCAGTTTAAGTTGAACCTGGTAATAATACAACTTGAATTTATTGTTGACCGAGTCATGGTGCCACTGAATCGAGTTTTTCCCAGTGCAACCACATTTGCCTGTATGGGAAGGCCTTTATTCGGTCCGTTGTCATGCCTCTGGTCGGTGCCTCCAACTAGGGAAGGTTATGGGCGTGCGGTACCCTGGCCCGGTAAGCATACATAACCTTGTGAGCCCATTGTTGAGATTTTGGTACCAGTCTGCGTGAGGGACGTTGGCCACGATGGTGGTCGTTGTGTCTTTGGTAGACACGGGGCCACCCATGACTAGCCAAGTTGGGAAGTGGGTCGGAGTGGCCGAGAGAGTGTCATGGAAATGGAGGGGTTTCGTCGGAATGTCGTTGGTCCACCCGAATGGGAGTATGAGGCC
The DNA here is from genome assembly GCF_018294505.1 of Triticum aestivum. NCBI lineage: Eukaryota > Viridiplantae > Streptophyta > Magnoliopsida > Poales > Poaceae > Triticum > Triticum aestivum. The sequence goes on along the minus strand of NC_057812.1, from coordinate 513,095,459 downwards.
ATGGGTACCGTGGTGTGGGTACAGTGTGTTACCTCTATAGAGTGTATTAATCTATCGATAGCCGAGTCCACGGTTACGGACACCTCGAAAGTAGGTCACACGATGGGTCAACATTTAATTAATCTTGCACACTAAGTCATGAGCTTTGCACTGTTGAGGATGGCGGGAAGGTCATCCTGTCGATCGAGACCAAGTGTTGGTCGTGGTTGTGATCGCCGGAAGGATCACCGTTTGAGACTAAATAGTGGTCGTGGTTGTGGTCGCCGGAATGATCACGAGGTATCCTGAGTTAAGATCATGTGGTTGGTACATTTGTGATCCAGAAGCGATCACCGTGGTAAGCTTATCCGAGGGACTGTGCTCATAAGAGCGTGATCACAGCATGTTGGTTACATTGTTGCATTACTAATAATTGGTTAATTATCATGATAATGTTTGTCATTATGTTTATGCTTGTTGTGAGCTTGCAAGTACATTCAATGTACTGACCTGGCGTGTCATGCCAGATTTTAGGAAAGTCCCGTGGAAAGGAGTGCTGCTCGAGTCTAGATCGTGTCCTCATCGGTGTCCTTGTGCTATGGAGTTCCGCTATGACGTTGTTCCGCTGCCGCGTAGTTGTTATGATCGTGGCCCTTTTATGTTCACTAAATAATGTACATATTGTTCAGCCGCACCGGGTGTGCCGCTTGGCCTCGCTACCTGTTGTAATGTAAACTTTGAGCCGCTAGTATCAATAAAGCGGTTGTTTTCTGTACCAAGATGTTGTGTGTTGCCAGAAGACATGGTCTCTGGGCTGGCAATGCAAGGTAAACCGTTCGCTCTGAGCCGGGGTGCCACAGGGTCCCGACCCCCGAGGCGGCCACGAGGTAGGGGGCGCGCCCAGGGGGTAGGGTGCGCCCCCACCCTCGTGGGTGCCTCGGGACTCTTCTGGACCATCTCCGATACTCCATGGGCTTCTTATGGTCCAAAAATAATCTCCGTGAAATTTCAGGTCAATTGGACTCCGTTCGGTTTTCCTTTTCTGCGATACTCAAAAACAAGGAAAAAACAGAAACTGGCACTGGGCTCTAGGTTAATAGGTTAGTCCCAAAAATTATATAAAATATCATATAAATGCATATAAAACATCCTAGATGGATAATATAATAGCATGGAACAATCAAAAATTATAGATACATTGGAGACGTATCAAGCATCCCCAAGCTTAATTCCTGCTCGTCCTCGAGTAGGTAAATGATAAAAACAGAATTTTTGATGTGGAATGCTATCTAACATAATTTTCATTGTAATTTTCTTTATTGTGGCAAAAATATTCAGATCCATAAGATTCAAGACAAAAGCTTAATATTGACATAAAAATAATAATACTTCAAGCATACTAACCAAGCAATTATGTCCTCTCAAAATAACATAGCCAAAGAAAGCACATCCCTACAAAATCATATCTTTTGGCCATGCTTCATTTTCATCACACAAAATGCTCCCATCATGCACAACCCCGATGACAAGCCAAGCAATTGTTTCATACTTTAGTAATCTCAAACTTTTTTCAACTTTCACGCAATACATGAGTGTGACCCATGGACATAGCACTATGTGTGGAATAGAATATAATGATGGGGATTGTGTGGAGAAGACAAATAAAGAGAAAGTATCACATTGACGCAGCTAATCAACGGGCTATGGAGATGCCCATCAATTGATGTCAATGCGAGGAGTAGGGATTGCCATGCAACGAATGCACTAGAGCTATAAATGTAAGAAAGCTCAACAAAATAAACTAAGTGGGTGTGCATCCAACTTGCTTGGTCACGAAGACCTAGGGCATTTGAGGAAGCCCATTGTTGGAATATACAAGCCAAGTTCTATAATGGAAAATTCCCACTTGTATATGAAAGTGGCAATATAAGAGACTCTCTATCATGAAGATCATGGTGCTACTTCGAAGCACAGGTGTGGAAAAAGGATAGTAGCATTGTCACTTTTTTGGCCTTTTTTTTCATTTGGCCTTCCCCCCTTTTTTGGGGGGGGGGGTGGAATTTTTATTGTGAGGATACTGGGAAGTCTCTTCCCTTTCATTAGTATTATCTTCATCTTCTATTTGTTTTCTTGTCTTTATGTAATTGGCAATATAAGGATTTTCAATGCAATTCACCGCACAATACATATAAATTTCCTCTAGATCAAAATCAAGAACTGTCTCAAGGGCAAATTCTGGAATATACTGAGTTATACGTTCATTTCTTCATAACCCAGAAGCAAAGCTCATTATGATGCACAAGGGAAATCAAGTCATCACAATTTTTGGAAACTATTCGATCATGAAATAGTTTGCATTGGGTATTTAAATGACCACGTTCATTGCAAAGTTCACAAGGATGGCTAAGAAAATTTAAATTTTCAGCACAAACATCAAGCCTTTCTTGCAACCATTTAGTTTCTAAATACTTATGCCTGTTGCAAAATCTATCTTCCCTATTTGGTGTGTACTTGCAAACTCTATACACTCCACAAAAATTGACATGCTTACAAGAGACATTTTCATCATGACTAGTGCAATCATCATTAGTACTACGGATATTCAAAGAGTTCGTACTAACAACATTGCAATCATGGTCATCATTCAAAGATTTAGTGCCAAACATTTTATACATTCTTCTTCCAACACTTTGGCACAATTATCAGAATCCTTATTTTCACGAAGGACATTAAAAAGATGAAGCATATGAGGCAACCTTAATTCCATTTTTTTAGTTTTCGTTTATAGACTAAACTAGTGATAATACAAGAAACTAAAATATTCGATTGCAAGATCTAAATATATACCTTCAAGCGATAACCTCCCCGGCAACGGCGCCAGAAAAGAGCTTGATGTCTACTACACAACCTTCTTCTTGTAGACATTGTTGGGCCTCCAAGTGCAGAGGTTTGTAGGATACTAGCAAATTTCCCTCAAGTGGATGGCCTAAGGTTTATCAATCCGTGGGAGGCGTAGGATGAAGATGGTCTTTCTCAAACAACCCTACAACCAAATAACAAAGAGCCTCTTATGTCCCCAACACACCCAATACAATGGTAAATTGTATAGGTGCACTAGTTCAGCGAAGAGATGGTGATACAAGTGCAATATGGATGGTAAATATAGGTTTTTGTAATCTTAAAATATAAAAACAGCAAGGTAACTAATGATAAAAGTGAGCGAAAATAGTATTGCAATGCGTTGAAACAAGGACTAGGGTTCATACTTTCACTAGTGCAAGTTCTCTCAACAATAATAACATAATTAGATCATATAACTATCCCTCAACATGCAACAAAGAGTCACTCCAAAGTCACTAATAGCGGATAACAAACGAAGAGATTATTGTAGGGTACGAAACCACCTCAAAGTTATCCTTTCTAATCGATCTATTCAAGAGTCCGTGGTAAAATAACACAAAGCTATTCTTTCCGTTGAATCTATCCTAGAGTTCGTACTAGAATAACACCTTAAGACACAAATCAACAAAAACCCTAATGTCACCTAGATACTCCAATGTCGCCTCAAGTATCCGTGGGTATGATTATACGATATGCATCACACAATCTCAGATTCATCTATTCAACCAACACAAAGAACTTCAAAGAGTGCCCCAAAGTTTCTACCGGAGAGTCAAGACGAAAACGTGTCCCAACCACTATGCATAGATTCCCAAGGTCACGGATCCCGCAAGTTGATCACCAAAACATACATCAAGTGAATCAATAGAATACCCCATTGTCACCACGGGTATCCCACGCAAGACATACATCAAGTGTTCTCAAATCCTTAAAGACTCAATTCGATAAGATAACTTCAAAGGGAAAACTCAATCCATTACAAGAGAGTATAGGGGGAGAAACATCATAAGATCCAACTATAATATTAAAGCTCGTGATACATCAAGATCGTGCCGAATCAAGACCACGAGAGAGAGAGAGAGAGAGAGAGATCAAACACATAGCTACTGGTACATACACTCAGCCCCGAGGGTGAACTACTCCCTCCTCGTCATGGAGAGAGCCGGGATGATGAAGATGGCCATCGGAGAGGGATTCCCCCCTCCGGTAGGGTGCCGAAACGGGTCTAGGTTGGTTTTCGGTGGCTACAGAGGCTTGCGGTGGTGGAACTCCTGATCTAGGTTTCTTTCTAGAAGTTTGGGTATGTATAAGAGGTGTTGGAGTCGGGAACAATTCAGGGGGTCCCCGAGGCGGCCACGAGGTAGGGCGCGCGCCCCCCACCCTTGTGGGTGCCTCGGGACTCTTTTCGCCCATCTCCGATACTCTGTGGGCTTCTTCTGGTCCAAAACTAATCTCCATGAAATTTCAGGTCAATTGGACTCCGTTTGGTTTTCCTTTTTTGTGATACTCAAAAACAAGGAAAAACAGAAATTGGCACTGGGCTCTAGGTTAATAGGTTAGTCCCAAAAATCATATAAAATAGCATATAAATGCATATAAAACATCCTAGATGGATAGTATAATAGCATGGAACAATCAAAAAATATAGATACGTTGGAGACGTATCAATGTTGTCCATCAATTGCTCGCGTATAGCTTCCCCGTTTTATTTATGATATGTTCCTAGAGAGAACTATGTTGAAAGATGTTACTAGCAATGATGCGGACTAGCTCCGTGATCTGAGGATTATCCTCATTGCTGCACAGAAGAATTATGTCCTTGATGCACCGCTAGGTGACAGACTATTGCAGGAGCAGATGCAGACGTCATGAACGTTTGGCAAGCTTGGTATGATGACTACTTAATAGTTTAGTGCACCATGCTTTATGGCTTAGAACCGGGACTTCAAAAATGTTTTGAATGCCACGGAACATATAAGATGTTCTAAGAGTTGAAATTGGTATTTCATACTCATGCCCGTGTCGAGAGGTATGAGACCTCTAACAGTATGTTGCCTACAAGATGGAGGAGAATAGCTCAACCAGTGAGTATGTGCTCAGATTGTCTGGGTACTACAATTTCTTGAATCAAGTGGGAGTTAATCTTCCAGATAAGATAGTAATTGATAAAGTTCTCTAGTCACTATCACCAAGTTACTAGAACTTAGTGATGGACTATAATATGCAAGGGATGACAAAAACGATTCCCGAGCTCTTCGTGATGCTGAAATCGAGGAAGGTAGAAATCAAGAAAATCATCAAATGTTGATGGTTGACAAAACCACTAGTTTCAAGTAAAAGGGCAAGGGAAAGAAAGGGAACTTCAAGAAGAATGGCAAGCAAGTTGCCACTCTGATACGTCTCCAATGTATCTATAATTTTTGATTGTTCCATGCTATTATATTATCAACCTTGGATGTTTTATATGCATTTATATGCTATTTTATATGATTTTTGGGACTAACCTATTAACCTAGAGCCCAGTGCCAGTTTCTGTTTTCCGTTGTTTTTGAGTATCGCAGAAAAGGAAAATCAAACGTAGTCCAATTGACCTGAAACTTCACGGAGATCATTTTTGGACCAGAAGAAGCCCATAGAGTACCGGAGGTGGGCCAAAAGAGTCCCGAGGCCACCACGAGGGTGGGGGCATTCCCTACACCCCTGGCCGCGCCCCCCTGCCTCGTGGCCGCCTCGGGAAGCCCCCTGACTTGTCCCCGACTTCAACACCTCTTATATAACCCAAAACTTCCAGAAAGAAACCTAGATCGAGAGTTCCGCCGCCGCAAGCCTCCATAGGCACCAAAAACCAATCTAAACCCGTCGGCACCCTGCCGGAGGGGTGAATCCCTCTCCGGTGGCCATCTTCATCATCCCAGCGCTCTCCATGACAAGGAGGGAGTAGTTCACCCTCGGGGCTGAGGGTATGTACCAGTAGCTATGTGTTTGATCTCTCTCTCTCTCTCTCGTGTTCTTGATATGGCACGATCTTGATGTACCGCGAGATCTTATGATGTTTCTCCCCCTCTATCTCCTTGTGATGAATTGAGTTTTCCCTTTGAAGTTATCTTATCGGATTGAGTCTTTAAGGATTTGAGAACACTTGATGTATGTCTTGCACGTGCTTATCTGTGGTGACAATGGGATATCACGTGATCTACTTGATGTATGTTTTGGTGATCAACTTGCGAGTTCCCTGACCTCGTGAACTTATGCATAGGTGTTGGCACACGTTTTCGTCTTGACTCTCCGGTAGAAACTTTGGGGCACTCTTTGTAGTTATTTGTGTTGGTTGAATAGATGAATCTGAGATTGTGTGATGCATATCGTATAATCCTATCCACGGATACTTGAGGTGACATTCTAGGTGACATTAGGGTTTTGGTTGATTTGTATCTTAAGGTGTTATTCTAGTACGAACTCTATGATAGATTGAACGGAAAGAATAGCTTCGTGTTATTTTACTACGAACTCTTGAATAGATCGATTAGAAAGGATAACTTTGAGGTGGTTTTGTACCCTACAATAATCTCTTCGTTTGTTCTCCGCTATTAGTGACTTTGGAGTGACTCTTTGTTGCATGTTGCGGGATAGTTATATGATCCAATTATGTTATTATTGTTGAGAGAACTTGCACTAGTGAAAGTATGAACCCTAGGCCTTGTTTCCTAGCATTTCAATATCGTTTGTGCTCACTTTTACCACTTGCTACCTTGCTGTTTTTATATTTTCATATTACAAAAACCTATATCTACCATCCATATTGCACTTGTAATACCATTTCTTCGCCGAACTAGTGCACCTATACAATTTACCATTGTATTGGATGTGTTGGGGACACAAGAGACTCTTTGTTATTTGGTTGCAGGGTTGTTTGAGACAGACAATCTTCATCCTACGCCTCCCACGGATTGATAAACCTTAGGTCATCCACTTGAGGGAAATTTGCTGCTGTCCTACAAACCTCTGCACTTGGAGGCCCAACAACGTCTACAAGAAGAAGGTTGTGTAGTAAACATCAAGCTCTTTTCTGGCGCCATTGCTGGGGAGGTTAGCGCTTGAAGGTATATCCTTAGATCTTGCAATCGAATCTTTTTGTTTCTTGTTTTAGCACTAGTTTAGTTTATAAAAGAGAACTACAAAAAATGGAATTGAGTTTGCCTCATACGCTTCATCTTTTTAATATCTTTCGTGAGAATGATGGAAAGGAAAACTGTGCTCAAATGCTAGAAGACGAAGTCTCTAAAATGTTTGGCACTAAATCTTTGAATTATGAGCATGATTGCAATGTTGTTAGTATGAACTCCTTGAATATCCATAGTACTAATGATGATTGCACTAGTCATGATGAAAATATCTCTTATAAGCATGTCAACTTTTGTGGAGTGCATAGAGTTTGCAAGTACACACCAAATAGGGAAGATATATTTTGCAAGAGGCATAAGTATTTGGAAACTAAGTGGTTGCAAGAGAGGCTAGATGTTTGTGCTAAAAATTTAAAATTTCTTCACCATACTTGTGAACTTTGCAATGAACATGGTCATTTAAATCTCCGATGCAAATTGTTCCATGATTGTATCGTGTCCAAAAATTGTGATGATTTGATTTCCCTTGCACATCATAATGAACTTAGTTTGCTTTTGGGTTATGAATAGATGAAACATAAAACTAAGCATATTCCAGAATATAACCTTGAGAAATTCCTCGATATTGATCTAGAAGAAATTTTTATGTACTGTGCGGTGAATTGCATTGAAAATCCTTATATTGCCAATTACATAAAGAAAAGAAAACAAATAGAGGATGAAGAGAATACTAATGAAAGGGAAGAGGCTTCCCAATATCCTCCTATTATTTCTTATGATGAATCAGGTAACGAGGAGGAGCCTTCTAATCAACCAATCTCATCAATAAGGAGCTCCAAAAAGAGGATTGAACCCACACATAATGTGAAGAAGAAAAAGAAAATACAAAGGAGCAAAGGTGAAAAGGTATCCCTCCCAAATGATGTTGCCCCTATTACTCATTGTGATGATGATAATTGCTATACCATTGGTGCTATCCATACTATTAATGATGAGAGTGATTATGCTTATGATATGAAAAGGCCCAAGCTTGGGGATGCTATGTTTGATGAGAATGACATGTTTGAGAATATATTTGCTGCCATTAATGTTTTTCCCAAGCTTGGGGATGCTATGTTTAATGAAGATGATATTTCTAGCCTCCCTAGTTTTGATATGCAAATTTTTTATGATGATAGCATGCCTCCTACTTATGATGATTATATTGATGAAAGTGGGTTTGGAAGAGTGTCAACTTTAGGAAGTAATGATCCCACTATTTTGGAGGATGTTGAATCTTATTTTGATAATTATGAAAGTGGATTTGGGGAGGTCATGACTTTATTTAGTAATGATTCCACTATCTTGGAAGAGGTTTCAATCGATTATGATGAGAACAAAGTTGCTACTTATGATAATTATTGTGATGATACTTATGCTATAAAAAGTAGTGATGATTATATTTATAAACCTTGTCATGATTATGATTACCCTTTTTCTGAACATTACTCCTTTAATGTGGAAACAATTTATAGTATTCGAGTCTATTATGATACTCCCACTATTCCGAACGAGAAGAATTTTGCTTATGTGGAGAGTAATAAAATTTCTATGCTTGTAGATCATGAAAAGAATGCTTTATGCGATAGTTATATTGTTGAATTAATTCATGATGCTACTGAAAATTATTATGAGGAAGGAATATATGCTTGTAGGAGTTGCAATAATATCAAGTTTCCTCTCTATGTGTTGAAAATCTTGAAGTTATGCTTGTTTTACCTTCTTATGCAAGTTGATTCTTGTTACCATAAGTTATTTGCGCACAAAATACCTATGCATAGGAAGTGGGTTAGACTTAAATGTGCTAGTCATATTCTTCATGATGCTCTCTTTATGTTACAATTCTTATCTTTTATGTGAGCATCATTGAAATCATCATGCCTAGCTAGGGGCGTTAAACGATAGCGCTTGTTGGGAGGCAACCCAACTTCATTTTTGTTCTTTACTTTTTGTTCCTGTTTAGTAATAAATAATTCATATAGCCTCTGTTTAGATGTGGTTTTATGTTTTTAATTACTGTTTGTGCCAAGTAGAACCTTTGGGAAGACTTGGGTGAAGTCTTTGCGATCTTGCTGTAAAAAACAGAAACTTTAGCGCTCACGAGATTAGCTGCCATTTTTTACTGGAGAGTGCTATTAAGTTGATTCTTTTTTAAGAGGATTAATACACAAATTCCTCAGGTCCACCAATTTATTTGAGAATTTTATGAGTTCCAGAAGTATACGTTTAATACAGATTACTACAGACTCTTCTGTTTTTGACAGATTCTGTTTTCTATGTGTTGTTTGCTTATTTTGATGAATCTATGACTAGTATCGGAGGGTATGAACCATAGAGAAGTTGGAATGCAGTAGATATTACACTAATATGAATTTATAATGAGTTCACAACAGTACCCGTTGGTGTCAAAACCGGCGGATCTCGGGTAGGGGGTCCCGAACTGTGCGTCTAGGCCGGATGGTAACAGGAGGCAAGGGACACGAAGTTTTACCCAGGTTCGGGCCCTCTTGATGGAGGTCAAACCCTACGTCCTGCTTGATTGATATTGATGATATGGGTGTTACAAGAGTGTATCTACCATGAGATCAGAGAGGCTAAACCCTAGAAGCTAGCCTATGGTATGATTGTTGTTCTGTATGTTGACCTACGGACTAAAACCCTCCGGTTTATATAGACACCGGAGAGGGTTAGGGTTACACAAGGTCGGTTACAAAGGAGGAGATATCCATATACGTATTGCCTAGCTTGCCTTCCACGCCAAGTAGAGTCCCATCCGGACACGAGACGAAGTCTTCAATCTTGTATCTTCATAGTCTAACAGTCCGGCTAATGGAGATAGTCCGGCTGTCCGGAGACCCCCTAATCCAGGAGTCCCTCAGTAGCCCCTGAACCAGGCTTCAATGACGACGAGTCCGGCGTGCAGTTGTCTTCGGCATTGCAAGGTGGGTTCCTTTTCCGAATACATTACAGAAGAAGTTGAATACGAGGATAGTGTCCAACCCTGCAAAATAAGTCCCACATTTCACCGTAGAGAGAATAATGTTTTTTCGCAGATCTAATTTGCTGGCTTGTTTTGACAGCATGACGTCATGTCATGGCCCGGTGATTATTCGAACCGTTTCTTTTAACCAGCCCCGCACATAACGTGAGGCAGTTTTTTGACATGTCTTGTCAAAGCAGAGATCGTGTCCCCTTATTACGGGATTCTCATCAATACGGGCGTGGGTAACCCAACCGCGCAATCAATTGCGGTGCTTGGGGGATAAGCGAGTTTTACTAGGCAAGTGGGGAAGTTTAATTTTGTCTGCCCATATAAAGGGATAAGGATTCACCTTTCTATCCACGCCTTCTTCCTCGTCTGCTCATCCGCTCCCGCATACTCGAGCTCTAGCGCCCAAGTCCTCACTTCCATCTCAACCTTCTCCAACCATGTACGGAGCGGGAGGCAAGTGGATGGTCTCCTCCGTCACGGAGGGAGACGTCAAGAAACTGAGGAGAGCCAGATACCTGCACGACGATATCACGCACCGTCTCCTAGATGAGGGTGGTATTCCTCACCCATTTCCTCCATGGACTGGGATTCCCTCTCCATCCCTTCATCCGAGGACTCATGTTTTATTACGGCCTGGATTTCCATGATCTGGCCCCAAACTTCATCCTCAACATCTCGGCGTTCATCGTCGTGTGCGAGGCCTTCCTCCGCATCAAGCCCCACTTCGGCTTATGGCTGAAGACCTTCAATGTCAAGCCGAAGGTAGTGAGCGGCCGCCAGGCGGAGTGCGGAGGCGCCATGGTGGGCAAGATGCCCAACATCACATGGCTCGAAGGCACCTTCATGGACACCATAAAGGGGTGGCAATCGGGGTGGTTCTATATCACCGAGCCGCGCGACCCCGCATGGGTAGCGGCCCCCGAGTTCCGATCTGGCATCCCCATGCGGCTGACCTCCTGGAAAGAGAAGGGTCTGTCCCGGGGTAATTCAAAAGAGCTGACTGGACTCCAGTCATGTATTCAGAACATGGTGGATAAGAAGCTCAAGCTTGTCAACATAGTCCAGGTTATGCTCGTTCGCCGGATACTCCCGTGCCAACAACGGGAGTTTACCTTGTGGGAGTTCAATCCGGCGCAGCACCGAACTCTGAAGAGGCTCTTCGACACGACTCATGAAGATGCCTGGAGGGTGCTGTTCAAGGGCGCCGCGGTCCCTCCCCCCATTACTAAGGATCGCGGATTCAGCACGAAGCGCCATGCCAGTGCGGTAAGTTGTTTTACCTCTTATAGGATATTTGTTATATATATATATATATATATATATATATATATATATATATATATATATATAGATTGGCTCTATGCGGGATCTAAACTCCCGTAATTTTGACAGGACTCGCAGAAGATGGCCGGACAGATCGACTGTCCGGCTCCCTTGCCCGAAGGCCCCGCGGACGCTCTTCTGACGAAGATGCTGACTCCGGCCCCTTATAAGGTGCCGGAGAATACCAAGAAGGCCAAGGGAGCTCGAAAGAGTTCCCGACACTAGGCATCGTCGGACTCACCGTCCGATGACTCTGCGGTGCACTCTTCCCCCGAAGATGAGGAAGAGGAAGAAGAGGCTCCCCCACCGATAGGGGGAGACAAGAAAAGGAAGGCCGCCCCAACTGGGGAGGCCGAAGGGTCCAAGAAAGGAAGGACGCTCCTTCCGGACAGCTCCACCGCTGCTGACGAAAGTGAAGACGAGTGGTTGCCCAGGGGCAAGCCCCAGGGGAGATCGTAAGCGTTCGGATATCAAAGTAACCCATAGGATTCCTTTGTCGCATTGCTTTCCCTAACGCTGAACTCAATTGTACAGGACACGCCGAGCCAATATCGAGGTATCCTCGGACGGCTCCCTAGGCTCATCAGACATGGATAGCGATCCAGCCCCGACCGCCACCTCCCCTCATCCGGCAGACGACGTCGAGGTGCTATCTCAAGAGGCACCGGATCGAGGGGGGACAGTCCCGGAGGCGCCTCAAGGCGACCTTCCGAACTCCGGAAGCCGAGGGGACGGGGTCCCCGAGAGCTCCGAGTTTGGCCCTCAGCCGAACACCGCGCCGGACCCTCCAACCGATCCGAGCTCGGGCAGGCGGTCCCCTTCTAAGGAGGGTGAGATGCCTATGCCAGTGACCTCTGTCCACCCAGAGGCGTCGGACACTATGTTGGAAGCGCTTCGCAGCGCTTCCATCGAGGAGGAGCACCGCACTATCATGAGTGCGGTGATCCGGAAGGTTCAGTCCGCCAAGAGCGGATTGACTGAAGCCTGTACTAGCCTTCTAACAGGCTTCGAGGTAAGTGTTTTAAAATGTAGTAGAAGTGTTACCGCATAGACAGTAGCCCCTGATGCTTTGTTCGGTGTTCACAAAGAAAAGCCAAACAGAGGATCAAATAATATCGCAGGTGTCTAATATAAGTATGTCAATATGCATGTGCAGGCTTTGTTGCTGGCGTCCGCCACACTAACCGCGGAGGTCGTCGTACTGAAGGAGGCCCTCGAGGGGTCCCAGAAGGAGCTCGGCCTTGCTAAGAGGTAGCTCGAGGAGAACAAGGGTAAGTGATACCCCGTCTGTAGATGAGAAAAAGGACGCGATTGCTAAATGACAGGATCATTGTATGTTTGCCAAGGGCCATGACCGAGGTGGCGACCCTGAAGCAAGCGTTATCCCAGGCCGAAGAAAAAGCGGCCCAGGAGCGCACCGACCGAGAGAGGCACGAGGCTCGGGTGGGCGAGGTGCAGCAAGAGCTCCAAGCTCTCGTGATGAAGCACGAGGCGTTGGAGCTTGACTTAAAGACGAGAGCGTCTGAGCTTGCCACGACCCGTGAGAGCGCGAAGAGTGCCAAGGCCGAGGCCCAGAAGGCCCTTCAGGAGATCGACGCGATTAAGAAGATAGCGGCGGGTAAGGCTTTCTATATGCAAAGCAAGCATGCAACGGTGAATTACCGATTACTTACCCGAATCCGGAGCTCTTCAGGAGCATTCGCAGATTTGCCCTGCAGTGTGTCCGATGCCGCACTATTCTACCAGGCCGAGGACGGAAGCTCGATGGAGAAGCTATTCTGGTCTCAGTATGCTGAGGCCGAACATCCGGTGCCAATGAGCGACCAGCTGAAGCAGATGGCCGAGCTACATAAGGCGGCCGATCAGGCCATGAAGGGCTTCATAGTCCGGTTGTGGCCTGGCGACGCCCTTCCGAACAGCTTCTTCGGCCTGGTGAGGCGGCTTGTGGATGCCTGCCCACGGCTGGAGGTCATCAAGCGATCCGTTTGCATTGAAGGTGCACGTCGGGCCTTCGCCCGTGTGAAAACGCAGTGGGTCAAGCTAGATGCCGTGAAGCTTATTGAGGGAGTCCTGGATTAGGGGGTGTCCGGATGGCCGGACTATACCTTCAGCCAGACTCCTGGACTATGAAGATACAAGATTGAAGACTTCGTCCCGTGTCCGGAAGGGACTTTCCTTGGCGTGGAAGGCAAGCTTGGCGATACGGATATGCAGATCTCCTACCATTGTAACCGACTTTGTGTAACCCTAACCCTCTCCGGTGTCTATATAAACCGGAGGGTTTTAGTCCGTAGGTCAACATACAGAACAACAATCATACCATAGGCTAGCTTCTAGGGTTTAGCCTCTCCAATCTCGTGGTAGATCTACTCTTGTACTACCCATATCATCAATATTAATCAAGCAGGACGTAGGGTTTTACCTCCATCAAGAGGGCCCGAACCTGGGTAAAACTTCGTGTCCCTTGCCTCCTGTTACCATCCGGCCTAGACGCACAGTTCGGGACCCCCTACCCGAGATCCGCCGGTTTTGACACCGACATTGGTGCTTTCATTGAGAGTTCCTCTGTGTCGTCGCCGTTAGGCTTGATGGCTCCTACGATCATCAATAGCGATGCAGTCCAGGGTGAGACCTTCCTCCCCGGACAGATCTTCGTCTTCGGCGGCTTCGCACTGCGGGCCAATTCACTTGGCCATCTGGAGCAGATCGAAAGCTATGCCCCTGGCCGTCAGGTCAGATTTGGAAGTTTAAACTACACGGCTGACATCCGCGGGGACTTGATCCTCGACGGATTCGAGCCACTGCCGAGCGCGCCGCACTGTCACGACGAGCATGATCTAGCTCTGCCGCCGAACAGTGCCCTGGAGGCCGCACCCGCATCGGCTTCGACCCTTAATTCGGAGCCAACTGCGCCGATCGAGGATGGGTGGTTGGACGCCGCCTCGGGGGCTGCGATCCCAACGGCGATCGAGCCGAACACCAGCCCCGCACTCCGCGAGACTCGTGACTCCAAGGAGCCGGACTCCTCTCCGGACTCCGAACCCTCCGCGCCCCTGCCGATCGAATCCGATTGGGCGCCGATCATGGAGTTTACTGCCGCGGACATCTTTCAGCACTCGCCTTTCGGCGATATTCTGAAGACACTAAAGTCTCTCTCTTTATCAGGAGAGCCCTGGCCGGACTACGGTCAGCAAGGTTGGGATACGGACGATGAAGAAATTCAAAGCCCACCCACCACCCACTTTGTAGCCACTGTCGACGATTTAACCGACATGCTCGACTTCGACTCCGAAGACATCGACGGTATGGACGCCGATGCAGGAGACGATGAAGAACCAGCGCCTATTGGGCCCTGGAAAGCCACCTCGTCATATGACATATACATGGTGGACACCCCAAAAGAAGGAGATGGCGATGGAACAGCGGAGGATGACCCCTCCAAGAAACAGCCTAAGCGCCGGCGTCAGCGGCGCCGCTCAAAATCCCGCCAAAGCAAATACGGTGATTCCAGCACGGGAGATAATAATACTCCGGAGAGTGCCGAAGAAAACCCCCTCCAGCAAGATTCAGCACAGGAGGATGGAGAAGCCAGCCCTCATGAGAGAGCGGCAGACAGAGAGGTCGAGGATGATAATTATACGCCTCCCTCCGAAGACGAGGCAAGCCTCGACGACGAATTCGTCGTGCCAGAGGATCCCGTCGAGCAAGAGCATTTTCAACGCAGGCTTATGGCCACGGCAAGAAGCCTCAAGAAAAAACAGCAACAACTTAGAGCTGATCAAGATTTGCTAGTCGACAGATGGACTGAAGTCCTTGCGGCCGAAGAGCATAAACTCGAACGCCCCTCCAAGAGCTACCCAAAGCGCAGGTTGCTACCCCGATTAGAGGAGGAAGCACTTAAACCTACATCACCAGCACTTGATACGGCCGACCGGCCACCTCGTGGCCGCGACAGAGAGACCTCTCGGCCCTCCACTCAAGCCGCACCCCGTACCAAGGCACGGGAAAATGCGCCTGACCTGCGAGATATGTTGGAGGACAAGGCAAGGCAAACAAGATCGATCTACGGATCGCGTGGGCGCCCCACGACTCGAGACGGTAACCGTCACGCCGGACACAAATCCGGTAGGGCCGAACACAGTAGACAAAGCTCATTGGAGCTACGTCGTGATATAGCCCAGTACAGAGGCGCCGCACACCCACTATGCTTCACAGACGAAGTAATGGATCATCAAATCCCCGAGGGTTTCAAACCCGTAAACATCGAATCATATGATGGCACAACAGATCCTGCGGTATGGATCGAGGATTATCTCCTTCATATCCACATGGCCCGCGGCGATGATCTCCACGCCATCAAATACCTCCCACTCAAGCTTAAAGGACCAGCTCGGCATTGGCTTAACAGCTTGCCAGCAGGATCAATCAGTTGTTGGGAGGACCTGGAAGCCGCATTCCTCGACAATTTCCAGGGCACTTATGTGCGACCCCCAGACGCAGATGACCTAAGCCACGTAATTCAGCAGCCAGATGAATCGGCCAGGCAATTCTGGACACGGTTCCTAACAAAGAAAAATCAAATAGTCGACTGTCCGGACGCAGAGGCCCTAGCAGCCTTCAAGCACAATATCCGTGACGAGTGGCTTGCCCGGCACCTTGGACAGGAAAAGCCGAAATCTATGGCAGCACTCACGACACTCATGACCCGCTTTTGCGCGGGAGAAGACAGCTGGCTTGCTCGTAGCAACAATATGACCAAGAACCCTGGTAATTCGGATACCAGGGACAGTAGTGGCAGGTCGCGTCGCAACAAGCAGAAGCGCCGCATTAACGGCGACAATGCTGAGGATACGGCAGTTAATGCCGGATTCAGAGGCTATAAATCCGGTCAGCGGAAAAAGCCATTCAAAAGAAATCCTAGGGGCCCGTCCAGTTTGGACCGAATACTCGACCGCTTGTGCCAGATACATGGCACCCCCGAAAAGCCGGCCAATCACACCAACAGGGATTGTTGGGTGTTCAAGCAGGCAGGCAAGTTAAATGCCGAAAATACAGACAAGGGGCTGCATAGCGATGACGACGAAGAGCCCCGGCCGCCGAACAACAGTGGACAGAAGGGTTTTCCCCCACAAGTGCGGACGGTGAACATGATATACGCAACCCACATCCCCAAGAGGGAGCGGAAGCGCGCGTTAAGGGACGTATACGCGGTAGAGCCAGTCGCCCCAAAGTTCAACCCATGGTCCTCCTGCCCGATCACCTTTGATCGAAGGGACCATCCCACTAGCACCCGTCATGGCGGATTCGCCGCATTGGTTCTAGACCCAATTATTGACGGATTTCATCTCACTAGAGTCCTTATGGACGGCGGCAGCAGCCTGAACCTGCTTTACCAGGATACAGTGCGGAAAATGGGCATAGATCCCTCGAGGATTAAGCCCACCAAAACGACCTTTAAAGGCGTAATACCAGGTGTAGAGGCCAACTGTACAGGCTCAGTCACACTTGAAGTGGTCTTCGGATCTCCGGATAATTTCCGAAGCGAGGAGTTAATCTTCGACATAGTCCCATTCCGCAGTGGCTATCACGCACTGCTCGGGCGAACCGCATTCGCCAAGTTCAATGCGGTACCGCACTACGCATACCTTAAGCTCAAGATGCCAGGCCCTCGAGGAGTAATTACGGTCAATGGAAACACCGAACGCTCCCTCCGAACGGAGGAGCACACGGCGGCCCTTGCAGCGGAAGTACAAAGCAGCCTCTCCAGGCAGTTCTCCAGTCCGGCCATTAAACGTCCGGACACCGTCAAGCGCGCCCGGAGTAACCTACAACAAGACCGCCTGGCACGTTCCGAGCAGGCGTAGCAATGCGGCCCCAACCCCAGCCCTCGCAAAAATGCGACACCAGTGCTTCGCGTACATAACTACGCTCTAGAAATACCATGGGTACAGGGGGAGGGGCACCATCACGGCACGCCCGAAACACGGCTTAAACCGCACCAGGGGCTGCCGATTTTTTAATTTTCTCTTACTTTCAGGACTCCATTCTTCGGAAGGCCTGTTCGGCAGTTCAATTGCCGCACAAACGATGCAAGAACCAGGGAAGCAGACAAGCCATGCCGCATTACGGAACTCCCAGGTGGTCTCTATCACGAGCAGTATACCTGTTTCGCATACCATTCCGCAGCCTGCCCCTGGAACGGACATGTTAAATAGTCCAACCTTTTGCTTATCGCATTATTTGTATCGTTCTGCTTTGATCGCAGCCCTTTTTAATAAACAATGCATAGCTTTTGTCTATTTTTGCATTACTCTTTTTTTACAAATATATGTTCCTTAACGACATGTTGCACCCGTACACTTTGGTACGGCCAAAATACGCCAGGGGCTTTAGTACCCCTCAATATGGTGTGAGAAGTCCGAACACTTTAACAAGTGCGGCACCCCGAACTTATAGCATTATATGCATCGGCTCCGAATCATGTCTTGGGTCAATAGTTGGGTTTGCCCGGCTCCTATGTTTTGGTGCCTTACGTTCCGCTATATCGGCTAAGGTAGCACTAGGAGAACTACTGCGATTGTGCCCCAGTTGAGCTGGGTCGAGCACCTCAGTAGAGAAAGCTAAAACTGACTGTCATGATGAAGCGAGAGCTGGTCGCTGTTCGAGAGGTTTTTCGAGTCCCTAAAGACTTATGCCGCTTAGAGCGAGGAGTCGGCTCTGTCCGGCCAAGGCGTGGATAGCGCCCCGAACTCGGTCTTCCGAATACCAGGGGCTTCGCCGAAATTTAAAATTATAGAATTCTATGGCTAAGTGAGAGTGTTCACGCATTATAGTCCGATTGCCTTGTTCGTTGTGCTGAGCGCCTCCCTCGAAGGACCCAAACATGGGAAAAAGAGCGCTCAGGTTTATCCCCGAACACCCCAGCACTAGCGGCACGGGGGCAGAAGCCGACGACTCGCCATCTCTCAGAATTGATAAACAGCCGCACAGAAGGTAATATTTTAAATTCCAACAGCATTGCTTAGCGCATATGAACAAGTTTTCAGCGCACAGGACAAAACGAGCGAGTTTTACTCAAAAATTACATCCCTGGAACATTCATCCGCCACAAGGCGGGCACCCTTCAGAACATCCTTATAATAATTCTCGGGCTTGCGATGCTCTTTCCCCGGCGGTGGCCCGTCCTTCACAAGCTTCTCAGCATCCAGCTTGCCCCAGTGCACCTTAGCACGGGCAAGGGCCCTACGGGCACCTTCAATGCAGACGGAGCGCTTGATGACTTCGAGCCTTGGACAGGCCCCCACCAGCCGCCGCACCAGCCCGAAATAGCTCCCAGGCAGAGCCTCTCCAGGCCACAGCCGAACTATGAGGCCCTTCATGGCCTGTTCGGCCGCCTTGTGGAGCTCGACCAGTTGCTTCAGCTGGTCGCTCAGGGGCACGGGGTGTCCGGCCTCAGCATACTGAGACCAGAACACCTTCTCTGTCGAGCTGCCCTCCTCGGCTCGATAGAATGCGGCGGCATCGGACACGCTACGGGGAAGATCTGCGAATGCTCCTGGAGAGCTCCGGATTCGGGTAAGTAACAAGTAACTCACGTTTATGTGTTTGCTTTGCATAAAGAATGCCTTACCCGCCGCTATCTTTTTCACCGCATCCAACTCCTGGAGGGTCTTCTGGGATTCGGCCTTGGCAGACTTGGCATTTTCAATAGCCATCCGCGAGCTCGGACGCTCGCGTCTTTGAGTCAAGCTCCAAACTCTCATGTTTTTTCATGAGAGCCTGGAGCTCTTGCTGCACCTTGCCAACCTGGGCCTCATACTTCTCCCGCTCGGTGCGCTCCGTGGCCGCCCTCTTCTCGGCCTCGACCAGCGCTTGCTTAAGGGTCGCCACCTCAGACGTGGCCCCTACAATAGCCACGATAATCCTGTCATTTTTTGCAATTGCACCTTTTTATATATATTTAAACAAGGTATTTCTTACCTTCCTTGTCCTCGAGCTGCTTCTTGGCACGCCCGAGCTCTTGCTCGGACTGCTCGAGGTTCTGCTTTAGCGTGTCCACTTCCGCAGTCAGTGCGGCGGACGCCAGCAGAGAAGCCTGCATACGCATATTGACTCCTTTTTGTTAGACTCCTGCGAATTTTATTTGATCCTCTATTCGGCTTTTCTTCCCGAACGCCAAACAGAGCATCAGGGGCTACTGTCTATGCGGTAATATTATTTACACATTCTTTACTTACCTCAAAGCCTGTTAAAAGGCTAGTACAAGCTTCAGTCAGTCCGCTCTTGGCGGACTGAACCTTCTGGACCACCGCACTCATAATGGTGCGGTGCTCCTCGTCGATGGAGGCGCCTTTGAGCACCTCCAACAGATTGTCCGGCGCCTCCGGTTGGACGGGGGTCACCGGCACGGTGGGCTTGCTCCTCTTGGAAGGAGGTCGCCCGCCGGACTCTGGAACCTTTGAAGGTTCCGGAGCGGTGTCCGACCTAGAGCCGGACTTGGGGCCCTGGGGGGTTTTATCCCCTTTACTCCTGGAGTCCGGGAGGCCGCCTTGCGGCGCCTCCAGGACCACCTCCTCCTGGCTTGGAGCCTGTTGGGACAACACTTCGGCGTCGTCCGTAGGGCGGGGGGAGGAAGCTGTCGGAAGCGAATTCACATCCGACGAGTCCAGTGAACCGCTCGACGACGCGTCGAGCCGGTCTTTGGGTGGGATGCATAAACATATTTGACATAAGGAAAAGCTGTGCAATAAAGGAATACCGTGAATTACTCTGGTATCCGGATACTTACAATTTCGGCAGGGGCTTGGCCCTGAGCAGCCACTCCTCTCCGCCATCGTCGGTGTCGGTGGAGTAGTCCGGAGGAAGGGTTTTCCCCTTCTTGGACCCTTCGGCCTCCTCAGTGAGGGTGGCCTTCCTTTTCTTCTCTCCCCCCACTGGAGGGGGAGAGGTCTCTTCTTCCTCCTCCTCGTCTTCGCGGGAGGACTGCGCCTTGGAGCCGTCGGATGATGAACCCGACACCTGCTGGCGCCGGGCACTTTTTCGAGTCCCCGTGGCCCTCTTCGTGGCCTTCTTCTCTGGCACCACATAGGGTGCCGGAACCAGTAGCTTCGCCAAGTGGGCATCGGCTGGGTCTTCGGGCAAAGGAGCCGGACAGTCGATATGTCTGTACTTCGCCTGCCAAACCTGTCAAAGGTAAGGGAGCTTAGATCCCGCATAGAGTTAAACTATGAAAAACTAATACCCCGTAAAAGGCACAAACAACTTACCGCGTTGGCGTGACGCTGCGCGCTGAATCCACGATCCTCGGTAGCAGATGCGGGAGCCTCGGCACCCTTGAAAAGCACCTTATAGACGTCTTCGTACGTCGTGTCGAAGATCCTGTTTAGAGTTCAGTGCTACGCCGGGTTGAACTCCCACAGATTGAAGGCCCGTTGTTGACACGGGAGGATCCGGCGGATGAGCATGATGTGGACTACGTTGACAAGCCTGAGCTGCTTGTCCACCAGGGTTTGGATGCATGTTTGCAGTCTAGTCACCTCTCCTTTGCTGCCCCACGACAGGCCCGTCTGTTTCCAGGACATGAGCCGCGTTGGGGGTCCGGCCCGGAATGCGGGGGCTGTGACCCACTCAGGGTCGCGCGGCTCGGTGATGTAAAACCACCCCGATTGCCACCCCTTCAGGGTCTCCACAAAGGAGCCCTCGAGCCATAAGACGTTGGGCATCTTGCCCACCATGGCGCCTCCGCACTTCGCCTGGTTGCTGTGCACCACCTTCAGCTTGACATTGAAAGTCTTGAGCCATAGGCCGAAATGGGGGCGGATGCAGAGGAAAGCCTCGCACACGACGATAAACGCCGAGATGTTGAGGATGAAGTTCGGGGCCAGATCATGGAAATCCAGGCCGTAGTAGAACATGAGTCCCCGGACGAATGGGTGGATAGGAAAGCCCAGTCCGCGGAGGAAGTGGGGAAGGAACACTACCCTCTCATGGGGCCTTGGGGTGGGGAGGAGCTGCCCCTCTTCGGGAAGCCGATACGCGATGTCGTTAGACAAGTATCCGGCCTTCCTCAGTTTTTTGATGTGTCCCTCCGTGACGGAGGAGACCATCCACTTGCCTCCCGCTCCGGACATGGCTGGAGAAGGTTGAGGTGGGGAGTGCGGACTTGGGCGCTGGAGCTCGAGTGCGCGAAAATGGATAGGCAAAGGAGGAAGAAGGCGTAGGTGAAAAGGTGGATCCTTATCCCCTTATATGGGTGGACGCAACTACGTGTCCCCACCAGCCTGGTAAAACTCGCTTATCTCCAAGCGCCGTAATCAATGGCGCGGTTGGGTTACCCACGCCCGTATTGATGAGAATCCCGGAATAAGGGGACACGATCTCTGCTTTAACAAGACGTGCCAAGGAAACCGCCTCGCATGACGCGCTGAGGTGGGATAATAAAACGATTCGAATAAAGGCTTGGCCGTGGTGCGTCACACTACGGAATACGTCAGCAGATTAGATTTGTGTAAATATTATTCTCTCTATGGCAATATGTGGAAACTTATTTTGCAGAGCCGGACACTATCTTTGTGTTCAAAATCTTCTATGAAGTACTTGGAGGAGGAACCCGCCTTGCAATGCCGAAGACAATCTGCGCGCCGGACTCGTCGTCATTGAAGCCTGGTTCAGGGGCTACTGAGGGAGTCCTGGATTAGGGGGTGTCCGGATGGCCGGACTATACCTTCAGCCGGACTCCTGGACTATGAAGATACAAGATTGAAGACTTCGTCCCGTGTCCGGAAGGGACTTTCCTTGGCGTGGAAGGCAAGCTTGGCGATACGGATATGCAGATCTCCTACCATTGTAACCGACTTTGTGTAACCCTAACCCTCTCCGGTGTCTATATAAACCGGAGGGTTTTAGTCCGTAGGACAACATACAAAACAACAATCATACCATAGGCTAGCTTCTAGGGTTTAGCCTCTCCGATCTCGTGGTAGATCTACTATTGTACTACCCATATCATCAATATTAATCAAGCAGGACGTAGCGTTTTACCTCCATGAAGAGGGCCCGAACCTAGGTAAAACTTCATGTCCCTTGCCTCCTGTTACCATCCGGCCTAGACGCACAGTTCGGGACCCCCTACCCGAGATCCGCCGGTTTGACACCGACACTTATCAAGGAGGGGCCGCCGGAGGGCAAGGAGCACCGCCACCCCGAGATGTACTATGAGGGTATTCTGCCGGGCGCCCGTCTTATCGCGGATGAGTGTTCACAAAATGTAATATCTGAATGAGACTTGCTCGTTTTTTATCCTGTGTAATGAAAACTTGTTTCATATGCGCTATGCAACGCTTGTGTGAATTTAAAATATTACCTTCTGTTTGGTTGTTTATCCAATCTGAGAGATGGCTAGTCCTTGGCTTCTGCCCCCATGCCACGAGTGCCGGGGTGTTCGGGATAAACCTGAGCACTCTTGTTCCCATGTTTGGGTCCTTCGAGGGAGGTGCTCAGCACAACGAACAAGGCAACCGCACTAATAATGCTTTATCACACTCACTTTGCCATAGAATTCTGTAATTTTAAATTTCGGCGAAGCCCCTGGTATTCGGAAGGCCGAATTCGGGGCGCGATACACGCCTGTAAGCCGGACAGAGCCGGCCCCTCGCCCTAAGCGGCATATGTCTTTAGGGACTCGAAAAACCTCGCCGAACAACGACCAGTCTCTCGCCTTATCATGACAGTCAGTTTTAGCTTTCTCTACTGAGGTGCTCGGCCTGGCAGAACCGGGGCACAATCACAGTAGTTCTCCTAGCGCTACCTTAGCCGATAGAGCGGAACATAAGTTACCAAAACATAGGAGCCGGGCAATCCCAACATTTGAGCAAAGACATGATTCGGAGCTGATGCATATAATGCTATAAGTTCGGGGTGCCGCACTTGTGAAAGTGTTCGGACTTTTCACACCATATTGTGGGTACGTAAGCCCCTAGTGCATTGGTCGTACCAGAGTGTACAGTTGCTAGGCGTCATTAATGAACACATAGATATGTATACATATAACATAAATGCGATAATAATCGTAATGTCATGCATTGTATATTAAAAAATTGCATTAAAGCAGAGTGATACAGATAGTGTAATGAGCAAAAGAGTAGGACTATGTCCCTTCCAAGGGCGAGCTGAGGAATTATGTGAAATCTGTAATCCATCTGCAAATTCCGTAGTCGTCGGCCTCCTTGGTTGCTGTATCATGTGTTCGGCAATAGAGCTGCCGGACAGTGTTTCTAGAGATTGAAGTCCTGAGAGAAAAAGAAAAATAACCAAACGGGAAGCCCCTGGTGTGGTTTAGGCCGTGTTTTGGGACATGCCGTAGTTGTGCCTCCCCCTCTCCCATCTGTGCCCATGGTATTTTTAATGCGCAATGATGTACGCGCGGCACGAACAACGTCGTTGGGCTGGGATTGGGGTGGCCGTCGTATTGCTACGCGAGCTCAGATCGCGCCAGGCGGTCTATTTGTCGGTTGCCCCGAGCGCACTTGAAGGTGTCCGGGCTTTGAAACGCCGAACTGGTAGATTGCCTTGAGAGGCTGCTTTGCGCTTCTGCTGCGAGGGTCGCGGTGTGCTCTTTTGTTCGGAGAGAGCGCTCTATGTTTCCATTGACTGTAATAACTCTGCAAGGTCCTGGCATCTTCAGCTTGAGGTATGCATAATGTGGTACCGCATTGAATCTAGCGAATGCGGTTCGTCCGAGCAGTGCGTGATAACCACTATGGAACGGGACTATATCAAAGATTAACTCTTCGCTTTGGAAGTTATCCGGGGATCCGAAGACCACTTCCAGTGTAATTGAGCCTGTGCATTGGGCCTCTACGCCTGGAATGACGCCTTTAAAGGTCGTCTTTGTGGGTTTGATCCTTGAGGGGTCTACCCATTTTGCGCACTGTGTCCTGATAAAGCAGGTTCAGGCTGCTGCCGCCGTCCATGAGGACCCGAGTGAGGTGAAATCCGTCGATGATTGGGTATAGGACCAGTGCAGCGAATCCGCCGAGACAGATACTAGTGGGGTGGTCCCTGCGATCGAAGGTGATCGGACAGGAGGACCAAGGGTTGAACTTTAGGGCGACTGGCTCCAGCGCATATACGTCCCTGAGCGCACGCTTCCGCTCCCTCTTGGGGATGTGGGTTGCGTATATCATGTTCACCATCTGTACTTGCAGGGGAAACCTCTTCTGTCCTCCGGTGTGCGGCTGCCGGGGTTCTTCCTCGTCATCGCTATGCAGCCCCTTGTCCTTGTTTTCGGTGATTAACTTGTCGGACTGCTTGAACACCCAACAATCCCTGTTGGTGTGATTGGCTGGCTTGTCTGGGGTGCCGTGTATTTGACACGAGTGATCGAGTATACGGTCCAAGCTGGACGGACCCGGCGTACTTTGTTTGAATGGATTTTCTCGCTGACCCGGTTTAGAGCCTTTGAATCCGGCATTGACTGCCGTATCCTCAGTACTTTCGCCGTTAATGCGGCGCTTATGCTTGTTGCGACGTGACCTGCTGTTGCCGTCCTTGGTATCTGAGGTACCATGGTTCTTTCATATGTTGTTACTGCGAGCCAACCAGCTGTCTTCTCCCGCACAAAAGCGGGTCATGAGCATCATGAGGGCTGCCATAGATTTCGGCTTTTCCTAACCAATGTGTCGTGCTAGCCACTCATCTCGGATGTTGTGCTTGAAAGCCGCTAAGGCCTCCACATCCGGACAGTCGACGATTTGGTTTTTCTTTGTAAGGAACCGAGTCCAGAATTGCCTGGCCGACTCTTCTGGCTGCTGAATTATGTGGCTCAAGTCATCGGCGTTTGGTGGTCGCACATAAGTGCCCTGAAAGTTGTCGAGGAATGTGGCTTCCAAATCTTCCCAACAGCTAATGGAGTCCGCTGGCAAGCTATTAAGCCAATGCCGTGCTAGTCCTTTGAGTTTTAGTGGGAGGTACTTGATGGCATGTAAGTCATCACCGCGGGCCATGTGGATGGGGAGGAGGAAGTCCTCAATCCATACTGTGGGATCTGTTGTGCCGTCGTATAATTCAATGTTTACAGGTTTGAAACCTTTTGGGAATTGATGTTCCATTACTTCGTCTGTGAAGCATAAGGGGTGTGCGGCGCCTCTGTATTGGGCTATATCACGACGCAGCTCGTATGGGTCCTGCCCGCTGTGTTCGTCCCGGCCGGATTTGCTTTTACTGTATCCGTCGTGACGTTTACCGTCTCGTAGAGTGGTGCGCCCTCATGATCCGTAGATCAATCTTGAATGCTTTGCTTTGTCCCCAAATATGTCTCGCAGGTCTGGCGTATCTCCCCATGCCTTTTTATTTGGATGACATTGGGGTGGAGGCTGAGCTTTCGGCAGGAATGCCTCTCTATCGCGGCCACGAGGTGGCCGATCAGCCGTATCATACGCTTCTTCCTCTAGTCGGGGTAGTAACCTGCGCCTTGGGTAACTCTTGGAGGGATGCTCGAGTTTATATTCCCCGGCTGCGAGGAGCTCAGTCCATTTGTCAGCTAGCAGATCTTGATCAGCTTGAAGCTGCTGCTGCTTTTTCTTCAGGCTATTTGCCATGGCCATAAGCCTGCGCTTGAAGCGCTCTTGTTCAAGGGGATCCTCTGGTACAGCGAATTCATCGTCGCCAAGGCTTGCCTCGTCTTCGGAGGGGGGCATGTAATTGTCATCCTCCTCCTCTCCGCCAGCCGCTCTCTCAGGAGAGCTGGCACCTTCATCCTCCTGATCTAACTCTTGCTGGAGGGGGTTTTCGTTGTCTTCGGCGCTATCCGGAGTGTTATTATCTCCTGCGCCGGTATCACCACTTTTGCTTTGGCGGGACTTAGAGCGGCGCCGCTGACGTCGGCGCTTGGGTTGCTTCTTGGAGGGGTCATCCTCCGCTATCTTGTCGCTGTTGCCTTCATTGGGTGTATCCACCATGTATATGTCATACAACGAGGTGGCTTTCCAGTGGCCTATAGGTGCTGGTTCATGTTCGTCTCCTACATCGTCATCCATACCGTCGATGTCTTCGGAGTTGAAATCGAGCATGTCGGTTAAATCATCGACAGTGGCTACAAAGTGGGTGGTGGGTGGGCATCGAATTTCTTCGTCGTCCGCATCCCAGTCCTGTTGGCCATAATCCGGCTAGGGATCTCCTGACAAAGAGAGAGACCTTAGTGAATTCAGAATGTTGCCTAAGGGCAAGTGCTGAAAGATATCCGCGGCGGTGAATTCCATGATCGACGCCCACTCGGATGTGATTGGCAGGGGCGCGGATGGTTCGGGGTCCAGAAGAGAGTCCGGCACCTTGGAGTCACGGGCTGCGCAGAGGATTATGCTGGTGTTTGGCTCGATCGCCGTCGAGACTGCAGCCCCTGAGGCAGTGTCTAGACACCTGTTCTCGATTGGCGTAGTTGGCTCCAAGCTAAGGGTCGGAGCTGGTGTGGGCGTGGCCTCTGGAGTACCATCCGGTGGCAGAGCTAGGTCATGCCCATCGAGACAGTGCGGCGCGCCCGGATGTGGCTCGAATCCGTTGAAGATCAAGTCTCCGCGGATGTCGGACATGTAGTTCAAACTTACAAATCTGACCTGATGGCCAGGGGCGTAGCTTTCAATCTGCTCCAGATGGCCAAGCGAATTAGCCCGCAGTGCAAAGCCGCCAAATACGAAGATCTGTCCGGGGAGAAAAGTCTCACCCTGGACCGCATCGCTACCGAAGATAGTAGGAGCCATCAAGCCTAACGGCGACGACACAGAGGAACTCTCAATGAAAGCACCAATGTCGGTGTCAAAACCGGCGAATCTCGGGTAGGGGGTCCCGAACTGTGCGTCTAGGCCGGGTGGTAACAGGAGGCAAGGGACACGAAGTTTTACCCAGGTTCGGGCCCTCTTGATGGAGGTAAAACCCGACGTCCTGCTTGATTGATATTGATGATATGGGTGTTACAAGAGTGGATCTACCACGAGATCAGAGAGGCTAAACCCTAGAAGCTAGCCTACGGTATGATTGTATGTTGTGATTGTTGTCCTACGGACTAAAACCCTCCGGTTTATATAGACACCGGAGAGGGTTAGGGTTACACAAGGTTGGTTACAAAGGAGGATATATCCATATACGTATTGCCTAGCTTGCCTTCCATGCCAAGTAGAGTCCCATCCGGACACGAGACGAAGTATTCAATCTTGTATCTTCATAGTCTAACAGTTCGGCTAATGGAGATAGTCAGGCTGTCCGGAGACCCCCTAATCCAGGACTCCCTCAGTACCTAAGTGGTGATTTATTTTCTAATACTAACGGAGCTTATGAGTTTTCTGTTAAGTTTTGTGTTGTGAAGTTTTCAAGTTTTGGGTGAAGATTCGATGGACTATGGAATAAGGAGCGGCAAGAGCCTAAGCTTGGGGATGCCCAAGGCACCCCAAGGTAATATTCACGGACAACCAAGAGCCTAAGCTTGGGGATGCCCCGGATGGCATCCCCTCTTTCGTCTTCATTCATCGGTAACTTTACTTGGAGCTATTTTTTTATTCACCACATGATATGTGTTTTGCTTGGAGCATCATTTTATTTTCTTTTGTTTTGCTTTCTGTTTAAATAAAATACCAAGGTCTAAAATTCTTAAATGTCAGAGAGTCTTCACATAGTTGCATAATTATTAGAATACTCTATGTGCTTCACTTATATCTTTCGGAGTAGTTTGTCATTTGCTCTAGTGCTTCACTTATATCTTTTTAGAGCACGGCGGTGGTTTTATTTTGAAGAAATAGATGAACTGTCATGCTTCACTTATATTATTTTGAGAGTATTTTACAACAGCATGGTAATTTGCTTTGGTTATGAATTTAGTCCTAATATGATGGGCATCCAAGAGGGATTTAATAAAAACTTTCATATAAAGTGCATTGAATACTATGAGAAGTTTGATACTTGATGATTGTTTTGAGATATGAGATGGTGATATTAGAGTCATGCTAGTTGAGTAGTTTTGAATTTGAGATATACTTGTGTTAAAGTTTGTGAGTCCCGTAGCATGCACATATGGTGAACCGTTATGTGATGAAGTCGGAGCATGATTTATTTATTGATTGTCTTCCTTATGGGTGGCGGTCGGGGACGAGCGATGACTTTTCCTACCAATCTAGCCACCTAGGAGCATGCGCGTAGTACTTTGTTTTGATAACTAATAGATTTTTGCAATAAGTATTTGATTTCTTTATGACTAATGTTGAGTCCATGGATTATACGCACCCTCACCTTTCCAGCATTGCTAGCCTCTCTAGTACCGCGCAACTTCCGCTGGTACCATAAACCCACCATTTACCTTCCTCAAAACAGCCACCATACCTACCTATTATGGCATTTCCATAGCCATTCCGAGATATATTGCCATGCAACTTTCCACCGTTCCATTTATTATGACGCGCTCCATCATTGTCATATTGCTTTGCATGATCATGTAGTTGACATCGTATTTGCGGCAAAGCCACCGTTCATAATTCTTTCATACATGTCACTCATGAGTCATTGCACATCCTGGTACACAGCCGGAGGCATTCATATAGAGTCATATTTTGTTCTAAGTATCGAGTTGTAATTCTTGAGTTGTAAGTAAATAAAAGTGTGATGATCTTCATTATTAGAGCATTGTCCCAGTGAGGAAAGGATGATGGAGACTATGATTCCCCCACAAGTCGGGATGAGACTCCGGACCAAAAAAAGAGAAAAAGGAGGCACAAAAAAAGAGAAAGGCCCAAATAAAAAATGATGAAAAAAATGAAAAAAAATGAGAGAAAAAGAGAGAAAGGGCCATGCTACTATCTTTTTTACCACACTTGTGCTTCAAAGTAGCACCATGATCTTCATGATAGAGAGTCTCCTATGTTGTCACTTTAATATACTAGTGGGAATCTTTCATTATAGAACTTGGCTTGTATATTCCAATGATGGGCTTCCTCAAAATGCCCTAGGTCTTCGTGAGCAAGCGAGTTGGATGCACACCCACTAGTTTCTTTTGTTGAGCTTTCATACACTTATAGCTCTAGTGCATTTGTTGCATGGCAATCTCTACTCACTCACATTGATATCTATTGATGGTCATCTCCATAGCCCGTTGATACGCCTAGTTGATGTGAGACTATCTTCCTCCTTTTTGTCTTCTCCACAACCACCATTCTATTCCACCTATAGTGCTATATCCATGGCTCACGCTCATGTATTGCGTGAAGATTGAAAAAGTTTGAGAACATCAAAAGTATGAAACAATTGCTTGACTTGTCATCGGGGTTGTGCATGATTTAAATATTTTGTGTGATGAAGATAGAGCATAGCCAGACTATATGATTTTGTAGGGATAGCTTTCTTTGGCCATGTTATTTTGAGAAGACATGATTGCTTTGTTGGTATGCTTGAAGTATTATTATTTTCATGTCAATATTAAACTTTTGTCTTGAATCTTATGGATCTGAATATTCATGCCACAATAAAGAGAATTACTTGGATAAATATGTTAGGTAGCATTCCACATCAAAAATTCTGTTTTTATCATTTACCTACTCGAGGACGAGCAGGAATTAATCTTGGGGATGCTTGAAACGTCTCCAATGTATCTATAATTTTTGATTGTTCCATGCTATTATATTATCAACCTTGGATGTTTTATATGCATTTATATGCTATTTTATATGATTTTTGGGACTAACCTATTAACCTAGAGCGCAGTGCCAGTTTCAGTTTTTTTCGTTGTTTTTGAGTATCACAGAAAAGGAAAATAAAATGTAGTCCAATTGACCTGAAACTTCACGGAGATCATTTTTGGACCAAAAGAAGCCCATGGAGTACCGGAGGTGGGCCAGAAGAGTCCCGAGGCCACCACAAGGGTGGGGGCGCGCCCTACCCCCGTGGGCGCGCCCCCCTGCCTCGTGGCCGCCTCGGGAAGCCCCCTGACTTGTCCCCGACTCCAACACCTCTCACATAACCAAAAACTTCTAGAAAGAAACCTAGATCGGGAGTTCCGCCGCCAGAAGCCTCCGTAGCCACCGAAAACCAATCTAAACCTGTTCTGGCACCCTGCCGGAGGGGGAATCCCTCTCTGGTGGCCATCTTCATCATCCCGGCGCTCTCCATGACGAGGAGGGAGTAGTTCACCCTCGGGGCTGAGGGTATGTACCAATAGCTATGTGTTTGATCTCTCTCTCTCTCTTGTTCTTGAGGTGGTACGATCTTGATGTATCGCGAGCTTTGGTATTATATTTGGATCTTATGATGTTTCTCCCCCTCTACTCTCTTGTAATGGATTGAGTTTTCCCTTTGAAGTTATCTTATCGAATTGAGTCTTTAAGGATTTGAGAACACTTGATGTATGTCTTGCACGTGCTTATCTGTGGTGACAATGGGATATCACGTGATCCACTTGATGTATGTTTTGGTGATCAATTTGCAAGTTACATGACCTCATGAACTTATGCATAGGGGTTGGCACACGTTTTCGTCTTGACTCTCCGATAGAAACTTTGGGGCACTCTTTGAAGTTCTTTGTGTGGGTTGAATAGATGAATATGAGATTGTGTGATGCATATCGTATAATCATACCCACCGATACTTGAGGTGACATTGGAGTATCTAGGTGACATTAGGGTTTTGGTTGATTTATGTCTTAAGGTGTTATTCTAGTACGAACTCTATGATAGATTGAACGAAAAGAATAGCTTCATGTTATTTTACTACTTACTCTTGAGTAGATCGATCATAAAGGATAACTTTGATGTGGTTTCGTACCCTACAATAATCTCTTCATTTGTTCTCCGCTATTAGTGACTTTGGAGTGACTCTTTGTGTCGGTGTACTAGAATAGTGGTACCCTAGTACCCCGAACTTGTGCACGGGCAGTTGCAGCACCCCGCGGCAAGGCTTGCCGGGCTAACACCAAGATCCTCCGTGGTTCCCTTGGAGCCATTCAAGAACAAAATATTTAAGCTCAAGAGACAAGGTCCCGGCAAGAGGAGCTTGCCGGGAAGGCCAACCAAGGCACTCCAAGGAACTTGCCGCGACGCACCACGCGCTCCGGCAAGGCAACAAGGCCCCGGCAAGAGGACCTTGCCGGGAAGACCAACCAAGGTACCTCAAGGCCCGGTGGGCGGCAAGCTTCCGGACCCGACAAGATAACAGCAGCGGCAAGGCGCTTGCCGCGGTAGGCGGCCACTCTGTGCCCACGCTCCAGCGCATCCACCAACGTCCTGGCAATTGCGGTGCCATACGCATGATAGGCCAAGACCAAGCTGGTGGATCTCGGGGCGCTCAAGACCAGCATGCACGCCAGCGTGCTGGCACGAGCGAGGCACGGTCGCCTGGACGGGATACTGCTCCTTCTAACATAGTTAGAAGTCTGAGCACATCCCGCTCCTCGCGCCGTCCGCCACTGCCACCCACCACTCCAGCAGAAGCTTTGGCGCGAGCTCAACTGCTCCTAGATTACCCTCCAACGTCGGACAAGATCGACGAATGGAGGGCCACCATTCAGAGTCTCATCGGCTACGCCAACGGCGACACTCCACGGCGGCCGAGCGCGTCGCCGCCGTGGCAGGGTTGACGGGCGCAAGCCGGTGGCGACGAAACGGGTGGAGGTGCAACTACCATGCAATCATCACCCCGAAGGCCAAGATCGCCGACTCGCCGGATCCACCTCGACAGCGACTCCACCGCATCGTCGGATCCACGAGCTCGTCGCGATCAGCGCCAAGTTCTTCATGATCGACAACAAGAAGACGCTCGAACTCGCATCGAGCGCCGAAGAGAAGCGCGACGTCAATCCGACAAGCACGCTGGGCCCTCTGTTGATATGCATGCGCCAGGGGAACCAGGCGATCTGCCGTACGCGGTGGGTTGCCCTGCGTTCACTCGTGAGCTGCGGCAAGTCCAGTGGCCCAGCACGAAGAACTTCAAGCCAGACGTACCGGAGAAGTACAACGGCAAGACACATCCGTCGGAGTTCCTCAGCATCTACACCATTGCGGTGCAGGCTGCCGGGGGACGGGATGACAAGATCCTTGCCAACTACTTCCCGCTGGTGCTCAAGCCCAACGTCAGATCTTGGCTCATGCACTTGCCAGACAACTCCATATCCTCTTGGGCTGATCTGTGCCATCAGTTTGTCGGCGCCTTCACAGGCGGACACAAGCCTCATGGCCAGGAGAGTGATCTTCATCTGCTCACCCAGAAGGAAGGAGAGCCCCTGCGCAAGTACATTCAGAGATTCAGCAGTGTGCAGCACAACATCACAGACGTCCACCCTGCCGCGGTGATCAGCGTGTTCCATCAGAACGTGCGAAACCGCAGGATGCGGGAGGAAATGGCGATGTGCAAGATCAGAGACGTCGGTGAGTTATATGCACTGGCCGACAAGTGTGCACGTGCTGAGGAAGGGAGGAGACTCCCCGGAGAGAATGTAGGAGCGGGAGGATCTGACAGTGAAGATGCTGCCCCGGCAAGGAAAAACCGGCGGCAGAACAACAGGAGGAGGAAAGGCAAAGAGGTGCTAGTTGTTGAGCAGTCCGGCAACGGTGGTGGCGCCAAGAAAGCCAAAGCTGGTGACTCCGGCAAGGAGGTTGCCGTGGAGGTGGCGATCGCCGACAAGCAGGACGGCACCAACAAGCAGTATTGCAAGATCCACCATACCAAGGGCCATGATCTCCAGAGCTGCAGGAAAGTCGAGCAGCTTGTTGAGCAACAGAAAGCCGAATACGAGCGGCGCGACAAGGAGAAGGCCCAGGAAGGTGCTGGGGGATCCGGCAAGAAACGTCCCGGCCGAGGAGGACGCCGCGGCAAGGCCAAGCAGTGGCAAGGAGACAGACCTCCTCGCGGCCGCGACAAGGATGAAGATGACGACGATGATGAAGACATGGATGATGAGGAGACTGATGAGCAGGAGTTCCAGAAAGCCACAGAGGTCCTGTGCATTGACGGTGGTGCTTCTCTACATACCTCGCACCGTCAGCTCAAGCAGTGGGTGCGGGAAGTTAATGCAGTAGAACCACCCGTCGAGTCACGCAAGCCTCTGAAATGGTCCAACACGCCTATCATCTT
This sequence comes from Triticum aestivum, assembly GCF_018294505.1. Classification (NCBI taxonomy): domain Eukaryota; kingdom Viridiplantae; phylum Streptophyta; class Magnoliopsida; order Poales; family Poaceae; genus Triticum; species Triticum aestivum. Next base: position 513,062,009 of record NC_057812.1, on the reverse strand, counting down.
TGATATTGAGGACCACCCTGATCGCATAACTGCGGTCGGGTGCTTGCCGATGTTGGTTTCACCAACAATCCGCAACCTCAAGGTCCCTAAGATGCTAGTTGACGGCGGGGCCGGCTTGAACCTGATCTCCTCCGCGGTGCTCCAGAAACTCCAGATCCCTGATAGCGAGCTCGAAGAGACCGGTACATTTCAAGGAATCAACCCGGGAAGGAGCAAGCCGAAGGGAAAGATCACGTTGCCGGTAACATTTGGCAGCGAGCTGAACTTCAGGACTGAGAGGGTCACGTTTGATGTTGCTGACTTTCCATTACCTTACAATGGAATCCTCGGCCGTCCGGCACTCGCCAAGTTCATGGCAGCCTCTCACTATGCGTACAATGTACTGAAAATGCCAGGCCCGATAAGTGTCATCTCTGTCCCTGGCGACAAGAAGGATGCTCTTATCTGTGCCGACAAGATCTACCAGGAAGCAGCAGCCACAGCAGAACGCAAGACACTTGCCACTGAAGCTCCCGGGGGGAAGAGGAAGACCAAGTCCGGCAAGAGCTCTGATGCCCACTCCGGGAAGCGCACCTCTTCGGAGTGCTGCGCTACCGTCAAGGACGCACCATCGAGCTCCATCGGCAAGTGTAACAAGGCAATGGCAGCTCCACCTGAGACCAAGAAGGTGTCCGCCAAGGAGGACGGCACTGGTGGTACCTTCACCATCAGCGCCACTCTTGACCCCAAATAGGAAAGCGCGCTCGTTGCTTTCCTGTGGGCGAATGTCGACGTGTCTGCGTGGCAACCGTCTGATATCCCCGGTGTTCCCAGGAAAGTAATTGAGCACCACCTTGCCGTCTGTCCTCATGCGCGGCCCGTCAAGCAGAAAGTCAGGAAACAGGCAGTGGAGCACCAAGAATTCATCGTAGAAGAAATCAAGAAGTTGGAAGCAGCAGGCCTTGTCAGAGGAGTGCTCCATCCCACGTGGTTGGCCAATCCTGTTGTCATGCGCAAGCCTAACGGGAAATGGAGGCTTTGTATTGACTTCACTGATGTTAATAAAGCTTGTCCCAAAGACCCATTTCCCTTGCCGCGCATTGACCAAATTGTTGACTCCACAACCGGATGTGATTTGCTTTCATTTCTTGATGCATACTCAGGATACCATCAGATCTTCATGGCAGAAGAGGATGAAGAGAAAACCGCATTTATCACCCCGTGTGGCACGTACTGCTTCGTATGGATGCCTTTCGGTTTGAAGAATGCTGGTTCAACATTCGCAAGGGTAGTCCACCACACTTTTGAGCCATAGATGCACAGAAATGTGGAAGCCTACATGGATGACATAGTGGTCAAGAGCAAGAACGTGGCGACCCTAATTCAAGATTTAGACGAGACATTTGCAAATCTGCGCAAGATCAACCTCAAGCTTAACCCTGAGAAGTGCGTGTTTGGAGTCCCTTCCGGCAAGCTTCTCAGGTTCTTCGTGTCCCAGCGGGGAATTGAAGCCAATCCCGACAAGATCAAGGCCATTGAGCAGATCGAAGCACCAAAGCGCGTCAAGGATGTACGAAGGCTTGCCGGTTGCGTGGCTGCTCTCAGCAGGTTTATCTCTAGATCTGCTGAGCGCGCTCTGCCATTTTTCAAAATTTTGAAAAAGGCAGGTCCAATGAAATGGACTCCGGAGGCGGAGGCTGCGCTGCAGGACTTGAAGAGATACCTGTCCTCCACTCCAACACTTGTCGCACCTAAGCCGCAAGAGAAGTTGCTGCTGTATATAGCGGCAACCAATCAAGTGGTTAGTGCTGCGTTAGTGGCAGAGAGGGAGGCAGATGATGAGCCAGCAACCACGGCAGATGCATCCAGTGACAAGCAGGGGGCTTCGCCGACAAGATCTGGTCCCGACAGAGATGGATCTGCGCAGGAGCATGATAAGATGCAGAAGAGAATGGTGCAGCGTCTAGTTTACTTTGTCAGTTCCCTTCTACAGGGGGCTAGATCAAGGTACTCTGGTGTGCAGAAGTTGCTTTTCGGCCTCCTCATGGCCTCGAGAAAGCTGCGCCATTACTTCCAAGCACATGAGATCACAGTCGTCACTCGCTTTCCGCGAAGAGGATACTGCAAAATCCAGAAGCGACAGGCAGGATTGTCGAGTGGGCGCTGGAACTGTCAAGCTTTGGCCTCAAGTTTGAGAGCACTTCAACTATCCAAAGCAGAGCATTGGCAGAATTCATAGCAGAATGGACGCCAACACCAGATGAAGAAATTCCAGAGACGAGCATCCCCGTCAAAGAGGCAAGCAAAGAGTGGCTGATGTACTTTGATGGTGCCTTCTCGCTGCAAGGCGCCGGTGCGGGCGTGCTGCTTGTCGCGCCCACCGGAGAGCACCTCAAGTACGTAGTCCAGATGCACTTTCCCAAGGAGCAAGCAACCAACAATACTGCAGAGTATGAAGGATTGCTTGCCAGTCTCAGAATCGCAGCAGACCTTGGGATCAAGAAGCTCATTGTCAGGGGTGACTCACAACTTGTCGTCCGCCAAGTGAACAAGAACTACCAGAGTCCATTGATGGAAGCATATGTTGATGAAGTGAGGAAGCTAGAAGAGCACTTTGACGGCCTACAGATGGAGCATATCCTAAGAGCTCAGAATGACATTGCTGATGGCCTGTCAAAGTGCGCAGCACTAAAGTTACCTGTGGAACCAGGGATCTTTGTGCTCAAGTTGACTCAACCATCCGTAACACCATCAACTGGACAAAGCAAGAAGAGGAAGTTGGTTTCTGGTGACTACTTTCCGGCAGAGCTCCCCGAAGCCGCCGGGCCACATACACTTCCGAAGAGCAAGAAGAAGCGGAAAAAGTAGCCCGGCAGTCAAATATGTACCAGTTTGTCGATAGCATACTGTACAGAAGAAGACTCAACGGTGTGAAATTGAAGTGTATTTGCCGGGAAGATGGACAAAAGCTGTTGGCAGAGATACATGGAGGCATATGTGGCCACCACATTGGCGCAAGAGCACTTGCCGGCAAAGCTTTCCGGCAAGGTTTCTTTTGGCCGACAGCCCTCCAGGATGCAACTGCACAAGTAACCAAGTGTGAAGCGTGCCAGTTCCACTCCAAACAGATACACCAGCCAGCTCAAGCTCTCCAGACGATCCCTTTATCCTGGCCATTTTCGGTCTGGGGGCTCGATATCCTCGGCCCTTTCCCCCGAGCTGTCGGGGGCTTTGAGTACTTGTACATCGCAATCGACAAGTTCACAAAGTCGCCGGAAGTGCAGCCAGTGAGGAAGGTGACAGCACGGTCAGCAGTCAAGTTCTTCAGGTTAATTGTTTGCCGTTTCGGGATCCCTAACAGGATCATCACCGACAACGGCACGCAATTCACGAGCCGCACCTTCATGCAGTACGTCCAAGACCTTGGCGCCAAGGTCTGCTTCGCTTCTGTTGCTCATCCGAGAAGCAACGGTCAAGCAGAGAGGGAAAATGCTGAAGTGTTGCGTGGGCTCAAGACCAGAACTTTCGACAGGCTGTGCAAGTGCGGAAGAAACTGGATCGAGGAGCTGCCGGTGGTTCTTTGGTCGATCAGAACGACGCCAAATTGAGCCATTGGCCAGACACCTTTCGCTCTAGTCTATGGAGCAGAGGCAGTTCTCCCCACGGAACTCATATACGGATCGCCTCGAGTGCTCGCTTATGATGAGCTTGAGCAAGAACAGCTGCGACAAGACGACGCGCTGCTCCTTGAGGAAGATCGTCTTCAGGCTGCTGTACGAGCTGCTCGATACCAGCAAGCTTTGCGCCGTTACCATAGCCGCAAAGTTAAGGCCAGAAGTTTCAAGGAAGGCGACCTTATTCTTCGGCGCGTTCAGTCCGCCAAGAATTCCAACAAGTTGACGCCGAAGTGGGAAGGCCCTTAACGGGTGAAACGAGTCACAAGGCCCGGTGTTGTCCGCCTTGAGAACGAAGATGGCATTTCGGTGAGCAACTCCTGGAACATAGAACATCTTCGTAAGTTTTCCCGGTAGGGTGCGGTTGCCGGAACCCGTTCCGGCAACCACCTTTTGTACAAGTCTTGCCGCTGTTGCATGTAATCCTTTGTACAAAGCCGGGCGCAGATCCCGTGCATAAATAGAACCCCATGTGCTCCGCACAACTTGTCCATTTCATGCATTAGTTTCTTTCTTGCATGCGTTATCTGACACTTTGTGCAGCACCTACATCCGGTAAGCAATGACGAGCCGAAGGGCTCCATATCATTATTTTCTCTTCTTTCTTCTTTTTCAACAAAGGAAAAGAAGGTTCCCTCGCACACAAGTTTGCCGGGGGGAAGGAGAAGATTGTGGTATGGACCAGGCATCGTTCAAGCAAAGTTTTGCCTTGCCGGGAAGCAAACGACAGAAAAGCTAAGTTGCCAAAGTTTGAGCAATCAGTTTTTAAAATTTTGAGTTATCTTCCTCGAACGACCCTGCTCTGTATGGAAAACCTGTGTGCGGAGGAACCAACTCGTGGCTAGTTGCGCCCTTACTTTGTTTCGAGTCCGCTCAACAACTTAAGTGTGCTGCATCTAGTCGCGACAAGGTTTCTTGTCGGAAGCAGCGCCGCCAGCAGGCTGCTGACGTTCCGCACTCAGCGCTCGCGGCTCGGGTGCCTGCGTCGACAAGTTCCCTAGAAGCGTAGGGTAAAAACATACAAAGGAAGGAATCTAGTAGAGGAAATAACATAGCAATTGATAACAAAAATAAAGTTATATTACAAGATAACTTGTCGCAGCTCTAACAGACTATTTTCATAACGTGATTAGCAGCGACAAGGGAAAAGAAGAAATGAGCGGCCTAGTTCATGCGATCGCCCTCAACCCTCTTGATCTCGCTCACCTTGTCCACAATGGGTGCGACAAGGGCCTTGAGTGCGTCCTGATCAGCGTCTGGCGGCAAGGACTTGAGGACGTTGGTGAAGCTGAGGCCTGGATTGCGGAAGGCCACCTTCATCAGCACCTTCTGGAGAACCCCGGCGCAGATTTTGTGCGACTCATTGGCCAGCTGCTTTGGGATCCTCTCCCGGATTCGCTAGAGTGCCGTCGCCACGCCCTTGAAGAACAGGCTGAGCTTGGCGCTGGGTTGGAGATTCTCGTCGGAGGGATACCCAAAGTCCCCCATCCCCAGCTGCGCCAGCTCCTCGTCGATGATTGCGGAAATATTCACCAGACCCTCGGTCCAGTGCTCCACAGTATCTCTGAATGAGTTCTGGGTAACTGCGATGCTCTCCAGCAGCGCCTTGTCAGCCTTGACCTTCTCCGACAAGGTCTTCTCCCGCTCCTTGGCGGCGTTCAGCGTCTGCGTCAGTGTGGCCAGCTTCAACTCCAGGTCCGCATTGGAATCCTTGGCGGCGCTGAGCTCCTTGCCCCTCTCAGTGAGAAGACCTTGCAGCTCACCATGGGCGGCAGCATCCTTCTCACGCTCACGCTTGAGCGCGGCAAGCTCCTCGCCGCTCTTCCCGATGTTGGCCTCCAGCTGCGCCACCTTCTCCTCCAGCTCTTTCTTGGCGGCCTCTGCGATTGCGGCAGCGTCCTTTGCTTCCTTGAGTGCCCCGCCAAGTGCTTGCTTGCGCTCAGCAAGCTCCTCCTCGTAGCTATCGAGGTTGGCCTTCCGCTGCACCAATTCGCCTTCTCGCGCGGATTGCTTCTCGGCGGCCAGCCTTTGTTCCTCCTCAGCTTCGGCCTTCTCGAGAATGAAGGCCGTGCGCTCCTCGGCGAGTCGCTCCCGCTCTTGTGCCAGGGACCGGAGAGCTTCTTGATTGTGGCCCCGGAGCTCCTCCGCGCGCTTCTCCATATCAACTCCCGCCTTCGCGACAAGCGCTTCCCGGGAAGCCAGCTTGGCTTGCCGTGCGCGGTAGAGTGACAGCAGCTTCCGCAGCAGCTGCTCCTCCTCAGGCTCGCCACTGCTGCTGCTGGGCGCGTCGACCAACGACAGTCCGGCGGAGGCGAGCACCTCCTCATCGAAAGTTTCCCCCTCGACCGGCGCCCTGGAGCTCGACGCCCAGGGTAGCTTGATGAAGATATCGTCGCCGGCCTTCAAGTAGGCACCGGGCTGGGGCTCCTCGGAGCCCGGCTCCGTAGCAGCGGCAGAGGGATCGGCGGTTGGCGCAGCGCCTGGAACTCCTGCGGCCTCAGGGTCGTCAGTGCGATCGCCCGACCCCTCGCCGGCTTCTGCGGCGGCAGCCTTGGCGGCCTTCCCGCCGGCGGTCTCATCAGCACCGGCCCCTTCTTCGTTGGTGGCGGCGTCGTCAGTACTGCCATGCGCGCCTTCCTCGCCGGTGCCCTCTATCTCCATTGGCTCAGCAGCAGATGGGTCTGAAGAACGAAGAAGGGAGAAAAATCAATCAAAAATCCAAGAGAAGAAAATCAGAAGAAGAAGAACCCAAGGGAAAGTTTTTGGACAAGTGAATTACCTGTGCCAAGATCTGCAGTTGCGGTCTCGGCCGCCGCAGGATCGATGGTGCTGCCCCTTGCCGGAGAGCGCTCCCTTACCGGGAACTCCTCCCTTAGCGGCGTAGTCGAAGCAGATGGCACTTCGGGACCAGCTTCCGAGCGCTCCTGATATGGCTGCTCTGCTCCTACACAAATCAACAAGCAAGATATCAACAAAGGAAAAAGCACTCATGCGCGCCTGACAGCGGAAAGCTAACTATGAACTTACGTTGGGGGCTGCGCTGGGGGCTGCTTTGAGGAGTGGTTGCCGGGTCCGTCAAGGTGGTCTCGGACCCACCCCCTGCTGACACGGTGGGGTCATCTTCGATGACAATCACCGCGGCCTTGGCCCTCTTCGCCGCTCTCTGGGCCAGCGTCCTGAAAAGAAATGAGTCCAGATTGAAGCAAGTCAGATACAAGATAAAAACAGCAAGATTGAAGAACTACAAGAGCACCAAAGAAACTTACTCTTCTTCCTCCTCGTCGGAGCTGAGCGCCGAAAGATCGAAGTTCGGCTCCCCTCCGGTGCAGCGAGGCAGAGGAGTAGGATCCCTTGCCCGCTTGGCGGGGGCGGTGGCGGTGGCCCGGGAAGATCCTGCTCCAGTTGCCACTGCTGCGTGAGGCGCTCCCGCGGCAACATTGCTCGCCGCGATAGAGCGTGTCGCACGGCTCGGCGGCTGTTGACCCGGCTGCCGCCCTGCTACGTCCGCGCCCCTGCGAAGACGCCTTCTTGGCGGGGCCGGGGGCTCCGCCTGCGGCAAGCTTTCTGAAGGCTCGGGCTCTTCCTCGCCGGCCTCGCTCGGCTCAGCTTCAGAGCCGGCAGGCTCTTCTTCGCCAATGAACTCCGCGCGCTCGGCGAGGTTTGCCGCCTCTGCCGCCTCCGCCTCCTCCATAGTGAACCCGAACGCGCCCGCGGCAGCTGCGGTCGCAACCTCTTCCGCCCTAGTGGCGATGCGCTGCAGCTCCTCGTCGGTGGTGTCACGGGTGAGGCTCTTCTGCTCGTCAGCACGGACCGGCACTTCTTCCAAGTTGTCGAAAAACGCTTGCACGACGTCATCCGCAGGCTCTTGCCAAGTTGGAACGATTCCGTGTGAATCGCACAACGGCATCATGGCGCGGATCCGGTCAAGCGAAGAATTATTGCACAATGGAACTACGCCCCTCGCCAGCGTGAATGGGTGCTGGGGATCGCGTTTGAACAACTCCAGGAGCATTGCATCCAGCTCCATGATGGTGAAGTTGTAGTTGAGGCCCGGCCGCAGCCTCATGATGTCTGCCGAGTTCTTGAATTCCCAGGCGGGCCTCCCCGTCTCTTGCAGGGGGCGATGCGGCGGCGGAGGAAATCTGCGCCTACAGCGCCTATAGTGAGCCCGGCAAGCCTGAGGCGAAGGATCCTAGTAATGGCGATCTTCAGCCTCTCGTCTTCCGGGGCCACGTTGCTCCAGTCCTTGCCGCGCACTATTGGAGCTTGGCGCACGGCGGTGAAGGGCTGCGGATTCTCCTCGACGATCCAGCACCACTCCGCTCTCCACTCCTCCCACTTGCTGTGGAGCTCACCCTCCAAGTACGCCTCCTTCTTGCCGACTCTCGAGATCCATGCGATCCCTCCGGCAAGCGGCTCTCCTCTCTCTACCCGAGGTATGAAGAAGTGGCAGAAAATGGCAACATTGGGGTGGACTCCGACAAAGTTTTCGCACAAATGTGCGAAAACTGCCATGGTCAGAATGGCGTTGGGGGTGAAATCAAGGAGGCAGAAGCCGTAGGTGTTCATGATATCACAGAAGAACTCCAAGAAGGGCAGGCAGAGCCTGCAATAGAAGAACAGCGCAAAGAATGGGTACCCGTTTGGAGCCAGTTCTGAAGCAGCGGCCGGGAGTACCCTCGTGCGCGGATGCGCCCGCGTCTCCGTCGCCCAAAAGAGGTAGAAGTACTCCCTCAACTCCCTCACGCCGAGATGGGGGGAGAAGATCGCCCGCTCCTTTCGCAGCGCCGCGAGCCGCTGCGCCTCGACCGACTTCACGCCTTTTCCCTTGTTGGCTTTCGGAGCCATGGCGGAGGTGGTGGGGGAGGTCGACGGCGTTGGTGATGCTGGTGGCAATGTGGGGCGGAGCGCTGCTCTGGGGGGGGCGGCGGAGGTTCGTGAAGATGGAGTAGTAGCAACCAGCGAGGGGGAACGAACTGCCCCTGTTTCCTCTGCTTATAAAGAGGGACGGGGTGGACGTTTCGCCCTTCCAAATAAAGAACCACCCACGATCTCCCCCACGACGCTGCATTCAACGCGTGCCGTTAGGGGAGAGCGCGGTGGATACGGAGCGAGATTCGGCGTGGCCCAGTCCACATGTGCCCGTGCCCTGTCTTGGGCCTGGCCCAACAGCGCTCGGCACCGTGTCTGGCCCAGGCCCGGGGGCTCCTGTCGATGTACTAGAATAGGGGTACCCTAGTACCCCGAACTTGTGCACGGGCAGTTGCAGCACCCCGCGGCAAGGCTTGCCGGGCTAACACCAAGATCCTCCGTGGTTCCCTTGGAGCCATTCAAGAACAAAGTATTTAAGCTCAGGAGATAAGGCCCCGGCAAGAGGAGCTTGCCGGGAAGGCCAACCAAGGCACTCCAAGGAACTTGCCGCGACGCGCCACGCGCTCCGGCAAGGCAACAAGGCCCCGGCAAGAGGAGCTTGCCGGGAAGACCAACCAAGGTACCTCGAGGCCCGGTGGGCGGCAAGCTTCCGGACCCGACAAGATAACAGCAGCGGCAAGGCGCTTGCCGCGGCAGGCGGCCACTCTGTGCCCACGCTCCAGCACATCCACCAACGTGTCTCTCTGGGGGCCTCTCCAGGCGCGCGTGGCGGGAGGCTGTGCAGCTAGCGGTGCACAGTGGCATGCGAAGCTAACAAGATCGCCATCGTGGCGAACGGTGGCGCCCCTAACGGTCCTTTTCTGCACTGTTTGTGACTCAGACGGGCATTTAATGCCCTTGTCCCCTGCCGTCAGGGTTAGGTAGGGTGCACTGTACAAGTAACTATACCAACCACCTCACTTTTTACATTTGTACCCTTCTCTGCGTTGCCACCTGTCGGTGACCCCTTTGGCGTATAAAAGGAGGCCCATGCGCAACGTAGAGGGGGTTCGACTCATTCGTAACCCAAAAAAACACTACGCTCTCTCTCTGGAGCAAGAACACAAGATAATCAAACAAGCAGCAGTAGGAGTGTTATCTATCCGGAGAGCTCCGAAGCTGGGTAAACTGCTCGTGTGCTTCGCCTCGATCTGCTCTTCGTGTGATCTCCGCCCCCCGCCGAACCGAAAGGGGCTCGGTCCGCCGGCCCCATAGGTGTTCGTGGATCAGTTTCCCCGACACTTTGTTTCATGTTGAGGGATAGTTATATGATCCAATTATGTTATTATTGTTGAGAAAACTTGCACTAGTGTAAGTATGAACCCTAGGCCTTGTTTCCTAGCATTGCAATACTGTTTGTGCTCAGTTTTACCACTTGCTACCTTGCTGTTTTTATATTTTCATATTACAAAAACCTATATCTACCATCCATATTGCACTTGTATCACCATCTCTTTGCGAACTAGTGCACCTATATAATTTACCATTGTATTGGGTGTGTTGGGGACACATGAGACTCTTTGTTATTTGGTTGCAGGGTTGTTTGAGAGAGACCATCTTCATCCTATGCCTCCCATGGATTGATAAACCTTAGGTCATCCACTTGAGAGAAATTTGCTGCTGTCCTATAAACCTCTACACTTGGAGGCCCAACAACGTCTACAAGAAGAAGGTTGTGTAGTAGACATCACACTCCCATGAAGAAGCCGAATGCTAGACCCAAGCCTGAAACTGAGTGCTTGTACTACAAAGGAAATGGTCACTGGAAGTGGAACTGCCCTAGATACTTGGCGGATAAGAAGGATGGCAAAGCGAACAAAGGTATATTTGATATACATGTTATTGATGTGTACTTTACTGGTGTTTATAGCAACCCCTCAGTATTTGATACTGGTTCAGTTGCTAAGAGTAGTAACTCGAAACAAGAGATGTAAAGTAAACAGAAACTAGTTATGGGCAGGTGATGATGTGAGTTGGAAGTTATTCCAAGGTTGATAAGATCACCATCGCACACTCCCTTTACCTTCGGGATTAGTGTTGAACCTAAAATAAATGTTATTTGGTGTTTGTGTTGAGCATAAATATGATTGGATCATGTTTATTGCAATACGGTTATTCATTTAAGTCAAAGAATAATTGTTGTTCTATTTACATGTATAAAACCTTCTGTGGTCATAAACTCAATATAAACGGTATATTGAATCTCAATCGTAGTGATACACATATTCATAATATTGAAGCCAAAAGATGCAAAGTTAATAATGATAGTGCAACTTATATGTGGCACTGCCGTTTAGGTCATATTGGTGTAAAGCGCATGAAGAAACTTCATGCTGGTGGACTTTTGGAATCACTTGATTATGAATCACTTGATGCTTGCGAACCATGCCTCATGGGCAAGATGACTAAGACTCCGTTCTTCGGAACAATGGAGCGAGCAACACACTTGTTGGAAATAATACATACTGGTGTGTGCGGTCCAATGAGTGTTGAGGCTCGCGGCGGGTATCGTTATTTTCTGACCTTCACAAATGATTTGAGCAGATATGGGTATATCTACTTGATGAAACATAAGTTTGAAACAATTGAAAAGTTCAAAAAATTTCAGAGTGAAGTGGAAAATCATCGTAACAAGAAAATAAAGTTTCTACGATCTGATTGTGGAAACAAATATTTGAGTTATGAGTTTGGTCTTCATTTGAAACAATGTGGAATAGTTTCGCAACTCACGCCACCTGGAATACCACAGCATAATGGTGTGTCCAAACGTTGTAATCGTACTTTATTGGATATGATGCGATCTATGATGTCTCTTACTAATTTGCCACTATCATTTTGGGGTTATGCATTAGAGACAGCTGCATTCATGTTAAATAGGGCACCATCTAAATCCGTTGAGATGACACCGTGTGAACTATGGTTTGGCAAGAAACGAAAGGTGACATTTCTTAAAGTTTGGGGTTGCGATGCTTATGTGAAAAAGTTTCAAACTTTTAAGCTCGAACCCAAATCGGAGTAGTGCGTCTTCATAGGATACCCAAAAGGCACTCTTGGGTACACCTTCTATCACAGATCCGAAGGCAAGATATTTTGTTGCTAAGAATGGATCCTTTCTAGAGAAGAAGTTTCTCTCGAAAGAAGTGAGTGGGAGGAAAGTAGAACTTGATGAGGTAATTGTACCTTCTCCCGAATTCGAAAGTAGTTCATCACAGAAATCAGTTCCAGTGATTCCTACACCAATTAGTGAGGAAGCTAATGATGATGATCATGAAACTTCAGATCAAGTTACTACCGAACCTCGTAGGTCAACCAGAGTACGATCCGCACTAGAGTGGTATGGTAATCCTGTTCTAGAAGTCATGTTACTAGACCATGACAAACCTACGAACTATGAGGAAGCGATGATGAGCCCAGATTCCGCAAATTGGCTTGAGGCCATGAAATCTGAGATGGGATCCATGTATGAGAACAAAGTATGGACTTTGATTGACTTGCCCAATGATCGGTGAGTCATTGAGAATAAATAGATCTTCAAGAGGAAGACATACACTGAAAGTAGTGTTACTATCTACAAAGCTCAAATTGTCGCAAAATGTTTTTGACAAGTTCAAGGTGTTGACTACGATGAGATTTTCTCACTCGTATCGATGCTTAAAAGTCTGTCAGAATCATGTTAGCAGTTGCCGCCTTTTATGAAATCTGGCAAATGGATGTCAAAACTGCATTCCTTAATGGATTTCCTAAAGAAGAGTTGTATATGATGCAACCAGAAGGTTTTGTCAAACCTAAAGGTGCTAACAAAGTGAGCAAGCTCCAGCGATCCATCTATGGACTGGTGCAAGCATCTCAGAGTTGGAATATATGCTTTGATAAAAAGCATATGGTTTTATACAGACTTGCAGTGAAGCATGTATTTACAAGAAACTGAGTGGGAGCACTACAAATTCCTGTTAAGTATATGTGAATGACATATTGTTGATCAGAAATAATGTAGAATTTTCTGGAAAGCATAAAGGAGTGCTTGAAAGGAGTTTTTCAAAGAAAGACCTTGGTGAAGCTACTTACATATTGAGCATCAAAATCTATAGATATATATCAAGATGCTTGATATATTTTCAATGAGTACATGCCTTTACAAGATTTTAAAGTAGTTCAAAATGGAACGGTCAAAGAAGGAGTTCTTGCCTGTGTTGCAAGGTGTGAAGTTGAGTAAAGACTCAAAACCCGACCACGGCAGAAAATAGAAATAGAATGAAAAGTCATTCCCTATGCCTCAATCATAGGTTCTATAAAGTATGCTATGCTGTGTACCAGATCTATTGTGTACCTCACCATAAGTTTGGCAAGAGGGTACAATAGTGATCCAGGAGTGGATCACTGGACATCGGTCAAAAATATCCTTAGTGGAATAAGGAAATGTTTCTAAGTTATGGAGGTGACAAAGAGTTCGTCGTAAAGAGTTACGTCGATGCAAGCTTTGACACCAATCTGCATGACTCTAAGTCTCGATCTAGATACATATTGAAAGTGGGAGCAATTAGCTAGAGTAGCTCCGTGCAAAGCATTGTAGACATAGAAAATTTGCAAAATACATACGGCTCTGAATGTGGCAGGCCCGTTGACTAAATTTCTCTCACAAGCAAAATAAGATCACTCTTTGGGTGTTAATCACATAGCGATGTGAACTAGATTATTGACTCTAGTAAACCCTTTGGGTGTTAGTCACATGGAGATGTGAACTAATCACATCAAAGATGTGAACTATTGGTGTTAAATCACATGATGATGTGAATTAGATTATTGACTCTACTGCAAGTGGGAGACTGAAGGAAATATGCCCTAGAGGCAATAATAAAGTTGTTATTTATATTTCATTATATCATGATAAATGTTTATTATTCATGCTAGAATTGTATTAACCGGAAACTTAGTACATGTGTGAATACATAGACAAACGGAGTGTCCCTAGTATGCCTCTACTTGACTAGCTCGTTAATCAAAGGTGGTTTAGTTTCCTAGCCCTGGAAATGTGTTGTCATTTGATGAACGGGATCACATCATTAGAGAATGATGTGATGGACAAGACCCATCCGTTATCTTAGCATAATGATCGTTCAGTTTTATTGCTACTTCTTTCTTCATGACTTATACTTGTTCCTCTGACTATGAGATTATGCAACTCCCGAATACCGGAGGAACACCTTGTGCTATCAAACGTAACAACATGACTGGGTGATTATAAAGATGATCTATAGGTGTCTCCGATGGTGTTTGTTGAGTTGGCATAGATCGAGATTAGGATTTGTCACTCCGTCTATCGGAGGGGTATCTCTGAGCCCTCTCGGTAATGTACATCACTATGAGCCTTGCAAGCAATGTGAATAATGAGTTAATTGCGGTATGATGCATTACAGAATGAGTAAAGAGACTTGCCGGTAACGATATTGAACTAGGTATTGAGATACCGACGATCGAATCTCGGGCAAGTAACATGCCGATGACAAAGGGAACAAAGTATATCATTATGCGGTTTGACCGATAAAGATCTTCGTAGAATATGTGGGAGCCAATATGAACATCTAGGTTCCGCTATTGGTTATTGAGCGGAGATGTGTCTCGGTGATGTCTACATAGTTCTCGAACCCGTAGGATCCGCATGCTTAACGTACGATGACGATCGGTATTATGAGTTTATGTGTTTTGATGAACCGAAGGTTGTTCGGAGTCCTGAATGTAATCACGGGCATGACAAGGAGTCTCGAAATGGTCGAGACATAAAGATCGATATATTGGAAGCCTAAGTTTGGACATTGGAATGGTTCCTAGTGAGTTTCGGCACATACCGGCGTACCGGGGGGTTACTAGAACCCCTCGGGGAGTATATGGGCCCTATTGGGCTTAGTGGAGAGAGAGAGAGGCAGCAGGGCAGGCCGTGCGCCCCCTCCTCCTCTGGTCCGAATTGGACTAGGAGGGGGGGTGGCGTCCCCCTTTCCTTCCTCCCTCTCTCCCCCTTCCTTCTCTCCTAGTCCAACTAGGGAAGGGGGGAATCCTACTTTCAGTGGGAGTAGGACTCCTCCAGGGCACGCCATAGAGGGCCGGCCCTCCGTCTCTTCCACTCCTTTATATATGGGGGAGGGGGGCACCCCATAGACACACAAGTTGATCATTGATCCCTTAGCCATGTGTGGTGCCCCCTCCACCATAATCCACCTCGGTCATATCGTTGTAATGCTTAGGCGAAGCCCTGCGCCAGTAGCTTCATTATCACTGTCATCACGCCGTCATGCTGACGAAGCTCTCCCTCGAAACTCTGCTAGATCGAGAGTTTGTGGGACGTCACCGAGCTGAATGTGTAGACCGCGGAGGTGCCGTAATTTTGGTACTAGGATCGGTCGGATCGTGAAGATGTACGACTACATCAACTGCATTGTCATAACGCTTCCGCTTACAGTTTATGAGGGTACGTGGACAAAACTCTTCTCCTCTCGTTGCTAGGCATCACCTAGATAGATCTTGTGTGTGCGTAGGAATTTTTTCGAAATTACTGCGTTCCCCAACAGGGACCCTATTCCGGCACCCTGCCAGAGGGGGGATCCATCACCGATGGCCATCTTCATCATATCGGCGCTCTCCATGACGAGGAGGGAGTAGTTCACCCTCGGGGCTGAGGGTATGTACCGGTAGCTATGTGTTTGATCTCTCTCTCTCTCATGTTCTTGATATGAACGATCTTGATGTACCGTGAGCTTTGCTATTATAGTTGGATCTTATGATGTTTATCCCCCTCTATATCCTTGTGATGAATTGAGTTTTCCCTTTGAAGTTATCTTATCGGATTGAGTCTTTAAGGATTTGAGAACACTTGATGTATGTCTTGCATGTGCTTATTTGTGGTGACAATGGGATATTCACGTGATCCACTTGATGTATGTTTTGGTGATCAACTTGCGGGTTCTGTGACCTTGTAAACTTATGCATAGGGGTTGGCACACGTTCTTGTCTTGACTCTCCGATAGAAACTTTGGGGCACTCTTTTAAGTTCTTTGTGTTGGTTGAATAGATAAATGTGAGATTGTGTGATGCATATCGTATAATCATACCCGCGGATACTTGAGGTGAAATTGAAGTATCTAGGTGACATTAGGGTTTTGGTTGATTTGTGCCTTAAGGTGTTATTTTACTACAAACTCTAGGGCTATTTGTGACACTTATAGGAATAGTCAAATGGATTGATCGGAAAGAATAACTTTGAGGTGGTTTCGTACCCTACAATAACCTCTTCGTTTGTTCTCCACTATTAGTGACTTTGGAGTGACTCTTTGTTGCATGTTGAGGGATAGTTATATGATCCAATTATGTTATTATTGTTGAGAGAACTTGCACTAGTGAAAGTATGAACCCTAGGGCTTGTCTCGAAGCATTGCAATCTTTTATCATTGGTTACATTGCTGTTTTTATATTTTCATAATACAAAAACCTATATCTACCATCCATATTGCACTTGTATCACCATCTCTTCGTCGAACTAGTGCACCTATACAATTTACCATTGTATTGGGTGTGTTGGGGACACAAGAGACTCTTTGTTATTTGGTTGCAGGGTTGTTTGGGAGAGACCATCTTCATCCTACGCCTCCCATGGATTGATAAACCTTAGGTCATCCACTTGAGGGAAATTTGTTGCTGTCCTACAAACCTCTGCACTTGGAGGCCCAAGAACGTCTACAAGAAGAAGGTTGTGTAGTAGACATCAAGCTCTTTTCTGGCGCCGTTGCCGGGGAGTCGAGTGCTTGAAGGTATATATTTAGATCTTGCAATCAAATCTTTTTGTTTCTTGTTTTATCACTAGTTTAGTCTATAAAAGAACACTACAAAAAATGGAATTGAGGTTGCCTCATATGCTTCATATTTTTAATATCTTTCGTGAAAATGATGGAAAGGAAAATTGTGCTCAAGTTGTTAGTATTAAAATGTTTGGCACTAAATCTTTGGATGATGAGCATGATTGCAATGTTGTTAGTATGAATTCTTTAAATATCCATGATGCTAATGATATGCAAAGCCACAAGCTTGGGGATGCTATGTTTGATGAAGATGATATTTTTTGTCCCCCAAGTTTTGATGACCAAATTTATTATGATGAAAGCATCCCACCTATCTATCATGATTATTGTGATGACACGTATGCTATAAAGAATAATAATATACATGAAACTTGTCATCATGATTTTAACTTTCAATTGGATTATGCCTCACGTGATAGTTATTTTGTTGAGTTTGCTCCCACTACTATTCATGAGAAAAATTTTGCTTATGTGGAGAGTAATAAAAATTCTATGCTTGTAGATCATGAAAAGAATGCTTTATGTGATGGTTATATTGTTGAATTCATTCATGATGCTACTGAAAATTATTATGAGGAAGGAATACATGCTTGTAGGAATTGCAATAATATCAAGTTTCCTCTCTATGTGCTTAAAATCTCGAAGTTATGCTTGTTTTGCTTTCCTATGCTAGTTGATTCTTGTTCCCATAAATTGCTTGCTCACAAAATCCCTATGCATAGGAAGTGGGTTAGACTTAAATGTGCTAGTCATATTCTTCATGATGCTCTCTTTATGTTTCAATTCTTATCTTTTATGTGAGCATCATTGAAATCATCATGCCTAGCTAGGGGCCTTAAATGATAGCCTTTAGGATCTTCTTGGGTGATTGTTGTTTGATCTTGCTGATGAAAACAGAAAGTATGCGCTCACGAAAATAATTTATCATTTTTACCAGAGAGAGATAAAATACCAATTCCAACTGCCGTAGATCAATATACTTTTTATCCTGGTCGTCCTAATTTTTCAGAATATTTGGAGTTACAGAAGTATTCGGGAGTTACAGATTGCTACAGACTATTCTGTTTTTGACAAATTCTATTTTTGACAGATTCTGTTTTTCGTGTGTTGTTTGCTTATTTTGATGAATCTATGAGTAGTATCGGGGGGCATGAACCATAGAGAAGTTGGAGTACATCAGGTTTTACACCAATAAGAATTTAGAATGAGTTCACAACCATACCAAAAGTGGTGATTTATTTTCTTATACTAACGGAGCTTACGAGTTTTCTGTTGAGTTTTGTGTTGTCAAGTTTTCAAGTTTTGGGTAAAGATTCGATGGACTAGGGAATAAGGAGTGGCAAGAGGCTAAGCTTGGGGATGCCCAAGGCACCCCAAGGTAATATTAAAGGACAACCAAGAGCCTAAGCTTGGGGATGACCAAGGCACCCGAAGGTAATATTCAAGGACAACCAAGAGCCTAAGCTTGGGATGCCCCGAAAGGCATCCCCTCTTTCGTCTTCGCCTATAGATAACTTTACTTGAGGCTATATTTTTATTCACCACATGATATGTGTTTTGCTTGGAGCATCATTTCATTTTATTTTGTTTTGATTGTTGTTTGAATAAAGTACTTAAGATCTGGAATTTTATTTGTGAGAAGGAGTCTTCACATAGTTACAGAATTATTCGACTACTGATTGATCTTCACTTATATCTTTCGGGGTAGTTTGTCATTTCCTCTAGTGCTTCACTTATATCTTTTTAGAGCACGACGGTGGTTTTATTTTGAAGAAATTGTTGAACTCTCATGCTTCACTTATATTATTTTGAGAGTCTCTAAACAGCATGGTAATTTGCTTAGGTTATGAATGTGGTCCTAATATGATAGGCATCCAAGAGGGATATCATAGAAACTTTCATATAAAGTGCATTGAATACTATGAGAAGTCTGATTTCTTATGATTGTTTTGAGATATGAAGATGGTGATATTAGAGTCATGCTAGTGAGTAGTTGTGAGTTTGAGAAATACTTGTGTTAAGGTTTGTGAGTCTCGTAGCATGCACATATGGTGAACCGTTATGTAACGAAGTTGGAGCATGAGATATTTTTTCATTGTCTTCCTTATGAGTGGCGGTTGGGGACGAGTGATGGTCTTTTCCTACCAATCTACCCCCCTAGGAGCATGCGCGTAGTACTTTGTTTCGGTAGCTAATAGACTTTTGCAATAAGTATGTGAGTTCTTTATGACTAATGTTGAGTCCATGGATTATACGCACTCTCATCCCTCCAGCATTGCTAGCCTCTCTAGTACCGTGCAACTTTCGCCGATACCATAAACCCACCATATACCTTCCTCAAAACAGCCACCTTACCTACCTATTATGGCATTTCCATAGCCATTCCAAGATATATTGCCGTGCAACTTTCCACCGTTTCGTTTATTATGACACATATTGCTTTGCATGACCATGTAGTTGGCATTGCATTTGTGGCAAAGCCACCGATCATAATTATTTCATACATGTCACTCTTGATTCATTGCACATCCCGGTACACCGCCGGAGGCATTCATATAGAGTCATATTTTGTTCTAAGTATTGAGTTGTAAGTAAATAAAAGTGTGATAATCATCATTATTAGAGCATTGTCCCATGTGAGGAAAGGATGATGGAGACTATGATTCCCCCACAAGTCGGGATGAGACTCCGGACGAAAAATAAAAAAAAGGAGGCCATAAAAAAGAGAAAAGGCCCAAATAAAAAAATGAGAGAAAAAGAGAGAAGGGGCAATGCTACTATCCTTTTTCCACACTTGTGCTTCAAAGTAGCACCATGATCTTCATGATAGAGAGTATCCTATTTTGTCACTTTAATATACTAGTGGGAATCTTTCATTATAGAACTTGGCTTGTATATTCCAATGATGGGCTTCCTCAAAATGCCCTAGGTCTTCGTGAGCAAGCGAGTTGGATGCACACCCACTTAGTTTCTTTTTGAGCTTTGATATACTTATAGCTCTAGTGCATCCGTTGCATGGCAATCTCTACTCACTCTCATTGATATCTATTGATGGGCATCTCCATAGCCCGTTGATACGCCTAGTTGATGTGAGACTATCTTCTCATTTTTGTCTTCTCCACAACCACCATTCTATTCCACCTATAGTGCTATGTCCATGACTCACTCTCATGTATTGCGTGAAGATTGAAAAAGTTTGAGAGCATCAAAAGTATGGAACAATTGCTTGGCTTGTCATCGGGGTTGTGCATGATTTAAATATTTTGTGTGATTTAGATAGAGCATAGCCAGACTATATGATTTTGTAGGGATAGCTTTCCTTGGCCATGTTATTTTGAGAAGACATGATTACTTTATTAGTATGCTTGAAGTATTATTATTTTTATGTCAATATTAAACTTTTGTTTTGAATCTTATGGATCTGAATATTCTTGCCACAATAGAGAAGATTACAGTGATAAATATGTTAAGTAGCATTCCACATCAAAAATTCTGTTTTTATCATTTACCTACTCGAGGACGAGCAGGAATTAAGCTTGGGGATGCTGATACGTCTCCAACGTGTCTATAATTTTTGATGTATTCATGCCATATTTATAATTTTTTTACATGATTTTGGTATGATTTGGTCAGAACTAACCCGGACTGACACTGTTTTCTGCAGAACAACCATGCTGTTGTTTTGTGCAGAAATAAAAGTTCTCGGAATGCGCTGAAAATCAACGGAGATTTTTTTTGGAAAATATAAAAAATACTGGAACGAAGAGTTATTGGAGGGGAGTCCCATGGGCCCACGAGGGTGGAGGGCGCGCCGACCCCCCAAGGGCGCGCCCCCTTGCCTTGTGGACTCCCTGTGGGGGCCCCTGACTTGTTCTCGATGCCAACCTCTCTTATAAATCTCCAAACTTCCAGAACTTAAACTAGATCGGGAGTTCCGCTGCCGCAAGCCTTCGTAGCCACCGAAAACCAATCTAGACCCGTTCCGGCACCCTGTCGGAGGGGGGGGGGCAATCCATCACCGGTGGCCATCTTCATCATCCTGGCGCTCTCCATGACAAGGAGGGAGTAGTTCACCCTCGGGGCTGAGGGTATGTACCAGTAGCTATGTGTTTGATCTCTCTCTCTCTCTCTCGTGTTCTTGATATGGCACGATCTTGATGTACCGCGAGCTTTGCTATTATAGTTGGATCTTATGATGTTTCTCCCCCTCTATCTCCTTGTGATGAATTGAGTTTTCCCTTTGAAGCTATCTTACCGGATTGAGTCTTTAAGGATTTGAGAACACTTGATGTATGTCTTGCATGTGATTACCTGTGGTGACAATGAGATATTCACATGATGCACTTGATGTATGTTTTGGTGATCAACTTGCGAGTTCTGTGACCTTGTGAACTTATGCATAGGGGTTGGCACACGTTTTCGTCTTGACTATCCGGTAGAAACTTTGGGGCACTCTTTGAAGTTCTTTGTGTTGGTTGAATAAATGAATCTGAGATTGTGTGATGCATATCGTATAATCATACCCGCGGATACTTGAGGTGACATTGAAGTATCTATGTGACATTAGGGTTTTGGTTGATTTGTGTCTTATGGTGTTATTTTACTACGAACTCTAGGGCTGTTTGTGACACTTATTGGAATAGCCCAATGGATTGATCAGAAAGAATAACTTTGAGGTGGTTTCGTACCCTACAATAACCTCTTCGCTTGTTCTCCGCTATTAGTGACTTTGGAGTGACTCTTTGTTGAATGTTGAGGGATAGTTATATGATCCAATTATGTTATTATTGTTGAGAGAACTTGCACTAGTGAAAGTATGAACCCTAGGCCTTGTTTCGAAGCATTGCAATACCGTTTGTGCTCACTTTTATCATTAGTTACCTTGCTGTTCTTATATTTTTCATATTACAAAAACCTATATCTACCATCTATATTGCACTTGTATCACCATCTCTTCGCCGAACTAGTGGACATATATAATTTACCATTATATTGGGTGTGTTAGGGACACAAGAGACTCTTTGTTATTTGGTTGCAGGGTTGTTTGAGAGAGACCATCTTCATCCTACGCCTCCCACGGATTGATAAACCTTAGGTCATCCACTTGAGGGAAATTTTCTACTATCCTACAAACCTCTGCACTTGGAGTGTAATGCCCCATATATAACCTGCCATATTTGTATTCCAACTCTTGCCATTTTTGACACTAAGTTATGATATTTCCTCGTTGTCGGGTTTTGTCTTCGTGTTGCTTTTGTCTTTGTCATGCATCTCATATCATGTCATCATGTGCATCGCATTTGCATACGTGTTCATCTCATGCATCCGAGCTTTTTCCCCGTTGTCCGTTTTGCATTCCGGCGCTCCTATGTCCCGCGGTGTCCCCTTTTACTTCTTTTTGTGTGCGGGTGTTAAACGCTCTCGGATTGGACCGAGGCTTGCCAAGCGGCCTTGGTATACTACCGGTAAACCGCCTGTCAAGTTTCATGCCATTTGGACTTCGTTTGATACTCCAACGGTTAACCGAGTAACCGAGAAGGCCTCGTGTGTGTTGCAGCCTGTCGGCATTCTGGGAACGGGGGTCCCCAGACTTGCCTGCCTGCGGCCTACGGCGTGGCTCCAAGGGGGGTCCAGCGCGGCCCATCTTCATCAACACAGACCTAAGACCCTCGCGAGGGGCCAAGCCTCGCGGGGCGTACGACACTGAGCTTCCTCAGGCACGGCCTCACTAGGCTGGCTCGCGAGGAGGCGGAGAGATCAAGGCGGGGTACCTCACAAGGTGCCCGTGACGCAAGCCATGACGACCAAGGGCGCCAGCCGGCGCCAGCCTGCGCAGTGTCCTCCTTTCCCCTTTGGTGCAAAGGGGGCAAGCGCAGCCGCGGAGTACCGAGGCATCAGGCAAAGGTTGCCGTTTCGGTGCAACAAGACCAAGACCAGGAGGACCGCAAGACGGAGGTCATTGTGGAGCCCAAGACGGCGTCACCACCAGAGCTTTGTGCAGGCGAGGACCAACTTTAGTTAGGATAAGTGTACTAGATGTTCCCCTTCAAAATTGCCAATTGTTGGCGCCCTTCCCGCTCAATATTTGGGAAGAGGCCCAGGGCCATTGCCTATAAATAGGACCAGCCACCCACAAGGATGAAGGTCGGGTTCGAGGTAAAAGGAAGGTTAGAGACAGAGATCTAAGATCAAGGATCAGATCGAAATTAGAGAGAGAGAAGGGTGACTGAACTCCTCCTAGCAGTTCGTCCCCCCCCAGCAAAGAGCAAACCCTCGCGAGGCTGTTATTCCTTGTATTGTTCATCATCATCAGCCCAAGAGGTAATCCACCACACCACACACTGGAGTAGGGTATTACACCACAACGGTGGCCCGAACCAGTATAAACCCTGTGTCTCTTGTGTTGCCCTTTCCTTAGCATAGATCTTAATGAGGCGGAGGGGTGCAGGTAGGTAGAAGGCGAAATCTCCACGTGCACCCTAGTGTTCGAACCTCAAGGGTCTGCCGGAACCCGAAATCCGACATTTGGCGCGCCGGGTAGGGGTGCACCGGAATTCGTCTTCCACCACCCAGTTCTCCTCCGACCATCGCGCCCATGTCTGACGCTCGTCGGGCCCACGCCGAGCGCCGGGCCGCTCTCGCTTCCTGCGTCGCCTAGACGGCTCCTGTCGGCGGGCGTCCTCGCCGTTCCCCGTCACCTGCCGTCAACGCCGCCACCGGCCCGGCGGGGGACAAGCAGCAAGCATCATCTCAGCATCCATCAGTGCGGCAAGACGGCCGCACCGCTACTCCCTCGCTCACCCAGCTGGTTCTTCGTCCCGCGCGCTCCGCACACCCATGAAGGCTCGAGCTGCGCTCATCGCGGCAAACGAGCTCCTGCGCTACCGTCCCGTCAACGACATCTACGAAGAATGGCTTGACCGCGTCGCCGAGCTCGTCCGTGCCGCGGGGGGCTCTCCTGCGCCGTCCGTCCCGCTGCACCGCACCACGCCCCGCGCGGGCGACGAGGCTCCGGCGGCGCCCCGGCCGCCTCCTCCTCAAGAAGGCGCCATGGCTCCAAGGCGCGTGGCCCCTGGGCGGAACCCGCTCCGTCAGGTGCCAGCACGGCAAGAGCAGAGCTACCAAGAAGTTCCTCGCCTGCAAGAAGCTGTCCGGGCGCTCCCTGCTCCAGCACATCGCGACCATGCTCCTGCTCCCGCACGCCAAGACCCCGCGCTGCTCCCAGCTACAGCGCGTGGGGACATGCAAGACCAAGCTCTCCGTCACCCAAGGCCTCCCGTGGCCACAGCAGGCTGCCGTGCCTTCACCACCGAGCTACGCAGCGTCGCGTGGCCCGGCAAGTTCAAGCCAGACCTGCCTCCTCATTACGACGGCACAGCCGACCCTGTGGAGTTCCTCCAGCTCTTTGAGCTGGGCATCGAAGCTGCCAACGGAGACGAGAAGGTCATGGCGAACTGGTTTCCCATGGCGCTCAAGGACGGGGCCCACACCTGGCTCCTGAACCTGGCCCCAGGCACGATCTCCTCCTGGGACGAGATGCGCACCTGCTTCATCGCCAACATCCAAGGTACTCGCGACCGGCCACCTGCCGTGAGCGACATGCGCCGCATCAAGCAACAACCCGGGGAGATCCTGCAGAAGTACATCCAGCGCTTCAACAACGCACGCCTCAAGACTCCCAAGGTGACTGAGGAGGCCATCATCTCAGCCTTCTCCAACGGCGTGCGCGATGTCAAGATGAAGGAGGAGCTGGCGATGCATGAAGACCTGTGCACTTCCTTGGAGCTGTTCAACTTGGCAACCAAGTGCGCCAGGGCTGAGGAAGGGCGTCTCTCCCTCCTCGAGCTGCCTGCCGCAGACCCAGAAGAGAAGAAGCCCAAGGCGAAGGATGTGAAGCACAAGGGGGCTGCCGTGCTCGCGGCAGAACCACACACCAAGCGGGGCAGAGATCTGCCCGAACCTCCCAAGGGCAGTCGATACTGTGTGTACCACGACCTCCACACCCACAACACCAACGAATGTCAAGAGCTCCAAGCCGTGCGAGAAGGAAGGATCGGCCGTCGCCCCGACCGCGGTGACCGGGGCTATGGTCGAGGAGGAGGAAGGAACGCAGGACGCTGGGAAGACCGTGGTCCGCGCCAAGGGTGGCGCAATCAACCTCGCGAGGATCGCTGGCAAGATCCGCCTCGCGAGGGAGACTGGAGGGATCAGCCTCGCGAGGATCGCCCGCAAGGCAATGCAGGCCTCCCTCCGCTGCCGCCACAGCCAAGGAGGAACGAGGATCACCACCAGGACGAGGGGGCTGGGGCCTTCCAGGAGCCGCGCGCGATCGCCTGCATCCTGGGCGGGGCTCAAGCCCCAGGCTCTCAACGCATCTTCAAGCAGTTCGCCCGCGAAGTGAATGCAGTCCTCCCCAAGCTCGAAGCCACGCGCCCTCTCAGGTGGTCGGCGTGCGCCATCATGTTCAGCTCAGCAGATCAGCTCAAGTGTGCGGCTACAGTCGGAGTCCTCCCGATGCTTTGTTCCCCAATCATCAGCAACATGGTGGTCACCAGGACCCTCATCGATGGCGGGGCAGGGCTCAACGTCCTGTCCGTGGAAACATTCAACAATCTCCAAGTGCCCTACGGCCAGCTTCAACCAACCAAGCCTTTCTCCGGAGTCACCGACGGCTCCACGGTCCCGATTGGGCAGGTCCGCCTCCCTTTCACCTTCGGGGCACGCGACAACTACTGCACCGAGCTCATCGACTTCGACATCGCTCACATTCGCCTGCCGTACAACGCCATCCTTGGGTACCCAGCACTGGCCAAGTTTATGGCCGTAACTCACCACGGCTACAACGTCCTCAAGATGCCAGGAAGTGGCGGAGTCATCACGGTGCCCTGTGAGGAGAAGGACGCGGTGTGTTCCCTGGAGCGAGCCTTTCAGGCCGCGTCACTGGAAGACCCAGATCGCGGAAGCAGGAGGCTTCCCGAGACCACCCCCAAGAAGAAGAAGACATCGTCCGGCCCGGACCCTCAGGAGGCAGGCCCCTCTGGGCCTGCGCCTGCCCAGGGGGAACCTCCTTCCATCGCATAGGAAAGCGCGCCCGACACCCTCCTCAGGCAGGGCTCGGGGGCTCTCCCCTGGAGGGCCACCGACCTGGCTAGGGTCACGAGGGAGGCGCTTGGGCACCACATGGAGGCGTGTTTCAAAGCATGTTTCCCTCAAGAAGGAGTAAGGCAAGGAGAGCCAGATCCTCAGGAGTTCGTCAGCAAGGCCATTCAGGAGCTACAGGAGTCAAGAGTCATGAAAGGCGGCCGCCGCCTACCAGCAGTGGCTCCCCATCCAGGCGAGGATGGTGGGCTGCGTGTCTGCATCGACATACCAGGGCTCAATCGAGTCGCCTCTCTGGAGCGCCTCTGGCCCTCGCGAGTGGGGCGCTGCGGAGGTCCACCCCACAGCTACGTTCGCATGCCTTACGGCTTACCGAACGCGGCTGCCACCTACCAGCGCCTCATGAGGGGCATCATGGAGGCACAAGAGGACAGGCGTTCCGCAGCCCTGGCGGAAATGGAGATGGTCCGCAAGGAGCCACCAGCGCCTTCGGAGCCTCCCGAGGCCCCTAGGCCTGGGGGCTCGTGAGGATCAGCTTCCGCAGCCCACCGAGTCTGCTACACCAACAGTCCTTCGTCCTCAACATCATCAGGTGACATCTTACAAGTTTCATTTCCAGCTGGGAGCGCCCCCCTCAGGGCTGCATTATTCCCAGGCCGCGTGGGTCCATCCCTGTGGCATGTATCCCTTTTATTTCATGTTGTTAGCTTACCTTGTTGGGGGCGCCCCTCGGGCTGCATCATCCCCAAGTCGCTCGGGCCAGACCCAGCGGCATGTATCCCTTTTGCGTTTATTTCCGGCTATGCGTTCGACCCGCCATGCTTGATTATTTGATGCCGGTCCACGGCACCTCTTCTTCTCCATGCCGACCACTTGCACGTTAAAGGGGGGGTACCTGAGCATCGCGACTCGGGGCTCTTACTGGCTCTCCAGCCCTCACCCTCTGGCCTTGTCCACGGCATCGCGACCTGGCATACCAGCGACGGCTGAGACCAGCTCGAGGGCCGGGACCCGAGGACGAAGAGTGCCGGCATCTAACCAAATTTGCAGGGACACATCACAAGATAAGGCCCAGTGCCAGGCGCAACCCGCCTAGAGTTAAGGCCCCATGAGTCCCGCGCTGGCTCACAGGTGCCCAGATACACCTCGCCAGGCCCTACCGTGCCAGCCATGTGTTAGGGCGGGAATGTACACGCCCCGGGGGCTCCTCCCAGAGGGGGCCCCCTCCCACGTACCAGTGGAAGCACCATGCTCCGTGCTGGCTGACGACACTGTCGAGGAGCGGCTATGCCCGTACACATACGGAAGCGCTATGCTCCGCGCTGGTGATAAACAACTGAGGGTGGCCCCTGGGCCGCATCAACCTTAGGGAGCCCAGAGCTCAGTGTCTAGCCTCATCGTAACGCCTCCCCTCGGGAGTGCCACGCGAGGGGGCTGGGCACGGGGGCTGCGCCTGGGTCACGCCTAGATGCACGCCGCCCAGCCAGGCCCCCCCGGGCCTGGTTCGCCGTGCGTCTCTCCCCGAGTGGAGCCAAGGTACGAAGGCCGTTTGAGCGTCAAGGGGGACTCCTGAGCATCGCGACTCAGGAGCCTAACTGGTCACGTAGCCCCTCACTCCTTAGTTCCGAAAGGCTAACGGCGGTTGAGGTATGCGCGCGGCCGGGCTCTGCAGACGTAGAACGGTAGATCCACCCACATCATACCTCCCTACTTGCCGTTCGTGCGCCAAGGGGGACTCCTGAGCATCGTGACTCAGGAGCCTAACTTGTCACGTAGCCCCTCACTCCTTGGTCCCGTCCTGGTTTCTGGTCGGGGCTAACGGCGGCTGAGGTATGCGCGGGGCCGGGCTCTGCCGGCGTAGAACATAAGCAAGTAGGAAGGAAAAGCGTAAATCTCAAGGAATTCCAAAGCAAATATTACAGTCCGCACTGTTATCTCTATGCCAAATGCAAGTTTAAACGCCTCCCCGAGGCATGATACATGTGCAGGAATTAAAGGCAGGACAGGAGCCACAATGGAGTCACTTGTCAGCGGTGGAGAAGCGCGGAGTGGGTTCGCCTCATGGAGCAGTGGGGTCGGCAGCGCCTTGCTTCGGCTTGGTGCTGAAGGCCCGGAACTTCCCCAGCAGAGCCTCCGCACGACCCTTCACGGCCTCGGCAGCGGCAGCGGCATGCTTGCCGCTTACTGGCTCCAGCAGGCCGTCGAGGTCGACGCCGGGATCGCGAAGGTAGATGTGGGTGAGGACCCGCGTCAGCGCTGTAGAAGATAGGACACGCGCCTCAGCCTCGGCCGTGGGGCCAAGGCCAAGGGCGACATCTTCAAGAGCACGAACCAGGAAGGGAAGCAGCTTGGCGGGGCCGTACTTGGCGCCAGCCAGCGGGCTCTCCAGGCCGCTGTCGTAAAGCGTCCTCAGCGAGGAGCGAGCCTTCGCCTCCATCTCCGTGAAGGCCACACGGTCCTCGGCAAGAACCAGAGCCTTGTCGTCTAGCTCGGCCTTCCTCGCCCCCAACTCCTGCTCCAGCGCGCCTAGGCGGTCGCGGCGCTTCCTGAGCTTGACCTCCCTCTCCTTGACGGCCGCCTCGCAAGCCTTCATGCCTTCTTCCTGCTCTTGGCGAAGGCAGACCTCTTTCGCGAGCTGGTCCCGCAGGCCTTGCAGCTCGTCCTCCAGCGCCTTGCAGCGACCACGGACGTCGACCACCTCCCCCAGGGCTGCGTCACGAGCAGCCTTCGCCTCAAGGATGGCATGCTTCTCCTTATTGCAAGCCGTCGAGGCCTGGACCAGTGCCGCCCGAATCGAAGCGTCGGATCGAATCCATCCTGAAGCCAGCTCCAAGCGCCCGGCCACCAAGCGAGGGTCGGTGCCAAGAAGATCCTGCCGCAGCCGGTCCAGCTTGGCAGCAGCACGATCCAGAACGGCAGGAGGAGTCGGAGAAATAGCAGTCGGTGGAGTAGAAAGAGAAGGCGGCAGCGCGGCCACAGCATCCAGAGGCAGAGTCTGCTGCGCCCCAACGGCTGTAGTGGCGGCAGCAGGCAAAGGCACCTCGGGAGTCACTTGGGCCATGGGGGCTGAGCTCGCCCCCACCGGCTCAGCCAGGCCTCGCGAAGATGACCGGGCAGGAGAAGCCCATGCGTCGCGGTCACCCTTCTTCGCGGGCAGAGGCGCTGCCACGGATGGAACCTCAGGAGCTCCCTTCGGCTTCTTTGCTGCTGCGGGCGCCAGCCTATCCAAGAGATGCGGACGTCAAGCCTCAGAAGCAGAACAAGAAATAAAGACAAGAATCAAGCGCTTACGGGTCATCGCCAGTGAGCTCAAGTGGCCTCCGGCCAAATTTGAAGCCCGAAAGCCGGCTAGAAGGGTCAACCTCGGGAAGCTTGGAAGCGGAAGGTGCGTCTGCGGTCCGCCTCGGGGCCAGGGCAGACCCGCGGGAGATCAGCCCGGTCATGTCCTTCTTCGGGATCGGGGGCAAGCCCCCGCCGTCCTGCTCATCATCATCCTCGTCGTCATTGCTCGGAGAGAGGCGGAGAACGCGGGACCTGCGCCAGGGGAGGGGAGCCCTCAACTCTCCGTCAGTCGCCTCGGAGTCAGGCCCTTTTTCCCGCTCCCCTCCTTCCTCCTCTTCGCTGGAGTCGTCGGAGGGCACGTCCACCAGTTCCTCGGGAGTTTCCATGGGCACGGGCCCGTCCCCATTGAAGACGGGCATGGACTCCACTACCTGCTCCCAGTCGTCATGGAGGAACAAGGGCGTCGGAGCACCCTCCAACCTTGCCACATCGCCCCCGACTAGAGATTGGAGGACCGCAGCCAGATCTCCGTCGGCCAAGGCCGCGGGGCTCGGATGGGTCCTCCACATCGGAAGCGAGTACTGCCGAAGCGGAGCCAGCTGGTGCTCCAGGAATTCCCTTAGCAGCAATGCGCCGGTCAGCTTCGCCGCCGCCATGTTGGCCGGCCTCAGATCCGCGTCCATATTCTCCAACACCAGCTTCGCGCGGGGGTCCGCGAGCTCCACTCGACCCAATCGCTGGAGCTCGTGGGTTGCTCCGTGGGCAAGATCAGCCGAGGGTGGATGCGCCCAGCATCCGCCAAGACCCACTTGCTCCTGAAGCCCTTAATCCTTTTCCCGGGGTTCGAAATGGCAATGGCGCCACCGTACGCGATGAAGCTCGCGCACGCGGAAGCAGGACCGCGAGAGGTCCGGAGGTAGAAGTAGTGGTGCAGCAAGGCCACTGAGGGCTGCACCCCTACATGAGCCTCGCAGTAATAGGCAAAGATCGCCAGGAGAAGGACGGAGTTGGGGTGGAGATGCAGAGCCTGCAGCTTATAATGGCGTAGGACAGAGAAGAAGAACTCGGAGAAGGGAGGCACCAGGCCAGCAGCAATGGCGCTTACGAAGAACGGATAGAAGGTGCTCCCTTGACCCTCAGGGGTGGCGGAGCCGGCCTTGAACACCTTCGCCCCGTCAATGCCCCGCGCCGCCGCCAACGGCGCAACCGGGCGAGGCTCGCCTCCGACACGTTCGGCGGAGTCCAGGGCAGACGAGTACCAAGCTACGGCCGGGGACTGACGAGGCGCCATGACTTCCTAGGTCACACGGTCGGAGTGGATCTGGAAATGTTGGAGGAAGGAAGGAGAGGCGCAAGAAAGGGGATCTGAGCAGCAACCAAAGAAAGCAAAAAGCAAAGCCTAGGCAGATGCTGCTCCTTTATCAACTCGCGCGGTTGCTAAGGCGCTCACGTCCAATCAACCGCCACGCGGCACCCAGGACCGCAGGCTGTTAGGGCCCGTAGCGCTTCTCTCTTTCCCTTCCGCCTCCCTGCACGGCCAAGTCCGGGCGCGCATTGGGCCCGGGGGCTACTGTCGACGTTCTGGGAACGGGGGTCCCCAGACTTGCCTGCCTGCGGCCTGCGGCGTGGCTCACAGGGGGGCCCAGCGTGGCCCATCTTCATCAACACAGACCCAAGACCCTCGCGAGGGGCCAAGCCTCGCGGGGCGGACGACACGGAGCTTCCTCAGGCACGGCCTCACTAGGCTGGCTCGCGAGGAGGCGGAGAGATCAAGGCGGGGTACCTCACGAGGTGCCCGTGACGCAAGCCATGACTACCAAGGGCGCCAGGCGGGCGCCAGCCCATGCAGTGTCCTCCTTTCCCCTTTGGTGCAAAGGGGGCAAGCGCAGCCGCGGAGTACCGAGGCATCAGGCAAAGGTTGCCGTTTCGGTGCAACAAGACCAAGAACAGGAGGACCGCAAGATGGAGGTCATTGTGGAGCCCAATACGGCGTCACCACCAGAGCTTTGTGCAGGCGAGGACCAACTTTAGTCAGGATAAGTGTACTAGATGTTCCCCTTCAAAATGGCCAATTGTTGGCGCCCTTCCCGCTTAATATTTGGGAAGAGGCCCAGGGCCATTGCCTATAAATAGGATGAGCCACCCACAAGGATGAATGTCGGGTTCGAGGTAAAAGGAAGGTTAGAGACAGAGATCTAGGATCAAGGATCGGATCGAAATTAGAGAGAGAGAAGGGTGACTGAACTCCTCCTAGCAGTTCGTCCCCCCAGCAAAGAGCAGACCCTTGCGAGGCTGTTCTTCCCTGTATTGTTCATCATCATCAGCCCAAGAGGTAATCCACCACACCACACACTGGAGTAGGGTATTACACCACAACGGTGGCCCGAACCAGTATAAACCCTGTGTCTCTTGTGTTGCTCTTTCCTTAGCTTAGATCTTAGCGAGGCGGAGGGGTGCAGGTAGGTAGAAGGCGAAATCTCCGCGCGCACCCCAGTGTTCGAACCTCAAGGGTCTGCCGGAACCCGAAATCCGACATAGCCCAACACCCCTCCAAAGTGGCCCAAAGGCCAGCCAAACTCCCTCCATCATCTCGGTCGTCCGATCACGATCGCGTGGCCGAAAACCATGCTCAATTTGGAGCCTCCTAGCTCCCTCTACCTATAAAAAGGAATCTCCCCCGAAATTCTCGCAGTCCAACCCTAACCTCTCCGTCTCCTCGCGCCGCCGGACAAATATCAGCCGGCCGGACATGTCCGCCCGCGCCATCGCCGCCACGTGGAAACACGCCATTCGCCCGGCCGCCTCCCTCCGCCGCCGGCCCGCCGAGGCCCAGGGCAGGCCCCCGAGGCCCAGCCGCTCCTCTGCGCCGGTCACCGCCCCCGCCACCGCCGCTTTCCTCGCCCCGCCGCGCCTCCGCCGAGGGCCGCCTCCGCGGCCATCGCCGGCAACCGCCCCTGCCGGAGCCCGCTACACCGCCGCGGCCTCCTCCCCGCCGGCGCCCGGCGCCTCTCCTCGCCTACCCCGTTCCTGGCCGCTTCCAGCGACCTCCGCAACTCCGGCGAGCTTCGTCGAGCTCCGGTCACCGCAACCACGGATTCCGGCGAGATCTCAGTGGACCTCGATCCGCGTGCCTGATCTGGATCTGAGATTAGGGTTGACTTTTGCCCTAGTTCCTAATATTTTTAGCATTTTTCATCATGCCATAACTTTGCATCCGTGGCTCCGTTTTTGGCGTGTAGCATGTCAAATTGTTCGTCTCGATGTGTACTTCATTTCATTCCATTGCACCATGCTCATTTGAGTTCATCTTGATGCCCTAAATGCTGTTGCAAGAGTGCTATGCAATGTTAGTTTCAGATTCTTATCAGTAATTGGGCATTTGTCATTTTTGCCATGATTAATGTGTGCCTCCTATGAGCTTCAGCCCTACATGTGTTTTGAAATATGCCATGCCACCTTTACAGGGGTGTATGCCATGTATTTTTGTGATCTTTGTGGTGACTAGCACAAGCATGCAAAGTAGCTCTCGTAATGTTGCTGATTTCAGGGACTTAGAAATCTTCTAAGTCTTTTCCCTGATAATGTTTTTATGCCATGTATTCTTGTTGCTACAAAGTGATCCATGCCTATTTTGAGCATGTTCAGTAAGGATGATTTTGAGCTTTGTGGTGAGTGCATCGAGCTCGCAAACATGCCTACGTGAATCTGTTTTGCCATGTTCCAGTTTTCTGCTAAGTCTGAATCTGTTAACGGAAGTTGCTATGTTCACATGGTTGTCGTTGTATTTTCTGATCCCTTTTGGCTTATGGTCAGTAAGGGACTTTTGTTGTATGCTTTGAGTAGCTTCATGAAATGCATTGCTTTGCCATGTTATGTTCCTGTAGCATGTTGTTATCTTGCTCTAAACATTGCTTCCTGATGTTAAATTCCTGATATGTTGTTAATTTCACTAAGTCTGTAACCTGATATCTTTTGCACTTTTGCCATGCTTGTTTGAACCTGCTATTGTGTGATTTAGTCGTAGCTTAGTGTTCATATTTTGTCAAGCATCTTGAGTGGATCTCTGCCATGTGCTTTGTTGTTATGTTAGAGTGCAGCAGCTTGTTGTTCTTGATGCATTTAGATGGCCTCGTGCTGTTAATCGCAGATTTGTGCCATTATTGTTTTGCTTGCCATTTGAAAACCGTGCATCTGATTCCGGTGATCTTTATATCGATTTCGACCGAAATCAACTCATCTTTCCAGCGGCACTCTTGGTTTTCCAAGTTGAGGCCAGGTTCAATCTTTCCTTTCCGAAGCATGCATATGCATTGCATATCACGTCCCGCATATCATGCCATGTTTTGCATCATGTTGCTTGTGCATTGCACCGTGGTTGATTGCGGTTCCCTTTGTTTGTGTTATTGCTTTGGGTAGAGCCGGCAGACGAGTACGTGATCGAGAAACCAGTTGAGTACGCTTACGAGGATCAAGCTTACGTCAACTCGGAGAACTTTGCAGGCAAGATGACCATACCCTTGAAATCACTTCTATCTTTGCTTACTAAATGCTCGCTCTTTTGCTATGCCTATGCTATGATACCTACCACTTGCTTATCATGCCTCCCATATTGCCATGTCAAACCTCTAACCCACCTTGTCCCAGCAAACCGTTGTTTGGCTATGTTACCGCTTTGCTCAGCCCCTCTTATAGTGTTGCTAGTTGCAGGTGAAGATTGGAGTTTGTTCCTTGTTGGAACATGTTTATTTGTTGGGATATCATTATTATATCTTGTCTACTTTGATGCATCTATATACTTGGTAAAGGGTGGAAGGCTCGGCCTTATGCCTGGTGTTTTGTTTAACTCTTGCCACCCTAGTTTGCGTCATACCGGTGTTATGTTCCTTGATTTTGCATTCCTTACACGGTTGGGTTATAATGGGAACCCATTGACAGTTCGCCTTGAATAAAACTCCTCCAGCAAGGCCCAACCTTGGTTTTACCATTTGCCACCTAGCCTTTTTCCCTTGGGTTTTGCGGACTCAAGGGTCATATTTATTTTAAACCCCCGGGCCAGTGCTCCTCTGAGTGTTGATCCAAAACAGAGCCACTTGCAGCGCCACCTCGGGGAAACTTGAGGGATGGTTTTAGTTGTACGTAGTGTTCATCCGGTGTGCCCTGAGAATGAGATATGTGCAGCTCCTATTGGGATTTGTCGGCACAGCGGGTGGTCTTGCTGGACTTGTTTTACCATTGTCGAGATGTCTTGTAACAGGGATTCCGAGTCTGATCGGATTGTCTTGGGAGAAGGAATATCCTTCGTTGACCGTGAGAGCTTATGATGGGCTAAGTTGGGACACCCCCGCGGGGATTTGAACTTTCGAAAGCCGTGCTCACGGTTATGGGCAGATGGGAATTTGTTAATGTCCCATTGTAGAAAACCTGAAACTTAACTTAACTAAAATGAATCAACAGAGTGTGTGGCTGTGATAGTCTCTTTTCAGCGGAGTCCGGGAAGAGAACACGGTCTCGAGTTATTCTTGAACATAGGTTGTTCTAGGATCACTTCTTGATCATAGTTTCAGGACCGTGCCTTGCCTCTCTCTTCTCGCTCTCATTTGCGTATGTTAGCCACCATATATGCTAGTGCTTGTTGCAGCTCCACCTCATACCTTTTACCTACCTATAAGCTTAAATAGTCTTGATCGCGAGGGTGTGAGATTGCTGAGTCCCCGTGACTCACATATTACCTCAAAACCAGATGCAGGGATCGATGATACTATTCCAGGAGATGCGACTGAGCTCAAGTGGGAGTTCGATGAGGACTCAGGACGATACTACGTTTCCTTTCCATATGATCAGTAGTGGAGCCCAGTTGGGGCGATCGGGGACATTATGCATTGGGTTGTCTTTATTTTGGTTCCATGGTCAGACCTTGATTGTATCTGGACGAATGTAATGTTATATTTGTGCATTGTGTGACGTGGTGATTGTAAGCCAACTATGTACCTCTTTTCTTATTCAGTACATGGGTTGTGTGAAGATTACCCCACTTGCGACATTGCTTACAATGCGGTTATGCCTCTAAGTCGTGCTTCGACACGTGCGAGATATAGCCACATTGTGGGCGTTACAAGTTGGTAATCAGAGCCTTCCCCGACTTAGGAGCCCCCTGCTTGATCGAATCGCTGGCATTGTTGAGTCTAGAAAAAAAATTGAGTCTTATGGGATTATATATATCGGAGAGTATGATTCTTTTTACTCCTCAGTCCCTTCGTCGCTCTGGTGAGGCATCATGACATAGAGTTTTGACTCTTCTCTTCTCAAATTTCACTAAAAAAATTAGGATCACGCGGGTATCTTGGAATTGTTTCGATGGTTTTGTGACGAGAACATTGTTGTTGGCGCCTCCTGACATTTAGGGGTTGTGGCAGTGTCCCGGGGAGTTGAGCTCCGAGGTGTTGTCGTCACAATTTTATCGTTGCAGTTTTGGAATACCTGAGTTTCGCCGACATCGAAAATCTCTTTTATGCAGTTGTTTGTGAGATAACCTCGACGCCACCGAGTACTGGGGCGGGAGTTTGGGAGTATTGCCATAACTCGTATACTGGATGCTTTTTGAAGGTTGAGGTAAATGATTTCCGAAGGTTTCTTGGTTATGTGTTGAAGGATGGATACAGCTGGATGTAGGATTTGCTAGCTTTGGGTGAGATATTATGCTTCCCCTGTATCCCCAACACCTGATTGCATAATCGGGAAATTTCGGGAGTTTCATAGGTGGGAATTCATGTAGCTCTAGTATTTCTTCCGCGAATATTTGGTTTGTGATTGGGTAATCCTCACCAAGTATTTGTTCTTGTTCGTACCTTGTTGTTTTATTCTTCTACCTCTATCTAAGTGGCTTCTCAATTTATGGAAGTGTGACCATTTAATTTGGAATGCATTCGTTCATTCTTGTTCGAATGTTGAGACTATATGTTGCAATTTCGATCCATTTGATTCAGCTTGAATATATGTCTGTCATGATGCTAACGATGTCACCCTCTTCAGGATGGCTCCTCCAACGCGTCAGAATCATGAACTGCCGCCACCACCTCCACCTCCGGAGGCATGGCAAGCTGTGATGGCCGCTACCAATGCCAACACGCAACTGATCATGCAACTCTTGCAAGAGCGCAACCAAGGAAATCAAGGCCATGGCAACAATCAAAATCAGTTTGCTACACTCAACCAATTCCTCACAAACCAGCCAAAGACCTTCAGTAACTGTGTCGAGGCAATAGACACTGATGATTGGCTCGTGGATATATGCAAGCATTTCGAGTGCAGCAACGTCAGGCCTCGTGTGTGTTGCAGCCCAACACCCCTCCAAAGTGGCCCAAAGCCCAGCCAAAACCCCTCCATCATCTCGGTCGTTCGATCATGATCGCGTGGCCGAAAACCGTGCTCAATTTGGAGCCTCCTAGCTCCCTCTACCTATAAAAAGGCATCTCCCCCGAAATTCTCACAGTCCAACTGTCGTGGAGTTGACACGGCAGATGTCCTAGAGCAAGGACTTAGTCATAGGGCCATCGCACTAGGAAGCTTAAAGGGGTTGATCGGGACAAAGGACACACGAGAGAGTTTTTATACTAGTTCGGCCCCTTACGATGAAGGTTAAAGCCTACGTCTAGTTGGTGTTGGTATTGCTGAGGTTTCGATCTCCAAGAGGCTCAACTCGCCGGCTTGGTTATCGACTTGGTTGTTTCTTGCCCTAAACCGCCACCGGGTCGTCCCCTTATATACATGGGTTGACGCCTGGTGGCCCACAGAGTCCTGGTCGGCTCATAATCGTGTCCGGCTGGGTGACTTCCTTTACATGCCTTTCTTTACAAGTATTTCCTTACATACGGCAGTTTACAGTATCAGGCCTTAAGCCGGCCCCAGGCCTTTGGGCCTTCTATACATTTAGTAAACTATCATCTCGAATGTTTATCGGGCTTCTTCTGTAACCCACCATTAGGGCTGACTCGGCCCCTCCTGGGCGGGTCATACTGGTAGTAATATCCCCAACATTAGGCCCAGGTTGACTTTGAACTTTGTTCTTTTGTCAATCTTCAATACTTAGGTGGAATCCATCCTCTGTCTGAAAACTTCTGTAACCCGCCGTGACGTCATCTTATGAAAACACAAAAAACCTTCATGACGTCATCCTCCAACGGATCTTTTATTTTTTAATGCCTTCCGAGAATTGAGGCGTCCGTTTAGTTGGATAATCTTTATTCGGGTCTCCTTGATTTTCGTGCCCGCCTGTTCGCGCACTCCCTTATAAATAGGTACCACTTAGGTCTTTTTTCATTCTCCTCCTTCGGTCGTCTTCCTCCTCTCACTGCTTCGCTGCCGCTCGAGCTCTGCCGCCGCCGCCGCAGATCTCCTCGTCTCCACCTCAGGCCGCTGCATCGACCTGACTTGTCCAGAGAAAACGCGACGAACCTCCACAGCAAATCCGCACCCATAAGTCTCGCCTTCTTAATCTTTTTTAGATCTGCATTAGGGCTTTGCGAGTTCGTCGGTGTTCTTCATCGTTCTTCATGAACTTTCCTGGTAGTTCTCCTCCGCGGCCTCTAGGGATCCAAAAAGGAAATATAACTCGTGTGGTAGTTGTTTGGCATCCATTTTGATAGCCATAGATCCTTTTTTCTCTGTACAGATGCTTCGTTATAGCTGATGAACCCATCTGTACTAGATATTTAGGTCTAGAATATTTTTCTTTTCAGAACAACCATTTGATCCAAAATAATAATGACAGCTTGGTAAAATGTGTTTATGCCAACACTTAACTAAATCTGCTTTCTAAGAAAATCTGTAGTCATGGCGGCTTACCGCTCCGACTTTCTTTTCCCTATATGTCATTAGCCCTTAGTTAAACCGCCATTACTTGTTTTATAACTGACTGTAAACTGAGCCGGCATGTTATTATTTACTTTTCAGTTCTTTGCACGTCATGCCGTCAAAGACACCCACCGTCTGTAATCGGGTCCCCTCATCCATATCTGAGGAACGGTTAAAAGAGTTCTTCATCGTTGGGTTTCTGCCTTCAAAAAATGTCATGTCTTATCGTGCTCCTAACCCGGAGGAAGAACGCACCAATCCAAAAGACGGAGAAGTGATTGTCTTCACTGACCACATGAACCGTGGCTTCTCACCGCCTGGTTCAAAATTCTTCAGAGAGGTCCTTCATTTTTTCAAACTTCATCCTCAGGATCTTGGACCCAATTCCATATCTAATATTTGTAATTTCCAAGTACTTTGTGAGGTGTATCTTCAGCAAGAGCCGACCGTAGAGCTGTTTAGGGAATACTTTTATCTGAACCGGCAGAATGAATGCACCAATGTCCCTAGCTTAGAACTTGGAGGTATCTCAATTCAGCGCCGTCAGGGTGCTGTCTTCCCTCTCATCGTCTTACCAAGTCACCCAAAGGACTGGAACCAAACTTGGTTTTATTGTTAGGATATCTCTCCAGCAAACGAGAAGCCGCTGCCGGGTTACTGCCCTGGTCGTTACCAGGATGACACTGGGGCCAGTTACTGGGGCCAGTCAGGCCGGGGAAGCAGAGGTAACTATCATTTCCTCCGACTCAGAGCCCTTACCAAGACACAAAGTTCGACGAGTGATCCGTAAAGTAAGGTTTTCTAACCCCTTAGCTCACTTGGATCCCAACTTTCATTTGAAAAAGCAGCAACATAAAAGCCGCCATGAAGTTGAGATTGAAGATGAACCGGCTGTCGTCCTTCAACAGACCCCTCGGAAACGCCCGAACGAGGTTTACTTATTACTGTCCTTAACTTGTTTTAATGAATCCTGCGCATTGTATTCCTGTTAACTTCTTTCTTTTACCTTTTCAGGAGGTGTCTCGTTCCTTAGGCGACTCATCACCAACACAATTTCCGGCTTTCAAGACTGCTCCTGGGTAATCAGAAACCCTCTTTTCTTCCGGGTTGATCAATTGTATCTTGATGCTGACTGTCCTGTAATATATATTTTTTCCTTAGCGGCCAGGCTAAATCCAAGAAGGCGAAGGTAACAAAACCGGCGGAAGACCCGCCAGTACTAGCATCTGAGCCAGCTAGGCCGCCTTCTCCATTAACTGTCGCCCCAGAAGACCCGCCTATTGTCAATGAAGCAAATCCTCTGGAGCCGTCCCTTGACAAAGCCACTATGGACCCTTCTACGGCTGGGCCGTCAAGCTCAATCGACCTGTCGTCTCCCCGTGTTCAAGATGTTCAAATTACTGTGAGCCGCTTTGTTGAGCCGGGGAACCCAACGGTATTGGCTCGGTGCATAGCTAAGCAAGAAGCATTGGAGAGGCAGAAGGTTCGTTTTGATGTTGCCAACTATGACCGTCTTAATGCCAGTGATATCTTATCCGGCTATGTCAGTCATGTACACTCCAGTCGTGATTCTGAGATTGGTCAAGCAGCTTCAGTTGAAGTATGAGGTATGTTGTTTCCGGTTTACCAATATTCCTTCAGCCCCCAAGTCTTCAGATTATGAGAGGAACGGAATAACCTGTAGACTTAAAATATAGGCCAAGACTTTTACCTCTGAATCTTTGCCTGATATCGATAGAACAAAACTTCACCCATAGTCCCCAAGGACCGGTTTATTTTGATCATTAATGAATCGGTACTTCGGAATTTAAAACTATCTACGAAGTATTTAACATTCCGGTTTAACCTTCATAAACTTGTTGAACTGCGTACATTAGCACCCAAGTGCCAAGTGCTGTTACTTTGTAGAGGACTTGGGACTTCAAATATGTCGGTAGAGTCGTAAAAATTTGATTTGGCATATAT
The DNA here is from genome assembly GCF_018294505.1 of Triticum aestivum. Lineage (NCBI taxonomy): Eukaryota > Viridiplantae > Streptophyta > Magnoliopsida > Poales > Poaceae > Triticum > Triticum aestivum. The sequence continues at coordinate 513,022,405 of NC_057812.1, read as the reverse complement.
TAGCCCCCAAGTGTCAAGTGGTTTATTTGTAAAGTACTTGGGACTTGAATCTTGAATTTAAATATTGGAATTTGAAACCAAGTCTTGACTTATCTGAACATTTCACAAAATGCATTGTCTGAATTGAATTCTCAATTATCTGACGCAAAGACCCGGCTAGCAAGTCAAGAATCCAAAATCAAATCTTCCACTTCCAAACTGCAAATGAGCCTTTCTGCAACAGAAAATTTGAAGACTAGCTTTGCTACCAAGGAGAAGGCTTGGGAAAATGAGAAAACACTCCTGACCCGACGAGCTGAGACAGCCGAAACAGCTCTGAAAGAAATTTCAACAGAGCTGAACAGTTTGAAGGGCCGGGTGTCTCAGATGGTTGCTACTATCTTTGGTAAGCTGCCTGAGTTGACCATTCGTATAATTTTTGCCAAACCGGAATATGATCCGCCAACTTACTCTGTTGAAAATATATGCAGGTCCGCGAAGTAAAAAACTGAGCCAAGACCCATTGATTAAATTGAAGGCAGTATACACCTTGGTTGAACAATTGTACATTGGTGCACAAGGGCTCTGGCCGCTATCTCTCCTGCAAATCAAGGACCCAACCGGCTTAGCGATGTCCTGAAGAAGCTGTCCATCCTTCCGGCGAGATTCTAAGAAGTAAAACGCTCCTGCGCGTGAGCCGGAGCTTTGACTGCCCTAAGCCGCTCCAAGGCTTGGGTGCCAGATCTAGACCCGACGGACGTAGCAAGAGGTTATCCTACTGTAAAAGAGGATGGGTCTCCATTTGATCAGGATGATTTCATAACATGTGTACGCGAAGTCCGGCCTCAGGCGACTAGTCTTGGAGAAGACACCAATGTTGACAAGTACCAGCCGGGTTTTGATAATGAAAATAAGAAGATGGCCACTCCTTCATACAAAGTACCAGACCTGATCCCACCTATGAGAGAAGATACCTTTGCTCCAGAAATTGACCCGGTCGGCCTGATTGACGACGAAGCCGAATTTGTCGCCATGAACGGCTTTGATTGGTCAAAATCCAACTTCCAGCAAACAGAAGGTGGTGAACCGGCGAGGGAGGGACAGTGATCATCTTCATAGACTTATAAAGCCTTGTAATAACTTTAGTTGCTAAAACACTACATGTTTGCTTATGCCATAGTGCATAAAATATTTCTATGTGAATCTGCTTCTAGATGTCAATGTATGCATCGTTTAATGTTTGTCTCTATTATATTTGAACTATGTTTCTGTGAATACAAGAAAAAGACTGGCAAGGCGGTTTAGAACCAAATGGGCGTAGACACCCTAATTCACAGCCGATATATTTTCCTCAATAAAGAACAGAGACAAATATAAGGAAAGGATAAGGGTTAATATGAATTTCTGAGCTAACACAGCGAGTAAGTGTGTATAAGTAGAAATCATACCTTGTCCTTGTTGATCCTTAGATCGCCGGGTTTAATAATCCGGGTGGTGAACTTTGGATCCTTGAGCCACCGGCTTGAATAACCCAGGCTGTTGTGTTGTTCAATAATTGAGCCGGTGGAGAAAACCAGGCTGTCTTATTTGTAATATTGAAACAACAAAAGCTAAAAGGCAAGCAACAGAGAATAAACATAATTTTAACTCTGTATTCAAAAAGCTGGGGGTTTCTGAGAAACCGGACCAAAGGGGTTAAGCTAAGGTTCGAATACGACCATATAGCCCCTAGTGGCTTTGGCGTTGCGCCGATCAAGAGGGTACCGACAGCTATGTTCTCTTTGGTTTGAATACGACCTATGTTTGAACAGGAAGCCCCCAAATGACCTTGAGAGGTTTTTAACGACCCTGATTCGAATACGATCCAAGTCGGACTCAAAAGGGTTTAACCTATGATTCGGATACGATCAAGAAGCCCCCAAGTGAGTTTGGCCTTGAGCCGATCAAGAGGGTTACGGCAGCTATGTTCTCTTTGGTTCGAATACGACCTATGTTTGACCAGGAAGCCCCAAAGTAACCTTGAGATTTGCAGCTAGATTCGGATACGATCATAAGTCAGACTAAAAAGGTTAAACTTGATTCAAATATGACCAGCTCCTTAATAATCATTGTAAGTAAGAAATAATAAAGATGTTTAGTCCGTGAAAAGAAAGGAGACCGGTGGTCTTACTTTATTGCTTATCATAATATATACAACATGAACGTATGTACATGTTGAGAGCCGGTGGCTCGGGTGTAATATGGCCAAAGTTGAGCAATGTTCCATGGCCGGTGGGTCTCCTCTTCCGACTTATGTGAGTCTGCATGCTCTCGAACGTCAATGAGGTAGTAGGACCCATTGTTTAAATTTTTACTAACCACAAAGGGTCCTTCCCAAGGTGGGGATAACTTGTGTGCATCTGAAAGATCTTGGATGAGCCGGAGCACCAAGTCGCCTTCCTGAAAAGTCCTGGACTTAACCCGGCGGCTGTGATAACGACGCAGGTCCTATTGATAAATTGCTCACCGCGCTGCTGCTAAGTCTCTTTCTTCATCCAACAAGTCAAGTGCATCCTGTCTGGCTTGTTCATTGTTAGCTTCAACATAAGCTGCCACACGGGGCGAGTCATGAAGGATGTCACTGGGCAACACTGCTTCTGCTCCATAAACCATGAAGAAGGGTGTGTAACCCGTAGACCTGTTGGGTGTAGTATTGATACTCCATAACACTGAAGGCAATTCCTCTACCCAACAACCCGGCGTTCGCTGTAAAGGAACCATAAGCCGGGGTTTTAGTCCTTTCAGAATTTCCTGATTGGCTCTCTCAGCTTGACCATTGGATTGAGGATGAGCTACAGAAGAAACATCAAGTCGGATGTGCTCTCGCTGACAAAATTCTTCCATAGCCCCTTGGGACAGATTAGTGCCATTGTCTGTGATAATACTGTGTGGAAAACCGAAACGGAAGATTACTTTTTTAATGAACTGAACCGCCGTGGCTGCATCACACTTACTCACAGGCTCCGCCTCAACCCATTTGGTGAACTTATCAACAGCCACCAAGAGATGTGTCTTTTTATCTTTAGACCTTTTGAAAGGTCCCACCATGTCAAGCCCCCAGACTGCAAACGGCCAAGTGATTGGAATCATTCGGAGCTCTTGAGCCGGCACATGCGCTCGTCGTGCAAATTTTTGACATCCATCACATCTACTGACCAGATCTTCTGCATCAGCGTGAGCCATCAACCAGTAAAAACCGTGACGAAACGCTTTGGCCACTAAAGATTTTGACCCGGCGTGATGACCGCAATCGCCTTCATGGATCTCACGAAGGATTTCTTGACCTTCTTCGGGGGAAACACACTGTTGAAATGCTCCGGAAACACTACGATGAAATAACTATCCATCCGAAATCGTCATGGACTTAGATCGCCGGGTTATCTGCCGAGCCAGGGTCTCATCCGCCGGCAATTCTCCCCAGGTCATGTAAGCCAAGAACGGCACCGTCCAATCTGGGATGACATGAAGAGCTGCCACCAACTGCGCCGCCGGGTCAAGAACAACTAAATCTTCTTCTGTGGGCAACTTGACAGAGGGGTTATGCAAGACATCCAAAAAGGTGTTGGGTGGTACCGGCTTACACTGAGACCCCCAGCCGGCTTAAAGCATCAGCTGCTTCATTCTTTCAACGGTCAATGTGTTCCACCTGATAACCTTTAAAATATCCTGCAACGACATCGACCTCTTAGCGATAAGCCGCCATGAGAGGGTCTTTGGAATCCCACTTGCCAGATACCTGTTGAGCCACTAGATCTGAATCACCAAGACATCTGACCCAGCTCAAGCTCATCTCCTTTGCCACTCGAAGACCATGGAGCAATGCTTCATACTCTGTTGCGTTGTTAGTGCATGGAAACATCAACCGTAACACATAACAAAATTTATCACCTTGTGGGGAAGTTAATACGACTCCAGCCCTCGAGCCTTCCAATTGCCTGGATCCATCAAAATGAATAGTCCAATATGTGTTGTCCGGCTTCTCTTCTGGCATCTGCATCTCTGTCTAGTCATTGATGAAGTCAACCATGGCTTGAGACTTAATTGCAGTACGTGGAACATACTTCAGCCCATGAGACCCAAGCTCAATTGCCCACTTGGCAACTCGCCTTGTGGCTTCTCTATTTTGAATAATGTCTCCCAAAGGAACAGAGCTAACCAGAGTGATTGGATGTCCCTGAAAGTAATGCTTAAGCTTCCGTCTTGCCATGAACACCCCATAAACAAGATTCTGCCAATGTGGATATCGTTGCTTAGATTCAATTAGTACTTCACTAACATAATAAACCGGCCGCTGAACCGGTTGCTCTTTGCGAGCCTCCTTGCGCTCTACCACCATAGCCACGCTAACAGCCCGTGAGTTGGTAGCCACGTATAGCAATAGCGGCTCTTTCTCAATTGGAGCAGCTAGGACTGACGGCTCAGCCAACTGTGCCTTTAGATCCTCAAAAGCAGCGTTCGCAGCATTGCTCCAAACAAAAACATCTGTTTTCTTCATCAACTGATATAGAGGAATAGCCTTTTCCCCTAACCGGCTTATGAACCGGCTCAAAGCAGCCACACGACCCGCCAGTCGTTGAACATCATTGACGCGGGTTGGTTTGGCTAGAGATGTAATTGCCTTGATTTTCTCTGGGTTAGCTTCAATACCTCGGTTAGACACTAGAAAACCCAAGAGCTTGCCGGCTGGCACTCCAAAAACACACTTGGCCGGGTTAAGCATCATCTTGTAAACCCGAAGATTATCAAAAGTTTCCTTCAGGTCTGTGACCAAGGTTTCCTCTTCCCTGGATTTCACCACTATATCATCCACATAGGCATGAACATTGCGCCCAATTTGATTGTGAAGACAATTCTACACACATCGCTGGTAAGTCGCTTGGGCACTCTTAAGCCCAAAAGGCATAGACACATAGCAGAAAGCCCCAAAAGGAGTTATGAAAGCTATCTTCTCTTGATCCTTGACTGCCATCTTAATCTGATGATAACCAGAGTAAGCATCTAAGAAACTTAATCATGCGCAACCCGCCGTAGCATCAATGATCTGATCAATACAGGGAAGAGCAAAAGGATCAACCGGACAAGCCTTGTTCAAATCTGTGTAATCCACACATATACACCAGGTGCCATTCTTTTTGAGTACAAGCACCGGGTTAGCTAACCATTCTGGGTGAAAGACCTCCACAATGAACCCGGCTGCCAAGAGCCGAGCCACCTCTTCTCCGATGGCCTTGCGCCTTTCTTCATTGAACCGCCGGAGAAACTGTCTGACAGGTTTGAACTTTGGATCGATATTAAGAGTGTGCTCAGTGAGTTCCCTCGGGACACCTGGCATGTCTAAAGGTTTCCATGCAAAGATGTCCCGGTTCTCATGGATGAACTCGATGAGCGCGCTTTCCTATTTCGGATCCAAGTTTGCGCTGATGATGAACTGCTTAGATGAATCGCCAGGCACAAAGTCAACCATCTTAGTGTCATCAGCTAATTTGAATTTTAACTCCGGCTCATGCTCTGTGGTTGGATTTTTTAATGACGTCATGTCCGCCGGGTCAACGTGATCTTTGTAGAACTTCAACTCCTCTGTTGCACAAACAAATTCAGCATAGGTAGCATCACCTTCTTCACATTCCAACGCTATCTTCCGGCTCCCATAGACTGTAATGGTGCCCTTGTGACCCGGCATCTTGTGCTGCAAATACACGTAACACGGCCGAGCCATGAACTTGGCATAAGCCGGCCGCCCAAACAGAGCATGATATGGGCTTTTGATCTTAACCACTTCAAATGTTAATTTTTCTGCTCTGGAGTCATACTCATCCCCAAAGGCTACTTCCAGTTTGATCTTACTAACCGGGTATGCCGACTTACCAGGTACCACACCATGAAAAACAGTGTTGGATTGTTTAAGATTTTTATCCGTCAATCCCATCCGGCGGAACGTCTCATAGTAGAGGATGTTGATGCTGCTGCCTCCATCCATGAGTACCTTAGTAAACTTGTACCCACCAACCTGAGGTGCCACCACCAAAGCCAAGTGACCCGGATTATCAACCCGGGGCGGGTGATCCTCTCTGCTCCACACAATAGGCTGCTTCAACCAACGTAAATAACATGGAATTGTCGGCTCAATGGCATTGACGTCCCTCTTATGGAGTTTCTGGTCCCTCTTGCATAAATGGTAGTAAAGACATGATACTGTCCGCTACTCAACTACTTCGAGTTGCTCTGATAGCTGGATTGCTGCTGCTGCTGATTCCCTTGGCCATGTTGCTGATTATATCCTCCTTGGTGACCAGGATAACCCTGACCGTGAAAACCTCCTCCGCTTGAACCGGCGCCCGGGCCCTGAAAGCCGCCTCCACCTGAGCCGCCGCCTGGGCCGTGACCCCCATCAAATGCATTTGAATTTTTAAATGCCTTCATGATCGTGCAATCCTTTCACAAGTGGGTGGCTGGTTTCTCCCGGGTGCCGTGTTTTACAAGGTTCATTCAACAACTGCTCAAGGGTGGGGCCTGACCCGCCCGATCGAGGGGGTTGCCTGCCCTTGCGCCGCTGATTACCACCCTATGCATTAGTATTAGCAACAAACTCATCAGCCTTATGTTTATTACCTCCTTGATTCGCCGGGTTATGCTGGTGACCCTTGACATTGCCGTTCTTCTTTCCCTTCGTTGTCTTTTCTTCATCAGACACCGGGTCCTTAGTGGTATCAGAATCGGCATACTTGACAAGAGCTGCCATCAACGTCCCCATGTCATTGCAGTCACGTTTAAGCCGCCCCAACTTTTGCTTCAGCGGTTCAAAGCGGCAGTTTTTCTCCAACATCAAAACTGCTGAGCCGGCATCCATCTTATCAGATGAATGTATTATCTCCTTGATCCGGCGCACCCAATGGGTTGTAGATTCTCCATCCTCTTGCTTGCAATTGGTCAGGTCCACAATCGACATTGGCTGCTTACACGCGTCCTTAAAGTTCTGGATGAACCGTGCTTTCAACTCCGCCCATGAGCCGATAGAATTGGGTGACAATCCCTTCAACCAGGTCCGAGCCGTTCCATCCAACATCATGGTAAAATACTTGGCCATTGCAGCATCGCTAACCTCCAACAGCTCCATAGCCATCTCATAACTCTCAATCCAAGCCCCCGGCTGTAAGTCAGCTGTGTAATTAGGCACTTTACGAGGCCCCTTGAAATCCTTGGGCAACCGTTCATTGCGTATGGCTGGGACCAGGCAAGGCACACCTCCGGTTCTTGTGGCTACTCCTGCCTCAACCGAGGTTGCTGGACAAGCCGGAAAGGTTTGGTGAGCCGCCTGTTCTGCTGCTATCTGAGCCGCCCGTTCCGCCTCTTGACGAATCCTCTCCTGATCCGCCAAGTTAAGGGCTCTAGCCCGCACCGGCTCATGCCTATATGGCCGGTTGTGGCGTTGAGCATTACTTGACATCTCTGCGGACTCCATGTGCCTACTGTAACTCGGGCTCCGGCTTGGGAGAGGAGTTGAATGAATCCTGTCTCGACTGTAGGAGTATGCATCCTGGTGGGCCAAAGCTGTCTGAATAGTTCTCTTACCCTCTGAGTTTCAATTGCTGCTGGCGAGTCGCCTTCCATTGGGAGAGCCGCCAAACGAGCCGACGCTGCGATGAGATTTTCCATAGGGTTAGAGAAGTGACCCGGGGGTGTTGATACATAACGAGGAGGAGCTATATTCATGCGAGGCGGCTCCATGGTGCGTGGCTGAACTGGTGCACCGGGCGTTGTGACCTGGTTTGCCTCTGGCGGGTTGCTCCCCCTAGCTCCGGGTGTATGGAACAGGTTCCTCGGATCCAGTGTTAGAGGCAGACGCGACTGAGTTTTCTGATGCCTCCTCCTCATGACCTTGTTTGATTCATCAAGATCCACCAAGAGCCGGAAGGTTTCTGCTTGAAGCTGTTGAGCACGAGCATCCAAAGCCGCTCGTTCTGCTGCCATCCGAGTTTCCTCCGCGGCTAGAATTTCCTTAGCTTGCACCATCTCCTCCCGCACGTGTGCTACTTCTGTATCATGCTGGGCTTTATCCGCCGGTTCTACCATAGCGGTTAACAGAGTCGTCAGCTTATCCGTGAGGTCCATTAAAACCTGAGCCGGGGGGCACGCGGGGTCTCCTGACTCGGCTGCTGCTGACCCGGTAGCTGCTGCTGCCGCTGCGGTGGAGTTCTGCCTGGGCTGCGTCCCCGCCATGAAGACCCCGGCCCAATTCGGCGGCTCAAGGGGGTCCAGAATACTGCTGCCATCGGAACAGCCCCCGAGCATGTCGTCTTGTAGTTGGTACAACGAGTCCGTCTCACCTGTTGATGATGCAATATCAGAGCAGATGGCCGTCTCCCCGCCTTCCATCGATCCTTCGGAGTATTCACCTCCATGGATGCAGCCCATGAAGGCATGCTTCACGACAGATTGAACACGGGTGGACCCGGTGCGCCGAGCCGTTTCGATGAGGTTGACGTGGACGTCCGGCTCAGGGCCGGACTCACCGATCCGGCCGATGAACATGTGAATTCCGCCGAAGGGGACCCGGTACCCGTACTCGATCAAGCCGGCCTCGGGGCCCCAGCCTTCATCGTCGATGTAGAGTTTGCCGCGACGACTCTTGGGCATCCGGCCCACAGCGTATCCCTTGAGCCCTTCGAAGTTTCCCTTCAAGAACTCATATCCACCGTGCGCTGGCCCCATGGTGGGCGCCAACTATCGTGGAGTTGACACGGAAGATGTCCTAGAGCAAGGACTTAGTCGTAGGGCCATTGCACTAGGAAGCTTAAAGGGGTTGATCAGGACAAAGGACACACGAGAGAGTTTTTATACTAGTTCGTCCCCTTACGATGAAGGTTAAAGCCTACGTCTAGTTGGGATTGGTATTGCTGAGGTTTTGATCTCCAAGAGGCTCAACTCGCCAGCTTGGTTATCAACTTGGTTGTTTCTTGCCCTAAACCGCCACCGGGTCGTCCCCTTATATACACGGGTTGACGCCTGGTGGCCCACAGAGTACCGGCTGGCTCATAATCGTGTCCGGCTCGGTGACTTCCTTTACATGCCTTTCTTTACAAGTATTTCCTTACATACGGCGGTTTACAGTATCAGGCCTTAAGCCGGCCCCAGGCCTTTGGGCCTTCTATACATTTAGTAAACTATCATCTTGAATGTTTATCGGGCTTCTTCTATAACCCGCCATTAGGGCTGACCCGGCCCCTCCTGGGCGGGTCATACTGGTAGTAATATCCCTAACACCAACCCTAACCTCTCCCTCTCCTAGCGCCACCGGACAAATATCAGCCGGCCAGACGTGTCCGCCCGCGCCGCCACTGCCATGTGGCAACATGCCATTCACCCGGCCGCCTCCCTCCGCCGCCAGCCCGCCGAGGCCCGGGCAGGTCCCCGAGGCCCAGCCGCTCCTCTGCGCCGATCACCGCCCCCGCCGCCGCCACTTTCCTCGCGCCACCGCGCCTCCGCCGCGGGCCGCCTCCGCGGCCATCGCCAGCGACCACCCCTGCCGGAGCCCGCTACACTACCGCGGCCTCCTCCCCGCCGGCGCCCGGCGCCTCTCCTCACCGACCCCATTCCCGGCCGCCGACCTCCGCAACTCCGGCGAGCTTCGTCGAGCTCCGGCCGCCGCAGCCACGGATTCCGGCGAGATCTCAGTGGACCTCGATCCGCGTGCCTGATCTAGATCTGAGATTAGGGTTTACTTTTGACCTAGTTCCTAATATTTTTAGCATTTTTCATCATGCTATAACTTTGCATCCGTGGCCCCGTTTCGGGCGTGTAGCATGTCAAATTGTTCGTCTCGATGTGTACTTCATTTCATTCCATTGCACCATGCTCATTTGAGTTCATCTTGATGCCCTAAATGTTGTTGCAAGAGTCCTATGCAATGTTAGTTTTAGATTCTTATCAGTAATTGGACATTTGTCATTTTTGCCATGATTAATGTGTGCCTCCTATGAGCTTGAGCCCTACATGTGTTTTGAAGTATGCCATGCCATCTTTACAGGGGTGTATGCCATGTATTTTTGTGATCTTTGTGGTGACTACCACAAGCATGCAAAGTAGCTCTCGTAATGTTGCTGATTTCAGCGACTTAGAAATCTTCTAAGTCTTTTCCCTGATAATATTTTTATGCCATGTATTCTTGTTGCTACAGAGTGATCCATGCCTCTTTTGAGCATGTTCAATAAGGGTGATTTTGAGATATTGTTATGCTCTATCCATCCATGTCTTAGTTTTCAATTATAGAGCACCCTAGCATGACTCAATCGAGCTCTACTTTTGCTATAAAATGTTCCTGGCACATTGTTTACATGTTAAGCAATTTTGCCGAGGTTATTATAGTTTGTCCATGCATGCTATGAGAGTGTTCTTTCCACGGTTAGCTTATATATCATGTCTACTTGCTGGGTGTATGCTTAGTTTGTCATGCCATGCTTTGTGGTGAGTGCATCGAGCTCGCAAACATGCCTACGTGAATCTGTTTTGCCATGTTCCAGTTTTCTGCTAAGTCTGAATCTGTTAACGGAAGTTGCTATGTTCACATGGTTGCCATTGTATTTTCTGATCCATTTTGGCTTATGGTCAGTAAGGTACTTTTGTTGTATGCTTTGAGTAGCTTCATGCCATGCCTTTCTTTGCCATGTTATGTTCCTGTAGCATGTTGTTATCTTGCTCTAAACATTGCTTCCTGATGTTAAATTCCTGAAATGTTAATTTTACTAAGTCTGTAACCTGATATCTTTTGCACTTTTGCCATGCTTGTTTGAACCTGCTATTGTGTGATTTAGTCGTAGCTCAGTGTTCATCTTTTGTCAAGCATCTTGAGTGGATCTCTGCCATGTGCTTTGTTGTTATGTTAGAGTGCAGCAGCTTGTTGTTCTTGATGCATTTAGATGGCCTTGTGCTGTTAATCGCAAATTTGTGCCATTATTGTTTTGCTTGCCATTTGCAAACCGTGCATCCGATTCCGGTGATATTTATATTGATTTTGACCGAAATCAACTAATATTTTCAACGGCACTCTTGGTTTTCCAAGTTGAGGCCAGGTTCAATCTTTCCTTTCCGAAGCATGCATATGCATTGCATATCACGTCCCGCATATCATGCCATGTTTTGCATCATGTTGCTTGTCGTGGTTTTGTCACGGCAGATGTCCTAGAGAAAGGACTTAGTCGTGGAGCCATCGCGACGGGTTAGCTTGAAGGGGTTAAAGCGGACACAGGGACGCAAGAGAGTTTATACTAGTTCGGCCCCTTCGATGAAGGTAAAAGCCTACGTCTAGTTGTGATGGAATTGATGGGGTCTCGATGACTAGGGAGAAATAAGCTTCGCCTAAGTCTCAAGTTGTTGTCTATTCTCCTTGAACCGCCGTCGGGTCGTCCCCTTATATACACGGGTGACGCCCATCGGTTCATAGAGTCCCAATACCGGCTCATAGATGTGTCCGGTTTGGTCTCTACTTATTCCTAACTTATAATACAAGTTAAATACCAACGCCGGTTTATGGCTACAGGCCTTGAACCGACTATGGGCCTTGAGCTCTCATCTGCCTTCTTGGGCTTTAACATAATTAACTACTGATGAAGTTAACCCAGCCCAGATAGGCCGGTTTACGCCCAGTAGTAATATCCCCAACATTAGGCCCCAGATTGATTTGAATAGGTTCATGTCAATCCTTATCAAAAATCTTCATCTTCAACATCTTCTTGTAGATTGTTGAACCGTCGTGATGTCATCTTCTCTGGTTGTTGTAAACCGGCGTGACGTCACCTGTTATAAAGAACCTTATCCATGATACCCCCTTTTTTGTTTAATAGGTCTGCAACAATTAGGGCGACAACTTTGTTTCCAAACCCACGATCCCTTGATTTTCGCGCCTGACTCCTGTCCCTTGCCTTATAAATAGGACCGAAGGGTTATTTGTTTTTCCCCTTCGTGCCCTTCTGCTTCGTCTTCCCCGCGTCATCCAGCTTCGGAGCTCCGCCGCCGTTGACGACCTCTGCTCCAACCTTGGCCGCTGCATCACCCTGACTGTACCAGAGCATCGCGGCAACCTTCTGTTTCTTCCTCGGCTTCGGTAGTTCTTCATCTTTTCCTCCGTAGATCCATTCTAGGGTTTCCAAGTTCTTCAGTGTTCATCGTCTGCTTCGTACTCATATGATAGATCCTAGATGAACCTGTGAACCTTTGCTCTGTGTAGCGGTAGTTCTTAGCATCCGCCTTTACTTATATGCCTCAAGACCATAGATCTACCTGTATCTCTGCCCATTGATTCGGTATTGTTCTTCTTTTGAACCTTGAATATTTTCCTTCTTTTCTGAACTTGCTTCAGATCCGTCGCTATAGAGAAATCTTGTGAAATCTGTTTCTGTACACTTATCTATCCGCAATCTCAACTGTTTCAATGCTTAGATCTGACGGTTTAACTTTGTAGAAAAATTCCCAAACCGGTATATACCATTAGTCCCCTTGTTGAACCGTCAGATGTTGTTGCTTCATAAAACTCCGGTTTGGATAGAGTTGTCTCCGGTTTAACATTGTACATACCAGTGCACCTTAATCAATGCATTCTTGAACCGGAATTACCTATCTTGTAGATTTCATCATGGCCAAGCAAGTATATGAGTGCAACTGGGTTCCTTCTCGCGTCACAGAGACTCAACTGAACAATATAGTCCTGATCGGCGCTTTAGGCAGCAAAAACACCATCCATTGGAGAGCCCCTGGCAAAGAATGCCCTCCCACACCTCAAGAAGGAGAGGTCGTCGTTTTCGTAGATCACTTAGCCCGGGGCTTTAAGCCGCCCGGTTCTAAATTTTACCGGGACGTTTTAGCCGATTTTCAACTCCACCCATAAGACACTGGTCCCAACTCTGTTACAAACATGTGTCACTTCCAAGTGCTCTGTGAGGTGTTCTTTCAAGAGGAGCCCACAATGGAGTTGTTCAGACACTGTTTCCATCTAAACCGCCGTACTGAGTTTTCTGATGGTTCCAATACGGAATTGGGCGGTGTGGCGATTCAGAAAAGGAAAGAGGTCACATACCCTCATGCCAAGCTGCACAGCCACCCCAAAGAGTGGAATCAAACATGGTTCTATTGCAAAGACACCTCCCCTGCTGGTGAAAATCCTTTGCCTGGCTTTCGTCCGGAGCGGCTTAGCAATACACACCCATTCCGCAAAGGTTGACTGCCAAGGAGAGAAGCAAATACACTCCTCAACTGTCCAAGCTCAGAGCCTTCATGGCCAATGGTTTAACAGGAGTTGATCTCGCTCGCTGTTGGATATCGTGGAGCATACTGCCCCTTAGTCAGCGCTCCGGTTTGATGTGCGAGTATACTGGCAGTGTTGATGACCCACTGCGACATGCTAACATCCAGCTTACCGACGAAGAAATCACAGAGGCTGTGAATAAAAAGTTGAATGAACCGGAACACGTCTGTGCTCGAACCGGCCTGCTTCCCTTCTGCGCCACCAACAAACCGCCAGCTGTAAGAATTTGATTTTTTTTCTTTTTACTGAACCTGTTATTGATATATCTGGTCATTGTTTAATATCAATGTCTCTTTAAACAGGGTAATGATCCGTTTGGAGAAACAAACTTCCCCAGGAGAAGCCAGAAAGACCAGACAAACCAGAGCGGCCAACCCGGCCAAAGACTAAAGTCGTGAAACGGCCTGCTCACAAGAAGAAAACCACTGCATCTTCTGATCCGGCCCCTGATGATGATGTGGATAATCTGGACCTTGAGGTAGAGCTTGACTCACTTTACTTATTTTTCATGCGTCTTATTGATAATGATATTTGTCAGGATGATGCCAAAGCCAGCCATGCTGATGCTGCAGAGGTAATTATTCTCTCTTCCGATTCAGAACCTTTGCCTTCACTAAAAATCCGTCAGGCAAACCGGAAAGTTAAATTTTCTCATCCTCTTGCTTACTTGGATCCCAAATTTCTTATGAAGACCCAACAACACGAAGCTCGCCGCACAACCCGGCACAGCGGCCAGGTAGTTACCTCCGCCGGTTTACCGAACAGTCCGGTTCAGAAACGCCGTTCAGAGGTCTCTAATTTGCTTGTCAGTGCTTGTCCTAAAGCGGGCTGTTCTCGTAAACCTCTTAATCCATCTGACTCCAATTATCAGGTTACTTCCCACTCATCCTCTGGCGAGTCATCGGCTACTTAGCTGCCACCGCTCAAAACGGTGCTTGGGTAAGCTATACTTATCATAATATTTCCGGTACATCACCTTGGAACATACGTTGTATTTGACTTTGTTATTCCTTTCAGGGCCAAGCCTAGGCCGAGCAAGAAGGCTCGCCTAGATAAAGCGGCCGAGGAGGACGCCGTCCCTGAACCGGGCAAAACACCAGATCTTGAAGCGGCTATTCCTGAAGATATACCCAATGATCCACCGCAGCAAGATGACGATTTTATTGCTGAAGAAAGGCCTATTGATACCTCAAGTCCTGTCCACCAGCCCACAAGCCCCATCCGGATTGAGAAATCCACTGGTCCATCAAAGCCTACTGATAAGCCAACGGCCCCTGTGCAAACCGGCGATGCCAAGGATGATGAGGTTGTCATTACTGGTATTGGTCGCACAGAGCCAGGCAATCCCATTGCTTTATCCAGACACACTGCCAAGGAAGAATCTGCTGCCATTGGCAAGGGAAAATGGAATGCTGACCTGACAACTTATGCTGCTCTGAACACCCAAGATCTCCATTCTGGTTATCTGAACTGGCTATACACCAGCTGTGACTATGAAGCTGGTCTGGTTAATATGATGAAAGAAAAATATGAGGTAACTTCCATATGCTTATCTGCGTATGTACTTCAATCTGTCAACTCTCCTAGCCACCAAGGGCCGGTTTAGAATCTCTGTTCAAACCGGGACTTGTCAATGCAGACTTCAATGTTTTCTGAATTTGCCGATATAGCCCCCAAGGGCCGGTTGAACTTAGTGTAGTTAAACCGGGAATTTAAGTAATTGAGATTGCAGCATCAGAATTTATTCGAGCAAATAGCCATTAGCCCCCAAGTGCCAAGTTGAATACTTGTATTGATCTTGGGACTTTATAAAATATGAACATCAAATAGGCATTATCCCCCAAGCGCCAAGTGCATAACTTGTTATGTGGTTGGTGCTTCAATTCTTACACTGCTTGCTGAATCATATAACTGTTTGTATGCAGGCTGAGCTGAAGACAAAAGAAACCCAAATCGCTGATCTCCAAGAAAATCTGAAGTCCCAACAGACTGAAACCTCAAAAGAAAAAGAGGAGTTGACCAGCGCCTTAAGCGTCATGGAACAGCTTAAGAAGGATTTCAAGAAGGAACGGGCGGATTGGGCTGCTGAAAAGTCCGCTTTAAGCAAACGAGCAGAAGATGCCGAGGCTGCACTAAAACCGGTGGTGGACAAACTCACCAGCATAAAATGGCACGTGCATGCCATGACTGCTGCTATCTTTGGTAAGCCGGTTTGATTTCTGGATTGATTCGGCCGTCTTATAGAGCTGCCGGTTTGTTAACCCTTCGTGATATTTGAGGGACGCACATTGGTCACTTGGGGTCAGATGTGCGGAAGAAATTGAAAGCCGCCTACACATTGATCGAACAGCTGTACACTGGTGCACAACGGATCATCTCTACTGCATCCCACAATAATTCGGCGCCCACTTTGATTCAAGACACTCTGAAGAAACTGTCGATGCTTCGTGCCCGGGTTGAAGAGATGAAGAAATCTGCTGCCCGAACCGGTGCAATCAATGCCTTAATCTGGGCAAAAGCGTGGGTGCCGGATTTTGATCCTGTTGAAGCAGCTCAGGGCTATCCCAGCTTGAAGGAAGACGGGTCAGCGTTTAGTGAAGCGGATCTGCGAGCAATAAACCGGGAGGTGCGTTCGCTAGATTGTCAATTGGCTGAAGAAGCAGACTTGTCTCATTATCAAGCCCAATATGACAACCAAAACAAGCGAGTAGCTGCACCAACTCCTGAAGCGGAAAATCTTATCCCTCCAATCCGTAAGCATACTTATGCTCTCGATATTGAACCGTCGTTGCTGATCCATGATGAAGCTGTCTTTCGAGCATTAATGGGAATCGACAGGACAACTGTTGATTTCCAGCCGCTGGATATTGAAGCAGAAGTTGAAGCGGTGCGGGATGACCCACAACCATCAGGCCAGGCTGGTGACCAAGCGTGAACCGGAAGCCGGTTTAAACTGCCTCTCCTTTGAAAAAAAACAATGATCTTATTTTGGGCACCGTGATGCCTTGTAATAGGCTAGCCGATACTCTTGATTTTGATATGCCTTCGTGCATAATTACTGCAACTTGTTCTTCCTTTGGGTGATGAACTTTCCAAAGTATTTGCTACAATATAAAAAATCTTAAAGTGCCACCGCGGTTGTACCGTCAGGCGGAGTATGATGTCTGCATATATGAAAAATATCTAAAATTTAAGCATATGATCAAATCTTTGAGATACATAATACCTGCCATCGTTGGGCATGAAGTTGGCTTAGCCAATCTTGAAGCGGAGGTTTATAAACCCACACTGTTGGAGGAGATAGCAGCTCCTGTATATATGTAATGCCGGTTTACCGTGTAAACCGTGCCGAGTTATAATAAAACACCGTGTTACTCCGTAATAGGATGTTAATAAAAAATCAAACCGGGCAAATAGTCTCCGGATTAAAAATGGACCGTGTTCCATCAATTGACAGTTTGAACCGGCTTAAAACTTTGTCGGTTTAAAAAACACAACAAAAAGAAAGAAATATCTATTAAAGAAAATTGGGAAGCAAAGGAAATGATAAAACCGTTTGCAAAAAGAGGCTTTATTGGAGCCGATCAGATGGCGTTACCATGGTCGGACCCGACCAAGCGCCCGATAGGTGTAGCTATGGTTCAAGTCAGCCAGGTCCCCAAATGAAACCGTGGCATTTATGCCGATCAAGAGGCGTGGCAATGGTTCGGGTTCGACCAAGCCCCCAAGTGATTCTGTGGCCTTAGGCCGATCAAGAGGCGTGACTGGTTCAGACGTGACCAAGTCCCCAAGTGATGTGGTGGCTCTCGCCTATCAAGAGGTGTTGAATTGGTTCGGACGGGACCAAGCCCCCAAGTGATATAACATGATGCTTTGAAAAGCTAACTCAAGGGGTAAACCGGAGGCCGCTTTAGAACAACTCCGTGTAACCACACATGATGTAAAAGAACAGATACCCCGCTTTAGCTGAGGTTCCAGTTTATTATATTTAATCATATATATACATCATCATAATATGTACATAAGTAGAGCCAATGGCTCAGGTGTAGTAAGGTCGAAGATGAGCTATGTTCCACGGCCTGTTGGTCTCCTCCTCTGATGTACGTGAGTCTTTATGCTCTCGAATATCGATCAGATAGTATGACCCGTTGTGCAGATTCTTGCTGACCACGAAAGGTCCCTCCCAAGGTGGGGACAACTTATGCATATTAATCTAATCTTGGATGAGCCGAAGCACCAAATCTCCTTCCTGAAAGGTTCTGGTTCTGACTCGGCGACTATGGTAACGACGAAGATCCTGTTGGTAAATCGCCAAACGGGCGGCTGCTATGTCACGTTCTTCATCCAACAGGTCCAAAGCGTCTTGCCGTGCTGTCTCGTTGTCCGCTTCAACATAAGCCGCCACACGAGGTGAGTCATGACGGATATCATTGGGGATAACCGCCTCCGCTCCGTAGACCATGAAGAACGGTGTATATCCTGTTGATCTATTGGGTGTAGTATTGATGCTCCACAACACAGATGGTAACTCTTCTACCCAACAACCCGGTGTTCTCTGCAAAGGAACCATAAGCCGGGGTTTGATGCCTTTCAAGATCTCTTGATTAGCCCTTTCTGCTTGACCATTGGACTATGGGTGTTCTTATGAAACGTCAAGCCGGATGTGCTCCCGTTCGCAGAACTCCTTCATGGCACCCTTGGATAAATTGGTACCATTATCTATGATAATACTGTGTGGAAAGCCAAACCGGAAAATCACTTTTTTGATGAACTGAACCATCGTGGCCGCATCACACTTGCTAACAGGTTCTGCCTCCACCCACTTTGTAAACTTGTCAACCGCCACCAGGAGGTGGGTCTTCTTATCCTTGGACCTTTTGAAAGGCCCAACCATATCCAGCCCCCAAGTCGCAAACGGCCAAGTAATTGGAATCATTCTCAATTCTGGAGCCGGCACATGAGCATGTCTTGAAAACTTTTGGCAACCGTCACATCGTCTGACCAGATCCTCCGCATCAGCATGAGCAGTTAACCAATAGAAGCCATGGCGAAACGCTTTAGCCACCAAAGATTTTGAACCGGCGTGGTGACCACAATCTCCGTCATGGATCTCACGCAAAATTTCACAGCCTTCTTCAGGAGAAAACAACGTTGAAACGCCCCTGATACACTGCAATGATGCAACTCGCCATTGACAATAGTCATGGACTTGGATCGCCGGATTATCTGTCGGGCCAGAGTCTCATCCTCTGGTAATTCACCCCAGTTCATGTACGCCAGGTAAGGAAGCATCCAATCTGGAATGACATGAAGAGTTGCTACCAATTGAGCCTCCGGATCAGGAATAGCCAAATCCGCTTCACCAGGGAGCTTGACCGACGGGTTGTGCAACACATCCAGAAAAACATTGGGCGGGACCGGCTTGCGCTGAGAGCCCAGCCGGCTTAAAGCGTCCGCCGCTTCATTCTTCCGTCGGTCCACGTGGTCCACCTGATAGCCTTTAAAGTGACCTACAACAATATCCACCTCACGACGATATGCTGCCATGAGTGGGTCCTTGGAATCCCAAGTGCCAGATACTTGTTGAGCCACGAGGTCCGAGTCACCAAAGCACTTAACTCGACTTAGATTCATCTCCTTAGCCATCCGGAGACCATGGAGCAAGGCTTCATACTTAGCTGCATTGTTAGTACAAGGGAACATTAAATGGAGAACGTAACAAAACTTATCACCTCGTGGGGAAGTTAATACGACTCCAGCCCCCGAGCCTTCTAATTGCCTGGATCCGTCGAAATGGATAGTCCAATATGTGTGATCCGGCTTTTCTTTGGGTGCTTGCAGTTCCGTCCAATCATTGATGAAATCAACAAGTGCTTGAGACTTAACCGCCGTCCGAGGCACATACTTCAACCCGTGCGGCCCAAGCTCTATAGCCCACTTAGCAATCCGGCCAATCGCTTCCCAGTTCTGGATGATATCCCCCAAGGGAGCAGAACTGACCACTGTAATGGGGTGCCCTTGGAAGTATTGCTTGAGCTTCCGGCTTGCCATAAAAACTCCGTATACCAGCTTCTGCCAATGCGGATACCTTTGCTTGGACTCAATGAGTACCTCGCTGATATAATAGACCGGACGCTGAACTGGATGCTCCTTGCCTGCCTCTTTTCGCTCCACCACAATAGCCACACTGACCGCACGAGCATTAGCAGCAACATACAGCAGCAATGGCTCCTTGTCCATGGGAGCGGCGAGCACAGGCGGATTGGCCAATTGCCGCTTTAAGTCCTCAAATGCTTTGTCAGCAGCAGAACTCCAGACGAATTGATCCGTCTTCTTCAACATCTGATGCAAAGGGATTGCCTTCTCACCAAGGCAGCTGATAAACAGGCTTAACGCGGCAATCCGGACTGCCAGGCATTGAACATCGTTGATACACTTCGGTTTAGCCCGGGAGGTGATGGCTGTGATCTTCTCCGGATTAGCCTCGATTCCCCTGTTGGACACCAGAAAACCCAATAACTTGCCTGCCGGTACACCAAAGACACATTTGGCCGGATTAAGCGTCATCTTGTACGTCCTCAGGTTATCAAAGGTTTCCTTCAAGTCATCAACCAGAGTCTCCTTCTCCCTTGATTTGACCACGATATCATCCATGTAAGCATGTACATTACGACCAATCTGCTTGTGAAGACAATTTTGTACACATCGTTGATAAGTTGCCTGGGCACTCTTGAGCCCAAAGGGCATAGACACATAGCAGAAGGCTCCATAGGGAGTTATGAATGCCGTCTTCTCCTGGTCCTTAACTGCCATTTTGATCTGATGATAGCCGGAATATGCATCCAAAAAACTCAAACGCTCACAACCCGCTGTAGCATCAATAATTTGATCAATACGGGGGAGGGCAAAGGGATCTGCTGGACAAGCCTTATTAAGATCTGTGTAATCCACACACATGCGCCAGGTGCCGTTTTTCTTAAGGACCAGCACCGGATTGGCAAGCCACTCAGGGTGGAAAACTTCAACAATAAAGCCAGCTGCTAAGAGCCTGGCTACCTCTTCTCTAATCGCCTTGCGTCTTTCTTCGTTAAACCGGCGGAGGAACTGTTTCACCGGTTTGTATTTAGGATCCACATTAAGGGTGTGCTCAGCGAGTTGCCTCGGTACACCTGGCATGTCAGAGGGCTTCCATGCAAAAATGTCTCGATTCTCACGGATGAACTCGATGAGCGTGCTTTCCTATTTCGGATCCAAGTTGGCACTGATGCTGAACTGCTTGGACGAATCGCCAGGCACGAAGTCAACAAGCTTAGTTTCAGCTGCCGATTTGAACTTCAGGGCCGGATCATGCTCCGTAGTTGGCTTCTTTAATGGAGTCATGTCCGCCGGATCAACATTGTCCTTATAATACTTCATCTCCTCGGTGGCACAAACCGACTCTGCGTAGGCCGCATCTCCTTCCTCGCACTCCAAAGCGATTTTACGGCTTCCGTGAACCGTTATTGTCCCCTTGTGACCCGGCATCTTGAGCTGCAAATACACATAACAGGGCCGTGCCATAAACTTGGCATAGGCCGGTCGCCCAAACAGGGCGTGATATGGACTTTGGATTTTCACCACTTCAAACGTCAATGTTTCCGACCTGGAATCATGATCATCTCCAAAGGCCACTTCCAGAGCTATCTTACCAACAGGATATGCTGACTTGCCAGGTACCACACCGTGGAACACCGTATTGGACGGTTTGAGATTTTTATCTGTTAGTCCCATACGACGGAAGGTCTCATAGTACAAGATATTAATGCTGCTCCCTCCATCCATGAGAACTTGTAACCTCCCACCTGAGGCGCCACCACCAGAGCCAACTGACCCGGATTATCAACCTGGGGAGGGTGATCCTCTCTGCTCCATATGATTGGCTGTTCAGACCAGCGTAGATAACGGGGCACGGCCGGTTCAACAGAGTTGACTGCCCGCCTCTGAACCTTCCGGTCTCGCTTGTCCAAACTAGCGGTGAAGACATGGTACTGCCCACTATTCAATTGCTTTGGGTTGCTCTGGTAACCCGACTGTTGCTGCTGCTGGTTGTAACCACCCTGGTTGTTCTGACTATTTTGATTGTTATGTCCGCCCGGATTACCATTAAATTCTGAACCGGAATTTCCTCCACCATAACCCGGCCCGGATCCTGAGCCACCGCCGGAGCCGTGATCATACCGGAACACATTAGAATTCTTGAACTCCTGCATAATAAAGCAATCCTTCCAAAGGTAGTTTGCTGCCACCTCCTTCGTCCCATACTTAGGACAGGGCTGGTTCAATAGAAAATTTAAGCGGTCCGGGTTAGGGTTAGGCGCTCCACTGCGATTCGGCGGTTTACCCTTGCATCGCTGACCCTTGTCCTGCGCGTTAGTATTAGCCACGAAGTCCATGTTGCCATCTGCTTTACGCTTGCCTCCGTTGCCGTTACCTGCCGAGTGGTGCTGTTGACCTTTGGAGTTGCTGTTCTTCTTTCCCTTCCCGGTCTTGTCATCATCAGACTCAGGATCCTTGGTACTATCAGAATCAGCATACTTTACCAAGGCAGCCATGAGGGTCCCCATGTCAGTGCAATGGCGCTTCATCCGTCCTAATTTCATCTTTAGGGGCCCAAACCGGCAATTGCCTTCTAGGGTTATAACCGTGGTGTCAGCGTTGATGCGGTCTGATGAATGCAGAACCTGCAAGACCCGGTGCACCCAATGAGTCATCGATTCTCCTTCCTCCTGGACACAGGCAGCTAAGTCCACTATCGACATAGGCTGCTTACATGTATCCTTGAAACTACTGATAAACCGGGCTCGTAATTGGTCCCATGAACTGATAGAATTGGCCAGTAAGCTTTTTAACCAAGTACGGGCCGTTCCTTCGAGCATCATGGTGAAGTACTTCGCACATGCCGCATCATCCACATCAAGCATTTCCATGGCCATCTCATAGCTCTCCAGCCATGTCTCTGGAGGTTGATCCGCCGTGTAATTTGGTACCTTGCGTGGGCCTTTGAAATCCTTGGGCAGGCGCACATTGCGTAAAGCGGGGACAAGGAAAGGTACCCCCAAAGAACTAGAAGTGACACCAGGTTCAATCGAGATAGTTGGACGAACTGGCGTAAGCTGCCGAGCCTGATACTGTGCAGCTAACTCGGCCTCCCTGCACGCTCGGGCCCGGTCCACCACTTCCAGAGCGTTATCGACACCACCCGCCGGGTTCTTGCCGCGGGGTGCTCCACGTCGTTCATTACTTGATACTGTCGGTTCATCCATACGCCTGCTATAGCTCCGGCTTGGACGGGGGGTCGAGTGGATCCGGTCGTGGCTGTACGAGTATGCTTCCTGTTGGACCAAAGATGTCCTAAGAAGCTCTTTGACCCGTCACGTCTCTACCGCCTGCGGCGAGTCACCTTCAATTGGAATGGCCTCCAGCCGTGCAGCAGCGCCAACGAGATTGTCCATCGGGTTGGAGTAGTGACCCGGAGGTGTTGAAATAGCCTGAGGTATAACAGTGTTTTGACGAGGCAGATCCATCAAACGGGGCTGAACCGGCGCGCCGGTCCCAGGAGCTTCCGCCCGGTTTCCCTCCAGCGGGATAATGGTTCCTGCTCCTGGGGTGTTGAAAAGGTCTCTGGCCTCGAAGACCGAAGGGAAACGGGACCGGTACTTCCTCCTCATGACTTCATGCGACGCGTTCTGGTCCAACATGAGCCTGTAGGCTTGTGCGTCTAAAGCAGCCCGCTCTATGGTCATCCTGGCGTTCTCAGCTGCCAGGTCCGCCTTGGCCTGGGTGATCTGTTCCTTCACCTTTGCAATCTCCGCGTTGTGGACGTCCTGATCCGCCGGGTTAACTTCTGCCATAAGCGCGGCCAATGCATCAAATAGATCTGATAGAACTTGAGCCGGCGGGCGTATAGAGCTTCCTGCCCCGGCAGCCGTCACCACTACTAAACCGGAGGTCATTGGCGCAGCGGTCGAAGAATGAAGTGCTGCTTGTGTGCCGGCCATGAATATTTCAACTCGGTTGGGTAGAGCAGAGGTGTCAGGACCCCGACTCGATGTCACATCGATCTAGCTGGTAACACCTCATATCACTTTGCGGCCTCACGCACGGTATCCCCACGGGTGTCGTCTTACCTTTTCCCGGGACCGTTTGCGCCTTTTGGCTCACGTATATGATAGTGTCGCTAGCATCCATATGATAAAGAGCCCGGGCTGACATGACTAGTCGTAAACCCAAAGTGGCACAGACTTACAGGGACAGGCATCCATGACCCAGCTTCGAACGTGTCGGTCATCAGCAAGTGGGTCCGGGCTGTAGCACTGGGCTAGCAGGACTCCGGTAAACCGGGCTGTAGCGGGCTAACAGGACTCCGGTACTCAAAGCGTGACATTTCCCCGAAGGGACAGACACATGAACGAAGAAGGACACATGCCGGCCAGCCTAAGTGTTCCAGAGCAGTAGCAAGCTACCATGGCTCAGCGGTAACACTAGGAGACATTTCCCGGTAAGAGAGGCTACTAAAGATAAACAACTAGATAGTCAGATCCCACACATACCAAGCATTTCAACCATACACACAATATGCTCGATATGTGCAAATACAACGAAGCATCACAACATGACTCTATGACACAAGTACTTTATTTAAGGCTCAGGGAGCCATACATATCATACACAAAGGTACGGGTCTCACGACCCAACATACAAGTCATGCAGTCATACAAGCCAACAGCGGAAGTACTTTGTCTGGGTACAGACAACTAGTAAAATAAAAGAGGCTTGGAAGCCTAACTATACTACGTGGTCCATCACAAGCTCAGGGTCACCACCTGGGTCCTTAGCCTACTCGTTGATGTCAACGTCTACATAGAACCCATCAGAAGGGGTTGCAGCGTCTTCTGTAAAAATGTAGATTATAGCAACATGAGTACAAAAGTACTCAGCAAGACTTACATCAGATCCTACATACATGCATAGTATCAAGAAGGGTTGGTGGAGTTATTGCAGCAAGCTAGCTTTGACTCCTGGCTAGACTATCCTACGATACTCCAACTTGAAATGTTTTGCGCACACGAGTCCACTACTCACCACTTCAATACACTACCGAGGATCCACCTCTGTCTTCCTACGGAAGAGCCATCCTCGGCACTCACACTTATCTTGAGGCTTTTAGTAGTTTCCATTTACTTGTCTATGAACTGTATAGGCAACCAAGTAGTCCTTTACCGCGGACGCGGCTATTCGAATAGATTATGATAACCCTGCAGGGGTGTACTTCTTCATACATGTTTCCACCACTTAGCGTCTGCACACGATATGTGCTCGGCAGACTTCAAGCGAAAGCCGACGTGGGTGTAGACCACGACCTACCTAAACACTTAAGCCTCTAGTCCAGGTTTATCGCCTATTCAGGTTCCATCCGCAGGGAGTCCGGCCGAGGTTTCCCATACGGCCCCGAACGATGTGAACAGGGTTCCCGAGATACCTAACGGGTATTCGGTACACCCGGCCACGTACCTACCGCATCACAGCCCACCCCTACGGTCAGCGCTGTCCACGGCCTCCAGTAGGCTACAAACACCAGAAACTACTTGCAACTCCTGGACAGAGAGCTAAGGTGAATAAGAAGTCGAGCGGGGTCATATTTCAGGGCCCAATGTATGGTAGTAGCTGATTATTAAATCACGCATACAGATCTCAGTGCTTAAGGTCGGCTTCAATGAAACAACCCACCATGTACTCCTACATGGCCTCTCATCGATACCTTTACCAAATCGTGTTCACCACACCACTCTCATTACCGACGTAATCATTTCACTCTAGCCCATCACCCAGATGAACCAGACCCGACACGACTCTAAGCATAGCAGGCATAGCAAGGTAGGAACAACACAAACATATGGCTCAAACAACTCCTACACATGCTAGTGGGTTTCATCTAGTTACTGTGGCAATGACAGGTCATGCAGAGGAAATGGGTTCAACTACCGTAGCACACAGCAGTTTGAATCGCGTTGTCTTAATGCAGTAAAAGAGAGCAGGAGCGAGAACATGGGATTGTATCGATATGATCAAATGGTTGGTTGCTTGCCTGATGGTTCGATGCACGGATACGGTTCTTCGTTAGGGTAATCACGGTACTCCTCGGGAACAGATCCTGTCGCAAAGGACATCGATACACAAGCATCACCAAACAATGTGCAACAATATGATGCATGCATGAAACATGGCAATATGAGTGTGTTGGGCTAATGCAACTAAACCAGAAGGGTTTGAACAAATTTGAATCAAAGATTCAAATTTCAAATTCAAATATGGCCTTTTAAAGTGCTTTTCCTTGTTCTGCTTAAAACATCAATTTAACTTGTTTGATCATGCATGAAAATAGTACAGATGGATAGATTGGATTTTTCTGATCATTTTTCATATATAATTTGTCCAATTTGGAGTTACAGAATAAAAGTTATGAATTTTGGAAGTTTAATTAATATTCTGGAATTTCCTGATTTAATTTAAATCCAGAAAATCAATTACTGCGTCAGCCTGACGTCAGTGTGACGTCAGTGGTCAACTGTGGCTGGCTGAGGTCAAACCTGACGTGTGGGGGCCACACGTCAGTGACAGGGGGGGTTAAACAGATTTAAATTAATTCTAATTACTAATTAGTGGCGCTGGGGCCCACTGTCAGTGTCAGGGGGGGTTGACTAACAGTAGTTAGCGCTAACCTAACCATCTGGCCGACAGGGCCCACGCGTCAGTGACCCTGGGGGGTCAAACCCCAGGTCGGTCAAGTCAAACCCCACCGGCGACATGACGCCGGCGAGATCCGAGACGGCGGCGAGCGTGCTTTTTGCCGTTCCGGCGACCAAATGGACGGCGGAAGGCATCTACGTGTTGCTGAGGTTGAGCCGCGTCTATTGGTGGTGGTGGTTAGGCTCGGGGTGGCCGGAGTTGACGGCGGCGAGCTCGGCTGCGGCGGCCGGAGTTCGGGTGCGGTCGGGATCAGTGTTGCAGGGGGTTTGGGGAGGCGTTGGTGCGTTCTACGTGCTCCTGGTGATGTGTGGAGCACGATGGTGTGCTCGGTTGGGCGCTACGGCGACCGTGGCCACGACGGCGACATCGCCGACGGCGTGGAGCTCTCGGTCGAGGTGGAGCTAGGGCCTAGAGGTCGAGAGAGACCAGGGAAGAAGGGGGAAACGATCCGGGAGCTCACCGTGCAGCTGCAGGGATGGTTAGCGGGCTCGGGGACGCGCTGGTGACGGTGAATTCGACGGCGACGACGGTCGGAGTCCGAAGAGGGGAACGGCGACGTGGCGGCGATGCAGGGCTTCCGGGGACCCGTGGAGCGGTGGGGAGGAAGAGGGAGTTGTGGCGGAGCTTCTGAGCTAGTCGGGGGAGCGAGGGGTGGTCGGAGACGACTGCTACGGCGAACGGTGGCGACGGTGGTGTTCGGCCGTGTGAGAGAGAGCGCGAGGGAGAGGAAGGAGAGAGCCGGGGAGAGTGAGAGAGAGCAGGGGGGATCGGGACGGGCTGCGGGCGTCGTCCACGCGGCCAGGAGGGCGTCGGCAAGCAGGAGGTGGCCGCGCGGCCGCGCGCGCGCGAGCACGCAGCAGCTTCGGGGCGAGGGGAGGAAGACGACGGGGAGCTACAGTGCTGGGCTGGGTCGGTTGCTGGCTGGGCCGGCCAGCTGGCTGGGCCGCACAGGGAAGTCTTCCCCTTTCTTTTCTGTTTTCTGTTTTTATTTAATATATCTGCAACTTTGTTGAATTAAATAAAATACCTAGGCAACTTCAAAAATCACCAAACTATTCCTGGCCCATAGTTGGATTATTTCCAACATGAAACATTTTAGTTTGGAGATATTTGAGCATTTAAATATTTTATATTATTTTAAATGCTCAAATTCAAATATTTATGATTTAATTCAAAAACCCTAGGATGGCCTAGGAAAATGTGCACCATTTTTGGCAGAGGTTCTGAACCAAGACAAAAATGATGGGCATTTTAGAAGGGCATTTCAGGTTCATTGAAAAATTATTTTAGTAACCCTAGTTGGTTTCAGAGGGGACTGGGGGTTCTGTCATCCCCATTTCAAGTTTCTGATGAATGAGTAAACATGATGCAACACTCTAATGCATGACTAGCTAGGGTGTGACAACTCACCCCCACTCAAAAGAATCTCGTCCCGAGATTTGGGTTCCTCCGCGAAGAAGGCGGGATATTCAAGTCGAAGACGATCCTCCCTTTCCCAAGTTGCTTCATCCTCAGAATGGTGCGACCATTGAACCTTGAGAAACTTGATATTATGACGTCGCGTGGTACGTTCGGCTTGATCGAGGATACGAATGGGGTACTCTCGATATGTAAGATTATCTTGGAGATCAAGCGTTTCGTGGTCCACTTCACGGATAGGATCCGAGAAGCAACGCCTGAGTTGAGAAACGTGGAAGACATCGTGAACTCTGGAGAGATGCGGAGGTAGTTCCAACTGGTAGGCAACTTCTCCTCGTTTGGCAAGAATGCGGAAGGGTCCAATGTAACGAGGAGCCAATTTGCCTTTGATACCGAAACGATGGGTTCCCTTCAGAGGGGTGACCCGAAGGTAAGCCTTCTCGTCAACCTCGAAAGTCATAGCCTTATGTTTTCGGTCATATTGACTCTTTTGACGAGATTGGGCTGTTTTCAACTTTTCACGAACGATACGAACTTGATCTTCTGCTTCCTGAATCATATCCGGGCCAAGAATTGTCTTTCCCCGGTTTCTGACCAGTTAAGGGGTGTTCGACATCGTCGTCCATAGAGAACTTCAAAAGGGGCTTTACCCAAGCTAGATTGATAGCTGTTGTTGTAAGCGAATTCGGCAAATGGAAGGCACTTCTCCCAGTCCATTCCGAAAGAGATAACGGAGGCTCGGAGCATGTCTTCTAGAATCTGATTGACGCGTTCCACTTGACCACTTGACTGAGGGTGGAAAGCGGTGCTAAAGGAGAGACGGGTTCCCATAGCATTTTGGAAACTTTCCCAAAATCGAGAGGTGAAGAGACTTCCTCGATCCGAATTGATTTCCAAAGGAACACCATGGAGGGACACTATTCGGGAGATGTATAAGTCTGCCAGCTGACTAGCGGTTATACTCTCACGAACAGGTAAGAAATGAGCTACTTTGGAAAGACGATCGACCACGACGAAAATAGCATTATTCCCTCTTTTGGTTCTGGGAAAACCGGTAATGAAATCCATACCAATTTTATCCCATTTCCATCCAGGAATAGCTAAGGGTTGAAGGGTGCCAGCAGGCCGTTGATGCTCTGCTTTTACACGACGACAGACATCGCAATTTGCAATGTACTGAGCAATTTCTCTCTTCATCCTAGTCCACCAGAACCTCTGGCGTAGGTCCTGATACATTTTAGTACTACCGGGATGAATGGTGAGAGGAGATTCATGAGCCTCCTTAAGGATCAACTGCCGTAGATGCTGGTTCTTGGGAACCACTAGACGGTTCTCAAAGTACACAACACCATGATCATTTGTGGAGAAACAACTAGCACCTCCGCTAGCAATGTTCTCTTTGATTTTAGATATTCCCTTATCTCACTTTTGGGTAGCGATGATTTGATCCGTAAGAGTAGGTTTTGCTACCAAGGTGGAGAGAAAACCTTGAGGTACAATGTGAAGGTTAAGCTTCCGAAATTCATCATGGAGAAGCGGTTGACTTTGTTGTAACATCAGGTTGTTACAATAAGATTTACGACTTAGCGCATCAGCCATGACGTTGGCTTTCCCTGGGGTGTAGGTTATTCCTAAGTCGAAGTCTGTGATCAATTCAACCCAACGTCTTTGCCTGAGATTCAGATCCGGTTGGGTGAAGATGTACTTCAGGCTTTGGTGATCAGTGAATATTTCGCAACGATTACCGAGGAGGTAATGTCGCCAGGTCTTAAGTGCATAGACTACGGCTGCAAGCTCTAGATCATGAGTAGGATAATTCTCCTCATGTGGGTGCAATTGCCGTGAAGCGTAAGCAATTATGTGTCGATCTTGCATGAGAATGCAACCTAGTCCTTGTCGCGAGGCGTCGCAGTAGATAACAAAGTCCTTGGAGAAGTCTGGCGGTACTAGCACGGGAGCAGAGGTCAGGCGTCTTTTCAGTTCCTGAAAGCTGTGCTCACATTGTGGAGTCCATTCGAACTTCTTATCTTTCTTGAGGAGTTCGGTTAGAGGTTTAGCAACTTTGGAGAAGTTCTCGACAAAGCGACGACAATAGCTCGCTAAGCCTAGAAAACTCCGAACTTGCTTGACCGATTCGGGTGGAGTCCAATCAAGGATGGCTTGAACTCGCTCAGGGTTAACAGCAATACCTTTACCAGATATTACATGGCCCAGATAGGTCACTTCTGACAACCAGAATTCACATTTAGAGAATTTGGCATAAAGGCGATGCTCTCGAAGTTTCTTCAACACTAGCCTTAAATGTTCGGCATGTTCTTCCTCGTTCTTGGAGTAGATGAGTATATCATCGAGATAAACTACGACGAATTTATCCAAATACTCCATGAAGATCGAGTTCATTAACCGAGAAAAGGTGGCTGGAGCGTTGGTTAATCCGAAGGACATGACGGTGTACTCGTATTGGCCATAACGAGTAACAAAGGCCGTTTTAGGAATGTCCCCGTTTCTGATTTTGATTTGATGGTATCCCAACCTCAAATCCATCTTGGAGAAGACTGAGGATCCAGCGAGCTGATCATACAGATCGTTGATCCTGGGAAGTGGATATTTGTTTTTGATTGTGACCAAATTGACAGGTCGGTAATCTACAACCATCCGGTCCGTACCATCCTTCTTCTTGACGAATAGGACGGGGCAAGCCCACGGAGATGAACTAGGGCGGATGAAACCCTTTTTCAAGGATTCATCGAGTTGTTTCTTAAGCTCGGCTAGTTCTAAGGGTGCCATCTTATAAGGTCTTCTAGCGATCGGAACGGTTCCTGGAATGAGGTCTATCACAAACTCAACATCCCTGTCAGGTGGAACACCTGGCAATTCCTCTGGGAAGACATCCGGAAAGTCACGGACTACCGGAATGTCCTCAAGGTCTGGCAAAGGGCTGGCGTTAAGAGAATATAATTGCCGCTTGGCTATTCGGGTCAAGACATTGACTATCTTTCCCGAAGGATGGGTGAGTTGAACAGTCCTAGAGAAGCAATCAATTTGGGCATGATGAGCTGACATCCAGTCCATACCCAGAATGATATTAATATCTGAAGATTTAAGGGCTATCAAAGATGCAAGGAAAACAAGTCTGTCGACTTGGATCTCATTCCCATAGCTTACCCTAGAGGTCTGCCATCTAGACCCAGGGGTAGAGATTTCCATAGTGGATGGCAAGTCACAGAATGCAACGTTATGCAAACGAGCATAATTTTCAGATATAAAAGAATGAGAGGCTCCTGTATCGAAAAGAACAGATGCCGGGTGGCAATTAACAAGAAGCGTACCGAGAACGACGTTGGGATCCTCTTGAGCTTCTTCGGCAGAGATACAGTTGACATGGCCACGTGAAGCGGTGACCGGTTTAGCATGAAACACTTTTCCTGTCGGCTTGCCACGGCCAACAGCTTTAGCAGATTGATTGGGGTTGGTCTGGGGACACTCACGCATATAATGACCAGATTCCCCACACTTGAAACAAGTCACGGAACTGGTACGTGGAGGAGCATTATTGGTTGGACCCCCATAGGGCTTGGTTGGTGCAGACTGTTGAACAGGGCGAGGCGCCTGGAAGGATGGCCTCGGTGTGAACCTGGGTGGCAGGGCGGTGTTGGGTACCCACACGCGGCGCTTCTGAGGACCAGCACCGGATGAGGAACCCGTGTCACGTCCATGCTTGCGTGTTGCGTCATAGTCAGTCTGACCAGTTTCAGCACTGATGGCTTTGTTGACAAGTTTTGAAAAAGATGTGCACTCATGCAGACGGAGGTCGCGGCGAAGCTCAGGACTAAGGCCCTTACGGAACCTTGCTTGCTTCTTGGCGTCAGTAGACACTTCCTCAGTTGCATATCGGGCGAGAATACCAAACTCCCTGCTATAGGCATCCACAGAAAGTCGGCCTTGGGTGAAACTGCAAAATTCTTCACGTT
Source organism: Triticum aestivum (assembly GCF_018294505.1). Lineage (NCBI taxonomy): Eukaryota > Viridiplantae > Streptophyta > Magnoliopsida > Poales > Poaceae > Triticum > Triticum aestivum. Next base: position 512,990,917 of record NC_057812.1, on the reverse strand, counting down.
TACGGTCCATGAGACCCTCCGGAATGTGATGTTCACGGAAAGCCTCGCTGAATTCAGCCCAAGTTGTGACATGGCCCACTGGGCGCATAGCTCCATAATTCTCCCACCATAGACTAGCGGGGCCTTCAAGATGATATGCAGCAAAGGTGACCTTGTCAGCCTCCGCTACTAGCGCGGAACGCAGTTTGTGAGAGATACTGCGAAGCCAGTCATCAGCGTCGAGAGGCTCGACGGAGTGGTGGAACGTGGGTGGATGTAATTTGATAAAATCACTGAGTGACACCACATTAGCCCTCTGATGGTGTGCTGTATTCTGTTCAATACGCTCCAACAAACGGTTTGTCTCCCGCTTGTTTCTCTCAGCTTCCATCATCACCTCGGCTAGTGAAGGAGGATGAGGCAGATTTTCATTCCTGGCTTCACTGCCTTCGGCCTGCTCTTGAGAAGCAGGGTTAGCGCGCGTGTTGACCATCCTAGGTAGACAAGACAATGATTTAGTCAGGATGGTAAAATTCCGACATAGGATACATAATGTAAGGAATAACTCGAAATGCAAGATGATCATCCGTATGACATGGTAGATACAGAAACTGCTTCTTTATTCCATCGTCATACACACCATACAAGGTTTAGTACAAGACCAAACAAAGTACTGTTACGGTGAGAAAAGGATTACATCTCATCGGAGGCATTCCAAGCTCCTATACATTATTTTTCTACACCTCCGGAAGGAGTACAAACTAGGTCATAACCCACGAGTCACGCGGGACGATAGATGACACAGCTAGTGTGAACTAGTGATGCTACCCCTAACTCAGACCGATCCGTAGTAGTCCTCATAAAAGTCACCTCCATAGCCTGGAAGCTCAACATGTTCATCCGGAAACAGACGATCTCGCGGAGCTTGTGGACCATAGGGGCTAGGATGAGGCCTTGGACCAACAAACGATGGCCTGCGGGGACCGCGAGGTGGGGTGATGCCTCCTACATCACGCCAAACCATCACGTCTGGCAGAGCAGATCTCATAGGATAGAGATCGCGCATATCCGAATATCCAGCTTGCACCGCCGGTGCGAACCGAGTCAAAGTGGCCCAGTGGTCAGCACGGGTATTGAAGAGCTCTAACCTTAAGGCCCGATTTTCACGGTCCTTATCCTCGAGCATCTCAGCAGTGGTGCGAGTCCGTGAATCCTCCTGAGTGGAGTCAGCATAAATAGCTTGGAGATATCCTTGTGCTCCCGGAAGTGATCCTGGCATATACCGGAAGTCAGAGTCCCGAAATAGACCAGATCTGACTCGCATAATGGTCATCATAGAGTAGGCGGCGTCCTGCACAGCCATCTCAATAGTAACCCCGAGTCCATAGGAGCAGTGAAGAGGCTCGGTAGATCCAGGATAAGATGGAAATATCCTGACAGTGCAGAGATACTGGCTTTGATTGAAGTCTCGGAATTGCTCTTCGACCGTGTACTCGGGATACCAGCGGTATCCAGCCTCAGTCATTACCCTGACCAACTTAGCAGTATGGCCGGGTACATCTAGGCATCGAGTCAGGCGAACCACTTGATTGAGGTCGCGAGTGGCCATCTGAAAGCACAGTCATAATGCAAGGGCATTAGAATTTCTAGCAAAATTTCGGCAGCATAACAGCTGTAAATGCTCAAAAGGATGTTGAGACATTTGACAAAGGATTTCGTACACACTCAACATCATCATATCAAAGTTCTGAAACCATTCTGGCAACATGATGTGGTAGTAGAACTGAACTAGGCTTGTATCCATCAAACTTATAAGGTACTACTGATTAGTAACACGTGATCCTGATAGAGAGAACAGATCCTAATTCCTTAACCCCCGGTAGAAGAATGGACTGACTCAGATCAGAAAGTCATAAGGTATAAGAAGTAAAAGAGCCTTACGTTCCAACCCACAAACAATTCCCCTACATATAACTAAAGAATTTCTAGACTCAACATCGACCAGTTTGGCTTGGAGAACCTACAGGCAGTCCGGCTCTGATGCCAACGCTGTCAGGACCCCGACTCGATGTCACATCGATCTAGCTGGTAACACCTCATATCACTTTGCGGCCTCACGCACGGTATCCCCACGGGTGTCGTCTTACCTTTTCCCGGGACCGTTTGCGCCTTTTGGCTCACGTATATGATAGTGTCGCTAGCATCCATATGATAAAGAGCCCGGGCTGACATGACTAGTCGTAAACCCAAAGTGGCACAGACTTACAGGGACAGGCATCCATGACCCAGCTTCGAACGTGTCGGTCATCAGCAAGTGGGTCCGGGCTGTAGCACTGGGCTAGCAGGACTCCGGTAAACCGGGCTGTAGCGGGCTGACAGGACTCCGGTACTCAATGCGTGACATTTCCCCGAAGGGACAGACACAGGAACGAAGAAGGACACATGCCGGCCAGCCTAAGTGTTCCAGAGCAGTAGCAAGCTACCATGGCTCAGCGGTAACACTAGGAGACATTTCCCGGTAAGAGAGGCTACTAAAGATAAACAACTAGATAGTCAGATCCCACACATACCAAGCATTTCAATCATACACACAATATGCTCGATATGTGCAAATACAACGAAGCATCACAACATGACTCTATGACACAAGTACTTTATTTAAGGCTCAGTGAGCCATACATAACATACACAAAGGTACGGGTCTCATGACCCCACATACAAGTCATACAGTCATACAAGCCAGCAGCGGAAATAACTTGTCTGAGTACAGACAACTAGTAAAATAAAAGAGGCTTGGAAAGCCTAGCTATACTACGTGGTCCTCCACAAGCTCAGGGTCACCACCTGGGTCCTTAGCCTACTCGTTGATGTCAACGTCTACATAGAACCCATCAGAAGGGGTTGCAGCGTCTTCTGTAAAAATGTAGATTATAGCAACATGAGTACAAAGGTACTCAGCAAGACTTACATCAGAACCTACATACATGCATAGTATCAAGAAGGGTTGGTGGAGTTATTGCAGCAAGCCAGCTTTGACTCTTGGCTAGGCTATCCTACGATACTCCAACTTGAAATAGTTTTGCGCACACGAGTCCACTATTCACCACTTCAATACACTACCGAGGATGCACCTCCGTCTTCCTACGGAAGAGCCATCCTCGGCACTCACACTTATCTTGAGGCTTTTAATAGTATCCATTTACTTGTCTATGAACTGTATAGGCAACCAAGTAGTCCTTTACCGCGGACGCGGCTATTCGAATAGATCATGTTAACCCTGCAGGGGTGTACTTCGTCATACATGTTTCCACCACTTAGCGTCTGCACACGACATGTGCTCGGCAGACTTCAAGCGAAAGCCGACGTGGGTGTAGACCACGACCTACCTAAACACTTAAGCCTCTAGTCCAGGTTTATCGCCTATTCAGGTTCCATCCGCAGGGAGTCCGGCCGAGGTTTCCCATACGGCCCCGAACGATGTGAACAGGGTTCCCGAGATACCTAACGGGTATTCGGTACACCCGGCCACGTACCTACCGCATCACAGCCCACCCCTACGGTCAGCGCTGTCCACGGCCTCCAGTAGGCTACAAACACCAGAAACTACTTGCAACTCCTGGACAGAGAGCTAAGGTGAATAAGAAGTCGAGCGGGGTCATATTTCAGGGCCCAATGTATGGTAGTAGCTGATTCTTAAATCACGCATACAGATCTCAGTGCTTAAGGTCGGCTTCAATGAAACAACCCACCATGTACTCCTACATGGCCTCTCATCGATACCTTTACCAAATCGTGTTCACCACACCACTCTCATTACTGACGTAATCATTTCACTCTAGCCCATCACCCAGATGAACCAGACCTGACACGACTCTAAGCATAGCAGGCATAGCAAGGTAGGAACAACACAAACATATGGCTCAAACAACTCCTACACATGCTAGTGGGTTTCATCTAGTTACTGTGGCAATGACAGGTCATGCAGAGGAAATGGGTTCAACTACCGTAGCACATAGCAGTTTGAATCGCGTTGTCTTAATGCAGTAAAAGAGAGCAGGAGCAAGAACATGGGATTGTATCGATATGATCAAATGGTTGGTTGCTTGCCTGATGGTTCGATGCACGGATACGGTTCTTCGTTAGGGTAATCACGGTACTCCTCGGGAACAGATCCTGTCGCAAAGGACATCGATACACAAGCATCACCAAACAATGTGCAACAATATGATGCATGCATGAAACATGGCAATATGAGTGTGTTGGGCTAATGCAACTAAACCAGAAGGGTTTGAACAAATTTGAATCAAAGATTCAAATTTCAAATTCAAATATGGCCTTTTAAAGTGCTTTTCCTTGTTCTGCTTAAAACATCAATTTAACTTGTTTGATCATGCATGAAAATAGTACAGATGGATAGATTGGATTTTTCTGATCATTTTTCATATATAATTTGTCCAATTTGGAGTTACAGAATAAAAGTTATGAATTTTGGAAGTTTAATTAATATTCTGGAATTTCCTGATTTAATTTAAATCCAGAAAATCAATTACTGCGTCAGCCTGACGTCAGTGTGACGTCAGCAGGTCAACTGCGGCTGGCTGAAGTCAAACCTGACGTGTGGGGGCCACACGTCAGTGACAGGGGGGGTTAAACAGATTTAAATTAATTCTAATTACTAATTAGTGGCGCTGGGGCCCACTGTCAGTGTCAGGGGGGGTTGACTAACAGTAGTTAGCGCTAACCTAACCATCTGGCCGACAGGGCCCACGCGTCAGTGACCCTGGGGGGGTCAAACCCCAGGTCGGACCAGTCAAACCCCACCGGCGACATGACGCCGGCGAGATCCGAGACGGCGGCGAGAGTGCTTTTTGCCATTCCGGCGACCAAATGGACGGCGGAAGGCATCTACGTGTTGCTGAGGTTGAGCCGCGTCTATTGGTGGTGGTGGTTGGGCTCGGGGTGGCCGGAGTTGACGGCGGCGAGCTCGGCTGCGGCGGCCGGAGTTCGGGTGCGGTCGGGATCAGTGTTGCAGGGGGTTTGGGGAGGCGTTGGTGCGTTCTACGTGCTCCTGGTGATGTGTGGAGCACGATGGTGTGCTCGGTTGGGCGCTACGGCGACCGTGGCCACGACGGCGACATCGCCGGCGGCGTGGAGCTCTCGGTCGAGGTGGAGCTAGGGCCTAGAGGTCGAGAGAGACCAGGGAAGAAGGGGGAAACGATCCGGGAGCTCACCGCGGAGCTGCAGGGATGGTTAGCGGGCTCGGGGACGCGCTGGTGACGGTGAATTCGACGGCGACGACGGTCGGAGTCCGAAGAGGGGAACGGCGACGTGGCGGCGATGCAGGGCTTCCGGGGACCCGTGGAGCGGTGGGGAGGAAGAGGGAGTTGTGGCGGAGCTTCTGAGCTAGTCGGGGGAGCGAGGGGTGGTCGGAGACGACTGCTACGGCGAACGGTGGAGACGGTGGTGTTCGGCCGTGTGAGAGAGAGAGCGAGGGAGAGGAAGGAGAGAGCCGGGGAGAGTGAGAGAGAGCAGGGGGGATCGGGACGGGCTGCGGGCGTCGTCCACGCGGCCAGGAGGGCGTCGGCAAGCAGGAGGTGGCCGCGCGGCCGCGCGCGCGCGAGCACGCAGCAGCTTCGGGGCGAGGGGAGGAAGACGACGGGGAGCTACAGTGCTGGGCTGGGTCGGTTGCTGGCTGGGCCGGCCAGCTGGCTGGGCCGCACAGGGAAGTCTTCCCCTTTCTTTTCTGTTTTCTGTTTTTATTTAATATATCTGCAACTTTGTTGAATTAAATAAAATACCTAGGCAACTTCAAAAATCACCAAACTATTCCTGGCCCATAGTTGGATTATTTCCAACATGAAACATTTTAGTTTGGAGATATTTGAGCATTTAATTATTTTATATTATTTTAAATGCTCAAATTCAAATATTTATGATTTAATTCAAAAACCCTAGGATGGCCTAGGAAAATGTGCACCATTTTTGGCAGAGGTTCTGAACCAAGACAAAAATGATGGGCATTTTAGAAGGGCATTTCAGGTTCATTGAAAAATTATTTTAGTAGCCCTAGTTGGTTTCAGAGGGGACTGGGGGTTCTGTCATCCCCATTTCAAGTTTCTGATGAATGAGTAAACATGATGCAACACTCTAATGCATGACTAGCTAGGGTGTGACAAGAGGAGTCCGGAATACTATCGCCATCGGAACAGCCCCCAATCCGGCCATCTTGTAGCTAATATAGAGATTCGGTTTCTCCGGTTGATGACTCATCGCCGGAATAAACGACGGTCTCGCCGCGAGATTCCGATCCATCCTCGTAACTCCCTCCATGGATGACTCCCACGAAGGCACACTTCACGACCGGTTTAACCCGGGCGGACCGCGCACGCTGAGCCGTTTCGACGAGGTCGGTGCAGATGTCCGGCTCAGGGCCCGGTTCACCGATCTTGCCGATGAAAACGTGTATGCCACCAAAGGGGACCCGATACCCGTACTCAACTGAGCCGGCCTCGGGGCCCCAGCCTGCATCATCGATGTAGAGCTTGCCGCGACGACTCTTAGTCATCCGGCCCACAGCGTAGCCCTCGAGTCCTTCAAGGCGGCCCTCCAAGAACTTGAAACCATCGTGCGATAGCCCCACGGTGGGCGCCAACTGTCGTGGTTTTGTCACGGCAGATGTCCTAGAGAAAGGACTTAGTCGTGGAGCCATCGCGACGGGTTAGCTTGAAGGGGTTAAAACGGACACAGGGACGCAAGAGAGTTTATACTAGTTCGGCCCCTTCGATGAAGGTAAAAGCCTACGTCTAGTTGTGATGGAATTGATGGGGTCTCGATGACTAGGGAGCAATAAGCTTCGCCTAAGTCTCGAGTTGTTGTCTGTTGTCCTTGAACCGCCGCCAGGTCGTCCCCTTATATACATGGGTGACGCCCATCGGTTCACAGAGTCCCAATACCGGCTCATAGATGTGTCCGATTTGGTCTCTACTTATTCCTAACTTATAATACAAGTTAAATACCTATGCCGGTTTATGGCTACAGGCCTTGAACCGACTATGGGCCTTGAGCTCTCATCTGCCTTCTTGGGCTTTAACATAATTAACTACTGATGAAGTTAACCTGGCCCAGATAGGCCGGTTTACACCCAGTAGTAATATCCCCAACATTGCTTGTGCATTGCACCGTGGTTGATTGCGGTTCCCTTTGTTTGTGTTCTTGCTTTGGGTAGAGCTGGGAGATGAGTATGTGATCGAGGAACCAGTTGAGTACGCTTATGAAGATCAAGCTTACATCAACTCGGAGAACTTTGCAGGCAAGATGACCATACCCTCGAAATCACTTCTATCTTTGCTTGCTAGATGCTCGCTCTTTTGCTATGCATATGCTACGACACCTACCACTTGCTTATCATGCCTCCCATATTGCCATGTCAAACCTCTAATCCACCTTGTCCTAGCCAACCGTTGTTTGGCTATGTTACCACTTTGCTCAGCCCCTCTTATAGCATTGCTAGTTGCAGGTGAAGATTGGAGTTTGTTCCTTGATGGAACATGTTTATTTGTTGGGATATCATTATTATATCTTGTCTACTTCATCTATATACTTGGTAAAGGGTGGAAGGCTCGGCCTTATGCCTAGTGTTTTGTTTCACTCTTGCCGCCTTAGTTCCCGTCATACCGGTGCTATGTTCCTTGATTCTGCGTTCCTTACACGGTTGGGTTATAATGGGAACCCCTTGACAGTTTGCCTTGAATAAAACTCCTCCAGCAAGGCCCAACCTTGGTTTTACCATTTGCCACCTAGCCTTTTTCCCTTGGGTTTCGCGGACTCAAGGATCATCTTTATTTTAAACCCCCGGGCCAGTGCTCCTCTGAGTGTTGGTCCAAAACAGAGCCACTTGCAGCGCTACCTTGGGGAAACTTGAGGGATGGTTTTAGTTGTACGTAGTGTTCATCCGGTGTGCCCTGAGAAAAAGATATGTGCAGCTCCTATTGGGATTTGTCGGCACAACGGGTGGTCTTGCTGGACTTGTTTTACCATTGTTGAGATGTCTTGTAACCGGGATTCCGAGTCTGATCGGATTGTCTTGGGAGAAGGAATATCCTTCGTTGACCGTGAGAGCTTGTGATGGGCTAAGTTGGGACACCCCAGCAAGGATTTGAACTTTCGAGAGCCGTGCCCGCGGTTATGGGCATATGGGAATTTGTTAATGTCCCATTATAGAAAACCTGAAACTTAACTTAACTAAAATGAATCAACAAAGTGTGTGTGGCCGTGATAGTCTCTTTTCGGCGGAGTCTGGGAAGAGAACACGGTCTCGAGTTATGCTTGAACGTAGGTTGTTCTAGGATCACTTCTTGATCATAGTTTCACGACCGTGCCTTGCCTCTCTCTTCTCGCTCTCATTTGCGTATGTTAGCCACCATATATGCTAGTGCTTGCTGCAGCTCCACCTCATCCTTTTACCTACCTATAAGCTTAAATAGTCTTGATCGTGAGGGTGTGAGATTGCTGAGTCCCCGTGACTCACAGATTACTTCAAAACCAGATGCAGGGACCGATGATACCGTTCCAGGAGATGCGACTGAGCTCAAGTGGGAGTTCGATGAGGACTCAGGACGATACTATGTTTCCTTTCCAGACGATCAGTAGTGGAGCCCAGTTGGGGCGATCGGGGACATTATGCATTTGGGTTGTCTTTATTTGGTTCCGTAGTCGGCCCTTGATTGTATCTGGATGAATGTAATGTTATATTTATGCATTGTGTGACGTGGCGATTGTAAGCCAACTATGTACCTCTTTTCTTATTCATTACATGGGTTGTGTGAAGATTACCCCACTTGCGACATTGATTACAATGTGGTTATGCCTCTAAGTCGTGCTTCGACACATGGGAGATATAGCCGCATCGTGGGCGTTACATGGAGGCCCATCATCGTCTACAAGAAGAAGGTTGTGTAGTAGACATCAGGGAGCCTTTACTTTTTCCTTGGCCGGCCAGAGCCACAGCCTCAGTGCTCCCTCCAGCCTCAGCCTTCTGGTTGTGCTTTTTGCCCTTGTTGTCCGACTAATGAGCATCGCCTGCTTGGCTTTTGCGGCTTCTCAGTCGGTCTTCCTCTTCACCGTTGGCGTACCAGTTGGCTATCTCCATAGCTCGACTGAGAGTCGGGGTCTTAGTTCGGCCGAACTTCATGTTCATCTTTCGGTATCTAACTCCGGCCTTGAAGGCACATATCGCCTGGTGCTCGGTGACGTTCTCCACCGTATTGTGCAAGGTGGTCCACCGCTGAATGAACTCACCCGGTCTCTTGTAAGTTCCTTCAAAAGTTTTGACGAACACTCTTGCCAAATCGTCCCAATAGAATATGCTACCTGGCGGGAGCTGTGTTAGACAAGCCGTCGAGTAGCCACAATGTGCTTGAGGTCAAGGGCGGGCTCATTGAACTCGAGAGCCACCACATGTTCTGTCGCAGCCTAGGTGGCCACAGCGTGCTTGATCCAGCGCTGCAGCCGCGAGCGCCCTGAATGCTTGCGACAACGTGCGATGGTAGGGAGAGCGGCCACTTGGTATGGAGCCGAGGCCTGCCGGAGCAGGACTCCATAGGACAATGCGCGGAAATGCGTCGCGTCGCGGACGGGCAACACCTCCACGTCCAGCGGGGCATCGAGAAGCCATGCTGAATTGTCGGCGATGAAGGAGAGTGCCCTGAAACGGATTTCGCCGCCGACTGACATGATGATGAAGAATTCCACCTGCACCCTGAAACTTTGCTAGACGCCTAGCCCCAAGGTGGGTGCCAACCGTCTGGGTTACGATCCTGACAATGAGTACTAGGGGTACATATGAGGGGTAGAATCTAGCTACGGCGCAACTGTAACAGTCGGTGTTTAATGAGTTCAGGCCCCTCTCGGCAGAGGTAACAACCCTATGTCTCGTGCCCTGAGGTTTGCTTTGATTTTATGGGTATGGTTACAAAGGTTGCTCATGCCTGATTATGTAGGGGATGCGGCTTATATAGAGTGCACCGCAACCCCATGTCATCCACGCCGTTTGGGCATTAAATGACACTGAATACGTAAGTTACAGGTAGAGCGAGCCTCTACTACGGCAGTTACAGGTAATGGTAGCCACGACTCTGTTTTAATGGATGACTTAGGATTCCTCGACTGTTGCAGCTCCCACGCCGCCTGCTTGATTTCTTGGTCCGAGTGGCGATTCGTCTGCCGAGTGGCGGGTGGTTCTCCGAGTGCAGTCGAGTCGACCGAGTGGACTTCCTGATGTATGCGTCCGAATACTGGTATGATCCAGGGACCTACACACGTTGGTTATGGGCCCCATGCGGGTCCCAAATGATAGGTCCTTGACCATACCTGTAATAGGAGACCTCATCAGCGGCAAAGGCCAAGCCACTGCTCGCGGGGAAGAAAACGACACCCGTGTTGAGTGCTGACATAGCACTCATTTATTTGGTCAAAAGTCAAAATCCCTGCCACACCGTGCCACATCATCAAATCCACTCCTAAAAATGCCTAAGGTCAAAAACAACCGGGATCAGTGAGGTTAGGGATCTATAATGTCATCATCTTAAGGTGTGATCTCGAGTATGGACTATGCGGAACCGGCTCCTCTAACTTAGCTATTGTGAAGTTAGGAGCCTAACTTAGCCACATTTCATCCGTTGGGTCTAGAATAAATGGCTGAGATCTATCGCTACAGTTCTTAAACAGTGTCAATTGCTACAGGTAACAAACAGTGATTTTAGCTACAGTGCTCGTCCAAACAGTATACTACAACCCCATATGAACAGTGCAGAATCTTGGCCATCTATTTCCCATCTGATGGTTCACAGACTAAGTTAGGGTACTGTTTCCCTAACTTCACGGGAGCGAAGTTAGAGGAGCCAGTTCCAGTCCATTCACTCCACTCATTCTACTATAGATCATACTCGAGATCACACCTTAAGATGGTGACATTATAGAAAGATGATGACATTACAGGTCGCACAGCAGCAGCAGTTCACAGATCTAGTTTCAAAAGCGGCAGAAATGCATCTAATTGAAACAAGAATACTAGTAGAACACAGTACCAACCAACTCAGATCTCAAATCATACAAGAGCACAAGCTTATTTCAGCGCCATCCGTCGGCAGCACACCGGCCACTGAGCTGATAGTGATACACAAGAAGAAAGCCACGGACTGGCACAAGTTGGCACAGCGACACCGCGATGAGCACCGGATCTGGCGACCAAATCTAACCGCTTACCGCTGACTTGACTCGCGAGCAGATCGATCAGTTGGCGGCGGCCTCCTCGGCGGCCTTGGCCTCGGCCTCGGGCGCCGGCGGGTTGAGCTGGAAGGCGGAGACGGGGAAGGCGCGGCCGAGGCCGGCGGGGGTGCGGAAGACGATCTTGGAGCCGGAGGGGCTGATGACGATCTCGGAGATGGTGACCCAGATGAGCAGCTCCTTGCTCTTGACCCCGGTCATGCTGTGCATCCGGCCGCGCTCCACCACGGCCGTCACCTCGGGCGCGTACCAGACCTGCTTGCCGATGGCGTCGAAGGTGTGGGTGAGGCCGCCGGACTGGCCCTGGCGGAGCCACACGAAGCCGGTGGCGCGGTTGTAGCCCACCTCCACGAGGGACGGCAGCGGGAGGAGCCCGTCGGGGAGGCCCAGCTCGACGAGGAACTCGCGGGCCCTGGCCTCGCACAGCTCCGTGTGCACCTCCGCGCCCGACCGGTGCTCCTCGATCGCCTGCGAAGCCATCGCCGGATGTCGGGGGTTCCTTCTCTCGCCGGGGTTGGTTTTGCTTTCCTTGCTGGGCTCTGTTTCTTGCGAGTGCGACGCGTTCTCTGCTGCCGTTGGAGGAGATCGGGGGGCTGCTTTTATGCGCGTTTGGTTGGCCGCTTGGGTTCGGGGTTGAGAAGGGGATTGGTTCCTGTCCACGCGCTGTCACCCGGAATTTTATGTTGGGGAATCGGGTGCCATCCCAGCCAGACCCAGAGAGGACGGTGGACGCCTCTCGCTCGTCAATCGCCGTTGGTGCTATATCAGTCGCGCAGTTGGTTTTCTAGGAGTATTCGTCATTAGTAGTAGTACATACATCAATCGTCATAATGTTTTGCACCGTAGTTGACACGAAATGGGCAGCAGATCCCAACGGCCCCAACCACACGCACAGTTGCGAGTATTATGGTCGTAGGCCAGGGCAAGTGGCCTTAGTTTTTTCTTCGAGGACGGACGGGGTTCTCGTCTGCTTGCTCCTCATCGGATAAGGATTCAGCACAGACGTCGTTGCGGCACGGTGACTGCCTGTCGGTTCACGCGGAAGGCAGTAAGAGCAATTCCAACGGAGCGACCCAAACGGACGGCAGTTTTGTTCTTTTTTGTCTGTTTGGATCGGCCAACGAACACGGATGTACGCTTTCACGTTTGGGTTGACATGTGTGCCCAACACTGATCTGAACCCATTTTGATAGCGCTAGAAAGAAATGAATGCGTGTATATTAAAAAAGAGAAACAATATTAATTAAACATTAAAGCCGGCCACGAAGGCCGGCGAGAGTCCACGCGTTCACATTTGCATTTAAAAAAAATAAAGACGGCCTAAACTACGAGGCGGCGCGCTGCCCTAGGCGTCGTCGTCCTCGAGGTCCGTGAGGTCGATGAGCGTTGGCGTCGGCCCGGCCCAGGCGAACGCCGTATTCCAGAGCGCCGTCATGTAGGGCTGTGCCGGCGCAGGCAGTGCTGGCGCGGGGGAGTCTGCGGCCGCCTGTGAAGCCGCGGCTTGGCGCGCCTCCACCTCGGCCTCGCGCTGCTCCTCCTCGAGGTCGCGCTCGAGCATCTCGAGGTACTCGCCATCGCAGCGCTCCTCGGTCACCCGGATCTTGCGACAGTGCTCGAGGTACGCCGCCTCCTGCGCCGGCGTCGCTCCCATTCAGACCGTCGGCGCGCGTATCCACTCATGCACTACTCCCGTCAGGGGTAGTGCTCGATGGGGGACGGCTCCCGCTCGGCCTCCGACTTGATAGGGGACGGCGGGGCCACCGGCGGCACCACGCTGTCGCCCGCCGCAGAGAGGGCAAGTAGTGCCTGCGCCATTGCCGCCTCGTACCGAGCCTCCTCTTCCGCCTCCGCCTCCTCTTTCGCCTCCGCCGCCTCCGCCCTGCACCGCTCGTCCTTCTCGCTCTCGCGGTAGACGGCCGCACCTGGTCCTCCTCGCGGACGACGAGCGCCGGCGGTGGCGAGCTCCGGTCGACCTCGTGGATGCCCCGTCGCCTAGCCTCCTCGTGCTCGAAGGCGAACCGCCTCGCCCAGTTGGGCGAGTCGGTTGCGTAGGCGGCCTCGCGGCGCTGCTCCGGCGTCAGCAGCGCCCGTCCGCGCTGCACCTCCTCCGGTGAGCCCGAGCCGTCCGCGGCGCCGCCGGCACTGGGATCCTATCTGGATCCAGATGCCAGTCATGCGGCAGGGTCACATCGGGATACGACAGAGGCTGGCGGTGCTGCCAGTGCCACTCCGCCTGGTGCACTGGCACGTTCACGCGCTGCCTCTGCCGGCGAGGCGCCGGCGGAGGCAGAAGGAACTCTGAGGGGAAAGGGGTGGCGGGGGCCTTGCCCATGGCCTTGTTGCCGTTGGCGCCGGAGAAGAGGCCCATCTCACTGTGCTTGTGGTGGCTAGGGTTTGCCGACGACTGGGGAGCAAAGCTTGGCAGATGTGGACGGTGAGTTTGGATGAGGACGGCCCCGCCGCACGGTCGGCTTAAAAAAGGACGAGCGCCGTCGCTGACGCGTGGGCCCGTAGTCATAAATTAAGCTGACCACGTGGGCAGCGAGTAGTTGGACGGCCGCCATGTGGGGACGCGGCGGACAGTGAGAAGGCACGCGAAGCATCCGTTCGGCGTCCGCGTCGACGCATTTGAGGCACAAGTTTGGGCCGCAAATGCGTCGGCGCGGACGCGACGCGAACTTGATTTGGGTTTGGGCCGGCGCATTGGGCCGCCACTTTTGTCTGCGTCGATCCAAAGGGACGCAGGAGGATGAAATGGGTCGGCCCTTTGGAGTTGCTCTAACAATTTTTCTTTTTTTGACGAAATGCAGGCAGGTCGCTGCTTTCATTCATTAAGAAGGGGAGTGCCTCAAGATAAGGCGAAAAGTGCTAGTAGTTACAGAGTTACTGTGTAAGGTGAAAGAATGGAAAAGGGAAAAGGGAAATACATTGTGAGAAACAGAACTATCTTAACCATGATCTCCCATCCACTATGCACTCTTGAGGCTGGCAGTCCACCAAGTGCGCAGGTCAAGTACAATTCGATCACAAATTTTCAGAAAGGGGGGAAATTTATGATTGAAGATGCGGTCATTCCGTTCCTTCCAAATGCCTCACCAAATAGCCATCATCGGCGAGGAGAAGGCCAGGCCTGCTTCCTCCATTTAGGAATTTTTACCAGAGACAACAACCACCAGTCAAGCAAAGAAGGAGCGCTGACATTCAATCTGGCATCAAATGGAAACTGAAATTTTGTCAGGCAGAAACCTCAAACACCAGCTGTGAATGGGCAATCAGCAAAGAGGTGGTGAGCAGATTCGAGCCCAATTCTGCAAAGGGGGCGGATCGAGTCATGGGGTCATTTTCTCCTTGCAAGGTTGTCAGCCGTAAGACACGTTCCTTGCACAGCCAGCCAAGCAAACATCTTTATTTTTGGGGGGTTTTTGATCTGCCAAATGATGTTCAACAAAGGAGAGCTGACTCTGCCATAAAACTGTAAGTGGTATGCAGATTGGGCGCAATAAGTTCCATTCGCAGTTCATTTCCAACAAACTTCGTCTTCCAATTCACAGATGTTAACGCTTTGTAATATGTGCCATAAATCAACAAATTCTCTTAGAAGAGCCTCATCTGGGTTGCGCTTGATGAGCCGAATCCGGAGATTATCCGTGAGGCCTTCAAAGACAGCGATCTGGCGCCTAATACAATGCTTGTAAAGCAACGGGAAGGAAACCGAGGGGATCTCACCATGCAGCCAATGATCATGCCAAAAACTGAAGGATTTTCCATTCCCAATCTTGATTGAAGTACTAGCCACAAAATGGCCTTAACCTCCTTGTCCACTGGCAGTGTTAACCTATGCCAAGATTTATCACCATTAGTGGCGTTCTGCCAGAGCCACCTAACTCAGTGTCTTTCCTTGACAAATCAGATGTCTAGCCCACCAAGCTGAAGAGGAGAGCAAACTTGAGACCATTTGATCAAGCATTTTCCTCCACTAACTGCATATAACCCGGCCCAAAGAAAGGCCTTCTCATCTTATCGATCTGTTTAGTAAACCATTTTGGCTGCTCAATGGCAATAAGCTGAAAAATAGGCATTGCAGAGAGCACGAATCTGACCAGAACAGTACGACCAGCCAAACTAATAGTCTATTCTCCGATTAGTTGTGCCAACTGTTTGAGCATATACACCGGGGCTCCTCAATAAGTGACCCCTCGTATGTCCACAAACACTTGTCGACGCGTCCACGGATAGGGTCCGATCACTCGGATTTTTTGTTCGTTGTAATCACAAACTTCAAATCTCACCCCTTACTACATCCTGCAACATAAAATAAGCTAATTACAAACTTCAAATCTCACCTATTATTATACTACTCCCTCTGTCCCATAATGTAAAATGTTTTTAACACTAATGTCAAAAAATGTCTTACATTATGGGACGAAGAGAGTACATCATGCAACGTAAAATAATCTACATACTATATAATATATAGATAAAACTATCCTAGTACTATTTGTTATCGGAGATGCCTACGACATTCGATGGACTGGCCTCCTCGTCGTTAGCCGTGGCCCGCAGCTCCAGCTCCTTGTAAGACTACACACCGCAAAGACTTCCTACAGCTCCACGTTCACCTCGTGGAGGTAGCGGTGGTTTGCGCGACCTCGAGGTACGATTGGATGGACTTTACGATGGCCTGCTGCTCTGTCTCCTTCTCCACTTGGGCCACCTCAAACCCATCCAACGCGTTGTCCATGGCGAATCTGAACCTAGGAGGCGTCGGATCCACCTCGCCTTCCTCCTCCTCATCGTCCTATGTCTCCATGTCCTCCATTTCTACGCCTGGCACCCCTTCCTCCAATGCCTATCGCTCTACCTCATTTTGCTCTGGCGCCTCCTGGCCTGCCTCATCCTGCTCGGAGAGTCTGGAGGCAAGCCGGCTATGATGTGAGCACCCCGCCCAGTGGTGCGGTTCAGAGTGAGCATCTCGTAGGTGGTGATCCATTGGCGAACCATGGGTATCGACGAACAACGAGCTCAGAGTGGATTGGGATTGGATGGCGAGCTTAGAGTAGATTGGGAGTGGCAGCACAGACATGAATGAGCTGACGGAAATGGAGGTGGGGTTGAGACTCATTGTCCATCTTAAATAGCCAGATTTGGCCGCTCAGGCGGCGCACCAGAGTGGCGACATGCATGCGTCGTCATTGGACCAATGGGTGTTGATATGTGTTTGCGTGGGTCCTAGCTACCCATCAATCCGACATGGCAGACACGTTCAGGCGTGACCAGGCCTCCTCATATCCGCCTCAAGTATGGCTTAATATGAGGGGTGTTGGTCAGCCCGAACTATAGGGCCGGTTTAAGGAGTCCAGCTGAGTCACGATTTTATGATCGATCACTGATTGGGCCATTTCACCTGACGTATAGGGGCATTTGAGAAGCATGGTTGTAAATGCTCTTAGCCAAGGAGTAGGTGGATGCAATTGCTAGTTAGTTTTTTTTATTTCGATAAAAACCATTTTCATTCAATTGGGTACCAAGATACAATTGGACAAAACAAATGAGCAGCCTCTACATAACAAGATGCACACAGTCAACACATCTAAGAGGGGGAAATACATATTTGGCTCGCCTCCTCCGGGAGATATACTGAGAGTGTAAGCCTACCTCATAATTAGTGGCTTGAGAACCGTAGCCTCGTAACCAATCTTTGAATAATATGTGCTATTTTGCTCCCTTGACCTCACCAAGTCAGCTTGGGGAGAGAACATCGCAAGTTGGTTGGCTGCATGGAGGAGTCAAACAACCAGGACATTAGAGCAAGACTAATAATATAGCTAACTGTTGGCTATACGTTGTAGCCATGTCTAATAGTCTCTTCTTCAAAACAATTGTGCTGTCAGAAAAATAGAGAAGGTAGAATGGGCAGTGAATCCGTTCTAGATAAGTTCCATAAAATGCGAGTGGTAAGTAAGAGGTTATCACTTATAGTCACTCATATCGTAAGGTTGAATGCTGGACTAGTACATTTTTCCATTCTATCTATCTCTTTCTTCATATTTAATGTAAGTGTCTAGGAGCATGTGTAGACATGGGCTATTACATGAGAGCTCACTCCCGTTACTTTTTCAAGTCTTTCTCCTCCACATAGACTGTCGTGGTATTTTCTCGACAATACTGAGTATAGGGTGATGTATGTATGGAGAATCTAGATGGGTGCACATGACACAATGTTTTTACCCAAGTACAGGCCCTCGAGACAAGGAAATACCTTATGCCCTGCATTTGTGGATTGTATTAGTGGTTGCCTCGTATAAGAGGCGAGTATTTAGTGATTACAAGTATGTGATTGAGTTCGGGGGAAAGAGAGTAGAAGTGCGAAACCTGGCTAGGTACCCATGCTTGGCCTCATATGAGGATGGCATTGCCCGGACTTACAACAGCCGGGTCAGTTATGCAATAGTTAAGGTTGAGTGGATTAACAATGCACTAGAAACACCCACTTCATGACTTTCTTGCAATGGTAGCGTATTAATCCCGCAAAACAAATGTTTTAATGTGGAGTAATGCTCATCTTGATCGTGTGTTGAGGCCCAACCGGGTGGGCCCCCCTGGCATCCATCAAGTCTACTGATCTCTGTGCATTGCTGGCAACCGACAGGTCTTCTTAGTGGTCATCCTCCGACTGGACTTCGTAGGGTGAACTCATGTCCAGCCGGATGGTCGTGCATACCTAATGCAGTCGAGTGGGCCTTGTGAAATGGCCTTGGGCCAACTTGATCTTGTTGGGCCACTCCCTATATTTGGGCCTACCCAGGAGGGTCCCCTCGCCAGTAGCCCCTAAACCTCCAAGCAACTCGACGAGTCGGTGGAGGGTCTTCTTTGACTTTCGGCGGATGGTAGAACCATCTTCCTAGAGTGTGAACTCAAGGGGTTTCTTGAATGAAGATTCCACCGACTAGATAGATATCGAGTCGCGGGCATAGAGTCTGCGCTGGGTTGCAAACATGGAGGCCACAGGGTCGTAGACCTAGAGCCCGTCGGGTCATGGACAAAGGCATTGTCACTTCATGGACCTAGAGCCCACTCGACCACAGATGAGGAGGTCATGGACAAGCAGTCTAGTGGTAAGGAGCTCACCGATGAGTGTTGTATCGGCATCCTTCATGTTGTCGTTGTTTTACGACTTGTCTGTACCGCTTGTAAGGCCAAGAAAATAGAGTGAACTCGCAATTGCATATTTTAGAACACTAAGGATGTTGAGCGAACATTTATATACATAATTAATTAATTATTAGCTTTTTAGCCTCTACTTGTGTCTTAGCTCCGTATAAGGTGATGTGTAAATTAGCTTTAGCTTTCGCTCTAGCTAACTAGATAATTGGGCTGCGACTATAATTGGGAACGAAGAGTGCTCTCGCCAATCGGATAGAAAAGTTTCAACTATAGTTGGAGTTGAAGAGTGGGTTGTTAGCTTGGTCATACACTTTATGGAGTTCTTTGCAGGAAACAAAAGTGGAAGGAACCAGGAAGTACATCGGGTCATGACACATCTGAGAAGGATTGATTGTTTGGAAATGTTGCTTGGAAAAGAAAAAAATTCCACACACACGCAATGATCTATCCATGGAGATGCATAGCAACGAGGGGAAGATTATGTCTACGTAACCTCGTAGACCAAAAGCGGAAGCGTTTGGCAACGCGGTTGATGTAGTAGAACTTCTTCTAGCTCCGACCGATCAAGTATCGAACGTACGGCACCTCCGAGTTCTGCACGCGTTCAGTTCGGTGACGTCCCTTGTCTTCTTGATCCAGCAAGATGTCGAGGAAGTAGATGAGTTCCGTCAGCACGATGGCGTGGTGACGGTGATGGTGTAGTGATTCTCGCAAGGCTTCGCCTAAGCACCATGAAAATATGACCGGGGGTGTAAACTGTGGAGGGGGGTGCCGCACACGGCTAACAATTGATGGTGTGTGTTCTAGGTGCCCCCCTCCCCACATATATATAGGTGGGAGGGGGAGGGTGTTGGGGAACGCAATATTTCAAAAAAATTCTTAGGATCAGGCAAGATCTATCTAGGGATGCATAGCAACGAGAGGGAAGAGTGTGTCTATGTACCCTCGTAGACCGAAAGCGGAAGTGTTGAATAACGTGGTTGATGTAGTCGAACATTTTCACGATCCAACCGATCAAGTATCGAACGCACATCACCTCCATGATCTGCACACATTCAGCTTGGTGACGTCCCTAGAACTCTAGATTCAACTGAGGCTGAGGGAGAGTTTCGTCAGCACGACGGCGTGTTGATGGTGATGATGAAGTTACCAACACCGGGCTTTGCCTAAGCACTACGACAATATGACCGAGGTGGAAAACTGTGGCGGGGGGCACCGCACATGGCTAAGACAAATCTTGGAGTGCCTATCAGGTGCCCCTGCCCACATATATAAAGGAGGGAGGAAGAGGAGGCCATCCTAGGAGGGGCGCGCCTATAGGGGGAGTCCAACTAGGATTCCCAATCCTAGTTGGAGTCCCCTTCCTTTTCCAAGAGGGAGAGAGGGAAGGAGTAGGAGAGGGAGAAGGAAAGAGATGGGGGTGCCGCCCCTCCCTAGTCCAATTGGGACTTGCCATGGGGGGAGGGGGGCACGCGGCAACCCCTTGAGGCCCTTCTCTTCTTTCCCGTATGGCTCATTAAGGCCCGCTACTTAACCCGGCGAATTCCCGTAACTCTCTGGTACTCCGAAAAATACCTGAATCACTCGGAAGCTTTCCGATGTCCGAATATAGCCTTCCAATATGTCGATCTTTACATTTTGACCATTTCGAGACTCCTCGTCATGTCCGTGATCTCATCCGGGACTCTGAACAACCTTCGGTACATCAAATCACATACTCATAATACAAATCATCATCGAACGTTAAGCGTGCGGACCCTACGGGTTCTAGAACTATGTAGACATGACCGAGACACATCTCCAGTCAATAACCAATAGCGGAACATGGATGCTCATATTGGCTCCTACATATTCTACGAAGATCTTTATCGGTCAAACCGCATAACAACATATGTTGTTCCCTTTGTCATTGGTATGTTACTTGCCCAAGATTCGATCGTCGGTACCCTCATACCTAGTTCAATCTCGTTACCGGCAAGTCTCTTTCCTTATTCCGTAATGCATCATCCTGCAACTAACTTAGTGTCACATTGCTTGCAAGGCTTATAGTGATGTGTGTTACCGAGAGGGCCCAGAGATACCTCTCCGACAATCGGAGTGACAAATCCTAATCTCGATATATGCCAACTCAACAAACACCATGGGAGACACCTGTAGAGCATCTTTATAATCACCCAGTTACGTTGTGACATTTGATAGCATGCTAAGTGTTCCTCCGGTATTCGGGAGTTGCATAATCTCATAGTCATAGGAACATGTATAAGTCATGAAGAAAGCAATAGCAATAAACTAAACGATCATAGTGCTAAGCTAACGGATGGGTCTAGTCCGTCACATCATTCTCTAATGATGTGATCCTGTTCATCAAATGACAACACATGTCCATGGCTAGGAAACTTAACCATCTTTGATTAACGAGCTAGTCAAGTAGAGGCATACTAGGGACACTCTGTTTGTCTATGTATTCACACATGTATCAAGTTTCTGGTTAATACAATTCTAGCATGAATAATAAACATTTATCATGATATAAGGAAATATAAATAACAACTTTATTATTGCCTCTAGGGCATATTTCCTTCAGTCTCCCACTTGCACTAGAGTCAATAATCTAATTCACATCATCATGTGATTTAACACCAATAGTTCACATCTTTACGTGATTAGTTCACATCTCCATGTTCTAATACCCAAAGGGTTTACTAGAGTCAATAATATAGTTCACATCGCTATGTGATTAACACCCAAAGAGTGATCATGTTTTGCTTGTGAGAGAAATTTAGTCAACGGGTCTGCCACATTCAGAGCCGTATGTATTTTGCAAATTTTTCTATGTCTACAATGCTCTGCAAGGAGCTACTCTAGCTAATTGCTCCCACTTTAAATATGTATCCAGATTGAGACTCAGAGTCATCCAGATCGGTGTCAAAACTTGCATTGACGTAACTCTTTACGATGAATTTTTTGTCACCTCCATAACTCAGAAACATATCCTTATTCCACTAACGATAATTTTGACCGATGTCCAGTGATACACTCCTAGATCACTATTGTACCCTCTTGCCAAACTCTCGGTGAGGTACACAATAGGTCTGGTACACATCATAGCATACTTTATAGAACCTATGGCTGAGGCATAGGGAATGACTTTTCATTCTCTTTCTATTTTCTGCCGTGGTCGGGTTTGGAGTCTTTACTCAACTTCACACCATGCAACACAGGAAAGAACTCCTTCTTTGACTATTCCATTTTGACCTACTTCAAAATCTTGTCAAGGTATGTACTCATTAAAAAATATATCAACTGTCTTGATCTATCTCTATAGATCTTGATGCTCAATATGTAAGTAGCTTCACCAAGGTCTTTCTTTGAAAAACTCCTTTCAAACACTCCTTTATGCTTTCCAGAAAATTCTACATCATTTTCGGTCAACAATATGTCATTCACATATACTTATCAGAAAGGCTGTAGTGCTCCCACTCACTTTCTTATAAATATAGGCTTCACCACAAGTATGTATAAAACCATATGCTTTAATCACTTTATCAAAGCATATATTCCAACTCCTAGATGGTTGCAGTAGTACATAGATGGATCGCTGGAGTTTGCACACTTTTTTAGTACCTTTAGTATTGTCAAAACCTTCTTGTTGCATCATATACAACTCTTCTTTAAGAAATCCATTAAGGAATGCAGTTTTGACATCCATTTGCCAGATTTCATAAAATGTGGCAATTGCTAACATGATTCAGACAGACTTAAGCATCGCTACGAGTGAGAAAATCTCATTGTAGTCAACATCTTGAACTTGTCGAAAACCTTTTGTGACAATTCGAGCTTTGTATATAGTAATACTACTATTAGCGTCTGTCTTCCTCTTGAAGATCCATTTATTCTCAATGGCTTGCCGATCATTGGGCAAGTCAACCAAAGTCCACACTTTGTTCTCATACATGGATCCCATCTCAGATTTCATGGCCTCTAGCCATTTTGCGGAATCTGGGCTCATCATCGCTTCCTCATAGTTCATAGGTTTGTCATGGTCTAGTAACATGACTTCCAGAAAGGATTACCGTACCACTGGTGCGGACCATACTCCGGTTGACCTACGAGGTTCGGTAGTAACTTGATCTGAAGTTTCATGATCATCATCATTAGCTTCCTCACTAATTGGCGTAGGAATCACTAGAACTGATTTCTGTGATGAACTACTTTCCAATTCAGGAGAAGGTACAATTACCTCATCAAGTTCTACATTCCTCCCACTCACTTCTTTCGAGAGAAACTTCTTCTCTAGAAAGGGTCCATTCTTAGCAACGAATATCTTGCCTTCGGATATGTGATAGAAGGTGTACCCAACAGTTTCCTTTGGGTATCCTATGAAGATGCATTTATCTGATTTGGGTTCGAGCTTATCAGGTTGAAACCTTTTCACATAAGCATCATAGCCCCCAAACTTTAAGAAACGACAACTTAGGTTTCTTGCTAAACCACAGTTCATATGATGTCGTCTCAACGGATTTAGATGGTGCCCTATTTAACGTGAATGCAGCTGTCTCTAATGCATAACCCCAAAACGATAGTGATAGATCGGTAAGAGACATCATAGATCGCACCATATCTAATAAAGTATGGTTATGATGTTCGGACACACCATTACGCTGTGGTGTTCTAGGTGGCGTGAGTTGTGAAACTATTCCACATTGTTTCAAATGAAGACCAACCCCGTAACTCAAATGTTCGTCTCCGCAATCAGATCGTAGAAACTTTATTTTCTTGTTACAATTATTTTCCACTTCACTCTAAAATTCTTTGAACTTTTCAAATGTTTCAGACTTATGTTTCATCAAGTAGATATACCCATATATGCTTAAATCATCTGTGAAGGTCAGAAAATAACGATACCCGCCGCGAGCCTCAACACTCATCGGACCGCATACATCAGTATGTATTATTTCCAATAAGTCTGTTGCTCGTTCCATTGTTCTGGAGAATGGAGTCTTAGTCATCTTTCCCATGAGGAATGTGAGGGAGTCCTGGACTAAGGGGTCCTCGGGCGTCCGGCCTGTTAACTATGGGCCGGACTGATGGGCTGTGAATATACGAAGACCGAAGACTGCACCCGTGTCTGGATGGGACTCACCTTGGCATGGAGGGCAAGCTTGGCAACCAAACATGTAGATTCCTTTCTTTGTAACCGAGCTTGTGTAAACCTAGATCCTCCCGGTGTCTATATAAACCGGAGGACTTAGTCCGGAGAGGGGTGATATGCATTACGATAGCCATACGAGCTAGGCCTCTAGGGTTTAGCCATTACGATCTCGAGGTAAATCAACTCTTGTAATACTCATATTCATCAATATCAATCAAGCAGGACATAGGGTATTAGCTCCATAGAGAGGGCCCAAACCTGGGTAAACATCGTGTCCCCTATTTCCTATTACCATCGACCTTAGACGCACAGTTCGGGACCCCCCCTACCCGAGATCCGTCGGTTTTGACACCGACATTGGTGCTTTCATTGAGAGTTCCACTGTGATGTCGACGATAGGATCGATGTCTCGCCTTGTTCTCAAGGATGATATCACCACCGGAGGAACACTGGCTCCAGGCCAAACCCTCCGGCTGGGCGGCTTTACTATGACCGCCCATTCGGTCGTTAAGCCTACGATGACCTCTCGGGTCATCGAAAACCCCCTTCATATTGACTCCGAACACTCCAAGCAGATGGATCTAGTAGAGCTTTCGTCCTTAAATGAGCTCCTATATTGCATCGCCGCCCTGGGGGTCTCTACAGACTACGATCGAATTGGGCTTAAACCCGATCAGAGAGAAATCAAATATCCACCGATCACCCACCAGATAGAGGTAGTCGAGGAGCGAGTTGACAACTCTTCCTCCATACTAAGGACGGACTATGTCCGGATCTCCGGTCTCGAAGAGTCAGACACCTACTTGCGAGGAGATGCATCCCGCCCTCCGAACATAGAATCGGATGACAGGCCTAAGAAATCAGTGGATATCTCAGATCCCGATCTATTAAGTTCGGAAGACCTTCAGACTCCGGATCCAAAACTGGGTCAGGGTTCGGATTTAAATCCACCCACCCACCTGAATACAAGCGCTCTCATGAGCATACAACATCAGTCTCAGGAAACGGTCCACCACTTTTGGGCCAGATTCCTTCTTGTCAAAAACAAGATTAAAGATTGCCGCGACGAGGAAGCGATCTCAGTGTTCCACAACAATTGCAGGGACGAAGGAATCCTCAACGCCATCAAGTGCTGTCGCATCCTACACTTCGCTGACTTGGCAACTATCATACAGAAGTACATCGCAATGGAAAGCGTCTCAAAAACTCAAGCAGCCCATTGGGAATCATCGGTCCCCACTGTAACGCCCTCGATGCGGCTATATCTCCCACGTGTCGAAACATGACTTAGAGGCATAACCGCATTGAAAGCAATGTCGCAAGTGAGGTAATCTTCACACAACCCATGTAATACAATAAGGGAAAAGATACATAGTTGGCTTACAATCGCCACTTCACACAAATACATGAATAAAGCATTACATCATCCAAATACAATCAGGGCCCGACTACGGAGCCAAAATAAAAGAAGACTACCCCAAATGCTACATAGATCCCCGATCGACCCCAACTAGGCTCCACTACTGATCAACTAGAATGAAACAACACAAAGGGCAAGATCTTCATCGAGCTCCTCCTTGAGCTTGGTTGCGTCATCTGCACGGTTCAACGGCACCTACAAGCTGGTTTTGGAAGTATCTGTGAGTCACGGGGACTCAGCAATCTCACACCCTCGCGATCAAGACTATTTAAGCTTATGGGTAAGGTAAAAGGTATGAGGTGGAGCTGTAGCAAGCGACTAGCATATATGGTGGCTAACATACGCAAATGAGAGCGAGAAGAGAAGGCAAACCACGGTCGAGAAACTATGATCAAGAAGTGATCCTAGAACAACCTACGTCAAGCATAACTCCAACACTGTGTTCACTTCCCGGACCCCGCCGAGAAGAGACCATGACGGTAACACACGCGGTTGGTGCATTTTAATTAAGGTCAACTTCAGGTTTTCTACAACCGAACGTTAACAAATTCCCATCTGCCCATAACCGTGGGCACGGCTTTCAAAAGTTCAAATCCCTGCAGGGGTGTCCCAACTTAGCCCATCGCAAGCTCTCACGGTCAACGAAGGATATTCCTTCTAGCAGGAAGACCCGATCAGACTCGGAATCTCGGTTACAAGACATTTCGACAATGGTAAAACAAGTCCAGCAACACGGCCCGAATGTGCCGACAAATCCCGATAGGAGCTGCACATATCTCGTTCTCAGGGCACACTCAGATGAGACTAGCTACGAGTAAAACCAAACCTCAAGTTTCCCCGAGGTGGCCCCGCAGGCAGCTCAGTTCGGACCAACACTCAGAGGAGCACTGGCCCGGGGGGGTTAAAATAAAGATGACCCTTGAGTCCGCAAAACCCAAGGGAAAAAGAGGCTAGGTGGCGAATGGTAAAACCAATGTTGGGCATTGCTGGAGGAGTTTTATTCAAGGCGAACTGTCAAGGGGTTCCCATTATTACCCAACCGCGTAAGGAACGCAAAATCCGGGAACATAACACCGATATGACGGAAACTAGGGCGACAAGAGTGGAACAAAACACTAGGCAAAAAGGCCGAGCCTTCCACCCTTTACCAAGTATATAGATGCATTAATTAAATAAGATATATTGTGATATCCCAACAAGTAAACATGTTCCAACAAGGAATAACATCTCCATGTTCCAACAAGGAACAAACTTCAATCTTCACCTGCAACTAACAACGCTATAAGAGGGGCTGAGCAAAGCGGTAACATAGCCAATCAATGGTTTGCTAGGACAAGGTGGGTTAGAGGATTGGTTTAACAATATGGGAGTCATGATAAGCAAGTGGTAGGTATCGCAGCATAGGCATAGCAAAAGAGCGAGCATCTAGCAAGCAAAGATAGAAGTGATTTCGAGGGTATGGTCATCTTGCCTGAGATCCCACAAGGAAGAAGAACGAGTCCATGAAGAAGACAAATGGACGTAGTCGAACGGGACCTCACAAACGCGACGTTACCGGAACCAACCCAAAGAAGCAAACACCGGAAAGAAGCACACAACATAGTAAACAACCAACACATGAACATGGTATGATATGCGGGATGCGGTATGCGATGCATATGCATGATTTGCAAATGAATGATTGAACCTGGCCTCAACTTGGAAACTCAAGTGTGCCACTGGAAAGGTGAGGTGATTTCGGTTGAAATCGATATAAAGAACACCGGAATCGGAGACACGGTTTGAAAATGGCAAGCAAAACAAATATGGCACCGATGTGCGATAAATAGCAAGTAGCCATCTAAATGCATCAACATAATTATGCTACAGCACTCAAACATGACAACAAAATACATGGCAGAGATCCACTCATAATGCTTGGCAAAAGATGAACACTGAGCTACGGCCAAATCATCCATTAACAAGTTCAAACAAGCATGGCAAAAGTGCAAACGATAACAGATTTCAGACTTAGTGAAATTAACACAAGCCTGGAATTTCAGATCAGGTAGCACACTTTGGAGCATGACAGCTATATGTACAGGAACTTAACATGGCAAAGTAAAGCATGGTATGAAGCTACTCAAAGAGCTTAACAAAAGTCCCTTAGTGACCTTGAGACAAAAGGGATCATAAAATACAATTACAAGCATGTGAACATGGCAAAAACATAATCAGATTACAGACTTAGAGAAAAACTGGAACATGCAAAACTGATAACGAGTAGGCATGTTCACGAGCTCGATGCACTCACTACAGAGTATGGCACGACAAACTAAGCATACACCCATCAAGAATACATATTATATAAGCTAGAAATGGCAAGAACAACAATGTAGCATGCACGGATCAACAACAACATCCTCGGCAAAATCGCTAACAAATAGACAATCTGCCAGGATTCACGAAATAGCAAAAGTAGAGCTCGATTGACTCAATCTAGGGTGCTCCATAAATGCAAACAAAGACATGGATGGATAGAGCACCACAATATCAACAAATCATCCTTACTGATCATCCTCAAAAGAGGCACGGATCACTAGGAAACAACATGAACATATGACATAATGATAAAAACAGATCAAGGACTTAGTGAAATCTCTAAGTCCCTGAAATCAGCATTAACGAATGCACTACTTTGCAAGCTTGTGCTAGTCACCACACATATCACAAAAATACATGGTAAGCACCTCTGGAAAGATGGCATGGCATATAACAAAACACATGT
Source organism: Triticum aestivum (assembly GCF_018294505.1). Taxonomy (NCBI): domain Eukaryota; kingdom Viridiplantae; phylum Streptophyta; class Magnoliopsida; order Poales; family Poaceae; genus Triticum; species Triticum aestivum. The sequence goes on along the minus strand of NC_057812.1, from coordinate 512,963,152 downwards.
AGAGCTCAGGAGCATATCATGCACACATTAATCATGCCAAAAAAAGACAAATAGCTATTTGGTGTAGCAGATCTGACAAATATCTCAAATAGCTCTCTTCCAACAGCATTTCGGGCATCAAGATGAGCTCAAATGAAAATGATGTAATGAGATGAAATGATGTGCTCTCTAAGCCGAACATTTTGATGTGCTACACGCGCAAAACAGAGTTACGGATGCAAAGTTACGACATGATGAACATGGGCATTTGAATCTGGAAAATTTCAGGACTTAGTGAAAATCACCAAGTCTGGAACTGGGCGTAAGATAGTATGTCGGACACGGGGCAGGGAATAGTGGTGGCTCACCCATGGGCTTCGACCCAAAACGAAGAGGAAGGAGGCCGGCGAGCTGGGCCGGACTCGGGCGCGGCCCACGTGGTCAACGGAACCTCGTCCTCCTCCCAATCGCCCGATCGGATCAAGGAGGCAGGGCGGCGAAGACCCATGGCGGCGACGGCCGGCGGCGAGCCTGGGGAAAGGCGACGGCGGACGGGAGCCACCGGATCTGGCCCGATCCGCGGCGGATCTGGTCGGAGGGGCCCCGGGCAGGGAGTAAGGTGGGGCGGCGGAGAGCCCGCGCGGGAGGCGCGGTGCGGCGGTGCCTTTCCGGCGATGTCCGGTGAGGGGAGGCAGTGGTGGGTCGACGTCGGACGGCGGGAAGACGGCGGCGCGGTTGGTGAGACGGCGCGGCCCGAAATGGCGGCGGGGAGGGCCGGACGCGGGCCTGAGCAGGCCGCAGCGGAGGGGGCCGGCCGGGTACACGTGGCAAGCTCTGATTGGGCGCGGGCGGCAGCGGAGGTTGAAACGGACACGTCCGCCGGCGAGGTTTTTGTCCAGCGCGCCAGGAGAGGGAGGGATCTAGGGTTTGCACCGCGAATTTCGGAGGGGGAGGTGTTTATATAGGTAGAGGGAGCTAGGAGAGTCCAAATGAGGTGCGGTTTTCGGCCACGCGATCGTGATCGAACGCTCTAGATGATGGAGAGGGTTTTGGTGGGTTTTGGGCCAAATTGGAAGGGTGTTGGTCTGCAACACAGACGAGGCCTTTTCGGTCCCTCGGTTAACCGTTGGAGTATTAAACGAAGTCCAAATGGTACGAAACTTGACAGGCGGTCTACCGGTAGTAAACCAAGGCCGCTTGGCAAGTCTCGGTCCAATCCGGAAATGTTTAACCCCCACACACGAAAGAAGGTAGAAAGAACCACCGGAGGAGATAGGAGCGCCGGAATGCAAAACGGACACCGGGGAAAATGCTCGGATGCATGAGATGAACACGTATGCAAATGAAATGCACATGATGACATGATATGCAATGCATGACACGCAAGCAATGACAAGGCAACAACCGCGAATAACTGGAGGACACCTGGCACATCGGTCTCGGGGCGTTACACCCACTCAACCCCTCATTCAGGCGAAAAGGGCGCACCCTTGCAATACACCCGGTTCAATAGTAAAGAAATATAAGTCTAGTACGGGGCGTAGAACCATTCTGGAAGGATGGCTCGACGGGCCATGCAAAATACACGCAACAGCGGATAACATACCAACACATAGCCTTAGAGCATGTTGTATACTCCGGCAAGTGGCCAAGAGCGGCGAGGATATCCTCACCAAGAATAACCCAGAACAACACCCCAGAGGACAACGGCCCCAAAGTACTGACGGTCTTCAAGACATTCGCCTCAAACAATAGGCACAAAAGAGCACTATGCGGACTCGCCGAAGTCTGTCAAATAGCAGCAATAAACCCTTGGAATGACACGGCTATAACTTTTAATGCCGGTGACGAACCAAAATACAGGATAGTCCGAGAACCAGCCGCCTTGGTCCTCAGTCCAATCGTGGACGACTTTCGGCTCACCAAGGTCCTCATGGACGGCGGCAGCGGACTAAACCTCATCTACAAAGATACACTCCACAAAATGGAAATAGACAGGAGCCACATTGAGCAAAGCAGCACGACCTTCCGAGGAATTATTCCCAGTCGGGAGGCGCTGTGTGTGGGAAAAATAACACTTGACGTGGTATTCGACACACCGGAGAATTATCGGTCTGAAGAAATAACCTTCCAAGTGGCCCCTTTCAACAGCGGATATCACGCCCTTTTGGGGCGGGAGGCATTTACATGCTTCCAAATTGTACCTCATTACGGGTACATGAAGCTTAAGATGCCCGGGCCCAAAGGCATAATCACTCTCGCCAGTGATCCGGACATAGCACTCCGCGCCGAAAATAACACCACATCCCTGGCCCTTGAGGCATTATCTAAAGCCCTCGCGGCCGAAGAATTAACCGCACTGTGCTCCATGGTGGACAGGGACGATGTGATCTTAGTCAAACGCCCCAAGTCCACCTCCTTCAAGCCAGCGGAAGAAATAGTCAAATTCCAGGTCCATCCAACGGACCCCCAAAAGACAGCATCTATTGGGGCACAACTAGACCCAACGGTCGACGCCGCGCTAAGGGATTTTCTTCGTGAAAACTAGGATATATTCGCCTGGCACCCTTCTGACATTCCAGGAATCCCGCGCAAACTGGCCGAACACAGCCTCAACATATTAAAGGGATACAAACCGGTCAAACAAACACCGCGACACTTTTTCAAACCCAAACATCAAGCCATGGGAGAGGAGCTAGCCAAGCTAATCGAGGCCGGATTCATCAGATAAATAAAACATCCGGACTGGCTAGCAAACCTGGTGATGGTACCAAAGAAGGATAAATCCTGGCGCCTGTGCGTCAATTTTAAAGACCTCAATAAGGCTTTCCCTAAGGATCCCTTCCCCCTCCCCCGCATTGATCAAATCATTGATGCTACCGCAGGACACGACTCACTATGTTTCCTCGACATGTATTCCGGATACGTTCAAATCAAAATGAAGGAGTCCGACCAAGCTGCAACAGCATTCATCACCCCATATGGGCCATTCTGCTTCAACACCATGCCCTTCGGTCTCAAGAACACCGGCACCACCTACCAACACATGATCCAAACATGCCTGGAGAAACAGATCGAAAAGACAGTCGGAGCCTATGTGGACGATGTCGTAATCAAGACAAGGCACGTCGGAACACTAATAGACGACCTACGCCTCACATTTGACAACCTCCGCGCATATGACATTAAGCTCAATCCGAAAAAGTGTGTTTTTGGCGTTCCCGCCGGAAAGCTGATGGGCTTCATCGTTTCCAACAGAGGAACTGAAGCAAATCCAGCCAAAATCCGAGCTCTGTCACAATTAGCTACGCCAATAGACCTTAAACAAGTCCAAAAACTCATGGGTTGTGTGGCAGCTCTAAGCCGCTTTATGTCCAGATTGGGAGAAGAGGCACTACCACTCTATCGCCTTCTATGATGAACCGATCATTTCGAGTGGACGGATGCGACAACAGCCAGACTGGAAGAAATAAAAACACTCCTAGCGAGCAACCCAATCATGGCCGCGCCAAACGTTGGTGAACCCATGCCGCTATACATATCGGCAACACATCAAGTGGTGAGCTCCGTGCTTGTCGTTGAACGAGAACAGGACGGACATAGATTCCTGCTTCAGTAGCCAGTATACTACGTATCCACTGTCCTTACACCATGCAAATCCTGGTACCGCCATTATCAAAAGATAGCATACGTGGTCTTCATGGCATCCCGAAAGCTACGACACTAATTCCAGGAGTGTTTGATCACGGTGGCTTCCGAAGTACCACTCAATGACATAATAAACAACCGCAATGCCACGGGCCGGATTGCCAAATGGGCCATTGAGCTCCTTCCATTTGATATTACATACAAACCACGTCGAGCTATTAAATCCCAAGTACTGGCTAACTTCGTCGCCGAATGGACAGAGGCCGAACTCCCTACAGAGTACGACACATATTCCAACTGGGTTATGTACTTCGATGGCTCCAAAATATTGGCAGGGCTAGGAGCGGGTGTCGTATTGACGTCCCCCACGGGAGACGTCGTTCAGTACATACTCCAAATACTATACACATACTCCAATAATGTAGCCGAGTACGAGGCCTTATTGCATGGTCTCCGGATGGCTGTCTCCATGGGCATACAACGCCTGGAAGTGCGCGGGGACTCAAACCTTGCAATATCTCAAATAAATGGAGACCTTGATGCCAAAGCTCCAAAGATGGCGGTTTATCATAATGCCGTACTAAAAATGTCGGCTTGGTTCGAGGGACTCGAGTTTCATCATGTAGCCCGAGAAAGTAATCAAGCGGCGGACGTTCTTGTGCGTATCAGCGCCAAGCGCGACCCAGTACCACCTAACAACTTTTTGGAAAGGCTTTTCAAGCCATCCGTGGTGTGGCAGGGGGAAAGCGGCAACACTAGTCCGGATCCGAACACAACCCCAGATTCCGAATACACCGATATAATCGGAGGCTCAGCCACCGAAATAACACCATTGGCCCATCTCATTATGGCAGTCATTGCCCCATGGACCAAACCCATCTTGGCCTACCTTAATAGGAAGGAACTTCATGAGGACCAGAATGAGGCCCGCCACATTGTCCAGTGTTTGAAGGCCTACAAGGTTCACGACGGAGAACTCTATAAGAAAAGCGCTACCGGAGTCCTTCAAAGATGCATCTCCGAGGAGGAGGGGCGACAGCTCCTGGCTGAGATTCATGCCGATCTCGGCGGGCACCACGCCGCAGCTCGGGCCCTTGTTAGCAAGGCCTTCCACATAGGGTTTTATTGGCCGACGGCCCGAACAGATGCACACAACCTTGTCCAACGTTGCGTCGGATGCCAACTCTTCGCCAATCAAAGCCATATGCCCCCACTGCCCTACAAACAATCCCCATCACTTGGACTTTTGCAGTCTTGGGACTAGACATGGTTGGACCCCTTAAAGGAGGAAGCCATAAGAAAAATATCTGCTGGTTATGGTGGATAAATTCACTAAGTGGATAGAGGCCAAACCAGTTAAAACGGCCGAGTCCGGGCCGGTGATAGAATTCATATCCCCGTACACTGTTATGGTGTCCCACACAACATCATCACTGATAACGGCTCTAATTTCATAGCCGACGAAGTGAAAACCTGGTGCGCTAATCTGGGCATCAAGCTCGATTACGCCTTTGTCTATCATCCGCAGACAAACGGTCAAGTCGAACGGGCCAACGGTCTTATAATGAGCGGCATCAAACCTAGGCTCGTACGGTCTTTGAAGGAATCAGACACATGGTTGAGGAGCTTGACTCCGTACTCTGGGGGCTGCGGACCACACCCAACTGAACTACCGGATACACACCTTTTTTCATTGTGTACGTCACAGAGGTTGTGCTACCCTGCGACATTATAGATGACTCACCTCGGGTGCGCATGTATGAAGAGAGAGAGGCCGAGCTTGATCCGCATGACAACCTAGATGCCCTAGAGGAGGAGCATGATGTCGCAAAAGCCCGTTCCACATTTTATCAACAACAAGCCCGCAGATATGAAAGTAGAGAAGTACGGGCCAAGACTTATGACGTTGGTGAACTCGTTCTACGCTTGCCGGAGAAGAAAAAGGACAAACTCAAGCCCAAATGGGAGGGTCCCTTCATCATTGATGAAGTCCTCACCGGAGGAGCGTACCGCCTGTGTGATGCGTCAAACAATCGCCTCGAGCCGAACCCCTGGAACTCGGCCAGACCCCGAAGATTCTATGCCTAAGCGCCGAAGTCTTTGTTCATCTCCTTCTCCCTGCTGTTTCCGTAATACTTTTTTTTTCTTTCTTTCTCTCTCTTTTAGTTTTTCTCTTTAGCCTTAAAGCTTTCGTGCGGTTAGACCGCGCACCCCAGACGCACACATATGCCTTCAAATATGTACGCCCATTATACCTGAGGGCTTCTTGTACAGAAGCTTGCTATTATTCTCCGGGCATCAAGCTCATCACATATGTGTTTTCCCCATATGTACCTTTTCTTCACCATTATATGCATCGATATGACTTAAGTTTTGGCCAAGCTGGGTTACCTGGCTCCTGTGCTTATACCCTATGTTCCCGTTAGTTCGGCTAGGGCATAAAGGGAGCACCTATCGATTGTTACTACCGGGTTATCCGGATGTCTACCTCAGACTGGGTGAAGCCGAAAGCTAGCGTTCTTAAGGGAATATTCGGTCGGTGAATTAAAGATGTTTTTTGCATTCTCTCCATTTGCGAACACCCAGAAGATATATATATATATATACTGTGATTTTTTCAATCACAGTTCAGACATGCGCTCTAACGCATGCACACCCAGGGAAAGGAACCCTTAACGGAATTTTTCTCTCTGGAAGATGTTTCTTACATAATGTAATATAACATAACTAGCCGGATACAACTTGTCCGTTCAAGCAACTATGACCCCTACGCCTGGTTTCCACGCATACCTCGGTCTATTAGGCCGCACGGGTATTCGGAAACACTCCACGCCTTCGGGTCCAGAGGGCAAAGCGAAAAGGTCTGCCATGGCAATCATTTTACAATTCAGCTAGACGGAAAAATACACAGTCATTTCGACTCAAAAATTTCCTCCTCTATACCCTCCAATAGGCTATCTAACTTACAATCCTGCTGGGAATATTTGGCTGCTACTGCTACTTGGTCATACACCAAATTAACGGGATTTTCCTTCCCGTCTGACCCTAGAGGTCTGACCCAAGCCATATGATTCGGGTCAAGCTTGGTGTACCGTGTCTTCACCATGGCCCAGGCTTCTCGAGCCCCTTCCCAGTAGGCCGATATTTTCCACAATCGAAAGCGCCTCCGCGCCCTCTTGAATAGCTCTAGGAGCTCCTCCATCTTTCCTCGAGGGGAAGCAGCTGGCCACAAGGCTTTGGCAACGCTTCGCATCTCCTGCCGAGCTTGCTCACGAATACGCGACAGCTCTTGTAGCAGATCGCCTAAGAATCTGGACATCTCAACTTTGGGACGGCCGGTCAGCATACCTACAGATATAACTCTGTCAGTTCCTGATATCTCCGAACTATTATAAGGTAAATTCGGCCACATACTGAACATGCCACCGTGCAGCCTTTTATTCTTCTTCACGGAGTCGGCCAGTTGGGCTCGTACATCTTTCAGATCCTCGCCCAATTGGGTATTCGAATCCTGGAGCTTGTTCTTCTCCAGTACGACTTTTGTGAGCACACGCTCGCCCACGACTAGCAGCTTCTTGGCTTCTCATTCTCTGTCTTGGGCAGCTTTTAGTTGTTCTTGCAATTGACCTAGTGATCCTGATAGGAGGTAAGAAACCGTGTTTAACATTATTGGCATACCATTCTATTTTCTCGATGGAGGGGAACATTACCAGGAGACGCCTTCTTGGATTTCTCCAGTTTGGCACAGGCAGCAGTTAGCTGTGTCTGACACTTTTCTAGCTATTGGGCTAATAGGTCGTTCTTCTCCATAAGAACCTGGTTATACAATGACACTTAAATCAGTTGTACCAACCACTTCAAGTCTTGGGGGCTACTGGCATATGGTTATCATAGTCAGACAAAGTAAACTTACCCGCATATCTTTTAAATGCTGCCTTGTGGCTCTGTTAAGCCCATCTCGAGCAGCTCGGATGTATGCATCAGCCGAGCTGAAGGCGTTAAATGCTTCTTCTAAAAAGATGGGGTCTTGTAAAACGGCTCTGTGGCATCGATGATTCATGGCGCTCTCCACTTCCGAGTTAGTGACGGATACATCCTCTGAATCCTCGGCTGGAGGACAGTCCAGCGTTACCCCCGCATCAGCCCCCGTCTTTACGGCAGGATCTGGATCCTGGCTGTGGGAAGTATGACCAGCCGGACCCCCAGATATAGTCCGACACACTTTTTTCTTGATACAGGGTAAACATAAAGGTCACAGTTGGATGTGACTGCCAAGGTACATATTTGCAAATCCATACCTCTTTGATGAAGGCTCAACCATATCTTTGTTTGCCTTCCTCTTCGAAGGCTTGCCCGGCATGGGGGGCACTCTCTTCGAAGATGCCCCTGGGGAGCATGACGCGCCGAGCACCTCCCCTTTTGAGCACAGGACAGTGCGGTGGGTGAGCCAGTATGAGAAAACTTTTTCGGATGAAATATCTCCAGATTACTTACGTGTGTAGCGGGGAGAAGACCGGGATAATCGGTGATGATGGCCACTTCTGTGCCTTCATAGCTCGTTTGGTAAAATACCCCATTCGCGAGCACCACGAATATATCCAGATCCTCTTCGAATCCGGGGTCGAGGTCCCGATTGTGGCCCTCGGGCTGCGGGGCAGGGCTGTAAAGCCCCTCGGGAATCTTTCGCCAGTGTTGTTGTAAATGGATGGGTTAATGTTCGTTGAACATAGCTCAGGGAGTAGAATGAGTAGAGCAGAGGAGTTGGGAACTTACCCAGCTAGGAGGACTATACATGGAATACCCTTCCCTGTGCTTGATGCGTAGGAACTCCTCTTCCTCCCCTTTGAACAGTTCGACCAATATTTTGGCCAGGGCGGCAGGGGTGTCTGGACCCTTCCTGCCGCAGCAGGAGGTGTCATCTTCCTTATAGTGCCACATGGGAAGTCCTCTGTATTGGAGTGGCTGGACCCCCCGCACTATGGAGGTCGCCATTACTTCAACCATCATATATGCGGACTGGGCAAGCATCCATATCTTGCTCAAGAGTTGGTGAACCTCCGCACTATCTTCCTCCTCGATGCTCCGAGGGCGCCAGCTGTGACGTTTCTTCAAGGGAACACTTGTGAACTCAGGAAGACACTACAAAAAAAAGACACATCCGTGACATTTTGGGCCAAACGAAATTTTTTTCCGTCATACATATGACACTTCTATGGCGATAATTGTGACAAAACCCGGTATCATCATAGATGTGGTGGGCTCCTACTTCTATGACAAAAAATCATGACAGAAAATGGGCTTTTCGTCCTGGGCGGGCCGGAGACGCAGCTGCATGACATTCTTTGGGCCGTCCGTGACGGAAAAAACTGTGGTAGAAGCGAGGGCGAGGAAAATTTCGAGGAGTTCCCGGTTACGGTGGGAAGTCGGGGGCCGAGCGATGCGCGTTTCTCTTGTACACGTACGCGCGTGTGTGCGAGGCGTTGGCTCCAACTAAACCCGAGCGAGGCGTTGGGCTCTAACTGAACCCGAGCGATTGCACTACAGGCTACGTGTTACTGAACCCGAGCAAGTGATTCCTTTGCTACTGCTACTAACTGAAGCCGATCGATGCTGCCTCTGGGATGAACAGTGAGCGT